>NC_133451.1:111320555-111980000 GCF_048565385.1 Saimiri boliviensis
TCTTCCTTCTCATTGGTTTAGAGAAACATCTGTATTTCCACTTTCATTTCATTGTTTATCCAGTAGTCATTCAGGAGCAGGTTGTTTCATTTCCATGTAGTCATGTAGTTTTGGGTGAGTTTTTAAATCCTGATTTCTAATTTGATCGCACTGTAGTCTGAGAGGATGTTTGTTATGATTTCCATTTTTTGTATTTGCTGAGGAGTATTTTACTTCCAATTATGTGGTCAATTTTAGAATAATTTTAATGTGGTTCTGATAAAAATGTATATGCTCTGGGGTTTTGGGATGGAGAGTTCTGTAGATGTCTATTAGGTCCACCTGGTTCAGATCTGAGTTCAAGTCCTTGATATCCTTGCTAATTTTCTGTCTTGTTGTTCTGCCTAGTATTGACAGTGGGCTGTTAAAGTCTCCGACTATTATTGTGTGGGAGTCTAAGTCTCTTTGTAGGTCATTAAGAACTTGCTATATGTATCTGGGTGCTCCTGTACTGGGTGCATATATATATTTAGAATTGTATTTTGTATGTTAATTCAATCATTTGAATTCCAAAAAGAATGTAGGGGATGATAAATTCAGTCTCAGTCTTTAGGTAGTTTTCAGCCACCATTGTCAACATCAATGAAATTTTATAATCAACAAAAGTCAGATATATATATATATATATATATATATATATATATATATATACACACTCTGGTATCCAAAACATGAAGCACAACACTGAACTCTTCATTACTATGAATCAGTGAATGTGGGCAAGATCAAAAGATACATATGATAGAAAAAGGGATATGTTTTGCTTGTTGATGAAAAGAGTCAAACTGTGTAAAATATTTGAAAAGATTTATTCTGAGCCAAATATGAGTGATCATGGCCCATGACACACCCCTCAGGAGGGCCTGAGATCATGTGCCCAATGTGTTTGGGTGCAGCTTCATTATATGCATTTTAGGGAGGCATAAGACATCAATCAAATATATTTGAGAAATACATTTGTTTGGTCTAGAAAAGTGGGAAAATTGGGAGGGGTTGTTCCCAGGCTATAGATAAATTTAAACATTTCCTGGTTTACAATTGGTTGAGTTAGTCTAATGACCTTGGATTAATAAAAAGGAAATGTTGAAGTTAATATAAAAGATTTTGGGGACTGAGGTTCTTTTGAATCTCAGTGGCTGCCCTTAGAAACAATAGATGACAAAGATTTTCTATTCAGACCTTTAAAAGGTGCTAGACTCTCAGTTAATCTCTTCAGAATTGGGAGGGCTTGGAAGAAAAAGATCTAGTTATGTTAATAGAGATTCTTTATAGATGCAAATTTTCTCTCACAAAGAACAGTTTTGTAGGGCTATTTCAAAATATGGCAAATCAACATGTTTTGGCATAAAATATTTTAATTTTCCTTTTTGTCACATAATGTTATGCCAGAGTCGGACTGGAAAGTGAGTCATGACATATAGGGTTAAATAAAACTCATCTGATGAATATTTATCATTTGTAGGGCATGACTTCTTCCCAGACCCCTTAGATAGGAATTTGGGCAAGATAAAAAAAAATTAGAGCTTAGTCCTCATGCTTATGGCATGGAGTGGAAAAAGTAAATTTGCCTTGATGTGTGTGTATGTGAAAAGTAAAAATTTCCTCTTCAAAGTTTTCCTTTTTGTTAAAGGATAAATAACAAGTTTTAGAAATAATAGTTTCTTGTAAAAAGTAGCTTCATTTAAGCTTCCTTTTGTTTTATTAATAACTCTTTGTTAAGCCTCTTGTTGCTGTTAAATATAGTAAGGGAATAAGTGCATTCTATGTCCTTGTACTTTAACCAAGTTATTTGTTCTGGCCTTTAGTCTGCTTAGACATATCTGAACATTCCCAGGCATTTCCCAGCTTACAGCCTACAGCTCTTCCATATTTGGAAATGTTATTATTCTTCTTGTTCCCACAAATGACCCCGTTCCTTTCTTTGTTCTCTGTCATGCATTTACCTATTTGGGAAAGTTTTAAGTTTTTAGCCAGTTGGGTTGAGTCTAGATTGTGTGGCCCAGCTCTAGCCAATGGAAGTAGAATACAGCAGTAAGGACCCAATGCATCAGGGATAAAAACTTCTGCTTTTCTTTGTTCAATGTGCTCTTGTGGCATCAGACTACCTTCAAGAAGCACCTTTTCTGCAGAAGTAAAATCACCTTGCTGAAAAAAGTTCTTTGAGTGCTGGTTCTTTTTTTCCTCAGTGAAGAATAAGCATTTGTTTCCAACATGCATCTGCTTTCTGAGAAAAGGGGCAGAGTTTTTGAAAGAAAATGACTTCTGCCTTATTAGCTACTGTTTAAATGGTAGGCAGGCTGTGTTTTAATAATGTATAATAAAAACATACAGGTAGGAAAATGACTGTCTTACAGCTAGGATTTCATGATACTCACAGTTTCCTAGAAAAAGGAGGCATTGCATGTCACACCTGACCACTTGGGAAAGCACCAGAATCCATCAAAGGCAGAGGGTGCATGAGGCAAATGTGGGTACAAGACTTTACTGTGGTTTCTGCATGAAGGAAGAGGCAAGGCAGGCTAAGCAGGCTTCTACTTGGCTAGTTTGAATGATTTCAGCAGGCTCTGGGATACACCATCTGTTCTTAGTTGTCTGGTATTTGGTCCTTGAGGGATCAGGGTAGGGAAATAGCAACCTAAACAAAGCAAGAAGCAGTGGCTGAGAACATGGGCTCTGCCTTGTTTGGTTTGCATTTGAAAGGCACCATCCCAGAGGAGTTGTGTACTCTTTCTCAGAGCTGGCTATCCTTGAAAGGGACTGTCCCTTCAGGGTCAGAAAGGCTGTAAGATGTCAAAGGACCAGAACACAGAAAATGAAAGAAATTATTTATAAAGTCAAAATGAATCTTCAGTTAACTAGAGTTAATGATTTAGAATAGGGTCTTCAAACTGGAATATACCTATCCACAAAACTACTGCTTCAGAGGGATACTCCAGAATGAATACATAGTTTATAGACTTTTTCAACATCCACTCATAGAATAGGATTCTTAAATTGATCTATTTTAGACTCTATCCTACTCTTTTTTTAATCCCTTTTTAAAATTGCCTTATCACTATTTTCAAGAGAAGCAAAGATCCTTAACGATTGTGAAATACGCTGCACGACTGTGTTGTGCACAAAACCTTTCTGTACATAACAAATGGATATTTCAAAGTATTTCTGTTCAGTTTGAAAAACCAAACAATTTTAAGAAAACTGGATGCAAACCAATTGTCTTCCATTTCTTCACTTTCAATAAACTGAAGAAATACCTAATTGAGATTTCAGCTGTTAGGTCATTAACAGTAAGTTTTGATTATTAATGACCAGGCAATCTTTCTGTTTCTAACTTTGGAGGAATTCAAAATGTTTTATTGTATTGTTACAAAACTTTCTGCCAGTTACATATCTTTAAAGAAACACTCTTCTCAATACATATACTTATAAAAAAAGAAAAAGAGAAATAGAACTTATGTTAACCAGCATCTCAAGGAATATGTACTATTCATTAGTACATATATAAATAAACTTAAAAAGCAATCAAACAACCATTTTTTAGTATTTAATAGAAGCATTTCAAATAAATTTTTCCTATTCTTTTAAAAACTATTATATTTAGCAATATACAAATGCCCTAATTTTATATTAATACAAACCTTAATAGTAAATCAATTCAGAAAAATGTAAGATTTATCATCACATAGCATTTTTAAAATATGTATAATTTATATACACATTTTGGTTTTAGTATAGCATAATCAATAAAAATGCTATCAGTAATAAAATTATATTTTATAAGAAAAACATTCTGGAAAGAAAGTAGAATAAAAAGATAAGGGAGATTAAGTAATGTGAAATTTCTGACTCTTAAAGAAACTCTTTTTCATGTATTTCTTTGAATGAATAATAGTATCAAACATCAATTATATTTTAATGGACACATTTAAAATAGTTATGTGCAGTTTTATTCTAAAGTGTCAATATTTGCAATTTGCCAAAATGTACTATTTGCCACTATCTGATGTCAAGATAAATATACATAAGGAGAATGCTTTAAAAGGTTCATCAGTAAATATTTGTGACAGCCAGTGCTTTACAAGATACTAGCAGTACAAAATCAGGAGAGGGTAGCTTAAAAGAGAAGAAGAGTTGGAAATATTAGCACACAAAACAGCAAGGGCAAAATCGAAATATTTACACTAAGAAAGTGTATTTTAACATTAGAATAAAGAGGAGAGAAATCAAAGGAGTAAATAAAACCTTCTTTTACTCATGGAAGAATAATTGGGTGCAAGTGAAGCAGAAGAGAATGTGCTTGAGATTTGAAGCCAGAGTTAAAATTAAAGTCAATGTTATTTTTTATTAACAGTCTAATTTCAGGCCAGTTACAAAACCTATCTAAGGCTTAATTTTCTCAAATGTAAATGGGGGATCTGTCTTTACAGCTTATTATAGACTGAACACGGTGGTTTTATCACTCAGCATGTATTAGACTTGATGAATATTTATCAACTTAATAAAAAGTCAAATAACTATAAATATAGTATATTTTTTCTTATTTCCTATTGTAGGTATACTTTTTCAGTCATTGTCCCAATTAAAGAATCTTAATTAGGAATTGCTTGTATTAGCAATCAAAAATCGGTGTGGATTTCACCAAGCATCTGGTCATTGGATTAATGCCCAGAAAAAATATGGAGTACTCATCATTTCATATACCCGAACACTTTCTCTTTGCACACAAAGGAATACACAGATAGTGTCCCCAGTGCCTAGCATGTATGATGTTATTAGATGCACTAAGATCAAAATGATTGAGATGTAAATTTTTTGTATCTATATGTAAAATATTTAAGGTGTATGAAATGTGAAATTTGATCTACTTTAAGAGGATCTCCACTCATTATTATTTGCCTTTCAGGAATGCTAGTCAGCCAATAACAGAGTAGAACAGTAAACTGATATCTTTGCCAGAATGATAGTTAATATAGAAGGAGACAATGTGTTGCCTTATGACTTCAAAATATTAAATATGATTGAAATATTTCTAAGTGTTGCTTAGCAACTGAGAACATACCTAATCAGAGGTTTGAGATATACAAGTATATTATTTAAAAAATTATCCTACCTATGACATACTTAAGGCAACTCTAATTTGTAATTTGAAGGTGCAAATTACCTTCACAGCTGTTCAAAGACTATACCAATAGTTAATTTCTGTTGCAAAATCTCTGATAAACAAAATATCATTATTTCTTATGCTGATTTCACAACAGAAAATAGTATTTATTATCATTCTCTAATACTTGACAAGATGTAATTGTATTTATATAACCATTTCAAGATATTGAGGCTTTATTATATAAACTTTTCAGATGCCATTGTGATACATGATGCTATTTTATATTGAAATGCAGTAAACAAGTTTAGATATATTCACTAGACCTTAAATAGCATTTTCTTCTGAGAGACTTTGACCTGAGCATTATGCTAATGACAAAACCAAGTAATCTTTTTGTTTGCTCAAGGTCATGATCTATACTGAACTCCAGAAATATGTCAAAGGAAAACATATCATTAGGCTGACAATTGGAGACTCTATTATGCATTCTTAAGTGAGGGTTAAAGATTTTGAGACAAGAATGTATTAAATTAGCTAATCAGATGTTCACAGTTGGTTTCTCTGCTTTATATCTTCCGAGAAAAAGTTTCTGTCATTTCATTGAAAAAGTGGGGCAGTTCACCAATATGGCAAAATATTAGTTTACTTTAAATTAATTTTCATAAATGCTCTAAGAAATTTAGCTTAGATAGGTAAGGAATTAAAAATAAAACATGTTCAAAAGGTTTGTTTTATGCTATAAGAAACAAAACACCGTCCTTTTTTCAGTATTATATATTGCTTAAGTGACTCAAACTTAATTTTTTGAAGAAGAATTTCCATTTTGTGACACAAACTTTGCCAGGTTTAAACGTGGAATTAGCATTTCATAATAGCTTAATTAGCTTAATTGTTTCAAATGAACACCAACATCTTCCTTAGTTCTTGTCTTTTCTATAGACAGTTCTCACAACTTTTTCTCAAATAAGTAATCTAGTTTCTTTCAAGATTTTTTCCCTCTAACAGTGTTTTGTGCATATTGACTTACTTTATAATTAAAAATTTTCAATACCTTTTAAAACCAGAGAATCAAAACAAACACCAAAGGTAATATAAAGTGACATATTAATGATTAAAAGTATAAAAATTATATTCTGTGGTGATTTATACATATCCAAATGCTACAAGAATTTTATCAGCATACAATAAATACTCAAATATTAAACAGTTATAGCTACTATATTAATTGGACAGTCGATGCTTGAACAATGTGGGGATTACAGGCACGGATCCCCATGCAGTTAGAAATTCACTTTTCACTTTGATTTCACGAGACCTTAACTACTAATTGCCTACTGTTGATCTGAAGCTTAACTGATAACACAGACAGTCGAATAACATATTTTGCATGTTAAATGTATTATATACTGTATTCTTACAATAGAGTAAGCTAGATAAAAGAAAATGTCATTAAGAAAAATCACAAGATAAAATGTATTAACTGTTCATGAAGTGGGAGTGGGCCATCATAAAGGGTTTCATCTTTGTCATCTTCAAGTTGAAGATAAGAAAGATGAAAAGGAGGGGTTGGTCTGGCCATGTCAGGGACAGAAGAAATGAAGAAAATCCATGTAAAATGAACCCACATGGTTCCAATATCTGCTGCTCAAGGGTCAACTGTATATTAATACATAATCTATTTGTAATTAATTATTATTATATATTTATTTTATTAAAAATTAGTAGCATAACACATTTTAATAGCAATACATTATATGTGCAAACTTGATTGAGAAATTTCTCACAGATTCAGGCACTTGTGAAATTGAATAAGATAAGAAGCTAAATGTATTACTCTGTTCTCACCCTGCTTATAAAGAAATGCCTAAGACTGGGTAATTTATAACAGAAAGGTTTAATTGACTCACAGTTCTGCAGGGCTGGGGAGGCCTCAGGAAACTTACAATCATGGCAGAAAGGGAAGCAAACACATCCTGCTTCATAGGGTGACAGCAAGCAAAAGTGCTGAGCAAAAGGGGAAAAAAACCATCAGATCTTCTAAGAACTCATTAGCTGTCAGGAGAACAGCATGAGGGTAACCAAATCCCCATGATTAAATTACCTCCCATCAGGTCCTTCCTATGACACCTGGGAATTATGGGAACTATAATTCAAGATGAGATTTGAGTGGGGACTCAGCCAAATTATATCACTAAGCAAGCTATGAAAGTCAGAATAACTTTTTAAATTTATAAGACTAGTCCTCAGCAAGTTGTGCTAGGTGGTTTTCTATCTCGATCAATGATGGTATAGTCCAGTTACTATAAAGAATGATTAATGTCAACAATTTACCGTGTTAATAAGTTAATTAGGGATATCTTACTAATTTTCTTTGAAACAGATAATTGACCTCTTGCAAAACTAGCACATTGTTTAACTGATCTTGATCGTTGTTTTTCTTTTTACTATTTATATAAAGGTTTTTTTTGTTTGTTTGTTTGTTTTTTTTTTTAAAAAAATCATGTTATGTATTGTGTATAAGCAGAGATTATGGACTATAACACTGTAACATCGCAGAAAAGGGTGCGTGCCAACCTTAGGGTGATAGCTTTTTAAAATTTATTTAATTTTATCTTATTTTAAGTTCTGGGATACATCTGCAGGACATGCAGGTTTGTTTACATAAACAAATGTGTGCCATGGTGGTTTGCTGTACCTATCAACCCATCACCTAGGTATTAAGCCCTGTATGCATTAGCTATTTTTCCTGATGTTCTCCCTGCCACACTTTCCAATGACAGGCTCCAGTGTGTGTTGTTCCCCTCCCTGTGTTCATGTGTTCTTACTGTTCAGCTCCCATTTCTGAGACATGCAGTGTTTCATTTTCTGTTCCTGTGTTAGTTTGCTGAGGATAACGGCTTCCAGCTCCATCCATATCCCTGCAAAGGACACTGATCTTGATCTTTTTACTGACTACTTCCAGTTAAGAAACTTTGTGTTGAAGTGATTTTTCCTGACTTTGTTTTTCATTTTATAAGGAAAAAAAGGAAAAATCTTTCTTTTTCTTTTTTTTTGGAGAAAGGTTACACAAACAACTATTGCTTGGTAACTCATTCTATGTCCCTCATTTTCTTATTAATAAATAAATTGTGTTAAATAATTGCTTTATAATCCTCACTTGATTTTTATTATAGTTATTAAAGTCATAACAAACTTGTTTCTTCTGTACTAATTTAAAAAATTTAATACAATGAAAAATGTTAATCATAAAGAAATGTTGAAATAATTTTAAGTGAACATCCATATAATAACCACCTACATCCTACTGTTAACATATAAGGTGCATGTTACATGATTTAGCATGTATCATCCCATTCATCTTAATTTTGATGCAATACAAGTATGTAGAAGAAATCTATATACTTCCACTGAATGCTTCAGTCTTGACAGCATTAACTAAAATTCAATATTTGTTTAGTTTTCTCTTTGAATGAAAATTTTCATATACTCAAATTCAAAAATCTTAAGTGGGCATGTGTTAAGTTTTGACAAATGTGTATATTGCTGTTATCAAGATATAAAACATTATGATTGCCTCAGAAAGTCAGTCTTGCTTTATTCCAGTAGGTCACCACCCCTATCCCAACACTACTGTTCTTATATTTTCTACCACATCATAGATGGTATTTACCTGTTCCAGTCATAAAAATAGAATTTCACAATGTGCACTACTTATGTGTAAGGCTCTTTACACTCAGCACAATGCCAGTATTCACCATATTGGCTGATGTAATGTGTCAGAAGTAATGCTACAGATTATTCTCTTTTATGAATTCAACAGTTTGTTTATAGATTCACCTCTTTATAAACATCTTGGCAGTTTCCAGTTTTTAGTAACTAAAAACAAAGTTTCTCTGAATGTTTTAGGTAAGTGTGTGTGTGTGTGTGTGTGTGTGTGTGTGTGTGTTTTCTTATACTTTTTCTCAAGTAGCTTTATTTCTCACCACAATATGAGAGTTCAGATTGCTTGCATGTGCATGAATATTTGGTCTCAACAGTCTTTTCAATTCAAGTTATTCTGATGACTCTCATGCAGGATTTTTGATTATTGATGGTTATTTTCTTATTTTTTAAAATATCAGTTTTGCCCTAAATGACAAACTTTCCACTAATCGACTTGGTATAAAATACTAATATCCATTGTCTTTATTTCAAAAGATATTTTTACATATTATGAGTTCCACAATTAATACATCCATACCATATTTTATGAACAAAAAAGTAAAGAATATAAACAATATCAGAGAAAAAGTATTTTATGAATAAAATTATAAAGCACAAATCTTAATATATCAGTGAAGAGTTGGATTAAAACAACTATTCTTCAGAGTTTTCTCTTGTATTTTATTAAGAAATTGATAGAACTTTTGGGAACTTAATTTATACCAATTCTGAGATGCTAAAAAACTAAAGTTGGAAAAGATGGTATTCAAAATAAAAGACAGCAAGTTTAATCATGTTAATGACGTTATTTAATGTGGGCTATTATCTTCTTAATCAGGCAATTGATCAGGAGAAATTTCTCTGCGAGAAACAGCAGTAAGGGAGAGATATTTTTATTCTCCTTCAGGAATATTCATTTTTCAATTTATTTCTCTGGTAATATTTGAGAAACATAACCTTGGAAAATCATTCTTAAATGATAGTGTTATACCATCTGCTTAAACAAATTGCTCCACTACAGTCCACAGACAAATCTTTACAATAGGGTTGAGAACAGGCTTTATTGCTTAGCGAACATGCTTCTGGACCAGAAAATGTATGCCTTGCTTTTAAATCTTTCATAATGTTCTTTTTGTTACTCCTACAGCTAGGGTTTGCCCCTTCTTTTCTTAAAACACTGTTCCCTTTATTGACTCAAAGATTACTATCGGATGTCACCTAGACCACTTAACCATATATCATAATGCCCATTAAAATGTGTGCCTATGAATGTAAGAAAGCAGTACTAAATAATGCTAGGCATACAGCCTCAGTGCACCTATGTATCAGAATAAGCAATAAAATGTTTTACTGACTAGAGAGGTGGTACTTGAAGACAGGATTACAAAAGGTCTCCAGTGCCCTTTTTAAGAGAATATGTCAAATGATTTCATTGGACGCTGTTGGCATGTAAACTTACAGAACAGGAGATACACCTAAACTATCCTTCCTCCTGCTAATCTGTCACCCAGAATCACATTAATTTCAGAATTTCTTAAGACTCTAATTGTGTCCTTCTGTCTTTCTCAGTGAGTGAGACAGCAGGGGTCAGGGAGTGAATGCAAATATAGGGTGACCATTTCAAACTCTGAGAGCATACTTATTTAGTTTATAACAAGAGACTTCCTAGCAGGCTAATGTTACACAGTAGAAAGAGCACAGTGCCACTGAAAATCAGCAAAGAGCTGATGAATATGCAAGGCATAAAATTTGAAAGCTAAACACTAGTTAACATATTGTTTTCTAATTCTTCTGCAGCATTGTCAATATTACAAAACAGGTGAAAATCTTTACAGTTTAAAAAAACCTAAGTAAAGAGTTTCCATCTACATTTGAATATTTAACAACACCTCCACCCCAGACAGAAAGACAATTTCAAACATACACTAAATGTTCTGTCTTAATTTGAGAGAGAAAATTGCTAACTTTCACCCACAAATTCATGTAATTATTCA
This sequence comes from Saimiri boliviensis, assembly GCF_048565385.1. NCBI lineage: Eukaryota > Metazoa > Chordata > Mammalia > Primates > Cebidae > Saimiri > Saimiri boliviensis. The sequence goes on from NC_133451.1 coordinate 111,331,395, forward strand.
TGTATATTAGAACATTTACTTGTCATTGAATATTAGAAAATAGTAGTAAATAAAATAAAATGCCAGCTTTAAAAGTACTTTAAAACCAGTAATTATTGAAATTGTTATTTTGGTAGTCATTTAATTAAAGTCTTGAAGTGCATGGTAGAATTTTTCATTTCTACCACTTTAAAGTGTGACTATATGACATGTATTGGTAAACAAATCCTGAGAAAAGTGATGTGTACCACCTCTAGCCAGACGTTTTAAGAGCTAAAGGAGGATTTTCTAGTCTCCTTCCTCCTACTTTAGTACCTTACAAGGCTTCAGATGTAACGCCTCTACCTTTCTGGGCCCTGTAGGAAGACCTGGAGTAGAATGGAGACCCCAGACAACCCAAGATGTGCATAAAGCGCAAGGAAGAAATAAGGCTTTGCTGGGGATTCTTTGGTACTACAGCATAACCTGGACTATCTTGACTGATACCATTAATGGGGTGCTGCTAAGAAAAGGAGACATTGTCTTACTCCTGAATTGGAACGCAGAGAATAAACAGATGTTTCAAAATGGACTGTGGTGATCCATATGGCAGAAGACTTGGTTAATTTGTTGCCCTCTTTCATTTGTGAAGCAGACCATATACCTAAAGAATTGTATCTGTACTATGTAACAATCCTGCACAACCTGTGCATGTACCCCAGAACTTAAAGTAATAATAATAAAAAAAAGAATTGTACCTGTAAGGAGAGAACGTCCAAAGTAGAATGTTATTTCGATGTATTGATATATAGAACTGCATTTGGATAATGCAGTATAAAAAGAGGAAATCTGAGAAAGAAGATGTTGGTTTAATAAAATAAATAGGGCCAGGCATGGTGGCTCAAGCCTGTAATCCCAGCACTTAGGGAGGCCAAGGCGGGTGGATCACAAGGTCAAGAGATCGAGACCATCCTGGTCAACATGGTGAAATCCCGTCTCTACTAAAAATACAAAACATTAGCTGGGCATGGTGGTGCGTGCCTGTAATCCCAGCTACTCAGGAGGCTGAGACAGGAGAATTGCCTGAACCCAGGAGGTGGAGGTTTCGGTGAGCCGAGATCGCACCATTGCACTCCAGCCTGGGTAACAAGAGCGAACTCCGTCTCAAAAATAAATAAATAAATAAATAAATAAATAAATAAATAAATAAGAATAAAGTACAGAAATGTAGAGATTTGTGTGGCTAGAAGGGGTAAGGATTTTTTAGCCCCAAATGATAAACAATGAAATGGAAAAGTTTAAATGCCAAAGCCATTTAAAACTCAGCCTTGTGGCAAATATTTAATCAATACTAAAATTAATAGACCCATCATTAAAATATCTAAATGAATTAAGATGTCTCTAAGCAGAAACCAAATTAAGAAGCCCAGTAAAACCTTTTAATGAAAGGGGTAACATAGAGACATATTCAATATGGGACTCTTAAATCCAAATCTCAAAAAGTCAAGTCACCTCCAATTGTGATAAATGGCATGAGGGAAAGAAAGTAATAAATGTAGTACATTTAAGAATTTTGTCTAATAAAAGCTTTGGATGTAGCTTTTAGCACATGGAGATCAATGAAATAAAACAAAGAAGCGGCCAAGTGAGTTTTAATATAATTGCACTACCAAATAAGTTAATAAGTAACTCACAAGCCACAACTAAGAATATTTATAACTGCTTGAGAACTCAAAAGATGTTGAACTCCCAGCCTTCAACAGCAGGAAAGCCGACAAAGAAAACTGTTCTCTTCAAAGAGAAAGTATTCTCTAATGCTTACGTAGTGTGGACAAGAATAACAATGAAAAATGAAATATATCTCAATAAGCAGAGAGTAAAGGAACATGAACAATTATAGAATGAATCCCTCCCAGGAAAATGATTGTGAACTTAATTAAGACATATGACCTACCACCAAAGTGATGACTCATCTCCACAATGTCAAACGGAGTGTCAGAATTGCCATGATCTCCCATACCACATTTTTCCAAGTAGGAGTGTTCATTGCAGTTGCATTGGCCCTAGTTTCATCATTTCTTATTGAATGTGCAGGACATCTAATTTATATATATTTTTAATTTTTTAGTTCATGGATTTCCAGATGAGATGGGCTATATGCAAAGTAGATGATGAAAATGCTAGGTACCCTTAAGCTCTTAAACTTTGAGTTAAACCCAGTGATTGAATGGAATTTTTAGATTGTCTGTCATGGAAACTGTGAACAGATTCCACATGTAGGAAAGAGAATACACAGTATTTGGTGTCAAGAAAGTCATATTATAGTAGTCATTAATACTCCACCTAAGATTCCCAGTTCTCCTTCAGTGCACAAATATGTCTTAGCCATCCCCATCTCCTTAAAGTTAAGTGATATTGTTTGCCTTTTAAATGAATATGAAAATAATTGGCAAACACCTCTTTTAAATGGAAGACTTAGAAGCCCATGTACATTCCTTATAATTTCTTTCCCTCTGCCTTTTCTTTCTTCATTCTTTCTTTCTTTGTCTCTTTCATTCTTTCTTTCTTTTTCTTTCTTTCTCTCTTTCCTTCTTTCTTTCTTTCTCTCTTTCTTTCTCTCTCTCTTTTCTTTCTTTCTTTCTTTTCTGCAGTGATTCAAACAGTGGCTGCTTTTCAGCTGATATTCAAGAATGAAGACTCCATTAAAGAGCACCCTCAGCAAATCTGAGATGTCCAGATATACCTTGTCTTACTGCACTTCACTTTATTGTGCTACAAGATAAGGCGTTTTTTATGAATTGGAAGTTTGAGACCAACCTGTGTTGAGCAAGTCTATTGACTCAATTTTTTCCAATGGCATGTGCTCATTTCATGTTTCTGTGTGACGGTGTGATAATTCTCACGATATTTCTAATGTTTTCATTATTAGTATATCACTTACGGTGATCTGTGATTAGTGATTTTCCATTTTACTATTACAATTGTTTTGGAGCATCACTGTGTCCATCTAGAGCAGTGAACTTAATAAATGTGTATGTTCTGACTGTTCTACAGAATGGAAGTTCCCTGTCTCCCTCCCTTCCTTGGGCCTCCCTGTTCCCTGAGACAACAGTATTGAAATTAAGGCAATTAGTAATGCTACAATGTCTTCTCATGTTCAAGTGAAAGAAAGAGTCACACATCTCTAACTTTAATTCAAACCTAGAAAGGTTTAAGCCTGGGGAGAATGGCATTTCCAAAGCTGAGATAGGCAGGAAGCTAGGCCTCTTGGGCTAATTGTGAATCCAAATAAAATTTCTTGAAGGATATTAAAAGTGAATATCCTTTTAATGTTACTCCAGTGAACACATGAATGATATGAAAGCCAAAAGCTTTTTGCTAATATGAAGAGAGTATGAATGGTCTGGATAGAAGATGAAACAAGCCACAGCATTCCTTTAAGCAAAATCCTAATCCACAGCAAGGCCCTAACTCTATTCAATTCTGTGAAGGCTGAGCAAGGTTAGGAAGCTGCAGAAGAAAAGTATGACGCTAACAGAGGTTGCCTCCTGAAGTTTAAGAAAGCAAGATTTTGGCGGGGCATAGTGGCTCACACCTGTAATCCCAGCACTTTGGGAGGCCGAGGCGGGCATATGATCAAGACCATCCTGGCCAACATGGTGAAACCCCATTTCTACTAAAAATACAAAAAAATTAGCTCAGCATGGTGGTACATGCTTGGTCCCAGCTATTCAGGAGGCTGAGGCAGGAGAATTTCCTGAACCCAGGAGGCAGAGATTGCAGTGAGCCAAGATTGTGCCACTACACTACAGCTTGGATGACAGTGCGAGACTCCGTCTCAAAAAAAACAAACAAACAAAAAGAAATAAATAAATAAAAGAAAAGAAGATTTCACCATAATCTAATAGTGCAAGGTGGAGCAGCAAGTGCTGATGGAGAAGCTGTGGCTAGTTATTCAGAAAATCAAGGTAAGATCATTGATGACGTGGCTACTCTAAACAACATACTTTCAATGTAAAGAAAACAACTCCCTGTTGGAAGAAAATGCAACTTCAGAGTTTCACAGCTAGAGGGAAGTCAATGCTTGGCTTCAAATTTCAAAGAACAGGCTGACTCCCATTTGGGTCTAATTCAGCTGGTGACTTTAAATGAAAGGAAAAAAAATCCAGATGAAAACAATACAATTCCACATATTACCTATGAAAACAGAAAGCTCTTAAACTCTGAAAGGTATTGTTTGGTTTATACTCTCATAGACTGAAGACTACACATTAATAAAGCAAATTCGATAAATTATATATAATTCTTAAAAATGCATATCTTGTGACTTTGTAACTCTATTTCTAGAATTCTATCTTATAAAAAATACAGATTTCATGAATAATAACAGGCATAAAAAACCTGTAAACACAAATATTAATAAATCTGTTTGTCCTAAAATATGTTTGTCATTGCTACAAATATAACTGTAAGTAATAGAAAGCAATATGAGAGTCCAAATGAGTTGAATGGTTGAGTAATTTAAGCTGTGTCTTCTCCTTGGTTATGTATTCCTTAAAATTATGTCTATAAAATACTTCAAGGGAATATGAAAATGTGCTTATTTAATAATTATTAGAGATAGGATAAACAAAATATGAAAAGCTCAACTAAACTTTACTATTGGAACGAGGATTATAGATAACTTCAATTTAATTTTTACACTATTACCAACATTTTCTCCATAAACCAGAATCAGCTCCTTAGGAATAAAGCAAGCAAATAAAACTTAGATGACTTCTTTCAAAACAAAGTCAAGTAGAAGGGAAATTACTAGCTTTAATGAAAAAATAAAGAATGTGGTTCCTTTTAATTCTAAATATAATTGACTATCAATAAGAAGCAAATAGTGGAATTTTCATATGATACAAAATAGCTATAAGAAAAGTACATCCTGAAGATCAGCTATATTCAGGGACTACATCCTTCTCATGTAAGCCTCTAAATCATGTATGTTGAGAAATAGTATTTTTGCCCCAGTAGTCTTTTTTAGTGAAATTTAATGTTTTTTTTTTGAAAAAATGAATGCACTTCCTTAAACGTGTCTAAATATTAAATTTAAATGTTCTAACACTTTGTTTTTAATTATATTTACATGAGACTTGAACTGTGAAAGATATGCTTTTTAAAAAATATTTGCTTCATTTTGTCTCACTCAATTTCAATAAATTCGTACATAATCCAATAAACACAGAGCTGTTAATATTTTGTGTTGATTGTTGTTAAAATATCCATTGCATCAAAATCAAAATAGATTTAATTAAGAAAGACATCAAAGAAGTGTTAACATCGTTATTTTTGTCAATTTTCTCATATAAAAATCAATGGGAATTAGTTTAAAAAGCAGCATAATATTTAACTAATTATGCTAAATTCTAGTTGAGGAGATATAATGAAGCATTTCCTTTATAGAAAAAAATTGTAGCAATTAAATTGGCATTTATATCTACCATTTTCAACTTTTTCAGATACTTTTGTATAATAGTTTGCAGATTTACTACATTGGTTTTAATATAATATTAAAAAACAGAATAAAAAGCACATTTGAAAATTAATCAGAAAGAACCTTCTCATCAATTATTTTACAATGTCACCACATTTTTAAATTGGAAATGACCTTATAGATCATAAAATGAGACTGAAGAACTAAGACTAAATTATTGGTCAAAAGCTACAATGCAAATTAAAATCCAAGATGGGGCTGAAATCCAGACTCTTGATAATGTCTTCCATCTATAAATCCAGTGACGTAAATTTTTATAAGCGAAAACAGCATGATTTTCCTGGTTTGACTAGAAACTGTGGAATTTTCCAGAACTGTGCAGTGCCTATAGTGTAGTATATCTTTCATAATGTTTGTTGAAATTAGCTAAAGTAAACTACTCTAAATGCTATTTTAGTATTCAGAATTATTTTAAAAATATATAATAAAAGTAATTCCCTTGATTTCAATATACACAAAGAAGAAATATAGGTGTTCAATTCCTATAGCATCAATAAAATAATATGAGTCCTAGAAGTGATTTAGAAAAATTATATAAATCTATTAGAAAAGAAACATTGCCAATATATAGAAATGAAAGTTGGCTTCTCACATTACTAGTCTCTTTGGTAAACAGTGGCATGTTCCTTTGTAATATTTTATTTGCAGAAAATATATATGCCTACATGCTATTTTGTTATTTCATCTTTTAAAAATATCATTTTAACATTACTTTTTAATCTAGAATATTAATGCTATTTCTTCATTTTGTTAATGAAAACAAAGTTGTAATTCACCACTATGAATGATATTTGTGGACTGGATTAAACTATCATCTTTCTATAAACAACTGAAGTCAGTGTATATAAAATTACATGTGATGGCTACACATGTATTGACTGAAATAAGTAATGAAAGTCACGTATTATTAAAAGCATCCAAATACTTTATGCTTGACTAATATTTATTATCTGAATAAAAATATAAATCAAGTCTCTCACTGAGAATAAGTAGATAGATATTTTACCAGGTGGTTAAATATTTGGATATTTAAAAAAAGATACTGCATTACCGGATTTGACTCCTAGTTTTGCTATTACTGACTCTGTGACATTTCTGAGTCAATTAATTTATGAAAGTTTTTGTTTCCTCATTCAAAAAATGGGAATTATAACAGTACTTATATTAGGAGGCTGTTGTAAAGATTCAATGCAACAAAACTTAACTACAGTAAATACTCAGCAACATTTCTGGCAAAAGTAAATTCTTGGTAAATTTTATCAGTTATATTACATAAATGATATTCACAGAAAATTACTACATGACAACAGTAGGCAAATGATATTGGTAGAAAACACAAAAAAAGTTACTAACATCTACATAATGGAAAGAGCAATAAAAAAAATAAAGCCAACTTTATGTTTCATGAAGTGACAAAATAAAACAGTTAAGTGTCATAGTTCACTTGGCTTAAGCTGTTTATTCACATTTTGTTCAACCTTCTCTGCTCTCAAACACAGTAATCTAAAATTTATCTAAATTTTAAATTTACGTTTCTTCAATTTTTCCAGCATCTTCCCCAAGGTTACCTCTTACATGATCCATCCTATTCTCTGGCACCATTGTATCCACCACTATCCTGTGCCCGACCTGGACGGATGTCACCAAGTGGCCACATCCGTCTGCCTTGCTACAGCCTTCTTTACCCAGAGTCAGCAGACTCCTCAACATGGGCAGCAGGACCAACTGAGTGGAAATTGCTGTTCCTATCTTAGCCAGGATGTGTCATCTCCCTTCATTTAAAAAATATCATACTTTCTTAGTTCTCACTTAAAACAGCAATAACTCATATAGAATGACAATAAAATTGTTAGCTTTTGTGACAAGTAAAATTAGTTGTACTTTTACTGCAGTTTATTAATAGCTGATTTTGAACACATAAAAATAATTAACATGGTTGAACTAATTTACACTCCCACCAACTGGGTATATACCCAAAGGAGTGTAAGTCATTCTACTATAAAGACACATGCACACGTATGTTTATTCCAGCACTATTTACAATAGCAAAGACTTGGAATCAACCCAAATGCCCATCAATGATAGACTGGATAAAGAAAATGTGGCACATATACACCATGGAATTCTATACAGCTATAAAATAGAATGAGATCATGTACATGAAGGGACATGGATGAAGCTGGAAGTCATCATTCTTGGCAAACTAACACAGGGACAGAAAACCAAACACCACATGATCGATCTCACTTGTAAGTGGGAGTTGAACAGTGAGAACATATAGACGCAGAGAGGGGAACAACACATGCTGAGGCCTGTTTGGGGGCTGGGGACAAGAGGAGGGAGAGCAGTAGGACAAATATCTAATGCACGCAGGGCTTAAAACCTAGATGATGGGTTGATAGGTGCAGCAAACCACCATGGCACATGTATACCTATGTAATAAACCTGCACATTCTGCACGTGTATCCCAGAACATAAAGTAAAAAAAAAAAAAAAGAAAATCTTTAAAAAATTAAGTAAATAATTAATATGAATATTTAAGACCTTTAGTAAAATAGGCTTATATTGATCAAAATGTGGGGATAGAAAAAGGTAAAGAAAGCACTGTTTTGTGGAAATTAATTCAGTTATGGAATTAATTCAGTTATAGTTGTTTCTTTTCATAAAGGCAGATTAAAACCGATCCACTAAAGAGTACTGTGGTTTAAGATGTACAGTTAATCAGAGATCAATTCGTGCTGGTCCAAAAGACTGGGCAGAAAAATATTTTGGTTTATATTGCTGAAGTCTAATTAACAAGGGAAATAATGCATTTGAATGCATTTGCCCAAGTGGATGTTAGGAAGAAAAGGAGCTATGAAAACTAAGTCACCATGTTTGAGATGCCATTCTGGGAGGAGATGGATCACACTGGTGGGATTCATTGGCTGCTGGGCATGAGTGCAGGCTGCAACTAGATGGGACAGGAGTGCTGAGAGTTAAGCAGGACAGCATCTGGGACACATAAGTGGATGTTTAGATTATGCTCTGAATCCCAGGTCGGATCTAAGGATATTCCCAGATTCAGTGATTTGCCTGAAGGGATGCAGCTAAGAAGGGTCACAGAAGGGAATGGAGCTGACAAGGGTGTAACCAGAGAAGTCTGGATCTTGAGACCACCAGGAAATACCACCTCTTCATAGTGAGAATATCCCACACACGTTCAGGTAACATAGGTGATGGATGATACTTTATTATTTTTGTCTTTGCTTCCCTGCTACCCCTTTATAATGACCAATGACTAGCTTACATTTATTATTCAAAGAAATTGGTGCAAAGTGGGCTCAATTTGGTCAAAAATGTGGTGTATGGAAACTGAAACAGGCTGGCCTGGAAAGTATTCTCCAACAAGGGATAACAGGAAATTTTTTTTCCCCTAATCTTACAGTGTTGATTTAAAAATTGCCACTGCTCTGTTTTTAAAATCTATGCTCCATACACTTTTTTCTTTCTCAGGGAAAAAACAAAAAAGGGCCACATGCAAACTACAGAAGAAAGTGCCTAAAATAGGGCAATAAGCAGCCACTTAGAAACTCAGGGAAAGCTCATGCAGTTTTCCTACTGGACAAAGTGCTTAACTCCATTAGTGCGATAGGCTGATTAAATCACCGACATTACATTTCAACGGTGTTTTAGCCAATTAAGCCGGCTCAATTCATCTCTGCTTTCTGGGGTCATAAAGACATTAGAAACAAATTTATGATCAGGCTTGTTAGTGAAATGACTTGTACAGTTGTTTTCAAATCAGGGTGGCTAAATTAATAATAATAATAATAAAAATTAAAATGGTCCGAAACAAGTACATTTTTAAAAATATTCAGTCACCATGATATGGCCTTAATTACATTCAGTAAATGCTTTTTCCCTTCTTTCTCTAGGCTGACTTGGAAAGCAGTGAACTGAGGAAATCAGCCAACTGGAACAGAGGAAGAAATAAGCTGAATTCATTTTCAGTCAGGTGGCCTCATTGTGGAACTATCTTCTGGTAGCATTCAGTTCCCCTGAATGATGATGGCACCAAGCAGCACACAGGAGAGGGCAGATTTGATCCTTGAAGTAACATGCATCTAGTAAACACCACTTAAAACAATTAGGTCATGCAATTTCTAGAACGATAGTTCTAGATACTGATACTCCTGCATGATCCGTCAAGCTCCCCACAAAAACACCAGGAGATCTTTGACCAGTATGAACACAAAGAGCTCATCAGGTATGAGTAAATAAAGTCTATGTAAATTGACAGCAGCAAATGATGCGTGAATAAATAAATTTATATATCATTATACTGAAAAGAAACGTGAGTGTTATTGTTCATCATAAGGCTTATCAAGGGTTGAAAGACATTGTATATTGAAGGAGCTAGATTTTGACTAATTTTTAATAAGAACAATGACTATAAATATATATATATATATATATATATATATATATATATATATATATATTAGAATGAACTCACCATCAGTTATAGGAAAACGGCAAGTCTAGGGTGAGTTGTTAGGGCTGCCTCTCATTTATCATAAATGATTATTGGATTCAATATTCATCCTGATGGTCTTAAAATCCACTTGCCCATAATTAGAGTGTACATTTGTCTGCTTGCAAGGAAGAGGCACTCATTTCCAAGGGCTTACACAAAGGTTTTTTTCTGTTTAGTTTTTGTTTTATGTAGCACTTCACAGATAGTAAATTCAAGGCTAGTATGATGGCTCTGTTCAAGAAATGCATTCAGAGAGCAGTCATCTTCCATCTTACTGCTCCATGATTTCTGCGATGTTTCTCCTCAAGCATTGTCCAAGTTAGCAAAGTCTGCATTTCATCCAGCAGAGAGGACAAAAAGAGCAATCCTTTGATTTAAGAACACAATTCAGAGGGCTGGGCATGCCTTTAATCTCAACACTTTGGGAGGCCGAGGAGGGTGGATCACGAGGTCAGGAGTTCGAAGGAGTTCGAGATCAGCCTGGCCAAGATAGTGAAACCCCGTCTCTACTAAAAATACAAAAACTAGGCAGGTACACTGGTAGGCACCTATAATCCCATCTACTCAGGAGGCTGAGACAGGAGAATCGTTCGAATGGGATGGCAGAGGTTGCAGTGAGCCGAGATCAATCACACCACTGTACTCTAGCCAAGCTGATAGAGCAAGACTCCATCTCAAAAAAAAAAAAAAAAAAAAAAAACCACATAATTCAGAAGACATATATTTCATTTGCATTCACATGTCATTATGTAATTTAGTCATAATAATATACCTGACTGCAAAGATAAATGGATAATATTGCATTGTTCTGGCAAGTTTTGTACTCAGCTAAATTTTCTATCGTCTTGGAAGAAGGGGAGAGTTGATACCTGAGAGATCGCTAGCAGACTCTCTATAGATGGGAAATATGTAATCACCTCAAATAAGTAAGTTACAAGAAAATGTCCTTCATGAAATCAGCAGAGGAAGAATTTCACATAGCATATGCGGCTCTATTCCTATCTAGTTTCTAGTCATGAAGTGTTGAAAAGTGCATCTTCTGATAAAGCTGCAATCTACAGTGCACCATAGACTAACCACTAACAAATGCAAACTGACACTTCTGAAATGGATTAGTGTGCATATCAACAATCTCCTAATGGCTTTCATCCTTTCTATCACATTTGACCTTGCCTTTTGGAGGCATCTGATAAATGATTAATTATTCATTCTAGAACTTGATCCTTGAACAACTAAACTACTTCCCGGAAGCAAATATGGATGTGTATTAGGGCATCAGAATCAATCAATTATTCATTGATGGTATGCTTTGTATTTGTCTAGTGTGTGACAATCTCTAAGTTAGACGGTCTGTAAGGTAAAAAAATAATGGAATACATGGTCTCTGACCTCAATGGAGTTACCACTAGAATGAAATAAATACTAAATGGGGTGTGTGGGCTGGGTTGTTATGACTGATTGTATTAGTATCTGTCTTCAGGGTTTTCCATCAATGCTGTGAGCCTGGGCCAAATTACAGAGTACTGAGGAAAGAAAGAGGACTCAAAACAAAGCAAACTGAAAAAAAGCCCTTCAAAATCTGAAAATGTGCATCATTATTCTGTGGTGGTGTTGAAGGAAAAAGAAAAATACCACAAGACATAAATTTGAGGTTAAGATTATAACTTACTGTTACAATGCACAGAGGAAGAAGTGGAGAAGAACATATACAGCTCAGCTGTGAGTGCCTGAATGAGTTACTGATGGCAAGAAAGAGACAGAAAATGAGTATGGTATCCTGGGGTTAGAGGAGAGGTCAGTTTAGAATACAGAAAAGGAGGCTGAATGCAGAGAATTACGTCTCAGAGAGGAAAACTCAGTATGTGACCCAGGACAGTTGATCAGTCAGTTCCAAGTCAGGGATGAGGAGAAGGAAAGTCCAGATATGTATTTTCTGAATATGATATGTTTCGATTCATTGACGGATATATACTCAGTGCCTAAGATTTGTAGGTCTTTGATGGATTGGAGTCTATCAGGAATTTTCTTATTCCTTTGACTTTAGCTTTTTGTTTTGGTTTTTTTTTTTTTTTTTTTTTTGACAGAGTCTCACTCTGTTACCCAGGCTGGAGTGGTGCAATCATGGCTTACTGCAGCTTCAACCTCCTCTGGTCAAGTAATCCTCCTGTCTCAACCCTCACAAGTAGCTGGGACCACAGGTGTATGCCACCACACTTGGCTAAGTTCTTATATTTTTTGTAGAGAAAGAGTCTCGATGTGTTGCCATGGCTGGTCTTGAGCATCTGGGCTCAAGCAATCCTCCTGCCTTGGCCTCCTAAAGGGTGAGGGATTAGAGGTGTGATGGGATTTTACAGGTGTGAGCCACCACAACTGGCCAGAGATTCTCTTTTACATATATTTACATGGAACAATTATGTTCACAAAGAACATGTTGAGAAAAGGCCAGGGGTCTCTTTTTTGATACCTAGTTCTCTCTGTGGTCAGGAGCAACAGCTGGCCCCACCATGATATAAGAAAACCGTACGAGAGAGGCAGCAAATGGCAGTTCTGACAGAGCATAGGATTAGCGGGATTTTATTACATCCCCTTTGTGACTCCTTCTGAGTTGCTCCTTCTATGAACTGCTTGATATATGAGGTTTGGCATGATGCCTGGTATAGCAGGCTCACTGGCGAGTTTAAAATAAAGGTTGTTAGATCACATGCTGGGTGTCCTTTGATGATTTAGGATGGTGTTTGGAGGCAGATGTAATAGTTTTTACTGCCACGGAGATAGGATTGGTCATTTGAGAGACAAAGGCTTATGCAAGGAGATGTTGAGAAAAGTAGACATTCAACAATGTAAAGATGTTTAAGAATTTTACAGAAACATTAAAGAAGCAAATTCTCGGTCTGTACCAGGGACTGAGTCTTACTTGAGACCTCTTTTGGTCTTCTAATAATGCCCCCTTATTGACAAAGCTACCAATATGATACAAACACTTAAAAATTCTTGTTTAGATTTTATGTTCAGCAAGCAATTTTTAAAAATGTACAAACATATCAAATTTTAACCTTTCGTTTAAAGACTTTTGAAAAATATTTGGTCTCATTTTAAAGGCTTAGTTAGTTAAAGACCTTTTACATTTCTAACTGCATTTAGAGTTTAGATTGCTATTTAAAGCACTAAATCAACAAACAGAGCCTTCTTGAGCATTAACATTTACTTTTAAATTATCACTTGTCAAAATGTGTTTAACTCTTCAAGAAGGAAGATAGCAAATGATGAAGTTGTTTCAAAAAAGTGTTGGATATATAGAACCATATGTAATTACTGAAAGAAAAAACCTGGAATAAAAATGTAAAATTACATACAAAACTGACCAATGCACAGTAGGGAAATGCAACTATAACTCTGTGTTCTGATCTTTTCTCTTGGACAGAAGTCATTTGGATGTCTGTAAGACAAAATTCATCTATGTCACTCTCAGACAAGAATCTGCTGCCTGGATATTTCTTTTCAACAAGTTAATCTTCACTCTTACAGAGTTGTAAAATGCCTTAATCAATAGTAAATGATAAGTAAAACAAGGATACATACTTACAAAGAACAAGATAACATTATATCTCTTATTAGGTGATGACACAAAATAATAGGTATTCCTTTGCCTATTTCCAAGTTTTGGATTTCTTTTCCTTAATAGTATACCACTCCTAATAGCTTCAACCAATCTCTAAATATTTTTTTTAACTTGTGTTTTAATTTCAGGGATACACGTGCAGATTTGTTATATAAGTGAATCTGTGTCATAGGGGTTTGTTGTACAGATTATTTCATCATCCAGGTATTAAGCCCAGTACCCATTAATTGTTTTACTTGATCCTCTCCCTCCTCCCACCCTCTCTCCTCCAAAATGCCCCAGTGCGTGATGTTCCCCTCTCTGTGTTCATGTGTCCTCACAATTTAGCTCTCACTTATAGTGAGAACATGCTGTATTTAGAATTTTGTTCCTGTATTAGCTTGCTAAAAATAATGGCTTCCAGCTCCATCCAAGTTTCTGCAAAGGACATGATCTTGTTCTTTTTTGGGTGTTTTTTAAATTAAAAAATTGCCTGGTTTTACTGTGTTTTGATCTGATTTATTTACATATGTGCAGCAGAAGGTGCTAGTTGACATGCTTTGTAATGTGGTCAGCAAATCAAAAGTCACATACTGTTAAATAACTAAGACCAAAAAAGTAATTTCCATTTAGAGATTTTGAAAGAAACCTAGGATTGGATTTTAATATGCTTTATTATTCTAGGGATTTATTAAGACATAGTAATAGTATTAATATTTGCTCTTATATTAAATGCATATGAGACCAAAACCCAGAAATTCATTTTCAACAAATTTTATCTGCAGTACCAATATGTTTGAACTCCTTCTTCAAAATCTGCTAAGTAATTTACCTAATAGAAAATGATGTACCCTCTTATGTATAAGGCTGGGAAACAATTACAGAGCTGTACCAGACCATTTGCCTAGGAGAACTTTCTAGTCATTGGTTGCAGAAAAGAAGTGCAGCACTTGCCTTTATTTTGTTTTTGTTTTGTTTTGTTTGAGATGGAGTCTCCCTCTGTTGCCCAGGCTGGAGTGCAGTGGCAGGATCTTGGCTTACTGCAGCCTCTACCTCCGAGGTTCAAATGACTCTCTTGCCTCAGCCTACAGAGCAGCTGGGACTACAGGCGCATGCCACCATGCCCAGCTAATTTTTGTATTTTTAGTAGAGATGGGGTTTCACCATCTTGGCTTGGCTGCTCTCGAACTCCTGACCTCATGATCCACCTGCCTCGGCCTCCCAAAGTGATGGGATTACAGGCATGAGCCACTTCATCCGGCCAGCCCTTGCTTTTTAATGGTTTGCTTGACACCTGAGTAAAGGAGACTTATTCTCAAATATGAGACTCCAAAAACACTATCTGAACAATTGATTTGTTAAATTGGATCCTAATTTTCAAAGCAGGGGACTGATGCTTGTTCTATTAATTAAATAACCACAGTGCCATTGAATGTGACAAAATTCAGAAAGTGTACATTCCCGATTTCCTTAAATATCTGTTAAAGAGGATAAAAGAACTTTCAAAATAACATCAACAGTATACCAAACAAATAACCATTATTAACTGTTCTTTTCCAGTTAGCTC
Source organism: Saimiri boliviensis (assembly GCF_048565385.1). NCBI lineage: Eukaryota > Metazoa > Chordata > Mammalia > Primates > Cebidae > Saimiri > Saimiri boliviensis. The sequence continues at coordinate 111,346,579 of NC_133451.1, forward strand.
ATTCTTACTTCATTCATTTTTGTTCTAGGAGACATTGAGTCTATAGTTTACTTTCATGAAACCTTCTACATCTGGATAAAAATAAGTTCTGTAGTTGTTGACTCAGTCTTGTGTCACGGTCTGACATTTGTCTATGTTATATCATCTCAGAAGGCTGTACTATGAATCTTTCCTTGAAGTATTAATAGATAAGAGTAGCTAGCATAGTTCCGTCCGTGAAGCTGAGACTGACCTTTGTAGTAGAACAAATTTCTAGCCTGCTGTAGCCTTTAGCAGAGCCTCTGGAAAGCATGAAAGAAGAACAGAAACCACTTAAACATAATAAGACTTGATGGCTGTGTTTAATTTATTACATTAACCAAAAATATCAAGAATGAGGAAACATAAAAATACTTTATCATGCATACAACACATAGCTGGTTCAAAAAGAATTCATTCGTGTTTTCTGGAAAGAATGAGAAATGTTTTATGAGCACAAGGCTACTCCTAAATATTCAAGACCTTCCCCTGAAATCCACACCCTCTGTAACATAGTAATAATTTGGCTGAGCAATACTGATCTAAAAAAGGGTGAGTTTCCCTTTTAATGTGATTGCTCTTTTCATAAAGCCAATGTGTTGTTGAATTAAGTAGAAACATGGAGCACATCAAAAAGTAATTTCTAGCACTCCTCTTTTTTTAATCACATTGGTGCAAAAGTAATTGCAGTTTCTGCCATAACTTTTAATGGTAAATAATATTTGGTTTTTCAGAGACTCGCCTGGAAATCTGAAATAAAGCCTAAATGTAAAAAATATCTTGACTTTTTTTTTTCTTTTTTTAATTTAGGAATTATTTGAGGGGACAAAAATCACAGGAGTTAATGTGGTTAATGTGATTAAAATAATAGAATATAATTTTTTGAAAGCAATAGAATGTTTTAATTACCACCTATAAATATGAGAAACAGTATAATATCTAAAATTACAAATATAAGAGAGGACCACCATCATAATAAATGTTATTACTTTCTTTTAGAAGTGAGAAACTTTTAATCAATGATTTTAAATAATCAAAGATTCTAAAAAGTTGGCATAGAGCACAGAAAATTACTCTGGTAAGATACAAAATTTCTGTCAACTAAAAAGTTTACAGAAGGGGGACAGATCAACTTTTACTATCTTTTGTTATGAGCAGAATGGATATTTAATCCATTTTGTCATTTTAACACTAATTTATCATTTTGACAAGGAAAAACAAAGTTTTAATTTTTCATTATTAGGATTTGTAACATTATTCATATACTCTTTAAATGAACAACTCTTATCAAAATTGATTACATTTGCTAAAATTTAGCCCAATTTATTGTTTTTTCAGACGCATTGTTTGTCATTATTATAAATGAAGGCAAATGGAGTTTCCTACTTGTATGCAAATCTTCTACAGCCTTCTAATTCCATTCAAATTTTATGAAAAACTACACTCCTACTCTGCATATATGTATTTCTGTGCAGCTTCTATTATAGCCTCACTCACTTATATTAGCTTAACTTTTAAGCAGAGTAACTCACTCTTATTTTGTTACAATTTTGACAATTGAGAACCATCTCTAAAATACGAGAATTTCAGAGACCAGCAAAGTTCATGAGTACATAGATAGTAACGACCTACAGCTATATACATTCCAGTCACATCATTTAAACAGGTAAAAAACAAAAACGTATTTGTTAAAATAACACAGAGGTATAGCAATTTTATAGCATAATATATAAGAATTGTATACAATATATGAGATTATATATGTATATACACATGTGTGTTTATATGTATGTGTGTACCTGTGTGTAATGCTTAGTAAGTAATGTTTTAATGGTCAGTCTTACCTGAAAATTATTCGGGCATTCTAAATTTATTCATCAGTTAAATCTATCACTATCAGTGCAAAGTTGCACATTTATCTGATCTTAAAAATTTAATATGACACATTACCTAGTGTAATTACTCTTGATACTGAAAATTTCAGAATCATAATTCAAATTTTATGGAACACAGTTTACATTTTTCCTAATTGTAAACATTGTATGGATGGAACAGCTTATCTGGTAAGTAAATAAGGAGTTGTATTAAGCTCGAATTATTAAGACTTGTCATTTTTAAAAAGTATACTTTATTTTAAAACATATAGAAAGCATTCCTGCCTTATATGACATGGATAAACCAGAGATTAGCCCAGTGATTTATTTTGTTTAGATAAATATGGATTAAACAAAAAGAGAGTGATAGTTACAAAACAACAACAACAAAAAAACTACTTTTGAGCTGACAGTTTTTGTGAGAATATTTTTTTCTACTTTTATGTCTAGTATACTGTCAACAGCAAACATTTTATTTTATAATTTTTCTAGAAATATTTGTGTTCCCATATATTTGATATATATAAAGCTATAGTTTCTGCAAAGCAATAAAAACAGCCGGGCTCAGTGGCTCATGCCTGTGATCCCAACACTTTGGGAGACCGAGGCGGGCTGATCACAAGGTCAAGAGATCGAGACCATCCTGGCCAACATGGCGAAACACTGTTTCTACTAAAAATACAAAAATTAGCCAGGCTTGGTGGCACACACCTGTGGTCCCAGCTACTCAGGAGGCTGAGGCGGAAGAATCGCTTAAACCCAGGAGGCAGAGGTTGCAATTTGTCGAGATTGCGCCACTGCACTCCAGCCTGGCAACAGAGCAAGACTCTGTCTCAAAACAAAACAAAACAAAACAGTACTTTTATTTAAGAAGTCTTATACTGTAATTTATTAAAATATTCCAGAGCTAGGAAATATTTATAATTCACATAAGAAATAAAAGTTTTTTCTCAGTTATAGAAACACAAAACATACAGATTCATATTTGCATTTACAACTTCATAATCAAAGTGAACACAAAACACAAAAATCACACTCCAGTCGAGATTTCAAAATCCTGTCTCCTTTTAGTGTGACATGATATTGCATTAGCACAAATGACTGGAGAGCAGATTCCTTGTCACCTCTTGCCTGCCAGAGAAGAGATCTGTATCTCTACATGACAGAGATGGTAGATTAGCCAGACACTGAAGCCACATTCTCACCCAATGCTACCACCAAACGGAAATGGCCATGAGGAGGCCAGATTAGATTCAAACTTGGTTACTATCAGAAACAATAGCAAAACAAAAAAAAAACAAAAACAAACAAACAAACAAACAAACAAACAAACAAAAAAAAACAGAGCAAAAAAAACACCAGAACCAGAAAAAATGACAGAAGACAAAGAGTTACTGAAGGTAGTTTTATCACCACGTATGATTCATTTCAGAGACTAAAAAAAGTATCTGAGCTTAAGAATTCTACTTCTTAGCAAAGACCATTTTAATGGTATCAGCAGCTGAATTCTCATCAGCATTTCAATAGGATGTCCAACAACTGTCACAGATAATTTTTAAATAGTTGAAAATATAACTTTCTTACAAACATAAACTAAGCATGTGCCGAAGATTTATTGAATTCAATAATGAGGGAAACAGCAATGTGGAAAAGCTGATTTCTAAATCATTTTTATTAATTTTATAAATCTCATTTATAAAGTAGTGTACCTGAGGAAGTTTTAGCTCCAATAATGAGTGTTAATTGAATAAGATTTTACTTAAAATCATTAACCAAGCAAATTGCTGAATTTTACATCTTAAATTGAAGTTGTAGAACTGATATTCTAACAAGGCCAAATGATCTTCAATATTATATACATATAATATTATATTATATACATATAATATTATATTATGTACTGCCAAACATGCTTATATTATTTCTTATCACAAAAAAATTAACATATTCTATTCACATCGCCCGTAGCTGTGGATTCAAATGTAAACATAATCTAAATTGTTTTGTCTATTTTTACATTTTCTGCTACCACCCAAATTGATCATTTAGTAGAATTTTCATTTCTATTTTATATATATATATAAATGTAATTGTCTTTTTAAATTCTTTTTTTTTTTTAGATGAAATCTCGCTCTGTCACCCAGGCTGGAGTGCAGTGGTGCAATTTTGGCTCACTGCAACCTCCACCTCCTGGATTAAAGCCATTCTCCTGCTTCAGCCTCCCAAGTAGCTGGGATTACAGGTGCATGCCACAATGCTCAGCTGATTTTTGCATTTTTAGTAGAGAGGGGTATTCACTACATTGGCCAGGCTTTTTGCAAACACCTGACCTCAAGTGACCCTCCCACCATGACCTCCCAACCTGCTGGGAATTCAGGTGTGAGCCACCATGCCCTGCCTTTACAATTCTAACTCTAAATATAATTTTTAAACTTGATGGGATAATGCAATACACAAATTATATTATACATATATTATATATATGTTATATTATATATGTATTGTATTATACACATATATAGTTTAATTATAAAGACTTTAGATATTGCTGGAAAAATTCATGCTCCCATATTTTTACCATGCAAAACTAAGAAATTTTGAAATGATATTCAATTTAATTTTCGGTTACGACTTTGCACTAACATTGGATTAGTTGTCTGCAATTTACTTTAAAATATTTAAGCATAGGCAATGTTATTTTAGGACTAAACTGGATACTTTAAAATAAGCCACAATACCACTTACTTGCTTTCTCTAGGAATTCAAATCTGAGCTGGAATTAGCTGCTTAGAAAGGCTATGCTCCAAAGGTCACTACTAGAACATATCATTTCTCTTTATCTTTGATTAACATTAGGTGGTTTGGCTTATATTAGAATTATTTGTTCCACAAAAGCATGTTTGTGTAATACAAATAGTTTGTGCCACTAACAAGTAGGGAATGATGTCAGTTTAATGTAGAAATTGTATTAATTCAGATACGAAGTTTCCCAAGTTGTTCATTGTGCACCACCAAATCACAGCAAGTGGATATTAAGTACACTAAGACAACTACATAGAGCAAACTGGAAAAATACAATGCTGTAGATGGTGTTTGTCAACCTAAATTCTTCCTTTTGGCTCTCTGGGCCACATGGTCTCTCCCGCAAATTTTTATTATACGTTTTATCTGCTCTTTTTCATTTTGCTCTCATCTAACGTAACTCAGCAGCCGCAACCCTTCTTTATGCTTTCTTAAATTAAGTAATTTCAACTTATTTTTAATCATGAATAAATCTTAATATATTCACAACAATACATGTTAAGAGAGGTGAGAAATTATATGATAACTTTGTCTAAACAAGTCAGAGGTAGTCTGTTTCTTTTCTGGTTGTACTAGAACAGTTGCTTTTATTACTCAGCAATATTTAATGGTCTCTGTTGCCATTCTCTCTTTTTCAGAAGAAACCTCTGTTTAGAGTAATTAAGTTTCTTGTCTATTTATTGGCCTATGGCTTACTGTTTTTAATATAACACTTACAATTTCTGGGGACAATTCAAAGCAGCATAGCTTAGGATTTAATATCACAGACTACGGTCAGGCTACTTGAAGAGTGGCTGGGGCACTGACTGCCTCTAGGATGAGTTGGTCAATCTCCTTTGTGAAAATATTTTATATTAGAATATAATTTCTTTAAATAATATAGGAAAATTCAGGAAATATGTATATATATATATATATATATATATATATATATATATATATAGTGATTTGGGTTTTTCAGGGATTTTTTCTACTTCATTAAATTTGTTGAAAAGTGATTCAATGTATTTCCTAATCTTCTAATCTCCATGGGGCCTGTCGTGATACCCTATCTTTTTTGTGTTATTTTTCAGCAATTGTTATTAATTTTTTCAGTCAGTCTAACTGGAAGTATAATTTTAATATTGATTGATTATTTTAATCAATCAGCTTTTGGATTTATTGTTTTTCTCCTCTTGTCCATTTCATAATTTATTTATTGATACTTTTATGATTCTTTCTTATGCTAATTTTGACTTTATTTTTCTGTTTTTAGTTTAATAAGGTTGAAGCATATATTGTTGATTTTAAAACTTGTATCATATTCTAGTATAATGTCATATACTACAAATTTCCTGGTAAGTACTCTTTCAGCTTCATATAGAAAAGTTTAATATATTCTAACTTTAAGTTAAAAGTAATTTCTAATTTCCTGTAACACATGGTTTATTTTAAATCATGTTGATTTCTGAATGATTAATTTCTAATTACATTTTATTAAAAGCAGAGAGCAATATTTTTATTCTATCAAATTTTTGAATGTGTTGAGATTTGTTTTATGGCTTATTTGTTGAATATCCCCTGACTGTTGAGAGGAAAACAGTAAAACCTAGAAGAATAATTGAGGATTTGTCTATTCTCTTTTAGAGTGTCAGATTTTGCCCCTTCTTCTTTCTTTAATCTCTGTTTTCAGGTGATACATATTTAGGTTTGAAAAATATCTTTATATTGCTAATAAATTGACTCATTATAATATGGAATGTCCCCTTTATCCTTGCTACAAGTTTTTGTTATAAAGTCCACTTCGAACTATTAACTCTCCTTAAATAAATCTTGCTTGCTTTCTCTTAACTAATTAGTTTGATTATATTAAAAATTAACTTATTTTAGAAAGAACATGTTTGGAACTTACATGTTTACTCCTTTTTATGTTTTCTAAATTGTAATTATTTGGACCATTTATATTTAAAATAATTTTCCATATATTGGAATTTTTCTCTAGATTTGGAGGGTTTAAAAAATTATATATGTCCTTCGTTTGTTTATTCTTCTTTTCCTGAGTTTATTTTTTAGGACTGTATTTTATATCCACTGTTGGAATGTTTGCTTTATAGTACTGGGATTTTTAAAAAATATTTTGTAGCGTTTAGTTCTGGGATTTACTTTAAGTGTATAAATATTATTATAGTCTACTTCTATAAACTATAACGACACTTTACACATAAGTACCTCAATTATCTAGGTGCATTGCTGCTCCTATCATTTATTTTATTGTTGTCATATATTTTATTTCTATACATTATAAACTTCAAAATATCTGTTATATTTGGTTTAAACAATTATATTTCAAATGAAAATAAAATATAAAATATTTTACATTTATTCACAAATTTACCATATTTAGGTTCTTATTGCATAGATCCCAGTTTCCATCTGGTGTCATTTTCCTTCAGCCTGAAAAACTTGACATAGAATTTCTTATAGTTCAAGTATGCTGACAAATCTTAATAAATCATTCAGATTTTTTGTTTTATTGCTATTTTGCCTTCATGTTGGAATTCGCTGGTTTTTACAATTCTAAGTTAACTTTTTTCAGTATTTTAAAGCTTGCCTAAATTTGAAAAGAGAAATGAAAATTTTTTTTTTGCTTCTCATTACAGATCTTGTGTGTGTGTGTGTGTGTGTGCGTGTGTGTGCGTGTGTGTGTGCACGTGTGTGTATTTTCTTTGCTGCTTTATTTGTTCTCGAAGAGTTAATTATAAAGTGACTTTGTGTATTGTTTGTTAGTTTTTGTATTGCTTGCTCTTTGTACTAGCTTTTGGATCTCCAGGTTTGTGGTTTTCATCAAATTTGAAACATTTTCAGATGATTTCTTCCAATATATTTTCTGCTTTCTACCCATGTGTGTTATTATTTCATGAGCCACTTAGGTTCACTTCCTTTTCTTTCTTTCACTGTTTTTTCTCTTTGTGCTTCATTTTGGATATTTTCTGCCGCATTGTTTTTTTGTTTCTCCAGTTATTTCATCTAATCCACTGTAAATCCCATTTAGAGACATTTCATTACGTAAATTTTATTTTGCATTCCTTTTAAAGTCTACTATTTCCATCATTCTTGTCATTTATTTATTTTGTATTGTCAGATTTTTCTCCTGATGCGTGTGATACTTTCTGCTGTTTTAGCAGGGATGTTCAATACTGTTCATTGTAAACTGTTATGTGCTGGATTTTGTTATATTCTTTCCAGTTTGTTGAACTCTTCCAGTGGACAATTCAACCACGTGCAATCAGTTTTGGGTTTTGGGGTTTCTCTGTTTTGTTTTGTTTTGTTTTGTTTTTGTTTTTTCGATATTTACTCATTCATGTTTTGGTGGGGTACAAGAGTGTTTTATTTTAAGACTAGGCCTATTTTATCCCTATTGCTAAGGTCCAACTATTTCATTTTCTTTATTGTGGACAATCAGTATTCAGCAGATTCTGACCCTTCTGTCCTTCTAAATGCTGAAGTTTTGTGTTAGCCTGGGAATTTCTCTTTCCCTAAATTTTTCTTGCTTGTCTTGATGGAGTTTAACTGAGGGTACATGCTGACTGGTATTTAGTCAAAGACTCACAGACCTTTAATTTCTGTAATTGTTTTTCTCTGTGGAGTTCTTTCCTCTCAGGTAAACCCCAAAATTTCAGCTGTCTTAAACCTCCTTGAATATCAGCTTCAGTTTCCTTAATGTAAGTAGACTTGCTGAGTTTGGTTTAATCTTCCCCTTCCCACACTACAGTCTTCAAATTGTTCCCCAAGCAGAAGGCAAAACTATTACAGGAATCCTTCTCTCTGGGATTACAATGCTGCCCTGCCTGCTATCCAATGACTTAGAACTGAGTTTTCCTATATTTTTTCCCAATTTTAGTTGTTTGTAGTGGGAGTTAGTTACTTTTTTCCATAATAGTTACTTTTTCATGGACTGAAATAAAGTCACCAAAACACCAGACTAATTCAATGTTGTGTAAATTACAAAAGTTCACTTTTTTTTAAAGGAAGATACATTCTTTTTGTTTTTTTTTTTTTCGAGACTGAGTCTCTCTCTGCTGCCCAGTCTGGAGTGCAGTGGCATGATCTCATCTCCCTACAATCTCCACTTCCCAGATACAAGTGATTGTCCTGCTCAGCCTCTCAAGTAGCTGGTAATACAGGCACCTGCCACTCCTGGCTAATTTTTGTATTTTTAGTAGAGACAGGGTTTCCTCATAATGACCAGGCTGGTCTCGAACTCCAGACCTCAAGCCATCTGCACACCTTGTCCTCCCAAAGTGCTGGGATTTCAGGTGTGAGCCACCATGTCTGGCAAAGGAAGGTATATTCTTAAGCATGAACAAATCACGTTAGTGTTAAAGCTGACTTTCTTAGTAATTCATGGTAAAGTATTAGTTGCAACTCAGTGTCTGTTGCTAAACAAGGATTCATTTAAAATGCAAATATTTCTGTGTTCTTACCTTTTGCAAATTTAGTCTTACATGAAGAAACTATTACTTCACTTTTACTTTTTGGTAAGCTTTAAAGTATGGGAAATTGACAGTTGTTTTTTTGTGAAATAGATTTTTATTGAAGACAAGCATTAGTTCAGTTAATACTGGTATGACAGTTTCTACTGGAGTGCCAAATTTCTTTTGACAAGTTGTCAGGTGTCCATTATCTCTTAAGTAGGCTTTCCTAAGGTTCAGAAACTTTAATGATAGTGCCAAGAAGGCTGACTCTTTTATTGAGGCAGTCTAACCTAGGGGTTTCTGGCATCTTCAAAGTTTGGAAAATCAACTGCTGTGTAAAATAATTTAAGGGTAGCTTAAAGGGGGGCTTCATTGGACTTCAGAAGCAGAACAGAAAACCCTAACAATATAGCTCATAGTGTATCTATAAAGGCAGGAAAACCAGGATAGAATCTCAGGGCTCAATATTCAGAAGCAGCAGTAGGGAGTGAACAATTGTAAAGGCCTTTTATCCCTTTAAAGTGTTTCTGGTATTGACTTGAGCATTTCTGTTAGTTGTCACATTGTACAGTCAATATACTTTTATGGCAATCTTCATCTTTCTATACATACCATGACTCCATGTAACAGAATGAGAGTTTCAGATTTTCCCACCAGGTATTCAGGGAAAGTATACTCAGAATCCATGAAGAGAAAACTATAAATTGCTGCTAAATTAGTCTATTCTCACACTGCTAATAAAGACTTATCTGAGACTGAGTAATTCATAAAGGAAAGAAGTTTAATTGAGTCACAGTCCTGCTTGGCTGGGGAGGCCTCACAATCATGGTGGAAGGCAAAGGAGAATCAAAGGCATATTTTACTTGGTGGCAGGCAAGATCGCATGTGCAGGGGAACTCCCCTTTATAAAACCATCAGATCTCATTAGACTTACTCATTAACATGAGAACAGCATGGGAAAAACCATCCTCCATGATTCAATTACCTTCCACTGCATCCTTCCCATGACATGTGGGGTTTATGAGACCTACAATTCATGATGAGATTTTGGTGGGGACATAGCCAAACCATATAATCTGCTATTAAAATTACAATGTTACAGACCAGGAATCATAATAGTCTATCATAAAATGATTGGAGTACATGTTCTAATCTAGCCCTAAAATAAAAACCCATTCTGTTTTTTAAGTCTTTCTTCATGAAACTGGCAGGGATGTGTAGCGATATAGGTGTGTGGCTGACTTACAGACAGAAATGCCCATTTTTATGTTTTCCATCTGAGAAAACACTGCATTCTACATAGATTTCTTTTTAGGTACTGTGCTAGACAAGGCAGTTTCCGATAGCAGTAAAAGGACAGAAACAAAAAGTAAGATGACTGCATCCTGTTTATGCTCACCTGGCAATTTCCTCTGTTTAACTCAGAGTCCATACTGCTACAAATAAAACCAAGACTATGCCCAGTTGTTGCAGTAATACAGACCACAGACTCACATTTGGAATGACAAATAATCATACTCTTGATAGTATGACAGCACAAGATTAGGGCACAGTGGGTCTGGTTTCTTACACCATTTTTATTTGTTACAGTATGTCTTATTCATAGGAACTGGTATTTATTTAGCAATAACTATGTGTGAGATGCTGTTCTAGTACCCTCATAATATGTAAAGTCATTTAACACTCACAATAACTTAACAAAATAATACGCATTTCACATTTGAGGAAATAAGTTAAATTATTGCATCTAGTTTACACAAATAGGTGATTAGGAAGGGTCTTCTATCCAGTCCTTGAGACTGAAAACCAAGCTCTGACCCATCATAATGTATCTCTTAATACTGTTCAGAGTTACACATTGTTTTGTAAATATAATATGAACTAAATAAATATTTTTTGAACAATAATTACTGAGGTCAAATAGGCTGTTGTTATATGTATATGTACAATAGGTTATATGTATATAATATACATATAATTTTTAAATGTTATAGTTAATGTGTACATTACTGGGCACTATTCTTTAGAATATTAAGAGGTTTTCATATACCAACAAAAATACCAACCGTATTAAGAAAGACATAATTTTATTTTAATGTTATATACATAGGACCATTTATTTGAAATTTTCTATAATACCACATCTAATTTTCACAACTTTATCAATTTACTAGGGATTCTAGAACTCCTCTCAGAATTCTATTATTGAGCTGCTTTTACATTTTGGTAAAGTACTTTACCTTATTTCAGTTCCCACTTCTGAAAAAGAAAGATAAATAATTCTTACATAAGTTCAGGAGGCAACTCACAGAGAAGTAAAGGAAAGACTCTAGGCATTCATAGAATTCTAGAGTTATGCTTGACCTTAAGATCTCATTTATTCTCCTGGGAATCAAGTTTCTTGTAGCTACATATTTTTTCAAATTTTTTGTGTACAGCTCCCAATTGTATCTTAACAATTGCCAAAAGGAACTAGACAAAAGGAAAATGTGGACCCTAAACCATTTTCAGACCTTTTTCTTAAAGACCACTTGTGATTCAATATGTATGTGAGACTTACAATGACTTATTCTTATATTCTATAATTTAACAAGTAATTATTAGTTTTGGCCTTAATATCTCAATAATTTTTTGTAGTCTTCTTCTTCATAGCTCCTTTCTCCCTATCATGAGAATTTTCCTGTCAAACTCTTCAAGAAAATTAAATATGTTTAGGTCTTCCTTCTTGATTTTATAATACTCTTAAAATATCTTCCAAATTTATTTTCCTTGTCTTGTATTTGCTTTGTCTCATTAAAGTAAGATTCTAGATGAGGTATTTATCCTCTCCCATTCTTTTTTAGGCTTAGCCTGTATTTCTGCCACTTAGAATGGTATCTCTTGCAATCTACATCTGAAAACTGACTTAGGGTTTGTAAATAACCTTCAAATTCAATGGCATTTTATGACACATTTTAGATTTATTAATACTAGACTGTAGAATCATCAACTCCTTTAACCTTTATTCCAATCTTTCAAAAGACGTTTACTGCTAATACTAAATGTTGTTTTTTTTGTGTGCCCTTATAGTTTTCAGTATATATATAATGAGAATGAGAGTATAGAATAAAAGGGGGAATAAATTTTAAAAACTAGGAAACTTAGAAATGTAATGGATGATATGGGCTTGGAAGTGGTCAAAGGTGAAGATAAAATGTTAAGCATAAAAGGCTAGAAAATGTTGAGCTAGATAAGTAGACAATTGATTGTGCCACTAATAGAAATTTTGAGTTTGAGATGAAAACACATTTAGCAGGAATGATTGTGGTTATGCTGAATCTGAGTTGCTGATTGCTGGCAAATGCAATAAGATATCACTCTTTAATCAGTAGTTAGAAATTTATGACTCCAGAATCAAGCCTGGCATCAGAATTGGAGATATAGACCTACACATTTTACAAATAGATGAGACCTGAAGCCATAGAAATAGATGGAATTTTAAAGAAAGGGAGCTCTTGAAAAAAAAATCAATATACTAAAGATGGTTATATGGAGAACTGCTGACAGGTTAGGCACCATAAAGAAAAAAAGCTAGAAAATAAATTATTAAAGACAGAAAGAAAACTTGGGATATATAGTATCATAAAAGGAATTAAATCTTTAATCTGAAGTATATGCTCAAAAAAATAAAATCAGGGTGTCTTTATGTAGATAAAATTCAAAATATTTCTGTAAATGATACTTGTAAATCAGTCTATTTTCTTTAAATAGTATTTTAACTTTTTGCCTGATTGTAAGCAGAAAAGTGCTGTTACTAGCATCAATGATTTTATTAATCTTATCTTTTATGAGAGGTACATTGGAAATGGAATGTTTTTAGTAATTCATAAAACATTTGAATAAATTATACTCACCTCCTGCCTGGTATGTAAGGAATCCATACGGTCCAGAGTGGCCAATGCTCTGATAGAGGTTGATTCCAATGATTTAATTTGGGACCTGAAAAGCCAGATTATTCACAAATTACATGGGAATTTAAAGAATCAGATGAAGACTACAGCAGTCTAGTGGTCACCTGTCAAGGGCCATGCTGGTGGTGAGAATCTACCTTCCAAACTGAGTTATAGGAATGGCTACATTCCATTGATATTAGGGTCAAATCAAGAAATTCTGGGTATCTATCTGCCCGGTATCTATTTTTAAACCAGAAACTGGCCTTGCAGTTATCAGTTTATGAAAAGAAGAATGGGTTGTGGGAAGAAGGGGTTTTGCTTTCTAGTTGTGCTGTGCTTGCTTGGTAGACTTCTGCACTGCATGTGGTTTCCCAGGGCCAAGCTCCTGCACTATGAGCAACATGTCCAGCCTTAGGCTCTTGCCCTGTGGGCAGCTTCTCCATCAGAAGTGCATGATCGACAGCAGCATACTTTCTGCCAGAAACTTTTCCCACCCTACACTGGGCAGTTTTGCATGAAAGTATCTTTGGGGAGATGTCTTCCTGTAAATAGCCTTCCAAGGCAGAAGGGATTTCCAGCATGTTGCATCAGCATCCATCACAGCTGATTCTCTGCTGAGTGAGCCATGGGCATGTCATCTCTCACAAGGTCTGGGTCTGAGCCTGGGATGACGGTGTGTGTGGAGCTTTGCCTTGAGTGTTCATGTCAACTCTAGGGTTAGTGGATGCTCCTTGTATTTGCTATTCCTGTACTCTAGATTTCTCTTTATTTCTTATTAGACATCCCTCATTATTCCAACCTATTGTTACAGTTAATAGATCTTTATATTACAGTTTCCCCCTTCAAATTACTCCTGATTGGGGCCAGGCTGATATATTAACTAAATGGCATCCTAAAATCAAATTTATGAGACAAAAAATGACATTTCTTTATGAATCAGAGATTATGGCACTTAGCATAATTAAATAGCATAGATTCTCCAAATCACTGTCCCACATGGATTATAGATCTAAATGTGAATGAGAAAATAATACACTTTTTGGAATAAAATATCAAGGAATGTATTTATAATCTTAGGAAACACAAGTATCCCTTACATAGAACCATTGCAAAAAACATAAAATAATTTAAGAAGACTAATTGTATTAAGTTCAAATTAAGAATTTTCATTCATCAAGAGACACTATTACCTGATCAAAAAAACAAGCTGGCTGCGTTTAGTATATAAAATATAACCACTCATAACTCAATTGAAAAGCCAACAACATGAGAGATAAACAAGCAAAAGACTTCGACATTTGGCAAAACAAGATAGAAATCCAAATGGCCAGTAATTATATAAAAAATGTTTTTAACTTCATTAACATTGGGGAAATACCAATTAAGTTCAAAATACGATACTACTATACCTATCAGAATAGCTTTAAAAAAGAGATTGGCAATACCAAGTATTGACAAGTGTATGGAGCAACTGGAATGCTCATAAACTGTTAGCAAGAACCCAAATTGGCACAACTTTGACAAATTTTTTGCCTATGTCTACTGAAATGAATATATGCATACTATTTACCCAGAATGTAAGTTTGACAAAAATAAGTACAAAAATGTTTATAATAGCACTGTGTGTATCTAATATTTAAAAATAACCATGCTGTTTAATAATCAGATGAAAAAACAAATTGCAGTATAATTAAGCAAACAAATATTATACAGAAATGAGAAATACCACCCTATTTTACACACAGAAAGCCAGGCGAAAAGCAAATATTTACAAGTCAGTCTTGATGAATGAATGTCAACCTTTGTGGAAAAATGTATCTGGATGGAGACAACTGGGCACTTTGGGGTGCTGGTAACTCCTGGATCTTCCTCTGGGTGCTGGAATGACTCATGTGTTCATTTTTGAAGTTTATTGAGTTTTGAAATTTACTGAGGTGCACACTGATGACTTAAGCACTTTTCTAGGTATTTATTATATTACCAGAAAAATGTTTTTTTTTTAATCTTGAAAATAAGATGGTGCTGCCATATAATGAGAAAACTCTGTGCAAATAATATATGACTGTCCAGTTCTCTGAAACACTGGAAGTCCCAGGGGTGAAATTAATCACTGAATTATTACCAAATAACAATGATCTTAATTAATGTTACTTTCTAAGAGTCCTTTAATTGACATTAGTCACATCTTTGGTCCTCTTTTTATTGGGTCTATAAACTAGTCACTTAGTTACCTGCTTATAGCCTGAAGCTCTCCATTTCTCACAGATTTGTGTGATAAATAACAACCAATATTGGATTACTTGGAGAAAATTTTATGATTCCCATAAAAGTCACGCAGAAAGAGGTCATATTTAACAATTTACTAAATACAATAACTACAGCTCCTGCTTTATGTATCAACTACTCAAATCAAGATTTTAATGGCAAAGAAGTAGGCATACGAATTAAAGCAAAAGTAATAATAGGAGCTGACATCATGGACAGGGAAGAATCCTTTCATTCTGCTATACTCAGATTGTTTAGTTTGAACCTTGTGGCCAATAGAAAGTTTAAGTTTTAGGGTCTTGATTCCACAATGAAGTGAATTTTATGATGGAGATGATATGGTGCTCAATTGGTGATTAATGTGCAGTGCTGGTTGCTATGCTTGCAGTGTAAAGAATGACTCACTGCTACTGTATTTATTATTTATGGATTACATAGTGGGCCAGTAGAGAGAGGAAAAAGAGAACTTGCAAACTAAAATCAATACAAATAATAGCCTCTCACAAGAGAAATCCCAGGGGCTTAAGTAGCTCTCTCTTGCCTTTCCTTGAGACATCTTTTCTCTCTGACTTTTTTCCTTCCTCTGCTTGTTCTAAAAAAAAAAAAATCCAGTGGAATAGTGTTTCACCATTTTGCTCTGTTATATAGTTGGTAAATAATCATTGTTAGTATTTTTTGCCCTATATTTCTCTAAATGATCTATTCTAAGTTAAACATTGTAGCAGAGAGAATATTATTTAATTAATTCTATAGTCTACTATAATGTGTAAAAATAAATGTTGAGCATTGTACCTCCTTCCAGACCAGGAAGACAGTAAGCTTAATCAATAATCAATTATGCTAAGATTATATTTTACTCTTCCTAATACCCTTGTGAGATTTTATTTCCTTCCTACTAATTTTATTAGAGGTAAGTTTATATAATGAGGTCAAATAAATCTACAGAATGTATTTGTATCATATACACGTGATTTTGTTCAGGTTCTTCATGTAAACTCATAAAGTATTTTATTTTACTGACTAGTACTAGACAAATTATGGTGTCACATCAATGTCAATAGTATTTCAGTATTAAATATATCATTAATAGTCTCTGAATAAAGTTTTGAAATGAGCAAGTACAAAACAATATTTTGAATCACTGCAAACAAAGTTTCAAAAAGCAGGTTTTCCAATGTTTTACTTATATTCACTAAGGTTTAGTAATAATTTAAGTAAGTGAGCATAACAGAGTTTATGGTTTATTTACTTTTTCTTAAGAGAAATAAATAGAATTCAATATAAAAAATCTCTAAGGTATATTTTTAGATTTTTGGTAAAAATCTGTACAAAAATTTATATAAAAACTAGAAAAATAATTTTCTTCAATTCATAAAAATATCAGTATTGTGCAAAATTATATTTGCTTCAAATCCATTTGAACCAGGATTTTGGCTATCATATTTATATGGCTATATTCTTTTATGGTCAGGTGTACAACTGGGTTATCTTCTTGACTTTTTTGAGCTATATGAACTGGGTTATATTCATTGCTTTTAGTTTTAAAATAGGAACTTTTCATGATACAGCAGCAATGAATGATAGTACCTGAGGCAAATTATGAAGAGTCTTATGAGCCATAGAAAGACATTGGCTTTGAGTATGGGCATGGTAGGATTCCATTTGACAATTTTTACTGATGAAAGCTATGCTAAGATTTAAATTTTAAAATCTTCACTATAGCTATTCACTGGACAGTGAACTGAAGAGGTCAAGAGAAGAGCTGGGAAACAGCAAGAAATGATGGATGAAGTAGGAAACAGTGGAGATGGTAAATGAAAATGGGTTCTTGATACATATTTAAGATTTACTGTCTCCAACAGAATTTCCTGATGGCTTGGACATATGGTTTGGGAGAAAGAGTTAGGAAAGACTAAGCAGGTTGACTTGAATATTAGAAAGATGGAGTTGCTTGTAACTGGACTGAGAAAGAGGAAAAGTAAGTTTTGGAGAAAAACACAGTAAGTTTGAGATGGCTATTTGACATCCAAACAGTAATGTCAATAAGCGTTAGATACAGGAATCCAGAGTAGAAGGAAGAGGGCTGGGCTAAAGGTACAAATTCCCCAAAGACGCGTTAAGCATTATATTTTATTATTGAATGTTATGCTGAAAGGATAATATGTTTTCAGAAAATGTTACTTTAGCATCTTGATTTCTGCCAATAAGCTAAGTATGTTTACACATTGGGAAAGAATGAAATGATATTTACAGTCTCAATGTCGAAATATTCCCATACTTTACAAACTTTTTTAAAGGTTAACAAGTACTTAAAATTTGACAATTAATTATGTCTAAATTTGGAATTCTGTAGGTTTATTTATAAGAAACTGTATTATAAATACATCTTGAGCATTATAGTAACAGAGATAACATTGTGAAGTTTTTGATTTGTTCCATCTCACATTTTCTAAAGCTAGATTTTGCTTCCCTATTTTACTCTAAATTTATATTATCAGTCAGATTTTTATTCCAGTGTTCTAGATTTCAGGCAATCCCTGCATTTGCATACCAGTATACTTAAAACCTACCAATTTAAACCAATCGAGATGGAAAGGAAGGGAGACAGTTAATTTATATAACTAAATACTCTAAACCACAGAGTTTGCAGAATAATTTCGTTTCATTGTTTTCAGTGACTTTCAGGAAATCAAAGTATCTATTAGATATCACACATTAATGAGTAGCTAATTATCATATGAAAACATCCAACTAGAAATATTCACCTTTACTTACATTAGAGTCATGCTACTTGCATATTGCTTAGTTATGAAAGTACTTGCAATCTTTTAAGTACAAATCTCTTGAACTTCCCTAACATTCATCATCTAAACTTTTCAAATTAATACATATTTCAGATCAAGCAATATCTGATTGTTACACATTTTATTCAAGATTACTTTAGCTGATACTTAAAGCAATTATGAAAAATTCAAAAGTAAGAATCAATTGCCAAGGATTTTCTAAACTTTATTTTTCTCTGACATTTTTCTAATTATTTCAAAACATTGGAGCAAATCCTATACTCTCTGTTTTCAAAAAAGTCTCCCTTTCTTATTCCTCAGTGATCATATTTCTTCTCAATTACTCTTCATAGCTGATGGTTGGTCTTGATACCTGTAGGTCCACTGAATAGTTTTGCACCCAACAGAAACTAAATTGCCCTTTTGGAATGACATTTCAGAAAACGCATGGAGTGAGTAAGTATTACAGCAAAATGATTTCCCCAAGAATCACTTGCAAGAACTAGTACGTAAAAGGCTGTGGCCTGGAGGCTCACAGAGAATCAACTTGAGGTGGGGTATGTGGAGATGACAATAATACTGCATTGTTTTCTTCCATTTATTAACCAGTAAGTTACCTGGAAATAAAATATGGATTTTTGTTAATGTTATATTTATTTAATCTATGCTTTTGATTTTTGTCATCATTTGATAAATAGTGCAATTTAAACACTCATCAATGATATTACTTTTAAAACCATTTAGACACATACCATTTGGGGGGAAAACTAATTATAGGAAACTCTGTTCTTAATAATATAAACCAGAAGTGCCTTATTAAAACAATATCTTGACTAAACCATATAAATCATAAATCTCAATGTTTTTACCAAGAAAGATTATGTGTAGTTTTACCAAATTCAAATCAATAGCAGAAATAAATTAATGATGACATAGCAAAGACCATATGGTAAAGTCAATTAAATTAATTAAATGTTTAATTAGAAACAAACATAACAGTATACTAAATATTGAGGGGCATACAAAAGAAGCATAGGGCACCAGACGTGTTCTCCAGATGGCTGAAACATTATTAAAGACACATGAAATGCACACCTGGAATAATTAAAGATGACTTAGAACTTTGGAACAGGAGAGACCTGTGTAAAACTTAGAACCACTATTCCTAATTCTGTAATGTTGGGTATATTACTTGAATTCCTTAATCCTCAAATTCTTTCCTGTACAATGGTGATAACAAATACATCAACGAGTCACTTAAAGGAGTTAATGAGGTAAAAATGAAAAGTATCTTGTGTGAGCCCTGCCACATTGTAAGCATTTTTAAAATGTTAAAAAAATGAATATATTGCAGTTCATGTCAATCTGTGTGTTGTAATGGCTATACAGTACCGAACTGAAATGGGCTGGATAGTCCCATGGATAGTTCTTTCTGATAAACATAGAAACTGGCCATTCTGGTCTTAAAGCTTGAAACTTACAATATCAAAGTACTAAAATCAGATCATCACATTCAGACAATGAGATGCCAGGGTCCTCATTGATCATGATTGCTTCCTTACCCTCCTGAGTTCCTGTTTTCCCACACAGTTACATTACTTCCCTGCTATATTAACCCTTTATGTTAGTTGGTCACAGGATGAATTTGAGACTGATCACCCATTCCCTTGGCTATAGCACCCAATTAAAACCTTCTTCTAGGTTGAGCATGTTGGCTCCTGCCTGCAATCCCAGCACTTTGGGAGGCTGAGGAGGGCTGATCATGAGGTCAGGAGCTCAAGACCAGCCTGGCCAACACAGTGAAACCCCGTCTCTACTAAAAATACAAAAATTAGCTGGGCATGGTGGCGGGCACCCATAATCCTAGCTACTTGGGAGGCTAAAGCAGGAGAATCGCTTCAACCTGGGAGGTAGAGGTTGTGGTGAGCCGAGATCATGCCATTGCACTCCAGCCCGGGTGACAAGAGCAAACGTTCATCTCAAAAACAAACAAACAAACAAACAAACAAAACAAAACAACCAATAATAACAACAAAATCTCCTTCCATTGCCATAATCATTGTCTCAGTGATTGGTTTTCTGTTCAGAGAGCAGCAGGACCTACATTGAACCCCTGGGATTTCAGTGACATAACCATATAGAGATGCAATCATCAGAAGTGTGTAAACCAGAACAACTCCATCTTGAATAGGAGCTAAGTAAAATGGGGCTGACACCTCCTGGGCTGCAGTTTCAGACAGTAAAGGCATTCTAAGTCACAGGATAAGATAGGAGGTTGGCACAAAATACAGGCCATAAAGACGTTGCTGATAAAACAGGTTGCAATAAAGAAGCCAGCTAAAACCCACCAAAACCAAGATGGTGACAAGAGTGATTTCTGGTCATTCTCACTGCTACACTCCCACCAGCACCATGACAGTTCACAAGTGCCATGGCAACATCAGGAAGTTACCATCTGTAGTCTAAAAAGGGGAAGCATGAATAATCCACTCCTTGTTTAGCATATAATTAAGAAATAACCATAAAAAAGGGCAACCAGCTGCCCTCAGGGTTGCTCTGTCTATGGAGTAGCCATTCTTTTATTCCTTTTCTTTTCTTTTTTTTTTGAGACAGAGTCTCACTCTGTCACCCAGGCTGGAGTACAATGGCACAGTGTTGGCTCACTGCAGCTTCCCAGGTTCAAGTGATTCTCCTGCCTCAGCCTCCCGAGTAGCTGGAACTACAGGTGTGCATCACCACACCCAAGTAATTTTTGTATTATTAGTAAAAATGTGATTTCACCATATTGGTCAGGCTGGTCTTGAACTCCTGACCTTGTGATCTGCCCACCTCAGCCTCCCAAAGTGCTGGGATTATAGGTATGAGCCACTGCATTTGGCCTTATTCTTTTACTTTTCTAATAAACTTGCTTTCACTTTATGAACTTGCCCTGAATTATTACATGTGTGTGATCCAAGAACCTTCTCTTGGGGTCTGGATCAGGACCCTTTTTCTTTAAAATCTTTCTGGTGACCACAGAAGGGACTACAGTGTGAAATTCCCCAGCCCAAAGGCTAACTTTGGGTTAGTGGTGGGGTCCAGTAAGATCCTTCTGGAGAACTCTGAAGGGATGATACTGAAGAAACCCCTTGATCCAAAGGAAATAGACTGATCAGCTGACTTTAGGTAAGTGGTTGGGAACCTGGGTAAAGGATGAGATTGGGTTAGAAGCCCAACTTCAGAGAGTTAGAGTCTCTCCTAAGACAGAATGGGTTAGAGGCCCCTCTTAATAAAAGGCAAGGACACTTGATCAACTTGGGTTAGAGGCCCAACTTAGGAGGGTTAGATTCCCTTCTAAGATTTAGTGGGTTAAAGGCCCCTTTCAGTAAAGTCCCTCTTGGTAAAGTCCCTTTCAGCTAAGAATGGCTTTGGCACTACAAGATGTTAACTACTATTCTCTTTGGATTAAAATCTATTGTGCACTCTTTGCTGAAAGCTGTGGGTGGCAGGATTAGGCATGGGACATGGGGAGCTTTTTCCTCCCTAAAAGGGGACACTTCAGAGCTGATGAGACTGCTAGAAAAGATCTCTTCTTGACTGGCAAGCAGCCGCCTGAACTTCTCACTGTAGCAGCAAAGGGTGAGTTTTTCTAAGGCTCCCTGAGCACCTGACCTTCTCCACCCTGCCGCAGGCAATGTTTCTCTGTCTCTGTCTCTGTCTCTGTCTCTGTCTCTGTCTCTAACTCTCTGTCTCTCTCTCTCTCACTCTGTGTGTGTGTGTGCAAACTGGTTGAATGGTTAAAAATTGCTGTTTATCTCTTGTAAAGCTTTGATTAATGTAAAAAAAAAAGGTGGGGGGGGGGTTGTGAGGCTAGTCTTAAATTGTATCCAATCTGGTGTGCTTTGTGTATCTTCCTGTATCTTTCTGTCATAAAGAGGGGTACATTAGGATAGAACACAAGCTTAGGATATCTGTAAACCTACTGTTCAAAGATGGCCCAGCAAATTAATCAGTTGCAAACTTTGCTGCTGGTCCCTGAAAAAAACTGAACATTGTTTCCTTCTTGTGTTGCATGCCCTTAGGAACTTGACCTTGTAGCCACATAGCAGAACTTTGTGTTGGTCTCCCCCATCACAATAGTAGACTAAGTTCAGTATTCAATTCCTGGTTTGGAAGATAAGTCCCTTATCTTATTCTGTCTGTGTATTCATATGTATTACGTGTGTTATGTTTATATATAAAAGAGCTTTATTTAATTGGTTTAATAATAATAAGACTTTAAATTAAATATTTTGTCATAAAAGTAGAAAGTGACCTTTTGGGTCATGTAACTCTACTAATCTTTTGTAAATAAAACAGTTTTAAAAATTATTGGTAAAATAGAAATATCTTCAGAAATGTAAGCATTTACTTTAAATTATGCAGACTAGATATTAAGTTTTCTAAATGCTTTAAGATCATAAACTACTTCTTTGACTTTTGAAAATTGTTCAATTTACCTACCTTGAAGCCATTAGATTCTAGATAAGGCCTGGGGACATGTCAAATTAGCCATGTCCCCTATCCATGCAACCAAGGTTATAAAGAAAAGAAATTTTATATAAGAAAGGATATTGTATGGTAAATTCTTACCCTACAGTAAAATGACTGGTTGTTTTTAAAAAAGGGATGTTTAGTACAAGCCAAAAAGTCCAAACATATCATACATTGTCTGTGTAAGTCATGAAAGAATTTATAAAAAAGAAATTTATGCAACAAATGTTGTACAATTTAAAGGTGATTAGGCCTCCTAAATGCTTCATAAAATACCACTATGACTTTTATTGTATAACTTGCTTGCTTTACAGCTAGGTATGCCTGGAACATGTGAAGTTAGATGCTAAAAAGAGTCATACCTTATCTATACTTCTGTCTAGGTCCTAGGCTCCATACATTGTACATAATTAAAATTGCAACTTATCAAGGTTTTCACCAAAAATAAGTCATTAAGGGTTAACATTGTAACATGTAATTGAGACTATTGAAGAAACAGTTTTACATGCAAAGTGTGTAAGGAAAGTGAAATGTGTTTTTGGTAAAAGCTTATAGGAAGGCCTGGGAATGTGGATTTCTTGCCTAAGTTTAGATGGTTAAAGGATTGTTTTAAGTTAGAATAAAGCTGAAGGTTTAAGCAAGTCGTGGAGTGTTTGTGAAAAATTACTTGTAAAAGATTCTATGTGTGAACATATTGGTTAAGGTTAAAGGGGTATTATTCAATTTTTCTGTAAATTAAGCACTGGAATAAAAGTAAAAGTTTTTCTTAGAGCAGTGATATGCTTTTTAAGAAAATATGTAAAGGGTTATAAAAATTTTATGAAAGTCTTAACTTATGGTCAAGCTGATTAAGATTAAATACATTTGTCTAAAGGTTTCATTAACAATTGGGTTTGGGCCAGGCATGGTGGCTCACGCCTGTAATCCCAGCACTTTGGGTGGCCGAGGCGGGTGGATCACGAGGTCAAGAGATCGAGACCATCCTGGTCAACATGGTGAAACCCTGTCTCTACTAAAAACACAAAAATTAGCTGGGCATGGTGGCACATGCCTGTAGTCCCAGCTACTAGGGAGGCTGAGGCAGGAGAATTACTTGAACCCAGGAGGCGGAGGTTGCGGTGAGCCGAGATCACGCCATTGCACTCCAGCCTGGGTAACAAAGAGCAAAACTCCGTCTCAAAAAAAAAAAACAAAAACAAAAAAAACAAAAAACAATTGGGTTTGACATCAATAATGCACTAATGCAACAGTGACATTTGGCTTATTTGTTATCAATATCATACATATCATACAAGAAGCATTATCAATTGTAAAATAATGTTCAGCTTTCTTTGGGCTATATTTGTATGAATATTTATTTATATGTGTTCCAACATAATGGGAAACTCCTGTAATTCTGATACAACTTAGTATATGTTAATTAATAATTACAATTGTTACATAAAATTATTGTATGACACAAAGGTAACCGAATTTCTTGTCAATTGTGTTTTTGACTGTGACTGTCCTAAAACTTTTTGTCATCCACAAAAAAATTGTCTTGCATTGGTCCTCTTTAAAAGGTGCTTTTATAATCAACTATAGAACTCTAATCAAGGCAAGGACATTTGATCAACCTTGGGTTAGAGACCCAACTTAGGAGGGTTAGATTCCTAAGTTTTTCTTACAGCAGTGTTCTTAAATGCAAGTTTTCTGATAACTTTGGAAATTTTGATATCAGAATCCAGGAAAAAGTTATCAATACTGACAGAGAGCTAAAATGTTCATGAATATCCAACAGAACAAGAGTTAACTGCATCAACTAAAGGAGTCTGAAGTAATCTTAACTTTTTGCTTAAAATATTGCTGATCCTTTGTTTTGTTTTTCAGAGTTAAAGAAACTTCACTCTTAAGCTAATTACAGCTTTTAACATTTAAGTAAAATATACTCCTGTGAACAAACTTCAGAGAATATTTGTTTCTCTATATCTAATTTATCCAGAATTTAGAAACTATTTATGAGTATTCTTAATTTATGACAATAAAATTACTTGCATAAGTGCAATATGAATCTGTTGGTTTTTTTCTTTTCTTTTTTATCATAAGAGGAAACAATTGGAGGGACTAGTTATTTTATCAAGGCTTTGATTGGAATGATGTGTTTGCCTTTAAGGAATCAAACTTGACTTGTAAAGCCAATAAAAGCCCCTTGGGGAACTAGCCTAAGACATTGTCTATAACAGTCCTTCTACAGGGTTTCTTACCTGTGGTAAGTAAAGAATGTCACTGTCTAACAGATCCAGGAGCCCCAAGTTATCTTGGGAATCCAAGAGAAGAGGAATTTACTCAATTCATAGATATTTGAGGGTCCAAACCTACGGTAGGACTCCACACTAAAAAAATCTTACCTGAGATTCCTTCCATGTAGCAGAGTTCCATCAAAGCCAATTTAAAAAGAGCTTATGTGACAAATAATTATTCTTCTTGCACATTATACAAATAATCAGGGCAAATATAAAATGAATGAGTCTTATCATGAGAGAGAAATTATTCTTCGAGAACTATTTTACACTTTTATTACATTCTATTCTCATCAGTTGTTTTTAAGTTTGTTTCTGCCATTTAGGCTAATCCTACTTACTGATGTGAACCAACCATGATCTCTGGCTGCTACTCAGAATAAACAAGAGTGTTGGGTAATGTAAAAATCTGAATCAATATTCTGGCACACTGGAATCAGCTAGCATCCCTACATCAGCGTGGTTGAAAGAGATTTCCTATTTGTGGAAAGACTTCTAATTTAGTTTACCTGGGATAATTTTACTTACTTTGCTTTACTGTTGTAGAATATATTGCCATTTTACTCTTTGTGTAAGAATGCTGGACAAGCTTACTGAATGTTTTTTTAATTGAACACTTACTAAACTTCCAGATATAACCTGTTGTCAGAACTCAAGAGTCATGAATGATCCTTGCTATACTGATGCTTTCTGACTGAGCTCCTCTGTACCCTGAATACGAGAGACTCTAATAGTTAGGAAGAATATCATTGTCCCTATTCAGTCTCAAAAAGTTACAGAAGATGGATCTTCATCTCTCTGCAACCTTTAGGATTAAGGGTTCTCTTATAAAAGGGAGGGGGAAATGTCAGAGGCATGTAAACAAGAGCAACTCCAGCTGGGTAAAATGAGGCTTAGACCTACTGGACTGCATTCTCAGACCATTAAGGTGTTCTAAGTTACAGGATGAGATAGGAGATCAGCACAAGATACAGATCATAAAGGCCTTGCTGATAAAACAGGTAGCAGTAAAGAAGCCAGACAAAACCAAGATGACAATAAGAGTGACCCCTGGTTGCCTTCACTGCTACACTCCTCCGAATGCCATGGCAATTCACAAATACCATGACAACATCAATAAGTTACCCTATAGTAACTAAAAAGGGGGAAGCATGAATAATCCACCCTTTGTTTAGCATGTAATCAAAAAATAATCATTAAAATGGACAACCAACAGTCCTTTGGGCAACTATCTATGGAGTAACCATTCTCTTATTCCTTTACTTTTCTAATAAACTTGCTTTTACTTTACAGACTCGCCTCGAATTCTTTCTTGTGTGAAATCCAAGAACCCTCTCTCGGTGTCTGGATCAAGTCTCCTTTCCTGTAACACAATGATTTTGTAAATTAAGAGCAAGATTACAACTCTAAACAGGATCAGGCTATGTGGGATGATAGCTAAATTAACTATAATTTCTCAGATTGAATGAGCTTATAAGTGATATTTATATTTTATTTTTATACTCTATATTTTCTGAATATTTTAATAGCATTATAGATTACTTTTAATCAAGAAATTATACATGAATAAAATATATGATGAAGACATTAAATTTTCAGTGCGACTAAATATGGAAAATTTATTATCAGTGAATGTTATCTTCTCCAATATTTAATAGTTACAGAAAATATGGTGCATGCAAACCATAAACTTAAATTCAGCACAGTATGTCATAAGCATTTAATAAACATTCATTGAATTAAATAGAATTTTCTCCGTTATGAGCTTTGAGTATGTAAATCATTCTGAAACTAAGTATTGTAACTAAGGATTTACAAAATCCTTCCAGAAATGGAAAGTGTCACAAGACACTTCAGCAGCCCCTGAGTAAATATTTTTAAGTAAATGAATAAATGAATCATAACCAACTTGAAGGGCTGCCATGAGGATAAAAGAGACAATGCTTTTATAGTGCCTGACCCAATACTTGATACATATGGCAAGCATTAACTAAATGATGTCTCCTTCCCCCACACTTCCGTTTCCACACCCAATACTTGATACTCATGGTAAGCACTAAGTAAATGGTGTCTCGTTCCCCCATACTCCCCCTTCCACAGTTCCATCTTTCCCTCTCAACTTAAAATCAAGTACGACAGTTACTCTGGGAATTTCATGCAGGACATATTTTTGTCTGCTCCTGGGAAGTAAAATGTGAGCCCTGGTATATTCTGCCCAATGATCATTCTTGTATGCTAATGCGTTGGGCTTTCTGGTATCAAATTGATCAGATAGCTTATGCCAACATATAGTTGATGAAAACCCCCTGTCTTTTCTCTGGGGAGCTGGAGTCTAAGAGGCAGCAGTCATTCCCTTAGGGGCTGCATGTCTTTGTGATTGACCTCAATAAAATCACTAGATACCAAGGCATATGTGAGTTTCTCTGTTTGACAAAACTTTGAATGCATTCTCACGTATTATTTCTAAGAGAATTAAGGATGTCTGTGTGATTTTCTGGGAGATAATACATGGAAATTTGGCCTGGTTTCTCCTAGATTTTGCCCTCTATACATTTTCCCTTTGCTAATTACAATCTGAATCACTTCATGATAATAAACTGTAATTCCAAGTATAAAAGCTTTATCTGCGTTCTATGTGAATAATGGAGCATGAGTCATTACTCCCTCTTTGAAATCTTTTGTATTAGACTATTAGGGCTGCCTGCCCCAACTGAGTACCACAGACTGGATGACTGAAGTAATAGAAATTTATTTTCTCTCAGTTCTGGAGAATAGAAGTCCAAGATCGAATTGTCGTCAAGATTGGTTTCTGATGAAGACTTTCTTCCTGGTTTGCAGATGACAGCTTTCTGGCTGTGTCCTCATATGGCCTTTGTCTCCCTCCATGGTGTGTGTTTGTGTGTGTGTGTGTGTGTGTGTGTGTGTGTGTGTGTGTGTGTAGAAAGAGAGATCTTTCTACAGATGGTGACTCCTCCTCATAAGGACATCATTTCTATCACATTAAATCTTGGTAATGCTTGGTAACCTCTTTTAACCTTACTTACCTCCAATTGTATGAACATAGAATATTTCTTCATCTATTAAGTTCTTGGATATTTTTCTTCAGATTTTTATGGTTATTCTGTATTTATAATACAGGTTATCTTGTCTATATTTGTTAAGTTCATGCCAAAGTATTTTATTTTGGGGGATGCTAATGTAAATAAGTGCTAATATGTTCTAATTTTAAATTCTACTTGTTTATTGCTGATATAGAGGAAAGAAATTGACTTTTGGATATTAACTTTGTATCCTACCACTTAGCTATAATTGCTTTTTAGTGCCAAGGTTTTGTTTTTTTATTTGTTTTTTTTTTATTTGTTTTTTTTTTTTTTTTGGAGACAGAGTCTTGTTCTGTCACCAAGCATCAGGCTGGAGTGCAGTGGCATGATCTCGGCTCACTGCAATCTCTGCCTCCTGGGTTCAAGCAATTCTCCTGCCTCAGCCTCCCAAGTAGCAGGGACTACAGATGTGTGCCACCACATGAAGGTAGTTTTTGCATTTTAGTAGAGACAGGGTTTCACCATGTTGGCCAGGATGGTCTTGATCTCTTGACCTCATGATCCACCCCCCTCGGCCTTGCAAAGCGCTGGGATTACAGGCTTGAGCCACCTTGCCCAGGGAGTGCCATTTTTTTTTTTTTTTGTCAATTCATTAAGATTTTCTATATAGACAATCATGTCATCTGCAAATGATATATATTTTTCCAATATGTATTCCTTTTGTTTCCTTTTGTTATCTTATATATTCCCTAGAATTTATAGTACAATGTTGACAATCAGGTATGAGAAGGGATATCCTTGCCTTGTTCCTGACTTAGAAAAATTTAGAGTTTTTCATCGATTATGTTCTTTGCTATAGGTCTTTGGTAGATGTTCTTCATCAATTTGAAGATGTTCTTCTCTAATCCTAGTTTGAGGAAAGGTTTCATCTTAAATGGTTTTAAATTTTGTCAAATTATTTTCCTGTATTGATATAATCATGTGATTTTTCTTCCTTAGTCTATAGATATGAAGGATTACATTAATTTATTTTCAGTTGTTGAACCAGTCTTGCATACCTGGAATAAATTTTACTTTGTCATGGTGTATATTCATTTTATACATTTGTTGGATTCAATTTGCTACTATTTTATTGAAGATTTTTGCCTCTATATTTATGAGAGATACTGGTCTGTAGCTTTCCATTCTTGCATATTTCTGTCTAGTTTTAGTATAAAGTGATGGGTGATGCTTGCTTCATAGCATGAGTTAGAAATTATTCCTTCTCTATCTTCTGGAGGAAACTGTGGAAAATTGGTGCAGTTTATTCCTTAAATGTTCAGTAGAATTAACCAGTGAATTCAGCAAGACCTGGTGTTTTCTTTTAGGGGTTTAATAATCAAGAAATGGTTTCATTTTATCAAGGTTATCAAATTTGTAGGCATAGAATCGTTCATCATATTCCTTTATTATCCTTTTTATGCCCGTGGCATCTGCAGTAATAATTTCTCTTTTATTTCTGATATTAGTAATTGTCATCCTCTCTAACTTTTTTTCATAGTCACCCTTGGCTTATTGATTTTATTGGTCTTTTTAAAGAATGAGGTTTTGATTGTTGATTTCTCTGTTGATTTCTTCTTTTCAATTTCATTGATCTCTGCTTTAATTTTCATTTATGTCTTTTCTCCTGCTTACTTTATATTGCTCTTTTTTCCCCAAATTTCCTAAAGCAGAAGCTCAGATTATTGGGTTTGGATCTTTCTTCTTTTCTAATTAACGCACTTAAAGCTACAAATTTTCCTCTAGGCACTGCTTTTACTACATCTCACAAGTTTTGATAAGTTACATTTTCATTTTAATTTAGTTCAAAATATTTTTATATTGATTTTGTGATTTCTTATTTGTTCTATATATCATTTAAAAGTGTGTAGTTTAATCTCCAAGTATTTTGACATTTTTCAAGTGTCTTTCTGTTATTGATTTCTAGTTTAATTACATTTTGGTCTGAGAGCAGACGGTATATAATTTCTAATTTATATTTGTTGTGTGTGTTTTATGGCCCTGAATGTGGGATATCTTGGTGAATATTTTATGTGAGCTAGGGAAGAGTGTGTATTATTTTGTTTGATGATGTAGTCTATAGATATGAGTAATATTCAGCTTGCTGACCATGCTATTGAATACAACTATGTCCTTGTTTATTTTCTTCCTACTGCATGTATTTCTGAGAAGAGGTATGCTATGATCTGCAACTATAATAGTGGATTCAGGTATTTCTCTTTGCAGTTCTGTCAGTTTTTAAGCTTCCCATATTTTGAACCTCCATTGTTAGGCACCTGTATGTTAAGGATTGTTATGTCTTCATGAAAAATTGACCTTTTTATCATCATGTATCCCTCCTTCATTTACTCTCTTCATTTACTCATAATCTATATGTATCCTTATATTTAAAATGGATGTCTTGTAGGTAATATGTCATTGAGTCTTGTTTTATAAACCACTCTGACAATATCTTTTAACCATTGTTTAAGGTGATTGTTGATGTGTTTGGATGAATATCTACCACATTTGTTACTGTTTTCCATTTGTTGCTCTTGTTCTTTGTTCCTGTTTTTGTCTTCAACACACGTTCCACCTTTTGTGGTTTTAACTGGATGTTTTATTATTCAATTTTCTCTTCTTTCCTATCATATCTCCTTTTTTGTGTTTATCTTTGTGTGTTTATTTTTCACTTTTTTAGCATTTTCCCAAGAGCTTTGAATATACATTTACAACTAATCGAACTTCACTTTTCAATAACATTACACAGCTTCCCTGGTAATAGAAGTACTTTTTTTTTTTTTTTTTTTTTTTTTAAGTGGAGTTTCACTCTTGTTACCCAGGCTGGAGTGCAATGGCTCGATCTCGGCTCACCGCAACCTCCGACTCCTGGGTTCAGGCAATTCTCCTCCCTCGGCCTCCTGAGTAGCTGGGATTACAGGCACATGCCACCATGCCCAGCTAATTTTTTGTATTTTTAGTAGAGATGGGGTTTCACCATGTTGACCAGGATGGTCTCAATCTCTTGACCTTGTAATCCACCTGCCTCGGCCTCCCAAAGTGCTGGGATTACAGGCTTGAGCCACCGCACCCGGCAGAAGTGCTTTATAAAAATAAAATATACCCAGGTTCACTCTTCTGTTCCTTCTATCGTTGCTGCCATTCATTTCACTTAGACATAAGCATATATATATATATACTTACATACACATACTTGTATATATACACATACAGATAAGCATACCGAACAGAGAACATTATTGCTATTATTATCTGGAATAAATTTGTATCTGATTAACTGATAACTAACTTATTAGATACTAATAAGAAAACCAAGAGTTTCTTTTACCTTCACTGACTCATTTTCTGTTTTTTTCTCTTTTTCTTAATGTAGAATCAATTTACTGATCTCTGTTGTTCTTTCTCCATGAAGAAATTCTTTTAAGACTTCTTGCACAGTAGTTTTACTTGGAACACATTTCCTCAATTTTTGTTTGCCTTGGAAATTTACTTCTCCTTCACTGCTGTAAAATAATTTTGTACAGTATAGAATTCTAGGTTGGTGTGGTTTCTTTGTCTCAATTCTTTAAATGTCTCACTCTACTCTCTTTATCTTGGCAGAATTTCTGAAGAGAAGTCAGATGTAATACTAATATTTTCCTTCCTGATGTGTTTGGATTAATATCTACCATATTTGTTACTTTTTTCTATTTGTTGCCCTTGTTGTTTATATTTGTTGAGTGTGAACCTGGGACTGGTTCCCAGGAGACTCATGGCGCTTATTTTACCTCCACCTTCTTTCAAGATTTTTGACTTAGCTTTGATTTTCTGAAATTTGAATAAATTACTAAGTGTAGTATTGTGAGTTTTTGGTGTTTACGTTTTTTGCTCAGTGGTTTTTGAGGTTTCTGGGTCTGTGCTTCGGTACGTGACATCAATTTGGGGGAATATCAGTAATTATTGCTTCAGATATTATTTACTTTCATTTTTCTACTTCCACGATTTTTCTTGTACATGTGTTATACATTTTGCAGCTGTCCGTCCCAGAGTTCTTGGATATTCTGCTATTTTAAAAAAAAATGTATCTTTTTTTTCTCTTTTCTTTGCAGTTTTGGAAATTTTCACTGCTATCCACAAGGTCAGATATTTTTTCCTACCACAAAATTAGTTGTGTCCAGTCCATTAATGCATCCATCAAAAGCATTCTTCATTTCTGTTACGGTATCCTAGCATTTATTTTTTACTCTTTCTTAGAATTTCCATCTCCCTGTTTATAGTGTCTGTTTATTCTTACATGTTGTACACTTGCCTCATTAAAACCCTTAGCATACTAAATCATATTTTTAAAAAATCTGATCTGAAAATTCCAATGTTCCTGACATATCTAATTCTAGTTCTGATGCTGTGTGTGTGTGTGTGTGTGTGTGTGTGTGTGTGTGTGTGCGTGTGTCTTTAAACTTTGTTTCTGCCTTTTAACAATTTTTTGGTTGAAAGTCAGGCATAATATTCTGGGTAAAGGAAACTACTAGAGTTGGGTATTTCCTTCTACCCAGATGCATTGGACCCTAACATAGTCCCAGCAGGTTCGGCTCTAGTAAAATATTTTCCCCTGAGAGCAGGCTTTGCTAAGAAGAGAATGCTCTGTTGTATTTCAAAATGACTACTTTTCCCCTTCCGCAGAACCTTAAGGGATCGCTGTGATACTTGGTAGAGATCCTGAAGCTAGAATTCACAAAAGTATGAGAACCTCCCTATGACTGGGTTCCCCTGAAGTGTTTCTCTCTGATTTGTCCACACTAGCCTCTAGCAATTCTTCGATTACTTCCAGATTTTCCAACCTGGCATTGGTTCCCAGGAGGTTTCCATTCCTGGGTTTCTACTATAGCACCTTGTGAGTTCCTGAATCCACATATCTCTCCTTCTAGTTGTAGGGGAGCAGCAGTTTGCTCTATGAGCTCACTTCCATGATGCATCTTAGAAAAATTGTTGATTTTTTTCAGTTTGTGTGTTTTCACTTGTTAGGAAAGAGTTTAGAAGTCAAACTTCTAAACTCATTACATGCTATATTAGAACCTGGATGTTAGTCAAGTTTTTAGAATTTTTGTAAAAAGGGGCTGCATTTTTATTTAGTAGTGGGCTCTGCAAATTATATATGCTGGGCTGTTAGTGCTTACAGAGACCTGATGCTCTCTTTCTCTCTCTGTGTCAGTCTGACGCTCTCATATCTCACTAGGTAATCTCATACATGTCTGCAGTCTAAACACCGGTCCTCTGATGACTCCCAGATTTATTATACCCTACTGCCTACTTTATATCTATAGTTTAATATTTAATAAAATCTGAAATACTATATGCCAAAAACAAATGCATATTTTCTCCTTGAAGAATTTTTATCATCATAATGGGATCACCATCTTCCTAATCACATACATCATTGTTTTTAAATCTGAGAATTCTTTATTTATCTTTATATTTTCCTCAAACTCCACAATCAATTCATCAGAAGATCCTGTCAGCTCTACCACCAAAACAAATCTCAGACCAGAACATCTCTCACTATCTTTCCTACTGTTTTCCTGGGATAAGCCGCCTCCAGGTCTCTGACCAATATAATCTGAATCCACATACATGAAATGTTCATAAAAAGCAAATTTAGAGACAGAAAGCAGATGAGTGGTTGCCTGAGCTGTTGGTGGTGGAATTCATTGTACATAAGTATGAGGCATTTTAGATGAGCGAGGGAGTATGTTCGAAAACAGATTCATAGTGATAGTTAAGTTGCTTGTTAAAGCTGCTAATTATTTTATTATTATTATTATTATTTCTTTGAGACAGAGTCTCAGTCTGTCGCCAGGCTGGAGTGCAGTGGCACTATCTTGGTTCACTGCAACCTCCGCCTCCCAGGTTCAAGCAATTCTCCTGCCTCAGCCTCCTGAGTAGCTGGGACTACAGGCACGTGCCACTATGCCCAGCTAATTTTTGTGTTTTTAGTAGAGATGGGGTTTCACCATGTTGGCCAGGATGGGCTCGATCTCTTGACCTTGTGATCCACCCACCTCGGCCTCCCAAAGTACTGAAATTACAGGCTTGAGCCACCACACCCGGCGGCTGCTAAATATTATTGACATATACACTTGGGATGGTAAATTTTATGGTATTTAAAATATACCTCAAAAATGTTCTTAGAAAAAGACAAAACCAATAACAAATAAAACTTCTTACCTGGATCCATTACTGTTAAATGCACACCTACAGAATGCATTCTCTATTTAGCACCCACAGTAAAAATCAGATCAATCACTCTCTCTGAGTCTTCCAATAACTTCTCATCCCAGCTAGAATGCATTCTTGATGCCCTTGCTGACATCTCTGATTTCATATTCTACTATGTCCTCAGAATGCTCCACATGTATTTGATTTGTTTTGATTTCTTGAACTTGACAAGCCTGTTCATGACTTGCACTCTCATATCTGTTATTTTCTTGGCTCCTTAGTAGGCTCTTTCTCATTATTCAGGTCTAAAGTCAGAGTTCAGAGGAGCTTCACACGTTACCCAGCCAATGTAGAGCCCTACTACACACCAAACACCTTCCATCATTTTATCCTTGAATATAGAGCCCTACCTACACACCAAACACCCTCAATTATTTTATCCTAGCCCATATAGGCGCTGCTTACACACCACACACACTCAATCATTTATCCTTGAGTATAGAGCCCTACCTGTACACTGAACGCCCTTCTTCATTTTATCTTAGCCAGTATAAAGCCCTACTACACACCAAACACCCTCCATTATTTTATCCTAGCCCATATAGAGACTACCTACCCACAGCACACATTTAATCATTTATGCTTGAATATAGAGCCCTACCTATACACCAAAGACCCTTCTTTATTTTATCTTGGCCAGTATGAGCCTTGCTACACACCGAACACCCTCCATCAATTTATCCTAGCTGAAATAGAGCCATACACACCGAACAGCCCCAGTCATTTTATCCTTGGACATAGAGCCCTACCTACACACCAAACACCCTCCATCATTTTATCTTAGCCAATATAGAGCCCTGCTACACACCAAACACCCTCCATTATTTTAGGCTAGCCAATGTAGAGACTACCTACACACCGCACACAATCATTTCATCCTTGAACATACAGTGCTACCTACACATCAAACACTCTCCATCAATTTATCCTAGCCAATATTACACACCAAAAACCCTCCACCAATCTATCCTAGCCCATTTTCTCCAAACCATTTTATTGATCCCTGAAATTCTTATTTCTGTGCTTATGTCTTTAGTTTTGCTTCTTTTAACTGAATGACATTCCTTGAAAGCAAGAGTTTCATTTATTTTGTTCACTACCAAATTACTAGTGTCAGAATAATATTTGGTATATACTAGGGGCTCTGTATATACTTTTTGATTTACTTAATGACATTGGAAATAAACCAAGAGAGGAAATGGAAAATACAATTTTAATTGTATAAGAGAAAAGAAAAGACACCTAAGAAACAGGAGCACATCTCTTCCTAAGTACTATGCCATCTTTTGTAATGTCCATAATACAAATGGCCCCCATGTCAGACTTTTTATTCATATTCTTCATCATTATAATCTTAATAATACTACTTAACACTCTTAGCATGTTCCATCTTCAAACTGCTTTATAAATGATAACTGACATCAATTAATTAGTCATTATCAATTGATTTGTTGAATTAATCTCATTTCTAAAATTTCATTTTTATTGAAGATAATTAAGAAGGTGTCCAAACAGGATCTCAGACCATATCTAATCATATCTCCTGTGCATATATTGTGTCTCATTAAGAAATGGAAAAAATTCTTTTTTTCTAGTATATTTCTAAATTAGTACAGTTAAAATGACCTTCAGCTAACATCTAATTTATTCATAGTCTCTCACTTTTCTTTCTAGATCTAAAAAAAATCTTTAAATATTCTATGATAATGCATTTTTCTATCATAGTCCAAAAGGCTTATAAATGAGCAGAATAAACTCCCTTTCTCTTCCTTTTTTGTCTTCAATACACCTTGAATTTTCTATTTTAGTAATAATGTGTGAATAGTATTATTAATAATGTATGGATAGCATGATTATATAAGTGTTTATTAAACTTTGTCTCAAATGTATATTATTTATAACAAGCTCAAAAATTTGTACCAACTCTAAATGTTATATATTATCCTGCATGAAGAATTTCTAAGATGTAAACTTTGCTCTCTAGGTGTTTCCATTCTTCCTAACTAGGTTAAATTAATTTCCTCCTCCTGTGATCCCTCAGCAGCAAAATATTAACAAAGTAAAATGATCAAAGCATAGAAAGCATTTTTTACTGGTATTTAAAGAGAATTTAATGCTTTCACATCCTTCATTAAGAAAGATAAGAAGATATTTTAAACACGTTGAAACCTAGTTTAAATGTCTGTATTATATTATTTAAGTGTAAATTATAGAAAAATAATGACACTCATTGAATAGAACTTTTTAAAATTCTCAGTTTTTGTGTTAGTTACCTCATTTCAAACTGTCAGTTACAGCAAAATGATTCTTATTTGAACTGTTCTATGGGGGTTGCTAGTCAACATAACAAAAATTAGCAAAATGTCAAAATGACTTGGTTAATCTAACCAAAAAGCAAAAAACAATATGGCCATAGTTTTATTGTTTTTTTGTTTGTTTGTTTGTTTTTACAAAAAGAACACTGGATTTAAATTTGGAGTCTTATTATTTCCATATTTAGGTAACTATATTCACAGTACAACTTTAAGTCTAATTTTAAGGAAACATTTTTCTCCTGTAATCTGCTTCTGTAATCTAATTCACCCAAATTCTAGCAAAACAAAAACAATAAGAAACTCTGAAAAGTTACAGTGTTTTATGTGAGCCTATTACACATTATTTCTTACTGAATATGAGTTCATTAAATGCAACTGTGTAATACCTGTAAAAAAAAAATAAAACCAACTTAGATAAATGATTGAATATACCATTGTCATTATTTTGCTGTTATGGGAAAAAAGTCCCATAATAAAATCTAAAAATGCAAATTTGCTTTTTCTCTGAATTGGGCACATAATGTATAGGAATAAAATTAGAATAAAATATGAATACAATTTAGAAAAACAATGATGATCATCCTTTTCCTAGTTGATTTCCATTTAAATCAGGTATGTTAAGTTTACAGGGTTAATTTTAAAATACAGTTTGAATAAATGATAGTTCATTTTAGTTTGAATGTAAATTTATACATTAATAGAGTAACTGGTGAGGAAACACTTCAATTTTCTCATAATAGAAACAATATGTTTGTGGGTGTTTTTATAAGCATATAATGTTCCACCATATAATGTTTTAATTAGCAATGAACCACATATAATGTGGTGGTCTCATAAGATTATAATGGAGCATACATGTAACCTGATATATGGCACTTGATATTGGTACTGCAGATCAAGTAGAAGAATGATTGATATTCAACAATGGTGTTGAGACATTTGTCTTCTCATATTTTAAAAATCTAAATAAATAAAAATACATTTACTATTTGGAATTGTATAAGTACACTCTATGATGTTTGCAGAATGACATGATCATCTAAGAATGCATTTCTTAGACTGTATCCTCATCATTAAAGAAGATACTTATTTTAGAATACATCTCAATTATAGTGCATAGCTGTATATATGTGTGTGTGTGTGTGTGTGTGTGTGTGTGTGTGTGTGTGTGATATGTTTTGGCTATGTTTCCACCCAAATGTCATCTTGAATTTTCATGTGTTGGGAGGAATCAGGTGGGAGGTAATTGAATCATGGAGCAGGTCTTTAATATGCTATTCTCTTGATAGTGAATAAGTCTCCTGAGATCTGATGGTTTTGAAAAGGGAAGTTTCCCTGCACAGGCTTTCTTCTCTTGTCTGCCAGCATGTGAGACATGCTTTTCACCTTCTACCATAATTGTGAGGACTTACAGTTGTACCCCAGCCATATGGGGACAGTTGTATCCCAGCCACTGTAAAGAACTTACAGGTCCACCCCAGCCATGTAGAACTGTAAGTTCATTAAACCTATTTCTTTTGTAAATTGCCCAGTCGCAGGTATGTCTTTATCAGAAGCATGAAAAGGGATTAACACAGTAAACTGGTACCAGTAGAGTGGGGTGCTGCTGAAAAGATACTCCAAAATGTGAACATGACCTTGGAACTGTGTAACAGGCAGAGGTTGGAACAGTTTGGAGGGCTCAGAAGAACACAGGAACATATGGGACAGTTTGGAACTCCCTACTAGAGACTTGTGGCATGGCTTTCACCAAATGCTGACAATGAAATCCAGGCTGAGATGGAGATGAGAAACTTGTTGAGAACTGGAACAAAGGTGACTCTTGTTATGTTTTAGCAAAAAGACTGGCAGCATTTTGCCCCAGCCCTAGAGATTTGTGGAACTTTGGACTTAAGAGAGAGAAATTAGTACATGTGGCAGAAGAAATTTCTAAGCAGCAAAGCATTCAGAAGTGACTTGGGTGCTGCTAAAGGCATTCAGGTTTATAAGGGAAACAGAGCAGAAAAGTTTGAAAAATTTGCAGCCTGACAATGCAATAGAAAAGTAAATCCTATTTTCTGAGGAGAAATTCAAGCCAGCTGCAGAAATTTGCATAAGTAACAAGTAGTCAAATGTTAATCACCAAGACAATGGAGAAAATATCTCCAGGGTATATCAGAGACCTTTGTGACAGCCCCTCTCATCACAGGCCAAGAGGCCTAGGAGGAAAAAGTGGTTTGTGGACTGGTTCCAGGGTCCCTGTGTTGTGTGCTGCCTAGGAACTTGGTGCATTGCATCCCAGCCACTCCAACAGTGGCCAGAAGGGGTCAATGTAGAGCTTGTGCCATGGCTTCAGAGGGTAAAAGCCCCAAGCCTTGGCAGCTTCCATATGATGTTGAACCTGCAAGTGTACAGAAGTCATGAATAGGGTTTGGGAACCTCTGCCTACATTTCAGAGGATGTAGGCAAATGCCTGGATGCCCAGGCAGAAGTTTGCTGCAGGGGTGGGGACTTCATGGAGAACCTCTGCAAGGGTGGTGCAAAAGGGAAACATAGGGTGAGAACCCCCACACAGAGTCCCTACTGGAGCACTGCCTAGTGGAGCTATGAGAAGATGGCCAGTGTCCTCCAGAACCCAGAATAGTAGATCCATCAACAGCTTGCACCATGCACCTGGAAAATCCACAGACACTTAATGCCAGCACATGAAAGCAGACAGGAGGTGGGCTACACTCTGCAAAGCTATAGGGGAGGAGCTGCACAAGGCCATGGGAGCCCACGTCTTGCTTCAGTGTGACCTGGATGTGAGATGTGGAGTTAAAGGAGATCATTCTGGAGCTTTAAGATTTGACTGCCCTGCTGGATGTCAGACTTGCATGGAGTCTGTAGACCTTTTGTTTTGGCCAAATTCTCCCATTTGGAATGGCTGTCTTTGCTTGATGCCTGTATCTCCATTGTGTCTAGGAAGTAACTAACTTGCTTTTGATTTTACAGATTCATAGGCAGAAGGGACTTGCCTTGTCTCAAGTAAAACTTTGGGTTGCAGACTTCTGAGTTAAGGCTGAAATAAGTTGAGACTTTAGGGGACTGTTGGGAAGGCATGATTGGTTTTGAAATGTGAGGAAATGAGATTTGGGAGGTATCCCAGGTGGAATGATATTGTTTGGTTGTTTCCCACCCGAATGTCATCTTGAATTCCCATCTGTTGTAGGAGGAACCTGCGGGGAGGTAACTGAATCATGGGGGCTGATCTTTCCTGTGCTGTTCTCATGATAGTGAATAGGTCTCATGAGATGTGATAGTTTTAAAACGGGGAATTTTCCTGCACAGGCTCTCTTCTCTCATTTGCCACCATGCCAGTCATGCCTTTCACCTTCCTCAGTGATTGTGAAGCCTCCCCAGCCATGCGCATCTCTAAGTCCAGCAAGCCTCTTTCTTTTGTAAATCGTCAAACCCTAGGAATGTCTTTATCAGCCACCGATAAAGTTTTCCCATGCTCTCTTAACAATGTACCATGGTCTAGGGTGTTTAAAACAACAGAAATTTACTTTCTCAGTTCAAAAATCAAGGCAAAACCAGTTGATGGCAACTGGAGGCTCTGAAGGAGAATGTGTCTCATGCTTCTCCCCTAGGTTCTGACAGTTCCCAGCACATCTTGGTGTTTCTTGGCTGGTTGGCCCATAAACCCAATCTCTACCTTCATCACCATATCTGTTCTCTCTGTGTATCTCCATGTCCAAATTTTCCTCTTCTTATAACAGAAGTCACTTCTCATAATTTGGGCAGCACTATTCAACTCAGTATACTATATGTCAGGAACATGGGAAACCCAATAATGTGATATATTAACAAAATAATTTGGAATTTAATTATTAACGTATCAGCTTCATCTTCAGAACTTCATAGATGTAACTGCTTGAATTTGAAAAATAACAGGAAAAAGACAGCATAAAATAGTTTGGCATTTTCACTTTTAATAATGTGAAAAAAACTATCATGCTAATTCTACATATTAGAATATTTTACTAACAGAATTTACTACTGGTGATCAAACAGTAAAGATGAATTAAGCTTCACATTTTAACTGAAGGAATTGAATTGAGCAGTAACTTACATTTAAATATCACAAGTGTTATTCTATTTACTTCCCACTGCCCCTCTCTAACCCACATATGTTATTATTTAGTCCATTTTAGCACCTACAGAAATTGCAGCTAAGATAGATTCAGTTACTTACTTGATTCACACAGAAACTAGGACACACAGATAAGGCTTAAAGGCACATTTTAGCATAATTTTTCTTTTACTACATTGTTCTTCCATAACTTTTGGCTCTTTGTTATTTGTTTTAGTTATTACATCTTTCTTCTTTTTCTGGAATATGAAGGGTTTTGTTTTTTTTTTAATCATTGAACATTTCTGAATTCTTTTATATCTTGAAAGTGGTCTTATATAAAGTTTACTGGAGAAAGACAACTTGATAATATAAACAGCATTAAAGTGTAATTGACAAAACAGGAAGGGAAATCATATAATATCTTTACACTGGTATGAAAATATAGATCTCTGGAGGCTTACAACTATGAATTTTATTTTCAAAAAAAATTATTTAAACAGTTGATTGGTCACATAATCATTCAGTATTAAAAAAAGAATCAGGCTTTGGGCAAAGAAAAAAGTTCATCAAAATCGAAAGTGAGATTCCTGTCGTTACTGCTGTCACCCTTGGGGCCATGATAGTACTAACTACAGTGTCTTCTGTCAGTTCTTCATGTGTTCTTTCTGAGTGGGAGTGAGTAGGGGAATGGGCCTAGGGAGGGGCCTCTGTAGGAGGATAAAAATAGAATTAGTGGATCCATCTACCAGTCAGAAAATTTCTGGAACAGTTGTAAATGACTTATGGCCATGATTATTACATTAATATTTATGATATCTGTGGGCAATAGCTTGAAATATCCTTATTATTTTTAGATTGAGAAACCTGATTAACAGATTAAATAACTCGGGCATATGGCAAATGCATACTGAACTGGGAACAATGTTCCAGAGTAAGATTAAGACTACTACTTTCCTAAAGTATAGGAAATCATTCACCAAAGTCAGAATTTTAGCTCCAGATTGGTCTGTGAAAGTCTCAGAGGTCCCCACTACAATGCCATAAAGTGGTAAGCATGCTAGACTTGGCCGGACCACCTGGATTAAAATCCAGCCTCTAGCTAGACTACCTCTTCCCCAGTGCATGAGTTTATGCAAGTTGCTTACCTTCTCTGAGCCTCAATAGCTGCCTAACATTTCTGCTTCACTGTGTTTTTTGACAATAGAAAGGGAATGTATGCACATCAAAATGCTAAGCCTAACAGTTTGGCACATAACAGGCACTCCTGGAAACATTCAAGTCAGTTCATTACATCTGCACATACCTCTGGGAAACAAGATTGCAAGCCACAGTTAGAAGTCTATTCCTACCTTTAATGACTCTCAGATTAAGTCTCCGAAAACCATTCATTTAACAAGCCTGTTGTTCTCAACCTGGTGTGCCTGAAGTACATTAAAAAGCACCTGTTTGCCTCCTGCTGAAAGTCAGGAGTAAAACATGACTAACCCAGTAAGTCAGCCAGTTAGAATATGCCAGGAGTAGTGTCTTTCTCAGAGTGGGCTTTGCCTTCACTACCACAAAGAGAAGAGCCCACACCTGTGTCTCAGATGGGGCTATAGTCAACAGCGAGGTTAAGCAGAAAGGAAGGTATAAAATAAAAACTGAAGCATGTCTGTCAGATGGGTTACACAGACCCAGAAATTAAAGCTTGAAAAGTTTTATTCCCTTGATTCCACTACAAATTAAAAGTACAACTATTGACCGTTTGTGAAATTTCTTCACATAAGATTAGCATAATTTATATACCTAAGCATTTTGTTGTAAAAATCTAGATTTCATCCCAGTAATCCTAAGACTAAAATGTAGTTTTAAGATCATAAATATTTCAAAGAATGTATTATATTTTATCTATTACATATATTTTATCTACTCATCTTATAAACTATGATCATGATTCAAAATTATTATAAAACTGAAGATATCAATTCCTCTCTCACAAATATCATGATTTATTTTATATAATTGACTTCATAAAAGGAATGACATATGCTTTTTGCATTTTGGAATATTTGAGGATACTTTTAAAAATGTTTTCCTACTTATTTGCAAAACTTTGATATGATGTTTTCTTCTTTTTTGTAATGAAGAAAGTCTATAAAATATAACTACTAAGAATCAGACTATTCTGTGATGTTGTTTTAAACAA
The DNA here is from genome assembly GCF_048565385.1 of Saimiri boliviensis. Classification (NCBI taxonomy): domain Eukaryota; kingdom Metazoa; phylum Chordata; class Mammalia; order Primates; family Cebidae; genus Saimiri; species Saimiri boliviensis. The sequence continues at coordinate 111,389,426 of NC_133451.1, forward strand.
CAAAACACCAAAAAGGGAAAATAAGAAAGAAATAAAAAAAACCCTTTGTAGTCAACTCCAAAAGGAAACGTTTTCAGACAGGGTGGATGGGGAGTATACTTCGTAAATTACAGGGCACTAAAATGCTTCTATTGAGACCAGAGATGCCTTTATTCAAAGAGCACTCACCAAGAGCTGCCTCTTGGCTTCCTGTCAAGCTTCACCTGATCATCTAAGAAAGTATCCCACCTCAGAGTTATTTGTAATCTAAGTGTGTTAGATATATCAATTCAAAAACAGTTTCAGAACTATGATTTTTTTTTTATTCCCAGGGAAGTATAGTTTGCAATTAACCCCATTGTTTCTGTGAGTCAGTTTGTACATTAAAAGAACAAAATATATACATATTTTCTTAGCAATAACAATGAAAACTGCTATTATTGAAGGTTCTGGTGATCTACTGCACAGCATGATACTATAGTTAATTATACTTTATTGTGCATCAATATGTTTTAATTATTAAAAATCTATTTTTAAATAGCTTATATTAATATTTAAAATTCTCAGCACAAAGAAATGATAAGTATTTGAGGTGGTAGATACATTAATTAGCCTGATTTGATTATTTCACAATGTATACATATATCTAAACATCACATTATACTCCCTAAATAAGTGCAATTATTTGTCAATTAAAAAAAAAAACAGTATTTCGACAAAATGACTCAAGCCATGTCCAAGATATTTATATATCAAATAGATTAAACTTAGCCTAAAATAAGTTCTTGCCCATCATAGTAAATGCAAAAAAAAAAAAAAAGGAAAAATTCAATTGCGTCCACAAAGAATAAAAAATTATTACCTTGTGTTTTATTAACACAAGGTAATAATTGCAAACTTTCTTTTATTTCTTGTAAATTGTAAACTTTCTATTATTATTCTTGAATTATTTACATGAGTGCTGATGACTTAAAATTTCTGAAGGGCATATGTTGGCATAGATAGTGTAGATGTGAACAATATATGACCAAATCGTATATCAAATCTCTTATATACCTATATCATTATGATGATGAAAATATTATTAGTATTATTATTCTCATAAGGAAACTGAATGTTAATGTGAAAACAAATAGTTGTTAATAGATGCTGGCAATATAATAATTTATATATAAATGTATCAAAACCATCCTAAATCAATTTATATTTTCACATTTTACCGCGTTTTAGAATAAATAGGCACCACAGATTTACTAGCTATGTAAATTGTAAATATAGTAAAACCTAAGATTACAGGCATCAGCTTTCTAGAAAGTCTCAAAAACCATGATAAGGCCAGGTGGAGTCGGGTGGTTCATGGCTGTAATCCCAGACTTGGGAGGCTGAGGAGGGTGGATCATTTGAGGTCAGGAGTTTGAGACCACCCTGGCCAACATGGTGAAACCCAGTCTCTAGTAAAAATACAAAAATCAGCTGGGCATGGTGTCACTCTCCTGTAATCCCAGCTACCCGGGAGGCTGAGGCAGGAGAATCGCTTGAACCCAGTCCACCTCCAGGTTCAGGTGGAGGTTGCCGTGAACTGAGATAGAAAAATCATGATAAACACTGCCACTAATACACACACACACCCCAAACAATATTGTTATTAGGGAATGTATTTGTTGTTCACCTGCTCTCTGGTTACTTCAGACACTTTGTTGGCACAATTTGTGAATTAGGTTTTAATTTGGAAATTTAAATACTACTTCATAAGATGGTTTTGGGAAAAAAATGAATCAATTGTCCATGACTTCCAATCAATAATTTGTCTTAAAAACATGTTTGGAATACATCTTATGATGACACTCTGTTCACAGAATAATGTTAGTGTCAATTTGGATGTGTATTCTGAATTGTCTCCTACTGAAGCTCGTTTTCTCTCCTGCTGTTACTGCCACACCCTGAGGGCAGCATTTAAGTAATTAACTAAGCCTTCTGACTCCAACCTTCCTGAGATATCTAGACATTCTTCCTCCTCTTCCTTCAGTGACAGATTGAATTTATCTGTGAAATGGTACACACTTCTCATGGTCTTCATAATGACTATTTGCTTCTCAAACAAACTCACTAAAGGGTGAACTCCTTTAAGCTAAGTACATTATTCATCTTTAATTCCCTTGGGGTAGCTTTACGAATTTTAGTGTTTTTTGTTTTTCTTTCAAATGGGTTAATGTAGTGTCACATGCTTTGATTAATTTTATTCCATGGCTGGGCGGGGTGGCTCAAGCCTGTAATCCCAGCACTTTGGGAGGCCGAGGTGGGTGGATCACGAGGTCAAGAGATCGAGACCATCCTGGTCAACATGGTGAAGCCCCCATCTCTACTAAAAATACAAAAAATTAGCTGGGCATGGTGGTGCGTGCCTGTAATCCCAGCAGCTACTCAGGAGGCTGAGGCAGGAGAATTGCCTGAACCCAGGAGGTGGAGGTTGTGGTGAGCCGAGATCGCACCATTGCACTCCAGTCTGGGTAACAAGAGTGAAACTCCGTCTCAAAATAAATAAATAAATAAAATTTATTCCATATTAAATATAAAAATGGGTCAGTTTTCAGAACATTAGAAGCAAATTTATTAGATGTTTTCAGACATAGTATTTGTTTAAATTTTAAAAGATAAATTTATATTTTGTAGTTTTCTAAATATTAATGAGTTTTCTAAACTTTTTACAAGTTTATTTGGCAACTTTAATTTTTGAAATTTGAAAATTTCCTTGTTAAGCACAAAGCACTTAAAGAGATTTAAAAAATTAATTTTGTTGTTAAAGGCATTTTTAAACTGTTTAATCTTTGAATTTTCTTTTCCATTACCCCTTTTTTTAGATATGAATGCAGAAAAAAATTTTGTTTCCTTAACATAGCATTTGCCTCATTAACGTCAAACTGATCAGCTAGAAGGGAACAAGTGATTTTTTTTCTAAATAAAGAGTCTTTGCTACAAGAATCTTGTAAACTGCTAGCTTAAACTAAAACTATTATTACACTAGGACATAAATCTCAGAAAGTCTAATAAGCTAAATTCAATCTGTATGTTCTAAAATTTCAAGGAGAGATGCTAAAGTCTATCAAACAACTCTAACATTCCCTAAAGTGTTGATTTCTCTATACATTGATACTACCCTTATCTTCCACTAGAATTTAAAACAGAACCTCTTAAACCTGTAAAGAACATCTTCTTAGAGGGGTTTATTTTGCTTAATGTTAAGTCTGTAATTCCAGCACGTTGGGAAGCTGAGGTGAGCTGATAACTTGAGGTCAGGAGTTCGAGACTAGCTTGGTCAACATAGTGAAACCCCATCTCTACTAAAAATACAAAACTTATTTAGGTGTGTTGGCATGCACCTGTAGTCCCAGTTACTCAGGAGGCTGAGGCAAGAGAATCACTCAAACCTGGAGGCAGAGATTGCAGTGAGCTAAGATCATCCCACATCAGCACTCTAGCCTGGGAGATAGAGTGAGACTCCACCTCAAAAAAAAAAAAAAAAAAAAAAAAAAAGAGAAAACCTTTTTTTAAAAAATTATAAGTACTAAGTTTTTTATCTCTTTCACTTTAAAATTTGATTGTATTTATGGTGGTTAGGTGTTTCAACTTTTACTAGGGTAGATTTCTCTGTTTTATGTTGGGTGCATTTTATTTCTCCTTTTTTTGTTGTTAGTAATTAATCTGTAAGATAATTCCAGGAGGAATTTCTATCTATAAGGCTAAATTGTACTATTGTGGGGGCCATGAACATTTTATTTAGCCTTCCATTAAAAGATAACCTAGTCTTTAAACATGATCTTAAAGAAAATGTGTCAGTTTATATGATGTTGGGCTGGGCCAGGTGGCTCACACCTGTAATCCCAGCACTTTGGGAGGCTGAAGTTGATGAATCACGTGGTCAGGAGATCAAGACCAGCCTGGTCAATCTGGTGAAACCCCATCTCTACTAAAAATACCAAAATTAGGCAGGTGTGGTGGCGGGTGCCTATAATCCCTGCTACTTGGGAAGCTGAGGCAGGAGAATCACTTGAACCTGGGAGGCAGAGATTGCAGGGAGGCAGAGATTGCAGTGAGCTCAAATTGCACCACTTCACTCCAGCCTGGGTGACAGAGCAAGACTCTGTCTCAAAAATAAAAAAATGTTGAAAAGGACAATGAATTCTAGGCATACTTCAAGAGTTAATGTGGAAAATGCCACTGATAAAGCATTTGAAATGTACTTGATGTTTATCTTTTTACACAAACTTTAAATGTAGCAAGTATAATAAGGTCATTTTATACTATCATGACATTTCTGGTTATCCAGCTGTTGGAAAAATTCAATTAATTTCAATAGTATCTAGGTCTTCAAAGACCATATACTATCTTTGGGCAATACTTTTGCAATGTGCTTGCCAGATGCGAAACCAGAGCTATGAACCAGTAAATTTCTGACTCAATATTACAGTGTATGGGGTCTGTTATCTTCACCCACATGGAGGAAGAAGAATGAAGACTTCCCCTAATCAATATATGATGTAAAGATGCAGTAATTTGGATCATCTTATGTTAGGTTTGTTTAATTCTGTCCTGCCATCCTTTATGTGTTTTGCTCCATTATGGTGTTTTGTTTTGTTTTGTTTTGTTTTGTTTTGTTGTGAGAAATTAAAATATGTATTGCAAAGTAAGTACATTTTTTCCTCAAAATGATTAATTGCATTTCCATACCTGTTAATAACTTCTCCCTAAAATGCATGTCTCTTAATAATTAAGGAATCTAAATATCTTGCCTATTGCAAAACTCAATTCATATCTAAGCAGAGTTAAAGATGTCATAGAGCATTCACAGTGGATATATTTGTTAGAAAAGCAAAAGTAGCTGGAAAAGTGAGGGGTGTGTGTGTGTGTGTGTGTGTGTGTGTGTGTGTATTTTAAAGCAGGTGACATGTTTGTTCAAGTTATACAATAATGTAATGTAAGAAAGAAGAGAGATAAATTATTTTTATCCAGACAGTATCCAGTATATCCTTCTTAGCACTTCCATTTTCTTGTGAATTTTGCTTTTTCTTGTCTTTTTCCTATTAATTGGGTCCTATATACAAGTAAAAAAAAAAACGAAATTATTGTCTTCTATCATTTTAAAGACTATAATCAATTCACTTTATTCTAGTCTTGGATTGAATGTTTAAATGCAAATTTAAAAATAAACTCCCAAATCTAAATCTGGCAATGGTTAAAGATACACTAAATTATTACATATATTTCATAAAGATTTTTAAGGAAAAGGAGTTTTGAAATTTAAAATGAAGTCAGCATCTACCTGATTTACCCATAGACGGTGGTGGCTTTCATTCTATTTAGTGGTTTAATGGTGTTAGTGTTTAATGTAAGCTGTTTTTGCTGCTAGTGGTCATTATCTTTTTTTGTTTATATATATTTTACTTCTAAAAAAGTTCAATTAGATTAAGAATGCTATCTTTCTCATTTGTCTAAGGTTGTTGTTTTTTTTAAAAAGATAATTAGTAAGAAAAAATCATGGAAGGCAAATTCTTCATGAAAATTAAATATTTTGAATGCAGGAGAGTGTAGTGAGCATGTTAAGACCTTGTCAAGGAATATATGGTTTCTATTTAGTTCTTCCTAAAGATAAAATTACTGAATAAATTCTTCAATGAACATGATGTTATTCTGGAGAAAGTAGAAATGATTGAGAGGAAATCTGTGAAGGGCAACCTGAAAAAGTGAACTGAAACTAAAACTTTCCAAGTTAACTGCACCTTTAAATCTTTGCACATTCCAAGATTCTTCTTCTCAAACTAATATTCTACTTTATAGTCAAATTAAATCCAAAGTGATTAGCAGCACTTAAATTAGAGCCTCTTCCTGTCATGACACTGTTTGCTGGAGAGAAAATTGAGTTAGGAAAAAGAAGTTTGGTTTGATGAAATACAGTTGCAAAATTACGTCAGTGTCTGTGCCAGTTTATGACCTGGAAAATAACTGAGACGAAGCAGTTTCATTATCGTATTTTCATTCAAGAATTTTATATTGGAAATGATCATTTATAAAAACTAGAGTCATAAAATTATTGTAAATCTTGATTTCAGTTCATGTTCCCTTAAAATAGAAAAGTCTTCCAGTGCGCCTATTTCTGACTCAACATGTGGAAAACCTCGGTGTCATTTCTCAAAGGTAACAACCCCACCACTGCTCTGCCTGAGGACTCTATTAGATTTAATACTGAGAGCGCAGTCAGCTACTGCCATGAATCCCTTGAAAGCTAGAATCCTGGATTATCTTTTGTCTACATTTCTATTACAGAGACTTTTGTTAACCTTCCATTCCCAACTTGAACCTAGTTAATGGCATTGCCAACCAGCTGAGGCACCTCTGAGAGCCTCCAGCAAAATAAAAAGTAACCTAAGTAACATCTTAGGTGTTACTGTGGGTTTCCAAGAAGAAAGGTAATCTGATCTTTTAACATTCTATTTGTGCTTGCAAAGTATAGCACATCTGCATTATGATATACCTTCAGGGAGATAAGCCTGTGGATCATCTTGCAACTTTCAAAGGTGATTGAAATGTTTCAAATTAGAGTCCTGAAATAAAAGAGCTCATGGCCAGGGGCCTTATCACTTCACACAGTGGAAAATTAGGTGTACTAGTTACTAAATCAATAGAAATAAGAGGATTGGTATGAATAACTTAGGTATGTGTTATTGGATTTTTTTCTTTTATTTACTTGGAGATAATTTAAAAGATGAAAAGTATGGTGAAAGTTTAACTCTTCATTATATAACTTCAATTTTTCTGGATATTTATATAGTGTAAACACAAATACACATCAGAATGTTTCAGGTTGGATGATAATTACTCACTTATCCTCATATATTTAAACTAGAAGATACACAATCATAATTTTTCCTTTTAGACATATGTAAATTATGAAAAGAGTCATTTTTCTCAATTTAACAAAAAATATGAATTTTATCTATGGATAAAAGTGGCACAAGTCATCTGACAGAATAGTTCTTTATTGTGCATCCCCAGGGCCACATACTTTATTAAATATGTAAATCCTTACTTTATTACTGATAAAACTGATTAGTTATCAGAAAAGATTGATGTATTTAGGTGAGAATTTTGTTGCATCTAATTTAATATTCTTATTCTACATTTAGAAATAATACTTGAGGAAATATTATACTGAAGATATATATTTAATTTGAAGGAAAAAGTATACATATAGGCAAAAATAAAAATATTAAATTTATTCTTCATTTCTGATCTTTGTTATAATCACATTCCATGTTACAACTTTCCAATAAATTAGAGAACTCCTTTCTTTCATGTTAGATTATCCCAAACCATATGCAGGAAAGACTGTATATTACTTTTAGTGAAAACTGACCTGACATTAATGAAGATGCAGAAGAAAACTCAGTACGAAACTCTGGACTTAGCAATCAGAAGACAAAGTTCATAGCATGATGATGATTGACGCTTTAAAAAATATAGAAATGCTAACCCTTCTTCATAGTCATGCTCATATCATAAATGACTGAAGTAAGCATTTACCCTAAGAGGAAAAATATAATGATTTTTATAGGAAGCTAATGTTATGCATAGACACATTCCAGTGGCTATATGATGACTGAGAAATGATTTTTCTCACCATGACATACATAATAAATCTTAAAGCCATGCAGAAAAAAAACATATTAAATTTTAAAGTTATAAGGAACCAAAATCAGTTGTCAGACTTTCTACTTTATACATAAAGAGGCTGAGGTTGTGGGAGGTCAAGTGACTTGCAAAGTAATAAAAAGCCATACCTAACTGTTGGTCTTCTAATTCACATTCTGTTATGTGATTTTAAATATAAATTTACTATATTGGATATTACTTTAAGATATCTACAACTTACTAAAAGTAGTGCACTTTGTCATTACTAACCCTAATCCATATTAGAAAGGTTTATTCCATCATATATCTGCTCTATGGGGTCACTGCCAAAGAGAGAGTGCAGAGTTATCTTACAACATCCAGTCAGGCTTGTTATCTTTTTACTGTTTTTAAAAAATCGCTAATCATTACTGTAACTGGTTAACCTTGTGAATCTTCTAGAATAAGTGATTGGCTTGAAGCCTTTCATATTAGCCAAAAGAAACTGCCTATAAAATTTTTCTGTTATTTACTTGTTTTCTGATAAGCCTAAAAAGTTGTATCCGGGATTATGACTAAGTGATTGTGTCAATAAACTTTCCAAATTATTCATCAAATATTTATTGAGTCATAATTATGCTTGAGAAATTCTATAATTTGTTATTCATGGTTGAGAAAGTACATTTTTTCAAACTAAAATGAATTATGTAGACATTATGACAGAATATTTGATTTGTCATAAGAGAAGTAAAATACAGTACTATTTGGTATCAAATTTTGTGTCAATTCCATTTGTTTGAGAAGGATAAAGAAAGCCTTAAGAGATGAAAAGATATTTGTCTATGTTCCTAAGTAAATTTTTAATTGTAAAAATGATTTTTAAAATTATTTTATAAATGAACACGTGTTCATTATATGAAAAAACAATAAGCAAAAACATAAAATTCTATCATTCATGGAAATGGATACCAAAGATAGTGCATATTATTCCATGTATGTGTATGCATAGTGTATTTAAAATGAGATATCCCCAGGTAAATCAAATGTCATTCATGTTAATCATGATGATACATACTTAAGTTAAGAGAATGTTTCTTCTGACACTGTTTCATTTCCAAAAATAAGAAGTAGAGAGAGATTCTCTGTAGAGAAGAGAGCAAGGCATTTTGCATCTGCCACACTGTCTTCCCCACCAAGATCAGCTGAGAATCAGGGGAGCTTCTTATAGGAAACAGCTGAGCTATAGAACATTTGCAAAGCAGTTCCCACTCTTGCCAAATATGTCAGTAATCCCTGCTACAGGAGAGTACCCATGCCCTCAAGAGCTCTGAATCTGTTTGGAGAGTTACACAGAAATCTGTGCAGCTTTATAGACTCAGAGTAGGAACCTACTTTGAGCAACCCTACCTCTGCAACCTAAGTTGCCGCAGCTTGGTGCCATCTTGAATCCAGACCAACTATCAGAGTGATCCTGCCCTGGGGGCTAGTAGTAATGGATTCTCTCCATTCCTGAGGCCCCACTGTCATTCCATTATGTTCACAAGAATTCCCCTAACACCATGACTCTGGCTGCCTGCATCCTAGGCAGATGGAATAATGAAGACCACACCATTTGAACCTATAAAACACGCAACCCCCACAGGAAACAGGTGGACTTGCACATTGGAAGAGCTACTGAAGTGCCAGCTGGCCTCCTCATCCACAGCCATCTGCTCTACACAGCTGGCAGGCTTGCCAACACCACACATGCCTGCACCGGGCCAACAGCTAGTTCTGTAGTAGTCTTGCCCTCTGACAGACCACCACAGAGTTGTCCAACCCCATCACACCTGAATGTGCCTACATCCAGCACAACAGCAAGTCTGACAGCAGCCCCATCCATCATGAGAGACCATCCCATGGCGGCTCGGCCGCACCATGCCTATGTGTGCCTGGCCCAACATCCACTTTAACAACAGCTTCATCTCCCCAGAAAGACACCTGAACATCCCACAGACAGCTGCATATGCTCATGTGTGCCCAGGCCTGGCCTGACAGCCAGTCTGGCAGTGGCCACATCACTGGAGAGTCCAACAGGCAGCCTGTTGGCTTTCTTTGCCCTTATTCACCCAATTCAGCATCAGCACATGCCCCTGACCCAAGCAAAACTACACCACCATTACGGATTCCCACAGCCTAGACCACTGAGGTAACTGCAGATATCATTGATGATAATTAGAGGTGAAAAAAATTCATGAAGTCCATACTACTGAGTCCACCCATAACCAAAGCCAATGCACCACACCCAACCAATATTCTAGGATAAATCTGCAAGTGAAAATGCTCTCTATAAAAACTACTCCATAAAATTGGGAAAATAGATTACTCCATTAGATTTGCACATATCAATGTGCAGATAATAATAGGGACATAATAAATTTTTTAAAAAAATCAAGGAAACATGCCATAACCAAAGGAGCACAATGTCTCCAGTAACAGACCCAAAGGAAAGGGATGTTTAGAAAATTCCTGAAAATTAATTTAAAATAATGAATTTAAAAAGTTAAGTGAGATCAAAGAAAACACAGACAAATAATTCAATAAAACCAGAAAAGCAATTCATGATCTGAATGAGAAATTCAACAGAGATAAATATCATTAGAAATAACCAAATCAAAATATTGGAGCTAACAAATACAATAGGTGAAATAACAAATACAATTGAGAGCTTCAACAACAGACTAAAGAAATCAGAATAAATAACTTCTAAAGTTTGAGACAGGTCTTTTGAAATAAGTCAGTCACAGGAAATAAAAAGAAATAAGAAAAAAAAAATGAAGAAAGCCCATGGGACTCTTGAGACACCATTCAGTGAGCCAATGTTCAGATTATAGGAATGTAAGTCAAAGACGAGATGGAGAATGGCACAAAAACATATGAACATCCAGATTCAGGAAGCTCAATGTTTCCCAATTAGACATAACCTGAAAAGATCCTCTCTGAGGCACATTATAATTAAAACTGTCAAGGACAAATAATTAATTTGAAAAGTTTCAGATGAGAAGTGTCAAGTTCCATATAAAAGCAGCTTCATTAGACTTTGAAACAGCAGTAGAAACTTTGCAGGCCAGGAGAAAATGGAATAATATATTCACGGTGCTGAAAGAAAATAAAACTAGCAGTCAAGAATGCTAGATTAATCAAATCTGTCCTTCAGAAATGAAGGAGAAATAAAAAACATTCCCAGATGAGGAAAAGTTGAGAGAATTTACCACCACCAGACTGGCCTTAAAAGAAATACTTGAGAGTGTGCTACAACTGGAAACAAAAGGATGATTGATAATTACTATTATGAAAACACATAACGTATAAAATTCAGCAGTGAAGGTAAACTTAAAAATCAAACTCAGAATAAACCAGTGACATAAAAGTGCTATATAAATCTCTAAAACCTCTACTATGAAGATTTAAAGTCGAGATGATCAAAAACAACAACAGCTATGATTAGTGACTAAGAAACTCATAGTAGATAAAGAAGAAATTAATGTAACAAAAATACTTTGTGGAGGAGGAGAAAAAAGGTGTAGAGTGTTTTTATGTGACAAAAGTAAGTTACTATCAGATTAAATAGTTTATTATGGCTTTTCGTGATAGCCCCATGTAACTACAAAGAAGGAAATTGTAGCAGATACACAAATGAGAAAGAGAAAGGAAACACAACTTAGTGAAACAATAACAAAAAATCCCAGAAAACCAGAAAGGTTAAAAAAAGAGGAAAGAAAGAACGTTGGATCTACAAACAACCAGAAAACAATGAACATAGTCTTAACAAAATGACAGGAGCAAGTCCTTATCTATCAAGAATAACTTCGAATGTAAATGATTTAATAATCAATTTGAAAAACATAACACAGCTGAATAGACAAAAAGATAAGACCCAAAACTATGTTTCCTATGAAAGACTCACCTCATCATTAAAGATAAACATAGATGTAAGAGAAGAGCTGGATGAAGATATTTTGTGCAATGAGAAACCAAATGTAAGTAGAAATAGCCATAGTTACGACAGATTTTAAGCTAACAACTGTAAGAAGAGAAAAGAAATGCCATTATATAATGATAAAGGGATCGAGTTAACAAACAGATAAAACAATTATGAATATATAAGCAGTTAATATTAGAGCACCCAGATATTTAAAGTAAACATTATTATACCTAAATAGAGAGACAGACTGCAATTAAATAATAGTGGGGGATTTCAATACTCCACTTTCACCAAGGGACTTATCATCAAGACAAAATATCAACAAGAAAACACTGGAGTAACAAGATCACAATAATATTAAATTAGAAATAAATGACAAAAACTCCAGAAACTTTAAAAATACATGACACAAGAGCAGAAAATCAAACAGCGCATGTTCTTACTCATAGGCAGGTAACAATGAGAACATATGGACACGGGGAGGGGAGCACTACACACTGGGTTCCATTGGGGGGAAATGGGGGAGGGATGGGGGTGGGGAGGTGGGGAGAGATAGCATGGGGATAAATGACAGATATAGGTGAGGGGGAGGAAGGCAGCAAATCACACTGCCATGTGTGTACCTATGCAACAATCTTGCATGTTCTTCACATGTACCCCAAAACCTAAAATGCAATAAAAAAATTTTAAAATACATAGATATTAAACAATATGCTCCTGAAAAACCAATAAGGCAATGAAGAAATTAAAAAGAAAATTAAGAATTTTCCTGAAACAAATGAGAATGAAAACACATCCTATCAAAATCTATGGGAAACAGTATAAGCAGATTTAAGAGGGAAGTTTATAGTAATAAACAAGTACATTGAAAAAGAAGAAAGACTTCTAATAAACAATGTAAAACGGCATCTTAAGGAACTAGAAAAAACAAGAACAAATGAAACTGAAAATTGGAGGAAGGAGGGAAATAACACAGCTCAAAGACAACATAAGCAAAATAGAGAACTGTTTAAAAAAAACTCAAAAGATTAACAAAAGGAAGACTTACTTTTTGAAAAGATAAACAAAATCGAAAAACCTTAGCTAGACTGAGAAAATAAGAGAGAAGACTCAATTAAATAAAATCAGAGATGAAAAGGCAGACACTACAATTGATACCACAGGGGTAGGAAAAGATAACATACTATTTTGAACCAATATATGCCAATAAATTTGACAACTTAGAAGAAAATAGTAAGTTCCTAGACTTGTACAATCTACTTTAAATTCTAAAGAGATTTCTAAAAATCTGAAGTGTGGAAATTGAACTGGTAATGAAAAGTCTTCCATCAGATAAAAACCTCAGGACTTGATGGCATCATGGCCGATTTTACGAAACCTTTAAGGAACTAATTTAAATTTTCCTTAAATTATTCTGCAAAATTAAAGTGGTGGGAATACTTCCAAACTCATTGTACAAGACTAGCATTTATCTGATTCCAAAATCAGACAACAACAGAAGAAACAGAAAATGGTAGGTCACAAGTGCCAAATTTCTCAATAAGATACTACCCAACCAAATTCAACAGCATGTTAAAAACATAATTTACTATGATCAAGTTGGATTCATCCCAGGGATGCAGGCTAGTTTAACATATACAAATCAGTAAATGTCATATACCACATTAACAGAAAGAAAGAAGAAATTATATGATTATTTCAAGAGAGAAAACAAAGCACTTGACACAATTTAACATCCCTCTATCATACAAACTCTCAACAAACTAAGTATAGAATTTATGAATCTCAACAGCATAAAAGCCATATATGATAAACCCACAACTAACATCATACTGAGTGAGAAAAAGCTGAAACATCAGGGACAAGATGAGAATTCCTACTTTTACCACACTTATTCATCACGGTATTACAAGTCCCAAGTTCTAGCCAGAGCAATTAGGATAGAGAAAGAAATAAAAGGCATCCAAATCAGAAAGGAGGATATTATATTGTCCATGTTTCAGGTGACATAATCTTATATAGAGAAAAACCTAAAGACTTCATAAAAAAACTATATTAGAACTAATAAACAAAATTAATAAAGTTAGTAAATTTCTATTTTCTTTTAAAAACCTTTATATATATATAACCTTTATATATATATATAAAACCTTTATATATATATATAACCTTTATATATAATATATATTATATATAATATATATATATAACCTTTATATATATATATATATATATAAAGCTGGTAGGGGCGGGCGATGTGTTAGTGTTAGTCAAGCCACTATTACATAATACTATTATACCTCTCATGATGAAATAATGCCTACATGTGTTCATTTAACAAAGGACAGTTTTTAGCAGAAGATTTCTTTCCCTCTTGGTTGAAAATCTTTACATAAATCCACAGATTCTACAAAGGAGGCAGTCTATATTTCTGGTTGCCTAGCTTTTAGTGAAGTTTAGATTAGCATGTTTAAAAATATGTTCTCCATGACTGAAGTTCTGTGAAATGTTAAAATAGATTCCTTGAGGAAAGCTATCTCTAATAAATGTATTTGAAAATTTTCGATTAAACATAATTAAACAGCTTTCTACTCTGGTCATCTCAGACTTTAACATACTAATTTACAATGTGATTCTTCAAGAGGAATGGCATATTCACCTCGCCATATGAAAACTATTTAATGAGTACTACTGTATTTGTTTAAACATTTAGGTGACTTTATCCCTTTTGTAAAATATGTTATATGATAATGACATTGGATACGTCTTGAAGTTCTACCACTGTTCTACTTGGTAAAGAATTTGGGAGAATAGATTTGATAATTTCATATTTATTTGTACAGAATTAGAGTAGTATATTACTGTTTTGAATTTAGAGATATTTAAAGAGTTTTATAATCGTAACCTTTGAATATTTATTTCATGTTGAAATTAAAGAATTTAGGAACATCTTCAATACATTGCCCAAGTCTACTTTTATAAAAAGTGCCCCTGATCCTTTATGATTTTTTTAAATCTAATATTTAGTGAGGTGCATGTCATTTAGTAAGATATGCTGAAACAAATTCCAAACGTCTTTTTGAAAATATTTTTTTTTCATTCATTAGCAGTGAGGAATTCTTCATTGTTTATACCTTTTTTTTTTTCTATTAGAAGTATATTTGTTTTGTTTTGCTATGCTTTGCTTTTATTTTAGGTTCAGGGGGTGCTTGTACAGGTTGTTACATGGGTAAATTGCATGTCGCTGAAGCTGGGTGTACAAATGATCCCATTACCCAGGGAGTAAGCATAGTACCCAATTGGTAGCCTTCCAATCCGTGTTCCCTTACCACCATCCCCCATCAAGCAGTCCCCAGCGTCTACTGTTCCCATCTTTCCATCCATGCGTAGTCAGTGTTTAGCTCCCACTTATAAGGGAGAACATGTGGTATTTCATTTTCTGGTACTGCCTTAGTTTGCTTTGGATAATGCCTTCTGCTGCATCCATGTTGCTTCAGAGGACATGATTTTTTCTTTTTTATGGTTGTGTAGAATTCCATGGTGTATATGTACCACATTTTCTTCATCCAGTGGACTGTTGATGGTCATCTTGGTTGATTCCATGTCTTCACTGTTGTAAATAGTGCTGCAGTGAACATACAAGTTTATGTGCCTCTAATAGAACAATTTATTATCTTTGGGTATATGCATAGCAGTGGCATTGCTAGGTCAAATGGTAGTTCTGTTTTATTTTAAAAACTTTTATTTATTAAAAAAATTGTTTAAAACGATAATCGTCAAACTCTAAAGCACATTGGATTCACCTGCAGGGCTTGTAAAGCAGATTGCTTATGAGTAGATCTGGGTTGGGGCAGAGAAATTAGCATTTCTATTAAGTTTCTGGGTGATAATGGTGCTGTTTCTCAGGAGCATGCCTTCAGAACCACTGGAAAGTTGAACTCAGGAGAGCAGACAAGGAAATGTAGTAGTCAGTGTTCTCCAGAAAAATAGACTAATAGGATAGATTAGATATAGACATAGAACAAAAGAGATTTATTATGAGAGATTGTTCATGTGCTTAGGAAGGCTGAAAAGTTCCACTATTTGCCATCTGCAAGCTGGAGGTTCAGGAAAGCTATGGGCATACTTCCAGTGCAAATCTGAAGGTTCAAGAACCAGAGGCAATGATGTCCAACAGCAGGAGAATACGGATATGCCAGCTCAAACTGAAAGAGCAAATTCAACTTTCCTCGACCTTTCTGTTCTTTCATGCCCTCAACAGATTGCACAACACTCTCTCACTTTTATAAGAGGGAATCTTCTGTATTCAGCCTTCCCATTCAATTGCCAAACTTTTCTGAAAATATTCTCATAGACATACCCAGACACAATGTTTGCCAGCGATCTGGGCATCACTTAGCCCAGTAAACATGACACATAAGATTAACCATCACAGGCAATAAGTACTTGTGAGCCTAACTTTATTTTTAAGAATTATAATTCAAAATGGGATATTCTGATTGTCAATTTTCAGATTAATTAAATAACATTAGTTATTTGATTGAATACTGGCATATTTAAAATGCAACATTTTAAAAAACAAAACAAGATGCAACATTTTTTATCTCTTTATTCTCCCTAGTACTTTGCAAACTAATGATTTAATTATATTTAAATATCCAGAATATATTACATGTGAAATTAATTCTTTTTAAAATGTGGACCCTATTTTAATAAACCATGTCATTTGTGATGAATATGATACCAGGATTAATCAGTAAAATGTCATAAGCTCCAAAATATGAAACATGACTTCAGTTGCACCTGGAGTCATTAGTGATGATAGAATACACAGAATTTTTACCAGATGTCTTGGCCTGCTCAACTCTGCACCATGTTGTGTGTTATGGAAAAAAAGAAAATGACAAGTTATTAACCATATAAACATTCTTCTAAAATTAAACAGTATTTCTGGGTATATGGTCAGGAAGAGCATATTATAGTGGAAAATATTAGAAGTTCCAGTATTATGTCTGGAGACATAATACTGGAACAAGGAAGAATAGAACCCAGTACTGGGAATAAATCAGGGGAATCTACCTAAACTCATATTTGTGAAATGAAAGGATTTTGTTGAAAGAGCTCTGAAACCTCTTATATTTTTGAAAAACAAATGGCATACTTACCATTTGTTTTTGCTTCTTTCAATATTTTTCAAGTCTGTTGCTCAGAACACTGTGGTATTTTGATGCTGGCCATATCCAGTTTTACTTACTTAGTAATATATATTAATTAGGTACTCTCTAACGGTGGCAGCGAGAAGGAAAAATCAATTGGAAGTCATTAATAGATAATAATTATCTTTAAGTAGACTCTACTATAATCTAAAATTCATGTTAGGTAAATAAGAATGTTTAATAAACTCTCTCTCATTAATTTTTGGAACATTTAACAATTACAATTATAGTAGTTGTATCCACGAGTATGTCAAAAGAATATAGAAAAACAGCAAAGATAGTGAATAAATAGACAAAAGTAGAAAAAATAAATCTCTGGATAATTTCAGTAAATTAATATATACATCATATACACATATAAAATTTTAGGTTGCAAAACATAACACTCAGATGAAGCAATCGTAGAAAGAAAATCATCCTCCCAAATGTCAGTTAATGTTTGATCAAGTGTAAAGCTGATCTATATGTGAGTAAGAGTCATTAGGGACCCAGAAAGGAACCAAATCATAAGCATATTCAGGTGACTGACCATGTAAGATGTTTTAGATTAGGGCCAGAACCTCAAGTCTAAATTAAACACTTAGCTTGAAGAAAAACTCATCAATTTAAAGTTAGCATGAGTATGACCCACCATACAGAAAAAAAGCAGCTTGCTGATACGTGTGTGGATCATAAGTCTAAAAATGACATTTTCTGAAAGAGCAAAACGACAGCACAGATCAAAGAAATTACAAAAGAGCAAAAAGATGGGAAGTTTTTTTAACTCAAGCTATTCTATTTAGAGCAATAGTTTCAAACTCCACAACAAAAAAACAATGTATTAAACAGAAAGGCCTAAAAGCAGCATTTTGATTTTGTGGCAGGTTGTTCTTTTTAAAGCTGGAATGAGGCAGCTGGAAGAATATACTTACTGTTTTCTTTATATAAATGCATGGGGCAGAAGTGCAATTTCGTTACATTCATAGATTACTTATTGTATTGATATAGTCTTCTAGCTATTTGCCTTTGAGATGTTATGAGAATATAATATTAATTTTTTACCTTTAGGTTTTGGTAGTATATTATTATTGTTCTGCAACTGACATTGCAATTTACCTGGTTCTGTTGAGAACACTGATTTCTTTTTAATCATTTAATAAATTCAAGGCAAGCAGCAGATTTAAAATCTAGTTACCATTATAAACTGTGGACTTGGTTAAAATTACATCTGATTGTATAATGTGGCATATCTCCAGTGTTTTATCCACATGGGAAGAAATAGCAGACTGTTTAGAAACACTAAAATGGGTAGGAACAGGGAGTGAAATATGTCCATCACAACTTATTTCAAAGAAAAATCTCATTAAGAACGATGTATAATATATAAAATGTATGTATTAAATGCATAAAATATGATGTTTAAATGACTAAAGTAGATAAGCAAGGAAAATGCACACAATTTTAAAATAAGAACAGTACAGAGTCTTTCATACATCAGACATAGCCTTGTTGATGGAGAACTTTTGGAATTGACATAGGTAATGAAAACACACTGCACAGGAAATAAAAATCAATATAATCTGTGAAGCAAATATGAAGGCATGAGAAACTGGAGATAAATGACTAAAGGAAGGAAAAATAGTGACCTTAAAAATACTTCCCAATTCTGCAATGGGCAACTAAACACATGCATGGTTTTATGTAACTTTTTTTTTTTTTTAATGATTCATAGTAAAGAGCAAATAAAATCAGGTACTAGGAACTCAAACAAATAAACAGCTAGGATGTAAAATCTAGCCAGGAAACACATAAAGCTATGGGATAATAAAGCATTTATCAATGTTCTCATGACAAGGGACAATGATACAGCTTCAACAGAGAATATTCACGTAAGCTTTTTTTCCATTAGAAATTTTACAATATGATCACAGCCAATCATTTTTAGTATTATTAACTAGTGTGAAAATATCTCACATGTAACAGGCAGGGCTACTGAGTTCTTAGAACTTAGAGAGAAGCAAAAATTTACATCAGTTTTTATATGGAGAAATGATTTTAAATAAATTTTCTAAAGGACAATAATGTTCAACTGTTGCTATAAGCCTATTTATAAATAAATTATATTTTTCTTCTGCTAGATTAAAATAATTATTAAATGGAGCTCAAATCATAGTCTTTGAGGTTATATAAATAAATTTAATTAAAAACACACCCACACGATATAATTACCACACACACAGCAATGAACAAGTAGTATGGTAGTTGCCTAGTGCAAAATGACCTCTGCCCCAGTCTCTGATAACCAGGGTCTCACAGGCCAAGTTTATCCTTGAGGGTGCTGGTAGTCTAGTTAAGGCTATAATTTTGTATGCAATGTGTGTTTAAAGATGACATCGTTCTGCATACAGACTATTATAATGCTTCAATATATAAGGAACTATAACTATAAGTATGCTTAACAAGGTCAAATCATATCAGCTATTTATATATACTAAAATGACCACTGAGGTTATCTGTTTTTCAAAATCTTTATAATAACATCCAAAAATACTTAGAAATGGGATTTGATATATTGTGCACAAGAGTTTTTTATGGAAAAGTATAAAATGTCACTGAGAGGAATTAAAGAAGACTTAAACAAACTAAGATTGATACCACATTCATAGATAACAGAACTATTGTTAATATGGAAAATTATCCCCAAATTCATCTACATATTTAATGTAATCCGATCAAAATCCAGCAGATTTTTTTATTTGAAAGAACTGCCTAGCTTCCTCTAAAATGTATATTAAAAAGCAAAATATTTATAACAGTGAGACGTTTCTTTTAAAAGAAGTTTGGAGTCTTACACTATCTGAGTTCTACTTACTCCAGACCTGGTAATCAAAACAGTAGTGTAGAAACACAGACATATCCTTCAATGGAAGAAAATAGAGAACCAAGAAATAGTATGCAGTTGATCCTTGAACAACATGGAGGTTGGGGTGCTTATCTTTCTGAGCAGCCAAAAATCTACTTATAATTTTGACTCCCCAAAACTTAACTATTAATAGCCTACTATTTACTGGAAGCGTTATTAATCACATAAACAGTTGGTTAACGTATATTTTGTATGTTAAATGTTTCATAGACTTGTATTCTTACAATAAAGAAAGCTAGAGAAAAGAAAATGTTATTAAAAATCATAGGGAAGAGAAAATATATTTGCTATTCGTTAAGTGGAAGTGGATGATTAAGAAGGACTTTTCCTCCTCATCTTAACACTGAGTGGACTGAGGAGGAGGAGGAAGAATAAGAGGGGTTTGTTTTGCTGTCTCCGTGTCACAGAAATACATCATAATTTCTGTCAGACATTTTCACTTTTTCATTTATCTAAAAATATTTGTATATGGTACCAATCCTTCTACCATTTGGATTCGTTTCAGTGCCTGCATCACAAAATGGTTTACGTCATAAAAGAAATCAATAGCAGTCTTGAATAATCAGAGCCCTTTGCCAGATTATCTAACTCTATAATATTTTCTGGCCCTGCTCCTCCTGTCTTCTTCCTCATCATCTGGCATTGGTTCAGAAGCACTCATTTCCATCAAGTTATCTTCTGTTAATTCATCTGATGTGGTCTCTACAAGCTTTTGAATTTCTTCGAGATCTATATCTTGAATACCTTACCACCCCCCAACACACACACTCTTTTTTGTATAGCCACAAATCTTCCATGATTTTCTTTATGTAGTAAATACTGGAAAGTCATGCACAGCATCTGGACACAGTTTTCTCCAGCAGGAATCTATTGTTGCAGTCTTGATGGCTTTCATGGCTTTTTCCATAACAACAATGACATCTTTGATGATGCAATCCTCTCAAACTTTCTCAGGGTTCTCCCCCATAGTATTGATAATCCTTTCCATAAAGTACCACATGTAATGTGCCTTAATGCTCCTTATGACCCCCTGATCTAAAGGCTGAATTAGAGACCTCATATTTGACGCAGGTAGAACACTTCAGTGCTTTCAGTATTGAATTCATGGGGTTCTGGGTGGTCAGGGGCATGTCCAATATAAAAAAAAATGTTAAAAGTCCCTTACTGGCAAGGTACTTCCTGATATCAGGGACAGATCTATCCCTCCCCAATCCTCCCACCCCTGCTATCCCTCCACTAGTCCCCCCACCCCTGACAGGCCCCAGTGTGTGATGTTTCCCACCCCATGTCCATGTGTTCTCATTGTTCAACACCCACTTATGAGTGAGAACATGCAATGTTTGGTTTTCTGTTCTTGTGTCAGTTTACTGAGAATGATGTTTTCCAGCTTCATTCATGTCCCTGCAAAGGACATGAACTCATCAGAGATCATTTCTATAGTTTGTTACATGGCATATATTTTATATAAATATACAAATGTAGGCTGGGCCCTGTGGCTCATGCCTATAATCCCAGCACTTTGGGAGGCTGAGGCGGGTGGATCATGAAGTCCAGAGATCAAGACCATCATGACCAACATAGTGAAACCCCATCTCTACTAAAAATACAAAAATTAGCTGGGCATGTTGATGTAGGGCTGCAGTCCCAGCTACTACAGAGGCTAAGGCAGGAGAATAGCTTGAACCTGGGAGGTGGAGGTTGCAGTGAGCCGAGATTGCACCACTGCACTCCAGCCTGGGTGACAAAGCGAGACTCTGTCTCAACAACCGCAACAACAACAAATACACACACACACACACACACACACACACACACACACACACACACATAAAAATGTATAACTACTTAGACAAAACTGTATCAGTAGACACAGCAAATTATGTCCCAGTAGTCAAATAAAATCAGAGAAGGTTTTTTTTTTTAAGAAAGGACGTACTCAAAAACATTCATATATTGATAGAGCATTCATTATTTGTTAATTTACCAATGTTTCTTAAATATATACTGTGTATTAAGCACTGAATTATACATTATTGATGAAGAAACAGCTGTCAAGAAGCTAATGTTCTAGTTGGCCTTTTACATTTACACAGTGTTTTATAGTTTATAAAGATACTTCCTGACACATAAAATCATAAATCTCTCTCACAAAGTTATTCTAAGACAACACTTACAAAAACAGTAGCAGACAACATGGTGCAGAATGGAAATCACCAATATATTAAAAATATTAATTATTTGCCTCAATTACCATCTTCTGCCAGAAACTCAGATACATAATCATCACGAAGTCTTATTGGTATGGAAACTTTACCATAACTAGTGATTGTTTTCAATTTCAAGTAAATATTGTTAACATAGCAAGAGATAGCTCTCTGTCTTACCACAGCATGGCAGATAGGCAGTGGTTATCAATATTTGGTGAATAAATTTCTTGCTCTTTTTTGAATGATAGTGCCTAGTCTTATCTTTGAACATTCATATTCCTTCTGAGGAGGACTTTTCTAGAATTTCTTCTAAAAACAAAAAATATAGGTGACCCAAAATATAGTTGGTTCAAGGTACTTTGGGAGTGCTCTTAAAGGATATCTAAGCTACTCTAGATAAAATAGAGATGGTGTCTGAGGAAAGTGCAGCAGGAAATAAAAGTAGAAGGTGGCTGTCAAGGGAAAAAAGGGATCCTAAGAAGTTTTCCAAAGCTGGGAATAGGAAAACAAAGGAGACTAGTGCCTGCAGACAATAAAACATATATAAAGAGAAGAGTGCAGGGGTGGGGAATGACAACAAGTCTGCCAAAAAGATGCAAAAGCAAACCATGACACTGTGGTACATACATGAGCAAGCAAACATGGAAAAAAAAAGAATGAATATGTACTGAACATTTCAGTTATAATCAAAGACAGTCATGCTTAATATCACCATTTTTTAAAATTAAAAAACACATATTGTCAATTTTCACTTAATTCAAATAGGTAAGAGATGCTATATTTTTACACATTAGAGGATTGTCAGCTATCTGCTTTTCAAAGGCAAACTAGAGGATACTGCAGTATAGAACTTCAAAAACAGTCTGGAGATTGTGTTGTGAAACATTCTACATGAAAAACAGAAAATTCGACAGTATTTCATGCTATATTGAAAGATGTACTTTGAGTTAATTGGTATGTGGAAACATTCTTAACTGCATAAAAAAAGAGCAAGTAACTGCCCTCTCTATTCTACACCTGATAATTATTTTTGGCTTCCAGATTATTGAAAATTAAACACATGAAGGTTTAGAATAATAAACATTGTAGTAGGATTATAGAAATATCATTATGGAATTTTTATATATTTATGGGAGCTTGATGAAAATTCTTTACTTGGAGAAATATTAATATAATAAGTACTGTGAAGATTGTTCTGATGATTATATCTGTGATGATTAAGATTGCACATCAACTTTGCTAGTCTATGGTACCTCATCGTTCTGTCAAACATCTAGATGTTGTGTAAAGGCATGGTTTTAGATGTTATTAACATTTGAATCAATAGACTTTGAGTAAAGTACATTCTTTCAGAATATGGTGGGCCTTGTCCAATCATTAGAAAGCCTTAAGAGAGAAGTCTATGGTTTCTGGAGAAAAAAGGAATTCTGTCTCCAGACTGCCACTGAACTCAAGATTTCCACATTAACTCTTCCCTGGGTCTCCAGTATCTGCCAGCTTGTCCTGCAGATGTTGAACATGCCAACACCCCAAATTTTGTGAGCCTACTCATTCAAATCAATCTTTTCCTCTCTCTCTTTCCCCTTCTCTCTCTGCATGTGTGTGTAAAAAATATTGTATTTCTCTGGAGAACGATAATACAATCTCTCTCTCTCTCTCTTTTTTTTTTTTTTTTTTTTTTTTTTGAGACGGAGTTTCGCTCTTCTTACCCAGGCTGGAGGGCAATGGCACAATCTCAGCTCACCGCAACCTCCCCCTCCTGAGTTCAGGCAATTCTCCTGCCTCAGCCTCCTGAGTAGCTGGGATTACAGGCACGTGCCACCATGTCCAGCTAATTTTTTGTATTTTTAGTAGAGATGGGTTTTCACCATGTTGACCAGGATGGTCTCAATCTCCTGACCTCGTGATCCACCCGCCTTGGCCTCCCAAAGTGCTGGGATTACAGGCGTGAGCCACCACACCCGGCCCACAGTCTCTCTTATATAATCCATGTTTATTCCTTCATTCACTCAATATGTATTTACTGAGCACTTACTGTATGCCTGGCTCAGTACTTAGCCTTAAGAGTATAATAATGAGAAAAAGCTAGAGATGGAATTTAAAATATGGTGGTTAGTCAGCACTGCTTACATTGTTTTTTAACAACACAGACAAACAAAAAACTAATTATAATTCAGATCTCCATCTACCTTGATGTAAGGTCAACTAATTTTTAACTCCCACAGATATTGCCCCAAATCCCCACCTTTGTTTATACTTATTTAGGATCAGTTCTTGTAAAAATTCACACATTATCCTCTGAGAAGACAGAATGCATATGCCCCCAACAATGGGTGCTACTGACACCTCACCCAGCCAAGTGGGCACACCAACCTCCCAACTGCTGCAGAGAATTGCCTTTAGTCTGAAGAACATCCCCTCCTGTCTGGGAGCGGTGACTCGCGGCTGTAATCCCAGCACTTTGGAAGGCCGAGGTGGGTGGATCGCCCCAGGTCCGGAGTTTGAGACCAGCTTGACCAACATGTTGAAACCCTTTCTCTACTAAAAAATACAAAAATTAGCCAGGCATGGTGGCATATGCCTGTCATCTCAGTTACTCAGGAGACGGAGGCAGGAGAGTCGCTTGAACAGAGGAGGCAGAGCATGCAGTAAGCCGAGACTGTGCTACTGTACTCTAGTATGGTCGACAGAGTGAGGCACAGTCTAAAAAAAATAAATAAATAATAAGGCAGGGTCTCAGCCAGGGCAGTGGCTCACATTTGCAGTCCTAGCACTTTGGGAGGCCCAAGCGGGTAGATCACCTGAGGTCAGATGAAATGCAGAAAGAAAGGAAGAAAGGAAGGGAAGGCAAGGGAAGGCAAGGGAAGGGAGGGAGGGAGAGAGAGAGGGAGGGAGGGACGGAGGGAGAGAGGGAGAGAGGGAGGGAAGGAGGTAAATCCCCACCCACCCAAGATGCAGTCCTTGACAGTCAACAGCCAGAGTGATCAACACGGGAATTAAAAAGGATAGTCCCCTTGCCTTGGTACCACCCATTTTTGGGGGGTTGAAGGGTGCAATATACACAAGGCCAAGTATAAATATTTTCTGCAAATATGTTTCATTTCCTTTTCCTTCCCTATCAGTGTCTCTCATACCCCTTCTCCTACAAGCACTCTGTCAGTCAGCAATCACTTTCATAAAAATCTGCATTTTAGGTTCTGCTTATAGGTATCATAACTGAAGACATGCTTCCTTGAAGAGAATCTTTCCTGCTATTGGCCAAGTGAGAAATCCCTTCACTGGGAAATAAAGTCCTGGGTGTCTATTAGAGATGGTTCTGGTACCTGCCACCTATTCTTGCTCCCACAATAAGCATGAGGGAGATGACTATTTTCTAAGGGAGATTTTCTATTAAGGGATTCCCATAGAGAATGCTCTAGACCTTCAGGCCTGCAATTCTGGAGTGTATGGCATTTCCAATTTATCCACATTTCCCTAGAATCATCTCCCTTGTGCAGGGGCATAATCAGTGTCTCTTGCAGTTACCTATCCTATGAAATTGAGTCTGGGTACCCATCCCACCCATCCTATTGTCCCCTTTATGTGCTGCCCTTTCTGTTATCTCTGTTACTTGGGCTTCACAAGGTTCAATCCTTTACATACCATATGTTGTAATCATTTGGAGTCACAAAGGGAAGGAACCACCAGGCTGATCTGTATGTATCCCAGGAGTTTGTCTGTATTTTGTAAAATGTGGCTATAACATTTACAGGAGTGAGACACACCATCATATTTCACTGAGGAGAACAAAGCCCCAAATACCAATGATGTGTTTAATATCAATGATAGGCCAAGCATTATTGAATAAAAATATTGCATTACATTTTAATCAAAAAGTTTTAAAATAGATGTCATTTTAGAGTTGTTCTTCAACACTACTCACCTCTCCTAATGACAAAACTATCAGGGTCTGTTATCAATATGTAGAAAATTTAGAAGAATCTAGAGAACTACAATGATTGCATAAAAATTTATGAATCAAAACAGTCATAAAATTTTCAAAATGTAAAAATATCAAAATGAAAATGATACATTGAGAAACTAGTTGGAGAATTTATTCATTGATTGTTTTTGGTGTTTTTAGTGTTGAGGTAATTATATCATCTATTTATTTGAGTCCACTGATATGTGTAAAAAAAAGATTATGTCACAAGTTATAAGGTCATAGAGTTTATTATATAAATCAATCAACCAATAAACAAATATTGATTTCTAAGAAGAAACAAATAAAGCCCATCAAGAATGACCTTTTCATAAATTTCTCAATTATTCTATTTACAAGTCGGTAAAATAGCTATTTTTCATGGACATGAAGAATTTTTGGCTTTAAACAGTCAAGTATCATAAATTTTCGTCTGAGTTATGATGTTAGGTTTAAGAAATGACCCTCAATTCAATCAGTTTATTAATTGAATCTGAATGGGAATGCTATGTACAAAAACGAAGATTGTGGGAGAACACATTTCCTCAGGGAAAGACAAAGTCTGTTATGACTGGAATAGGGGCACGAGGAGGGATGTGAGATGAGATGAAGCATCAAAGGGACACATTACAAAATGGGAACTCGTCTCCCAAGCAGATTTATCTTATGAATGTTTCTCAAAAGTGGAATCAGAATCACACTGTGGTATTCCTTAAAAATACACATTGCCCCAACTTGGAATTTCATGACCACTAAAGACTGAGAATCATTCTGTAAGTAGTGGGGAACCCCAGAAGGGTTTCTAATAGCAAGAGAGGGGGAATAAACAAGAAGAAAAGAGAGCTATTACCAAAGCTAACGAAATATAGCATACATGGCATAAAATCAAGTCCTAAATGCGAGGCTATGGATCATTATTGGAATCCCAATATTCTTTAGTCCTCTTTTTCAATCTATTTCAGATAGGACATCTTTACAAATACACAGACAGAAAACCATATTTTGGACAAAGTCAAGAATTGCCATTAAAAACCTCTTTCAAATAAAGTCCTTAATTAAATGGAGAATTATGTCACTCTAATTTTCTTTTCTCCTTTCAAATAATCCTCTCAGGAGACATTATCTTCTGACCAAATTTATAAAATCTCTGATTTCATAAAATTTTAACTTGATTTGAATTAATTTATGTATCCCTTTTACTAACTGAATGATGTAGTTTTAGCTCCATTATTATTATTACTATGTTTGGTGAGGGTATCAGGAATGAGGAAGTAAGTTTTGATGATTTCAGTAACTAATACCATGAGCATACAAAAAAAAAAAAATTAAATTCTGGAGCAGTGACATTAGTAAAGAAAAAACTACTTTTTATCTTTTTAAATTTGATTTTTAGAAAATCCTGAAAGGAGCAAACCTAAATCTCCGTGGGTTTCTAGGGGAACAAATAGCTACTAAAAACACTCTTAATTGATATAGAAAACATACATGCCAAGGCTATTGGCTCAGAGGGATGCCAAGTTAAAACTCCTTGAACTGAACGAATAATTTCTGCATGCAAAATGTCTTTCTGGCAAATAATATTAGTTCTTTCATTTTAAGAAATTTGGGTATATCTCAATAGCTGGATTTTCTAGATTTAAATATTTGTATTTAGGTCATCCGGTATGAATGATACTACAAGTTGACTATTAAAACTGTATCAGTTTCAAATGCTATATAAAAGGTTCAAGATTGCTTAAAAGTCTGATTTTACACATAAATATCATTAAAATCAAATATATAATAATACATTTTAAGTTAATTATGCTTAGTACTTTATCCGTTAAGAAATTATAAGAATGGCATAGGCAACTACTTTTTCTGTTGGTAACATCTACTGCTTAAAATTCCTTGCTGTAAGATTATTCATGCATTTTTGGCCCATGTGGTAGGTAGACTCTAAGATGATGCTCTACAATTTGTGCTGCCTTGTATTTACACTCTCGTGCAATTCTCTCCCCTTAAGTGTGGAATGAACTAACTTGTTGGTAAACTGTAGAATGAGTTTTCCAACGCTTTAGTGAGTGTCCTGCATTTCAAGTACTTTCAGAAGAGATTACCGCAAACCTAGCAATGAAAACAATGCAAATTTATTATCTCACATTTTTCATGGGCCAAGGGTCCAGGTATGTGTTAGCTGTGCATCTGCTCAGGTTCTCATCAGACTGCAGTCAAGGTGCTGCCCGGGCCTGTGCTTCTCAGCTGGTGCTCATTCAGGCGGTTGGCAGAATTCAGTTTCCTGCAGATCATGTCTGAGGTCCCTGTTTTCTTGATAATACGTGGCTAAGGATTGGCATCAGCTCTTAAAGGATGGCCCTCTCTGGCATCAGTTTAATATCATGTTTTTTGTTTGGTTGGTTGTTTTTTTCTATTACACTTCCCAGTCTATCAGAGAAACACTCTCTTAAAGAGTGTTCTTCTACTATATAAGGTGACAATATTATAAGAGTAAAATATTTATGGGCTCTGTCAAAATACAGGTAAGGGAATTACACAAGACTGAAGGTCACCAGTGGGATATGGGACTCATTTATGGATTCTACCTATTACAGAGAAAGTAAAATTCTTCAGTGGGTTATCATGTAAGATCACCCTGGATTCCCCCAATACAGGTCCTAGGGGATAGTCCTTTCACCTTGGCAGTGAGAATTAAGTCTATGAGTGGAGCCCTAACATCACTGAAGAATTCTGCAGATTTGCTCTGTATATTAAAGATTACATTTGTAACTGCTACTCTCAAACTGCAAATCCTAAACCCAATGAGGATGATGGGATCTGAGGGGTGGGAGAGGTCAAGCAGTAGCACTTCACAGCCAAAGACAAGGTATGGTTACCATAACAATTAGCAGAGCCAATGCAGTAATCAGAACAATCTGAACAGGAGAGGTTATTGACATTGGCTAGTTGTTTCCAGTGTTCTTAGAACTGAAATAGTGGATGGACAACCTATTGAAGTCTTGTTTCATCTATATTAACAGAAAAAAATTACATTTAGTAAATAGCAGTCTGCCTTGAATCACCAAAACAGAATCAAAGGCCCTCAGTTCATTCCCACGTTTGAGCCAGGTCACAGGCACAGATTCCCTTCCATGTGGAAGCTGAGAAATCTTGAATAAAGACCCTGCTACACTGTCATGTGTCTATACTGTTAATCTTCCTTCCAGCCTTTTCTTTGAAAATAACCTGTTAACAACTTACTAGAATGACCATGTTGGAGAAGGGGAAATAATTAGACATTTCAGGAATTACTGGATACTGTCTCTGAACTGACCCCAGATTTTGGCACTTCATACATTATGGTAGTCTGCTGATCAGATTAGGGACCTCAGGAAATTAAAGGACTATTGGAGGGAATGCTGGGAAGATGGCCGCCTAAGAACAGCTCAGGGCTTCAGCTCCCAGTGAAAGTGCAGAGGGTGAGTGGACGCCGCATTTCCAGACGAACTCTTATTGCCCACAGACAGGAGATACCCAGGCAGAGGGATCGCCAGCGTCGCAGTCCCAGCTGGTGTGGCTGTTTTGGCCCCCGCGGGGCTGATTCCGCCTGCGCGGCTGCTGTGACCACACCCTGTTGCTGCGGTTCTCCGTACAAAAGCAACTGGTCTGGGAGCCCTCTTAGCTGGCGAGCAGAGCCCTGAGACGGCAGAATAGCCCATTCATCTGAAATAGCAAGTCAGGCCAGGAGATTCCTAGGCAAAAAATCCACCAGGAGCCGGCGCCACAGTTCGAGCCGACTCCGTGAGTCCCAGCACGGGGAGATCCCGGCGCCTTTTCAACAAGCGACCAGAACGCCGGGTCGTTCAACTTAAAAGAAAAGACTCTGAGTCAGGGAGCCAGGTGATCAGGCTCGGTTGGTCCCACCCCTCCACCCCCAACAACAACGAAAACAAAAACAGTAATTGGAAACCCTCTGGGTTGAGCCCTTCAAACCAAGCACAGCCGAACCCGGACGGTCCGGCTCCGTGGGGGAGGGGCTTCCGCCATTACTGAGACTCTCCACCGCTACGGAGGCAGGCTGCCGTTGCCGAGGCAACCTGCCACAACAGAGAGAATCCCCCATAACAGAGGCGGGGCCACCATTGCCAAGACAGTTCTAACTACGCCCATATAAAAAGGACTACAGGGAAGAGCTCAGGGCAGCTGGGCGGAGCCCACAGCAGCTCAGCAAAGCCCCTGCGGGCAGGCAGTGGCTAGGCGTGCTGCTAGCTGGGTGGGTCAGACCTGAAAGAAAAATCAAAAAAGGCAGTAGTGCAACGGAAGCTCATAAAGCTCCAACTCCCTGGGACAGAGACAGACAACAGGTGGATAAACCCACAAAAATGGGAAGAAACCAGCGCAAAAAGGATGAAAACTCCCGAAACCAGAACACCTCTCCTCCTAAAAGGGATCACAACTCCTCACCAGCAAGGGAACCAGACCGGATGGAGAAGGAGGGTGATGAAATGACAGAATCAGACTTCAGAAGGTGGGTAGTAAGAAACTACAATGAGCTAAAAGAACATGTTCTAACCCATCGCAAAGAAAATAGGAACCTTGAAAAAAGATTGGACGAACTGCTGATGAGAATGGACAGCATAGAGAGGAGTATAAATGAATTGATGGAGCTGAAAAACGCAACACGAGAACTTCGTGAAGCATGCACAAGCTTCAACAGCCGAATTGACCAAGCAGAAGAAAGGATATCAGAGGTCGAAGATCAACTCAATGAAATAAAAAGAGAAGGCAAGAACAGAGAAAAAAGCGCAAAAAGGAATGAACAAAATCTTCAAGAAATGTGGGACTATGTGAAGAGACCTAATCTACGTCTGATAGGTGTACCTGAATGTGATGAAGAGAATGAATCCAAGCTGGAAAATACTCTTCAGGATATTATCCAGGAAAACTTCCCTAACCTAGCAAGGCAGACCAATATTCAAATCCAGGAAATACAGAGAACACCACAGAGATATTCCTCAAGAAGAGCAACCCCAAGGCACATAATTGTCAGATTCACCAGGGTTGAAATGAAAGAGAAAATGCTAAGGGCAGCCAGAGAGAAAGGTCGGGTTACCCACAAAGGGAAGCCCATTAGACTCACAGCAGATCTCTCAGCAGAAACCCTACAAGCCAGAAGAGATTGGGGGCCAATATTCAACATCCTTAAAGAAAAGAACTTTCAACCCAGAATCTCCTATCCAGCCAAACTAAGCTTCATAAGTGAAGGAAAAATAAAATCCTTTGTGAACAAGCAAGCACTCAGAGATTTCATCACCACCAAACCTGCTCTACAAGAACTCCTGAAAGAGGCTCTACACATATAAAGGAACAACCAGTACCAGCCACTCCAAAAACACACCAAATGGTAAAAAAGCATCAACACAATCAAGAATCTGCATCAACTAACCAACAAAACAGCCAGGTAGCATCAAAATGACAGCATCAAATTCACACATAACAATACTATCCCTAAATGTAAATGGACTAAATGCCCCAATCAAAAGACACAGACTGGCAAATTGGATAAAAAGCCAAAACCCATCAGTGTGCTGTATCCAGGAAACCCATCTTACATGCAAGGATACACAAAGGCTCAAAATAAAGGGATGAAGGAAGATCTACCAAGCAAATGGAGAGCAAAAAAAGGCAGGAGTTGCAATTCTCATCTCTGATAAAATAGACTTTAAAGCAACAAAGATCAAAAGAGACAAAGAAGGACATTACATAATGGTAAAAGGATCACTGCAACAAGAAGAGCTAACGATCCTAAATATATACGCACCCAATACAGGAGTACCCAGATACATAAGGCAAGTTCTGAATGACTTACAAAGAGACTTGGACTCCCACACAATAATAGTGGGAGACTTTAACACCCCATTGTCAATATTAGACAGATCAACCAGACAGAAAATCAACAAGGATATCCAGGACCTGAATACAGACCTGGAACAAGCAAACCTAATAGACATTTACAGAACTCTCCACCCCAAATCCACAGAATATACATTCTTCTCAGCACCACATCACACCTACTCTAAAATTGACCACATAATTGGCAATAAATCACTCCTCAGCAAATGCAAAAGAACAGAAATCATAACAAACAGTCTCTCAGACCACAGTGCAATCGAGTTAGAACTCAGAATGCAGAAACTAACTCAGAACTGCACAGCTTCATGGAAACTGAACAACTTGCTCTTGAATGTTGACTGGATAAACAATGAAATGAAGGCAGAAATAAAGATGTTCTTCGAAACCAATGAGAACGAAGACACAACATACCAGAATCTCTGGGACACATTTAGAGCAGTCTCTAGAGGAAAATATATAGCAATGAGTGCCCACATGAGAAGAAAGGAGAGATCTAAAATTGACACTCTATCATCAAAATTGAAAGAGCTAGAGGAGCAAGATCAAAAAAACTCAAAACCTAGCAGAAGACAGGAAATAACTAAGATCAGAGCAGAACTGAAGGAAATAGAGACACAAAAAACTCTTCAAAAGGACTATTGGAGTTTTGCTTTATGACCATCTCATAGCAAACCCAATGGTTCCCTGAATCTGCCTTGTTGGAATGTCTTTACTTCTGGAATATATATTTGGATATACTCATACTCATACTTGGAAACCGAGAGAACTGCCACATTAGTTTCCCAATTTGTAAGTGTGAAGATTATTATATGACAAGTGGAAGTCACTCAAACTGCTTACCTATAAAAATCGTAAATCAAAGACAATACCACATTCCTAGAAGGATTGCAGAGATTAGTGCCATTATTAAGGACAGAAAAAATGCAGGGCTGGCATTTCCCATTACATCCCCTTTTAACTTGTTTCTTTGGAGTATGAAGAAGACAGATGAATTTTGGAGAAAGTCATTAGATTATAAGTTTACCATGCAATGACTTCAATTGCAACTGCTGAACCAGATGTCGGTTTGTTGCTTGAGCAAATCAACACATCTCTTGGCAACTAGCAATCTGATCTGATGAATGTTCTTAATTTCTTCCTGTTAATTAATCAGACCACCAGAATCAGTTTGGTTCTGACAATACACCTTTACTTTTTATAGACTGTGGTGAATGTTTCAGCTGAATTATCAGGGACTAGGAAGAGAAATGATTTAAAAATGGGTTATAATGGGGTCCAGGAAAGAGCTATGGATTGATTTCTCTGAATGGACAGGGTGTAAAGATTTGCGGGAATCATATAAAATGCTTATCATATAAATGCTAAAAGATAATTTCAGTAGAGAAATAACTTCAGTAGAGAAATTTTAATAATTAAGTGGATACAGTGAGTGATCCATTCTGTTGCTGTAAGCTAGCCTTTTCCCCAGCTATTCCCACCATTCTGCAAAGAGCTCATGAGCAAAGCAGCCTTGCCAGCATGGGTAATGCATGAGCTCAACAGTATGGGCTGCCACTCACTATGGCACTTCTCATTACAACCACTGATATGTGTCCATCCTGTCAAAAGTAGGATCTAATCCTGAGCTCCCAGTATGACACCATTCCATGGAGAGATTGCCAACAGCCTAAAATCAGGCTGACTGATTTTATTGGACCATTCTATTGTGGAAGAGGCTGTGTTATTTTCTTACTGAGATAGACACTAACTATGGATATATTTAGTTCCCTGTCCCAATATGCTACATCTTTGCGTTTTCTAATGTCTTATCCCTCGAAATGGTATTCCACACAGCATGTCTTCTGAACAAGAAACTCATTTTATCACAAATGAAATGGCAATGGGCCTAAGCTCATGGAATTCAGTGATCTCTTGTTTCTGTTTTTGTTTTTGTTGTTTGTTTTGTTTTGTTTTGTTTTGTTTTGTTTTGTTTTGTTCGAAATGCAGTCTTGCTCTGTCACCAGGCTGGAGTGCAGTGGCACGATTGCAGCTCACTGCAACTTCTGCCTCCTGGTTTCAAGTGATTCCTCTGCCTCAGCCTCCCAAGTAGCTGGGACTACAGGTGTATGTCACCACGCCTGGATACTTTTTTGTATTTTAGTAGAGACAGGGTTTCACCATGTTGGCCAGGATAGTCTCAATCTCTTTATCTCGTGATCCACCTACCTTGGCCTCCCAAAGTTCTGGTATTACAGGCATGAGGCATCGCATCCACCCACTCTTTTAACAGTCTTCATAACTTGGAAGCAGCAAGCTTGAAAGAGTGGAGGAATGGCCAATTGAAGACCAGATGCATCATCATGTAGGGTAAAATAACTCACACAGCTCTTGTAATATCCTCCAGAATGTAAAAGATATTCTCAATCCAGTAACTAAATTTCTTCCATAGCTAGGATCAATGGAAATGTCAATCAAAGGTGGAAATGGGAATGATTTCTCTTATTGTTATTCCTGATTATCCACTAACAAAGTATATGCTTCCTGTAGCCCATGATTTTAGAGTCTTCTGTTCTAGAGGTTCTTTGTTCCAAAGGGATGCTTCACAAGTGGACACACAATTATTTCACTCAACTGGAATTTAAGACTGCCACCTGGCTCCTTTAGACTCCTCAGGCCAGCAAATCAATAGGAACACAAGGGTTGCTATACTGGCAAAGAGGACTGAGCCTGAGTATCAAGGAACAGCAGTTTTCTAATGCACAGTATGAACTAGGAATGGACATCTCTGGATTTCAAGAAATCCACTACATTTCATCTTGGTATTTCCATGCTCTGTGATGAAAGTAAATGGAAGACTATACAACCCAGTACAGTCTGTACCACTAATGGTCAGGATTCTCCAGAATACAGACTTGGATTACACTTCCAGGCAAGATGCAACTGAATGCTTGTTGAGAGCAAAGAGCATATGGAATGGGAAGTTGAAGCAGGTACTTGTAAATACTAGCTATGACTACATGTCCAGTTGCAAAAACAAGGATGGTAATAATTACAAGTATCTCTATCATAATTTATATGATTATGTTGTATATATTATAAACAACTGCTTTTCTTATCCTTCTTTTACTCTTTCATCTCCTTATCATTAAAAGTAAGATGTGTTAACAGCCTGTAGCTATAGCTTAGTTGTGAAGTCACTGGATAGCAAAGAGTAGAAAATTTCAGCTAGGAGAAGAATAAATGTCTCTCAAAGGCTAAAAGGGGACTTTGCATAATATTCTAATCAAGGATTGGCATTTTTTCATTTGTTTGTAGGATAATTGTTTCATGCTAGGCATAAGTGTGATTTGGTTATTACCATCTTTATAGATTAAGTATGGTTGAAGGACATGTGTTTTTGCCAAGTTGATAAGGGGTAGACTGTGCTGACATCATGTGTCAATGTGATGTGACTAAGCTGAGCTACACTTTCCAGAATCTTGTTACTTATGTGTTTCTGGTTAGGGTGGGCCACAAGAGAGATTCCCCTGAAGACTTGGAGGATGGAAGCAGAGCAACAGCCATTTGGCTGCTCACATACTGTTGCTGACTTACCTCCTTGGCAGCAGTCAGGCCTGGAACTGCCTCATTTTCTCCTGGATTATCCTGTTTTCATGGGGCAGCTATGTACATCTATCTCCATGACAAAAGGCCCAGCTTCTTCAGGACATGCATACCACAGAGGTCAGAGAGAACACATACCAACACAGGCTTCTGTCTATACGTAAAGTCTGCAGCTTTTACATGTGGTTTCTAGCTTGTTCTTGGTCTCCAACACCTTCCATCTTTCCTTACCAACTGCCCACTCTTCAAGCTCCAGCATCAGATAAGAATACAACAGCTTTCCAGAGACTGAGCAAACAGCTGCTGAAACTGCATAAGAAAACATCCTCTAAAACACATATATGATGATTTTGAACATGATTGGGCCCCAACTGATATACACAACAACTCAGAAACATCATGCTAGAAATCTTTAGATTACTAATCTCAATCATTTTATTGCCTTTGAAAATCCACCACACAAATGTCCAGTTGTCATGTGTCAGAAGTCATTTGTCTCACAAATGTGAAGCTCAGTTTTGGCAATGATTATTTCTTGACCAAACTCTCCTTGGCCAACTGTAGTCATGCTCTTCAGTGTCCCTCTTCTCAACTAGACCTCAACTGTGGCCTATAAGACTGCAAACTCTCAGCAAAAATGATTTTCACCCACTCCGTCTGTCCCTCTCACGTATGCCACACTGGGACTTGAACTAACACTGGTATACTTTCTAGAAGCTCAAGGCCACATCTCTAAGTTGATGACTCCAACCCCTTAATTTCTTGTCTGAGAAAGCTCACGGCCCCCAGGAGAATTTGCTGTGTTCCTGACAAAGCCTCAAAGGAGAAAATTCTCTCTCACACACTCTGTCTCTCTGTCAGTCTTTGTGAGAGGATAAGAAACTAAGTTCAATAGTTTCCATCCTCCAACTTCCGCAGCTGCCTCCTGTCAAAAAAATAGGATCAATTGTTCTCTTTTTCATTTCAATGCCAATTACCAAGCCCAGATGGCCAAGTCACATGGACCTACCTCCTGAGCTCCTTCCCTGGAGCACACCCCAGGCTGTGAAAAGTCTCCTGTCTTTTGTTTTGGTGAAGTTGTTTGGATCACATTGGACCCTATTCCCCACTGCAGTAGTTACTACTGAGTAAAATCTGACCTTCTTGCTTTACCTAGTGTCCATCTTTGTTTATCTTTGACGGTTAATTCTTTTTGTGGGCCTTCATAAGGAGCTACCATCCAGACCAGCATGTATACAGGAAATAGCATGACCCAAATGTAGACAAGGGGATGAGCATCAGTTGTAAATGTGTCTCCATTTAAAGGTGAACTGGAAAGCCTAGTTGGTTTTGAAGTTTTTTGGATATTTTCATAAACTACATAAAATTAAACCTGCAATTCCTTGGTCATATCTAAGTAATTTAAAATAAATCTGAGAAGCAACAAGAAGAGGAGCAGATGGCTAAAACACAATTACTATCATTACTATTTCAGGGGTCACTATATCCTTCAAACCTGACTAAGCCTTACCAGAGGATCATTGGAATTCTGAAATTATTCATTATCTGAACTCAAGAACATTTTCCAAAATATTAGGAATAACAGGAGTCTACAATGTCATACTTCCAAGTGTAGCCAATCTTATTTACACATAAAATATAAATACATTAAAAATATACATAAATATTTCAAAGGAAAGTAGACAGATAGGGCCCTTGGTCTTGCTACATATAATGATGTTTAGTTTTCAAAAATAAAAATAAAAAAATTAATGTAGATTATTTTACAATGCATTGAGGATAATTTTCTTTTTAATTTTCCTTCCATAGATTAACAGAAAGGTTTTTATTTAAGGGAAGGTACCTCTTGCTTTCCCCATTAATAAGCACACTTCTGTAGATTTGTGGTTTGCTACAGTGAAATTACAGAAACATATTTAAATTTGGTTTACTTCAGTGAAATTACAGGTAAATATTTAAATTTTGTATACATCAGTGCGAAGTTGCACCATATCTCCTGGTCACATTCTTATCCTATAAATTAAACTATTCTGACCTACAGCAAGTGTCCTTGTAGGCTTGCCTCACTCACTAGAATGTCAAATGTTAGATAGGTAAGTCTGACTAAAAAGCAGACATGCTGACTCCTTGGCTAATGACTTCTTAAAAGTCCCTGTTGGATCTGATGCAATAAACATTAGTGGTCTTGTCACTTTCTTTTCCTATTGATTTTCTGAATATCGCTTTCTTTAACTTAAAAGGTCAGTGAGAAACAGAGTTTGTAGATAATGTTCAATGAATGTGTATGTGTATGCGTGTGCATGTGTTTTGATCAGATAAGGTTTACTTTTAAAACAAAATGATGAATAGTGTTTTTTAAATTTTAATTTACAATTTGGTCTAAAATAAAATAATTCTAGTGGTCTTTGATTTAGTATTCATGTCAACATAAGACTTTTCAACTTATGTTTAGTAGCATGAAGGACCATAACAAGGCCTGTGTACATTTCTGCAAATTAGTGGGGAAAAACCCAGAATAGGACTTAGTTAAACAATAACTAGAATAGCTTATGTCACTGACTGGATATTTCTGTAAATAAAAAAAATTAATCTGCTGTAGCCTAGGCTATATTTATACTTACCACATGTGAAAGTCCTTTTTTTTAGAGGGAACATTATCTCCACTTGTAAAATTTAATATTTGTAACCCCAGTCTTAGACGTTGAATTTTTTTTTAGTTAGGATATAACTTATTTTTATTTTGAGCACCTATTCCACAAAAGTACAATGTTAGTTATTTCTGGATAAATGAAATCATTTAAGTGAATTGGTTCAGGATAAACATTACTTTACTTCCTCTCTCCAAAATGATGTCTAAGTTCTAGAGGTAATTAAACTTGCAGTCACATTAGTAAAACCGTGGAGATACAGAATGGGTAGAGGCAGAAAATGAGTATTAACTCTTTGGAGCTAGCTGTTGTTGTCATATGACAAAAATGTTCCCCAACCATTCGTAGGGGTCGCCAAAGGGAAAGTGTATTGCATGTTAGATGAGACTTCAGGCAGTGACCTTGCAGATAGGGGCAAACATACTCTGTGACCCAAGTTGTAAAAAGTCTGCTCAGGTGAGGGTCTGCCCAGAGTAGGACAAGGCAGTAGACTTTAGACACCTGCTTATCTGACTCTTACTCGCATGTTCCATGAGACGGTAAGGGATTCATTGTGTTGGTGAGATTAGAAAGTGGATGTTAGTGCAGACACAGCCTAATCATTTTGGCTCTCTCTTGTACAATGTACCTTTTTACAGTTTGTGTGATTTTTCTCTTAATTCTATTTCCCTTATGAAGTAAGACAGAAAAGAAGATGCTGTGTGCTAGAATTATGGTTTGTTTGTTTTTTTTTTTTTAAGTTATCTTGAGCATGGTTTGTGGGAATTTCAAATAAAGACATAAGGAGATGAAAATTTGGCTCTTGGACAAAGCATCTTTTCATAATCCCACTTTTTTTTATGAGCCCTGCCTAAGCAGGACATCAAAAAATTCAGTTATAAACTCATAATTGTTCCTCTCCATGGAAATCTTCAGTAAAAAAAAAAAAATATTTATTTGTTATAAAGAGAAACCAGAGCATATAATCCCACTTTCTATATGTGGTTTGACCCTTCCTTCACTCCCCCTTGGTTCAAAATAAAAGCAAGAGGAAAAAATGATGCTCAGTCTAATGACATCAACATTTTGTCATTCAGCAGTTTAATGATCCATTCATTGATTAACTAAACAAATGAAACAAATGATTAAGTGACACCTACTATGTGTTAGGATTTGGGTTAGATTTTTCCAGAAAAAATAACAAACAAAAATCAATAAGATTCATGATCTCATGATGTCTACTGTTTAGTGGAGAGGATAGGTATTAGTAAAATTATTAAAATAACACATGTTAAATTTGCAACTGAAATAAACACACTTTAAACACATTATCAAGGAAATTGAGTCTGCTTGAGTTTTTAAAGGGAAAGAAGTGGGATTGCAAGGAAGATAATCCTTATAAAAATGATCCCTGAGATGAGGTTAGCAGGATGACTAGTTAACTGGAAGAGAGACTAGAGAGAAAGAATTTCAGTCGAAGGGTCAGCAGTAGCTACATCCTATAATCAGGTTCATGCTTCCAGAATCATGATGAGCCAGTTGACATGACAAGGCGCTGACACTCTTGTGCAAAGATTTTCAACAGTTTACAAGTATTGGTGACCTGGAACATTTTTTTTATTATTAATAGGGCCCACATCTATATTCTGTTACCCTAATTATGGTGTAAAAAAAACACAGAACTCTCAAGAAACAGGGAGTAGGTTAGTGTGGCAACCTGAGGGCAGAGACTGAGCAGGAAAGTGGGAACAGACAGTGCAGGTGGAAAGAACACAGATCAGAAATGTCTTGAGGATTTGGATTGATGAGGATTTTTGAATTTATTATATCAACAATGGGTGGCAATTGAAGAATTTTATAATCAGATATGGGTTTTGAAAATTCATTCTGGTGCAATGTGGACAAAGATTTAGGAAATCTGGAGCAGTGGTAGAATATATACAAAGAGATGAGAGTATTTCTATTATCCAAATGAGAAGTAAAAATAGTTTAACATAAGGTAATTCCATATGTTTTTAAAGGATATTTAGAACCCAAAACCTGTACAGTGTATCAGAGAAACAGCAATAGCATGCAGGATAGCTATACCTTTGGCAACTTAGCTCATGGTAGTACTGTTCTAGATTAGGAATGTTGGATATAGCCATGGTTAGAGGAAAAGTGAACACAGTTTTGCATATGTTTAAATTCATTTGCATCATATGTATGTAAGTTATGTAAATCTGAAGCTGATAGGAGAACTTAGAGGTCCTTCTGAAAGTCATCTTATAATAACAGAAATGAATGTGAATATAATTATGAGGCTTCTTATGGAAATAGCTTTGCTTAAGTCAAAAACTGAGTACTTCCAGAATTTATTGTTTGGTAGAAGATGAAAGATATCAAGAGAAAGAGAGGACCAAGCAGAAACACGTGGGAAGAAAATTTAAGAGCATGAGGACAGATAGTGCTTCAAAAAAGATGATGCAGTTAACATATTTGGATGATTTTGAAATTTCAAGTAGCAGTAATGAAAAATATTTACTGGAAGTAATGACATGAAAGTCATAAGTAGCCTTAACAAAAAATATTTTTGGAAAAAGTCTGTAGAGGCTGGAACACTGGCATGAGTTAAAAAGAAAAAATGCATAGAAGACAGGCACTTATATACAGTAAGGAGAAACAACTCTATCAAAAATACTGTCTAAAAATGAGCGGAGAGAGTGTAGTAGCTGGAGGGGAAGACAAAGTAGAGTTGAGGTAGTTGATTTTATCATTTTTGAAGATATGTGGTTCAATTTTGCAAAACAGAGTACAATAAATTTGATTAAATGTTAAAGGGAAAGATTGATTTTAAGGGATATGCTGGTCTAATGAAGTGAAGAGGGGAGATACAATTTAAATACACAGATTGACAGATAAGTCTATGTAAATATTTTCTCAAATATTTAGCACCTTTTTAAAGGGCATACCTGAGAAATGGAACTACCAAGTATTGGGAACATTTCTATTGGTCCTGGGTTCGACTGGGACCTTAGCAAAGTAAAATATTATTAGAGAAAAAACTTTGCAACCTTTTCACATTCAGCTCTTAGAGATATCATGTTTGTTATTCAAAAGCTATTTATTAAAGTTAATTCATTTTTTTGTTTGTAATCAGATTTATTAAAACATAAAACCCTATGTGATATGTTCTTTGCTAAAGTGCTTCTTCTGAAAGGA
Source organism: Saimiri boliviensis (assembly GCF_048565385.1). NCBI lineage: Eukaryota > Metazoa > Chordata > Mammalia > Primates > Cebidae > Saimiri > Saimiri boliviensis. The sequence continues at coordinate 111,430,616 of NC_133451.1, forward strand.
AGACAAGCTAAATGTATAAACAGATACCTAATTGAACTGTGAAATTTTACTATTGCTATTGTGCTCAATTTACTTTTCTGAATTTTAATGTTAGAAGACTATCAAAGCATAGCTACAGGAGAATGCCCTGCATTGTAAATGTATATACAGAATTCCATGAAAGTTAATTATTGTATTCATACTAAATTCTCAAAATGTTTCACAAAAATATTGAAATTTTCTGTGTTCATAACTGTTTTGCATACAGATGTGTTAAAGAATTACAAATATTTATTCTGACCCCAAATTTAATAACAGTTCTTTTACTGTCCTATTAAAGGGATGGAATAGCACTGTTGCTCAATTTGTTAACAGGACAAAAATGTAAGTAACAATAAAGTCTAATTTTTTTTTTATTTTCAAGGTCACTTCAACTTATCTGTCAATAGAAAATCTAGTCTACAGTCTCAGAAGCTGTCATCTGTATATTACAAGGTATGATAAAAGAGTTTTGCTTTTCTCAAGTGCAAAGGGGAAAATTAAAATGCCACAAAATGTATGGAACTTGAAGAATATGCATTCCAGCTTCATTTGACAAGAGAAATTTGTCAAAGTCTCGGTTGCACTTATTAACCACATGGCTTCACAGTACCATGTTTTGTCTCTCATTTTAAGTTTTATCATAAACTTAGCTTTCTGTTTAACAAAATATCCTGACATCATACAATTATGTTTTTCATTTACTAGTTAAGATTAACTTTCAGCACTCGACTTTATTTATATTAACCTTATTATGTTTATGAGTTCAAAACAAGCATAATTCCTAAGTTTACAGCTGTGTGCTATCTCCACACTCAGTTCTGAACAGTGCACCATAACTAGGAAGCTTGGAAATGCTAATAGAAACAGGTGGTATTTTCAAATAGAAAATAGCCACTACTGAGTTCATTTATATTAGGTAATTACACTTCTCATTACCTTTTCCTGTTGATGCCAGATTGGTTGTTACTCCATGGGGAATACATAGGTAAGAACTGCCTTTTCACAATTACCTAACATTTATTTCATGGCAAAATCTGAATTAAGAATATGAAAATTTACAGATTGTGATCAGACATGATTTTCTTGCAGCTTAAATTGCACATGACAATTTAAATCTTCTTACTCAATACATTATCAAGACATACTCTTTTTTCTCCTTTCTGTTGGCAAGGCCTTAGGTAGTAAGAAATGTCAAATTCTAAAGATACAAGTGCACTCCTAATAAGAACTATTTCTCCTTAAAAGAAAGCAATGAGTAATATAAGCAAATCCTGTTTTAGATAGACAGGAAATCAACCTCAACTAGGCAGTGGTTCCGAACCCTACTCTTAATTAAGGACTAAATGCAGTTTTTGTTTTTGTTTTGAAAGAGTAAAGTAGTGAATATCGGTTTTTGCTGAGGCAGGTAGATAGAGCTGTCTTCAGGGGGGAAAACAAGGAGGGACTTTGCTTTGTCTTAGGGACATGAAGATTCCTGCATTATGATCAATTTAAAAGCTATTGGCCTAAAGATTACTATTATTCTTAAATTTTGATTCTAGTATCTTGATTGCATACTTAATTTTTATGAGGAAAACTGGTATATTTATCTGCAAATCTTATGGGAAATAAGAAAGAAGATAAATAATACAAAGAAATATTTATCCTGACAAAAATGTTTATTCAGTTCCCTCCTCTTCCACAGGAACACCAACTCTTCTCCCATTTCTGACTTTCAATTCTGCCGGCTCTGCTGGATTAGCCCAGAAATTAGTAACTCAATTACAAGGAACTTCACTTTTTCTCCATTAATTTTGTTTTTGTTACCAAGAATTTCCTCATATTGTTGGTGTCTCTTCTTTAGACATGTTTGCATTTCTATGTCCCAGACATCTCAAAGAATGAATGCTTTCAGTATTCAAGGAATTCTTCTTGTCACCATGTCTGGCATTTTTCACTACTTCATGCTCAAGGCAGCAGTCTGCATTCTGGATAGCATTATTTGGCCAGGCATTCCGCTCTTCACTCACAATAATATGCATTCTGGTTTAAAACTTAATTAAACCTGTTTTGTTTACCTTTCACACAAATTTGTAAAAAGGTGATTTTCCATTGCATAATTTTTTTTCTCTTCCTAACAAACTATTTTTCAAATGTCGTGTCCCATAGGCACTTTTCTTCATTTCCTTTCCTCTCTTTCTCAAAAAACCTGTCAGTACATTTAATATTGTCTATTATCTCTTAAACAGAAGGGGCCTCAGGCTATAGTTTGACAAAGACACCCAAAGGTATCGACATCTCAAGTATATCCAGCTGTCACTGCCTCCCCAGTTCTCTTGTTCAAAACTGAGATTGATTGAAGTGTTTGGTCCGATAATGTTTTAACATTTATTTTGGGCTCATTTTGTGTCAGGTCTTTAACATGTAAAAGATACAGGTCCTCCCTCCAAGGAGCTTCCATTCCAAGATATTCAAAGAAGACAGACATGCAAAGGAGCTCTTTGTGAACAGTATTTTCCCCAAGTGCAAGAGAACATACATGGGAAAGCAAATATGAAAACATTAAAGGAGAATTTATGACAAAGGCAAAGGAAACCATGATCTCTCTCCCTCTTGGCATTTTAATTCTAGATCCAGACGGTCTTAAACAATGAAAATAATTTATGTTAAAGCATCACACTGGTTAAAATAAAACTGTATTATCATTTTATATTCTTCATATTTTTACAAGTCTCCATCTATATTGATTTGGAGATGGCAACCTATGATGACTCATTTCAGGACAAATCTATGAGGAAATGAGTTGTTCTTTATGGAAGTGGAAAGAGTTCTATATTGTTTTATGTGGAAATGAATCTTAAAACTTAGATAGTTATTGGAATCTCTGGTGGATCTGAAGTCTGGGAAACAGAAGAAGCACAGATTTTAACTCTTTCTTAAATTGTAATCTGACTATAGGAGAAAAGGCAATATGAAAGGCACTGTGAGGCAGACAGCAACGAAGGGCAGACAGCAATGAAAATGCCAGTGCTTTTTCAGTTCTGGATTTATGATAAGGAACAGCAGGGAACATACAGAAATTTCTCTCTATGTCAGGGAAGAATAGGTGGTCAGGACATTTGACCTTCTGATAAGGGAGATCGAAAAAAAGATTTGAGGTATAGGGGGAAGAAAACACCTTGATTAAAACATAAAAAGAGAAAACATGAAAAACAACATGTTTTCACAGAAAAATGAAATTATCAGAGTGAAAAATATGGGGGAAAAATGAAAATCATTTCTATAACCCATAACATCTGCATGTCCATAAGCACTCTGAAAGTAGAATTTTTAGGCTGGGAAACACTTATAATGAGGTATTTGGGAACAAGGATCTGCAATTTCTTCCCCTATGGCTCCAGAGAGTAAATTTTTAGGCTTTGCCAACCATACAGGTCTTTAACAAATATTCAGTTCTGCTTACATAGAGTGAGATAGTCATAAACAATGCATAAAGGCATGAGAGGAGGTATGCACCAATAAAACTTCATTTCCAAAAACAGGTGGCTTGCCAGATTTAGTTCATGGTTTGCCAACCTTACTTCTAGAACCATTGAAGTTATTTGTAAAATGACTCCAAGCTGATATTTTTGATCCTTCATTTCTATGGTTTCACTAGATAGTATTTTAATTTTGATGTTAAGGAGCAGCTTTACAAATAATAAATGATATAAAATATGTATTTCACATTTTAAAAATTTTTGTGTAAGACAATATTTTTTCAGCTAACACTAAAGACCATGTAAATTAAAAATAGTTAGACCTTATCATTTTTTATCTGAACAATTGATAAGCTTCAGGCCACCTCATCTATGTCAATAAAGTAGAATGTAGTTAAATATCAGCAGTGATTTTGATCACATATAAGCACATGTATTGATTATAAGATCTCCTTTGTGGCCAGGTGTGGTGGCTCAAGCCTGTAATCCCAGCACTTTGAGAGGCTGAGGCGGGTGGATCATGAGGTCAAGAGATCTAAACCATCCTGGTCAACATGGTGAAAACCCATCTCTACCAAAAATACAAAAAATTAGCTGGGCATGGTGGCGTGTGCCTGTAATCCCAGCAACTCAGGAGGCTGAGGCAGGAGAATTGCCTGAACCCAGTAGGAGGAGGTTGCGGTGAACTGAGATTGCGCCATTGTACTCCAGCCTGGGTAACAAGAGCGAAACTCAGTCTCAAAAAAAAAAAAGAAAGAAAGAAAAAATATCTCCTTCGTGTCATCTCACATTTTTTTCTCACACGGTCCTCTCTGTGAACATTCTTCCCATTGTAACTCCTGTATTTTTAGCTAGACCAGAGGCACTCATTATTCTCAAGGCAATTCCTTACTATGCCATCGGATATCAGCTATGCTCTGACTAGGCATCGCTGTGCCCTGCTGAGGGATAATCACACAAGGTGTGACCACAGGAGGATGGTCAATGGACCCTTAATTAAGCTGAGCTTCTCAGATCACAGTAGGCCCATAGCAAGGAATCATTTGATAATCCTATCACATAGCTAGTATTCTTTCAATCAACAGCTGTCAGATATGTACATATTCATGCTACAGCCACACTCACCCTCCTGTAAAATCTCTTAAGTGAGATAAATTTGACATTTATAAATGATTAAGGAATGGCAACTTTTGAAGAGTCAGCCCTGTATCAACCTCAGCTAATTTCTTGACCTGCTTTATCACCTACTGTGAAAAATAACTGTCAGGATATGCAGGCTAATATGTGTGATTGCCTTGGTCTGATCTCCCAAAGCCACAGGACCAAGCACTTAAACACAAAAGCATGCACTTCTACCAATAACAATGTATTTTGAGCACATTGCACCTTAATTCAGAATTCAGAGACGAGGATACAACTCCAACATTTCAGAGACATAGTTCTGTTAATAAACCTAATTTGAGTTAATGAATTCTGGTTAATGATGACATCACACATTCTCCCAAGAACAATGAGGCTACTAGTTTTATATTTGTATAACTAAGGGACTCCAATTAGTGATTTTCCCCATACACAAGGAAATCTGCCAAAGATACATTGAACTTCTACCTCTAGACACATAAAACCATAGCAACATTCAAATATAGGCAATCTAGCTTCATAAAGACCAAGACTAAGCATTTACTAGGCACCCAATTCCAATACAATTAGATATGCAAGTTATTGACAGCAAATACCCTGCTGTGGTACCTGAGGAGAAATTGAAAGCTTTCAAGGGAAGTAAGTGTCAAAGTATCTGAAAACAATCATTGGAGTAATGCCTTTAAAAGATGAAAATGCATTACAGGAGAATAAACGGAACCAATAGTTTAAATATCTATTCAAACAAAATAACATAGTTTACCCTTGCTGTTTCCTCTGCTTGGAATTTCCTTCCCCTATGAAATCTTTGTGGTTCACTCTCACTTCCTCTAGGACTTCACTCCAATGACCTCTTAGTGAGACCTTCCCTCGGTACCTCTATTAGAGACTGAATCTTGCTTTCCTCCACACTCCATTCCTCTACCTTATTCTATTTTCCTCATTAGCACTCATCATCATCATGTTTTATTCAACCTGTTCATTAAAAGTTTTCCTCCAAAATCCTGGGCTAGAAAGAATGCTGCAAGAAGGCAAAGACTTTCATCTTGTATTCTGTAGGTGTTCAATAATTATTCAGTAAATCAATAAATGATTGAATGAATGAATATGTGAATAAATCTTTCTTACCCAATAACCTCCACCATTACATTTTTTCTTCACCAACATTTAATATCAAGTTGGGATTTGTGGAGACTTACATGCAATTAAGAATATGCACTTCTACTTCAAGTCTATCAATTACCAATTGTTTTATCCTCTTTGCTACCTTAGAGTTCTGTCATGCTGGCTTTAGTGTTTGATGCTTGATAATGATACTGCAGACAACCACTCAAGTACTGTGACATTATAGCAGAGTTCCACATAATTCATGTAAAAATTAACTTTGTCTACTGATATGGGGAGAAAGAGAAGAAAAGTAATTAATTAGTAAAAGTCATTCTACTCATATTTGCCTTCACTGCTGTCAGTGCTTGAGGTGCCTGTAGCAAAACCATCAAATCTTAAAGCGCAGAGTGTTTCTCTAGGATCTATCTACCTTCTGATTTATAATACATAAAATATAGTTGAATACCCTAACACAAGCTTTAAAATGTGTTAAATGTGCAAAAATAATTTCAATAAAAGTAGTTAAAAATATAAAATAAATTTATAGATAAAGTCAAGGAACCATTTGAAGAAAGGTATACAAATATATTGAAGGTCACAAAATATCTGAACAAAGTAAAGCGTATTATGTGTTCCTAATGGGAAAACTTAATATTAAAAAGGCAGTTTTCACATAATAAATACAAAAATATAATCCAAATTCAATTAGAATCTTAATAGATATTTTAATTGGATGGAATAATCTGAAAATTTGTATGGAAAAACAAATACCTAAAAGTGACCATTGAATAAAGGATAGTGAGGAGGGATCCATTTGCATGATTTTAGCGCACAGTATATAATCAAGTTCATTAAACCAAATATTAAAAAATTATATTGATATGGCATTATAAGAAGAATAGAGAAATCATGAGAATAAAAGATATATACATATATATACACACGTATACATTTATATGGATAGAAGAATTAAATATATGATCAATATGTCTTTATTAATATGTATTCTTTTTTTTTTTTTTTTTTTTTTTTTTTTTTTTGAGACGGAGTTTCACTCTTGTTACCCAGGCTGGAGTGCAATGGCGCAATCTCGGCTCACCGCAACCTCCGCCTCCTGGGTTTAGGCAATTCTCCTGCCTCAGCCTCCTGAGGAGCTGGGATTACAGGCACGTGCCACCATGCCCAGCTAATTTTTTGTATTTTTAGTAGAGACGAGGTTTCACCATGTTGACCAGGATGGTCTCGATCTCTCGACCTCGTGATCCACCCGCCTCGGCCTCCCAAAGTGCTGGGATTACAGGCTTGAGCCACCGTGCCCGGCTAATATGTATTCTTAAAGTAAAATGCTAGCAAAACTGACATTTGGAAGAAAATGTTAATGCATTTGGAAGAAAATAAAAATATGCTCCTATGTTTTGCCCTATTCAAATAAGAAATATAATATAGATTAAGAACTTAAGTTTTTTAAAACGTTAAAATCTTTAAAACCTGTCTATGACACTGTATATGTAATTTAGCAATAAAAACATACTTGATTGGCTATATAAAACTAAAAATATTTGTTTGACAAAGAATATTGTGAACCAGTCCATAGATCTACAGTACTGTAGGAAAATCTTTTAAAAACAGATGTCATCAATAGCTAAATGTATACAATATAAAGTAGCTAACTCACACTGTTGAGAAATATTGGCAAACACACCAACAGAAAAAGAGTCAGAAGATTTGAATAGGTTTATCACTGAGAAGCAAATTCTCATAGATAATAAACCATATCATAACTGACTCAAATGCATTTTTTGCCTGAGAATTGCTAATTAAAGTTACCAGAAATCTGAAAATATACCCACAAACCTGACAGAAAGTAAAAACAACTATCACCTCTATGACTGTCAGGATAGGAAGAAAAGATGTCTTCATATGTTACTAGGGGAAATATGCAATGCTACAGCCTTTCTGAAAAGAGAACAGGCCATATCTAGTACAATTACAAACACATAGACTATTTGATTCAGCTATACTATTCAGAATCAAACTCATAAACATAAAAGCGTGAGTACATAGAACATGCATACCAGGATGATTATTATAGCACTATTCAAAGGAAAAATTAGCTAAAATCTTGCAAGTATCCATGGATAAGGAAATGGCTGGGGAAATTACAGTAAATTCAACGTGGAAATATCATGAAAAGACTATACGTAATGAGTTCATTCTATGTCAGTTGACTTGGAGAGATTTATATTAGAAAGAATTCAGTGAGGAAAGTGACATGCAGAAAAACATCTTTATTTGACAAAGCATATGTGTGTGTAAACAAACGTTAAGTAAATATGCACATATATTATATAAGTATATAAACAGGTGTAAAATATGGGAAGGTACATCCTGGTGGGTAAAATTGGAATACCTGAGCTAGGCAGGTTGAACAGGCATGAGTGTCAGGCAAAAGACAGAGAAATGGCAGTCATGTGAAAAGCAAAAAGACAAAAGATGGTACTAAAAATAAGATGTATGTAATAAGACAGATATGCATCTATTTAAAATTATGCACAGTCAAAATAGCCATCAAGAAAATGCATATCAAAACCACAAGGATACCATTTCATACCCACTGAGTTGGCCACATTCAAGAAGACTAAAAATAAGAGAGTTCAGAAAGGATATGGAGAAACTAAAACTCTCATATAATGCTGATGTAAATGTAAGGTAATGCAGTGACTTTATTTTATTTTATTTTTTTCAGATTGAATTTTGTTCTTGTCATCCAGGCTGGAGTGCAATGGTGGGATCTCGGCTCACTGCAATTTCCACCTCCCCGGTTCAAGTGATTCTCCTACCTCAGTCTCCCAAGTAGCTGGGAATACAGGTGCGTGCCACCACACACAGCTGATTTTTGTACTTTTAGTAGAGATGGAGTTCCACCATGTTGGCCAGGATGATCTCAAACCCCTAACCACAGGTGATCCAGCTGTCTCAGCCTCCCAAAGTGCGGGGATTACAGGTGTGAGCAACCATGCCTGGCCTACAGTGCCTTCAGAAAATGCTCTGGCAGTTCCTCAAACAGTTCAACATAGAGTTACCATATGATCCAGAAATTCCACTCTCAAGTGTATATTCCAAAACATGTCCACACAAAAATGTACACAAAATCTCAGGGAGAATTATTTGTAATAGCTAAACATGGAAACAAAACAAATGTCCATCAAATGATGAATAGATGGATAAAACATGGTATAACTATACCAAGGAATATTATTCAACCATGAAAATGAACGAAGTACTGATAAAAGCTGCAACATGAATCAACCTGGCAAATATTATGCTGAGTGAAATAATCTAGACAAAAATGGTCATATACAGTATAATTTCAAGTGTATGAAATGTCCAGAACAAGAAAGTGTCTAGAAAACATTATGCTGAGTGAAATAAGCTAGACAAAAAAGGTCATGTATGGTATAATTTCATGTATATGAAATGTACAGAACAGACAAGTGTCTAGAGATAGAAAGTATGCTAGTGATTGCCTAGGGCTGGAGTGGATGGATCGATTACTGGGTGATAGCTAAATGAACCAGTGTTTCTTTTCAGGATAGTGAAAATATCCTAAATTTGATTGCGGTAAAGGATGCACAACTCTGTCAATATGCTAAACGCCATTGAATTGTATACTTTGAATGGGTGAATTGTATGATATGTGAATCATATCTTCTTCTTTTCTTTTTTAGAGGGAGTCTTGCTCTGTGGCCCAGGCTGGAGTGTAATGGGGCAATCTCAACTCACTGCAATTTCCATCCGATTCCAGGTTCAAGTAATTCTCCCCCATTAGCTGACTGAGTAGCTGGGATTACAGACACCAGCCATCATGCCTGGTCAATTTTTGTATTTTTAGTAGAGACAGGGTTTCACCATATTGGCTAGGCTGAACTTGAACTCCTGACCACAGGTGACCTGCCCACCTCGGCCTCCCAAAGTGCTGGGATTACAGGCATGAGCCACCATGCCCAGCCATGAATTATATCTTAATAAAGTTGTTCAATTATATACAGATGTATAAATCCATCTTTGTTAGACCAACAGTACCCACAGATTATGTTAAACTACCAACTAGATATAGAACTATTTTTTGTTTGACCAGTAAGAAAACAGCCAATTTAGCCAATATTTTTCTTGCTAGCCCACTTAAAAATTCTTTAAGGCTTATATAAACAACTCCCAATGGAAAATTTTAAGATCTTAACCAATGAACATATACAATATTGGCATAATCAAATACATGTTTAACATCCTGGTTTGCTCACTGGAGCAATTGTTTGTTGGAAATTAAATATAATTGTGTTTGAATTCATATACAGTTCAATTCAATACTGAATTACTGCCCCATTACAGCACGCAGTGTTGTGCTATTGAAACCTTCCGGCTCCAATTGTGTGCCCTTCTTCTCAACTCTGGATTCAGAAACATTGCATTGACAACTTTAAATAGACCACGATAGTGTATTTATATCACAAAAATCAACAAATACTACAAGTGAGTCCCCATCCTCACCTCACCCCACCACACGCTGATTTATCAGTACACTCTGATTATAGGTAAAAAGACCCAAGACTGAGGGGGAAAAAAAGGGATGAAGGGCCACAACATCTAAAGAAACCTTCCAGCTTGCCACTAGTAGTTAGACTTGCAACCTCTCAGAAAAGCTGGCTGACTGACTCTTTCCCACCAACTCTTACTATACCCCTGCCTTTCCAGTGACAGCAGGCTATTTCACCCCTTTTGAGGGGACAAGGGAGAAGGCTTACTTCTCCCTGAAGCCAACTGAAGGGAGTCCTAAGAGAATCCCTTTAAAGTCTGATGTGCACATCCTGGAACAGAAGACTTCAATCATCCTCCAGCAGTGTGCTTGCAGAGCTGCTGGATTTCTATGCCAACCCTGGTGCCACCACTGGACCAAAGTGTGCTCAGAGAGATCTTGGGAAGATGCCCCAGGGGACACAGAGTATGGTGCAGCTTATTTTTCAGACCTTCTCAATATGGGAACAATATGGGAAGTTTTCCAATGAGCTCACGGAGCTTTGGGTGAGTACTTGAACATAAAGATGGACATCCATTTTTGCAGAGCTTTTTGAATTCAGGAAGCCCTGTGGTATAGTAAGTGCCAACATTCCTTTCAGCCCCTGGGACTTAGTGTGCCTGGAAAGAAATAGGGGCAATCCCTATGCCACTTCCATTCTCTGTAGCCCTTTAAGAGCGTAGAAGAAGACCTCAGAGTTGCTTGTAGCTTCATGGGCTAGAACAATGGGGCTTCCCAGGTGGCTGCTGTCAATTGAAGAGTGGTCAACAAGGGAGAGTGTGGAGGGCCTATCTGTGACAAGGGAAGGGAGTCATGGCTGGTCCTATACAGAAATCTTCAATAGTAATGAAGATGAATAAAGCCAATTACACCTCCAGGATGATTTGGATACAACTGAAACGGAGGCTACCACATAAGCACAGTTCACCAGCATCAAATAGGAGGGATCATGAACCAGCTTCAGGTAAGGGATGGCTTCCTACCAGCAATATGGCAGTCATGTAAGGAAACTTTCCCCCCTGCTAGCACCCCCACCTTTTTGCTCCTAACAAAAGCAAAGCTACAAGAAGGGGAGGAAGAAGGCACCCCACTGTGACATCCTGCTCCCACACCACCTCTGTGCTCTACACAGCCCCACAAATAAAGCTTGCATAGAGATTAGGGAGAGGCCAAAGTATTGCCACATTTGTAATTAAAGTTTTGTAAATAAATAGGAATGAGACTTAAGAGTCATTGGAAGTGTCGGGAGATTTATGGAATCTGAGGAAGCTATCTCTAAGTGACATAAAACTCAGTGAGAAATCTAGATTCTACATAGTCTAATAAAAAGCTGTGCATGGGCAAAATAAAATTATTTCAGTTTATGTCCCAATGAGCTCTTCAATAAATTGGCTGATGTTTAATTACTACTCTGTTTCCCAGCTGGCTCACTTCCATCAAATTATAAATGCCCCCATCCATTTTTTCTTAATAAAAACACAATAAAACAGAATTTCTTTTTCTCTTCAGAGATGGCAATTTTATTGAAATTTTATATTTGCCATTTTTATTTACCTTTTTTTCATTTTTCATCAAACTTTCATCACTCCTGCAAAACATATTCATATCATTCTGTTGTTAAATCCAGAGACATATTTCAACCATCACCTAATTTAGACTCAAGATAGTACATAATATAGTTAACATGCTCTTGATTTGATTTACGTTATTTTGTAATATTCTAAAATATTTTAAAGTCAATTACCTACACCAATATATTCTATACCTAAATAGTTCAGAATAACTTTTTCACACATGCTCATAAATTCATATATAACTAATGCAATATTATAACATTCTGTATAATTGTAATCATTCCTTAGAATTATCTAATAGTTAGTATATAATCAAGGTTCTATAACTGACCCCAAAGTATTCCTCATAATTAAGCCTTTCTTCTCAAAATACTCTCTTCTCTAAGCTTTTATGGCTCAACTATCTCTTGGTATTTCTACTATCCAACAGCCTAGTTCTCTCCTGAGTCCTTTTAGGTCATTGAATATTTGATTCCCTCAAATACACTGCCCTGGAGATTTCTTCTCACTATAGTCTGTGATCTCACCCAAGTTTATGACTTTCATTACCATGCTATATGATATGGTTTGGCTGTGTCCCCACCCAAATTTCATCTTGAATTGTGGCTCCCATAATTCCCATGTGTTGTGACGAACCCAGTGGGAAATAATTGAATAATGGGGACAGTTTCCTCTGTACTATTCTCATTGTAGGGAATAAGTCTATGAGATCAGATGGTATTATAAGGAGTTTCCCCTTTCACTTGGTTCTTATTACCCCCCACCATGTAAGATGTGTCTTCTGTTTTCCACCATAACTGTGAGGTCTCTGAGCCACACAGAACTATGAGTCCATTAAGCCTCTTTTTCTTTATAAATTGCTCAGTCTTTGGTATGTCTTTATTATCAGTGTGAGAATGGACTAATACAGTATATTAACATAGATTATAACACTCAAATTGTTATCCTCAATCTTTAATTCATTGAAGATACTGTCTTCTGTCTTTACAGCTTTTCCTTATTCACTTTTCTTATGTCTCTGCCCATTACATTAGGATAAGTTATTTATCTCCTTGACCTCTGCTATTGAGGCCTTCTCATTGACACACTACCTATAGGTTTCCTTATTTTATTTACTTATATTTGATATTTCTAAATAATATTACTTGACATTTTATTATTTCTAAATAATAATGTTTGATATTCTTATATTTGATCTTTCTAAATCATATTATTATTTGTTCTTGCAGAATGTTTGCATTTTTCATCTGAACACAGGAGTAGCTGGTAGTTGAGAAAATATTTGGTAGTTAAAAAAAAATTAAAATATTTGACTGTTTTCTCACCCAAGAACTTTAAGCAGCCGTCTTTTTCTCTTAAGATAAAGTCCAAAATCTCTAACATGAACAACAAAGATCTTGTGTGATATAACTTGTAAGTACCTCTACAGTCTTATTTAAAAATAATTTCATGTTTTCTTCTGTCTAGAGAGATCTTTTAGTTCCTACAACCCACAGCATTTTTTTATTGCTACCTGTGTCCTGAATGTTCACCAGTCCCCACCACTTTCATCTCCCACAGATATCACGTCAGCTCAAATATCTTGTTCTCAAGAAAGTCTCAGCAGATTTCTCTGTTACATTCTCTTAGGAAAGCATTATAGCAATTGATAAATATAACTCTTTTGTGTGACTATTGACTGAGGGCCATCTCATCCATTAGTGTTTGAAGAACATGAAGTCCAGGAAGGTGTTTGATTAAACCTATGTTTTTATCCTCAACTCTAGCACACAGCTCTGGCATCATAGGTGATGCTCCATAAATGTCTGTGGAATAGATAATCTGAAGCCTAACATATTTTGATCATGTAGAATTTGCACATAGATTAATAATATTGAGTGAATATATAATCTTAAAGTAGGCTTTATTTAGTAAATATACCCTAACTTCCATGAATACACATTTGTCAAATAAGTCATCAGGTTTTGGAGGAAAAATGTTTCAAAACTAGACCACAATTTAAACCTCAATAAACAGAAACTTTTTAATAAAGTCATCTTGTATATATTAATAAATCTATATTGTATTTCTGTGGGATCAGTGGTGATATCCCCTTTATCATGTTTTATTGTGTCTATTTGATTCTTTTCTCTTCAATGAACTGGCTCTTCAATAAACTGGCTACACGTATTATTATTATTATTATTATTATTATTATTATTATTAGTCAATTTTAGATCTTTCTTGCTTTTTCCTGTGGGCATTTACTGCTACAAATTGCCCTCTACACACATGCTTTAAGTGGGTCCCAGAGATTCTGGTACATTGTGTCTTTGTTCTCATTGGTTTCAAAGAACATCTTCATTTCTGCCTTCATTTTGTTCAACCATTGTGGAAGACAGTGTGGTAATTCCTCAAGGATCTAAAACTAGAAATATCATTTGACCCACAATCCCATTACTGGGCATATATCCAAAAGATTATTAATTATTCTACTATAAAGACACATGCACATGTATGTTTATTGTGGCATTGTTCACAACAGCAAAGACTTGGAACCAACCCAAATGCCCATCAGAGATAAACTGGATATGGAAAATGTGGCTCATATACACCATGGAATACTATGCAGCTATAAAAAAGAATGAGTTCATGTCCATTGCAGGGATGGATGAAGTGAGAAACCATCATTTTCAGAAAAGTAACATGAGAACAGAAAACCAAACACTGCTCGTTCTTACTCATAAGTCGGTGTTGAACAATGAGAACACATGGTCACAGGGATGGGAAGATCATAAACTATGGTCTGTTGGGGGTGTGGGAAGCTAGGGAAGGTACTGCATTAGGAGATATACCTAACATAGATGAAGGGCTGATGGGGTACAGCAAACTACCATGCCATGTGTATACCTATGTAACAAACCTACATGTTCTGCACATGTATCCCAGAACTTAAAGTATAATAGAAAGATAAAAAATAAATCTCTATTGTGTAACAAAATATGGAGTAAACAGAAAGGAAATCACTAGCAATATTTTTAACTAATAATCAGTTCTCAATTCTAAGATAAAATCTAAAAAGTTTAGACTGTTTTTCAATTGCACTAGATTCTAAAACTAAAAAAAAATCACCCATACAATAGACTGGGGGGAATTAGTGACATGTGACCCTGTAATGGGTGCCAAATGGAATCTAAGTTTTATGTTTTTACCTTGTACAAAAAATTGTTCCCAAGAGGTAACTACTAAGTAAGGCAATTTTTAATAATGTATGAGTGATTCAGCATACAGAAAGTTTAAATAGAAAAGAACAAAAATTATGAAAACGTAGTTATAGCAACTAAGTAAGCAAAATGTCAGGATCTTTAGTTAGTAAATAATCCATATTAATAAATAAGAGAAATGTAAGGACAAAACAGTGAAGAAACAATACACAGCAAAAGAGAACTTGCTACAAGGCAAATATACCTAGCAAGGTAAAATCAAACAGGGAGCTTTAGACCTGGAGGATGATAATGACTTGAATTAGATTTCTTCACTTATCCCTCAAAAGGATCATAAGTTCAAAAAGGAATAAACAAAATCATGCAAGATATATGTCTTCAGAATCACTAGAAGACAGAGAACACCACAAAATCCAGATGAACTATAAGTAGTAAATACACTCTAAATCCCAACATAGCTCTCCCTGCCATGGCAAGCCTGTGGGTAAGAGAACCAGATGAAATTTAAGGTGATTTTTTCCAATTCTGTGAAAAAAGTCCATGGTAGCTTGACGGGCATAGCACTGAATCTATAAATTACTTTGAGCAGTATGGCCATTTTTACAATATTGATTCTTCCTAACCATGAGCATGGAATATTTTCCAATCTGTTTGTGTCCTCTCTTATTTCCTTGAGCAGTACCCACATAGCCAAGAAAATCATAAGAAAAAAAAAAAACCACAAGTATAAGGCATCATGCTATCTGACTTCAAACTATAATACAAGGCTGCAGTAATCAAAACAGCATGGGACTGGCACCAAAACAGACATATAGACCAATGGAACAGAATAGAGGCCTCAGAAGTAATGCCACACATCTACAACCATCTGATATTTGACAAACCTGACAAAAACAAGCAATGAGGAAAGGATTCCCTATTTAATAAATGATGTTGGGAAAACTGGTTAGCCATACGCAGAATGCTGAAACTAGATCCCTTCCTTACACCTCATACAAAAATTAACTCCAGATAGATTAAAGATTTAAACATAAGATCGAACACTATCAAAATCCTAGAAGAAAACCTGGGCAATACCATTCAGGACATAGGTATAGGCAAGGACTTCATGACTAAAACACCAAAAGCAATGGCAACATAAAACAAAATAGACAAATGGGGTCTAATTAAACTTAAGAACTTCTGTGCAGCAGAAAAAAACTATCAATAGAGTGAACCAGCAACTAACAGAATCAGAAAAAAATGCTTGCAATCTACCCATCTTACAAAGGGCTAATATCCAGAATCTACAAAGAACTCAAACAAATTTACAAGAAAAACATAACAACCCCATCATAAAGTTGGAAAAAGATATGAACAAACTCTTCTCAAAAGAAGACATTTATGTAGCCAACAAACATGAAAAAAGCTCATCATCGCTGGTCATTAGAGAAATGCAAATCAAAACCACACTAAGATATAACAGATGCTGGAGAGGATGTGGAGAAATAGGAATGCTTTTACACTGTTGGTGGAGTGTAAATTAGTTCAACCATTGTGGAAAACAGTGTGGTGTTTCCTCAAGGATCTAGAACTAGAAATACTATTTGACCCAGCAATCCCAGTACTAGGTATGTACCCAAAGGATTATATATCATTCTATTATAAAGACACATGCACACATATGTTTATTGTGGCACTGTTCACAATAGCAAAGACTTGGAACCAAACCCAATGCCCATCAATGATAGACTGGATAAAGAAAATACGATGCATATATACCATGGAATACTACGCAGCCATAAAAAAGAATAAGTTCATGTCCTTTGCAGGGACATGGATAAAGCTGGAAACCATCATTCTCAGCAAACTGACACAAGAACAGAAGCTAAACACCACATATTCTCACTCATAAGTGGCTGTTGAACAATGAAAACACATGAACACAGGGAGGGGAACATTCCACACTGGGACTTGTTGTGGGGTGGGGGACCAGGGGAGGGATAACAGAGGTTGGGGAGATACAAGAGGGATAGCCTCAGGAGAAATACTTAATGTACACGACAGGGTGATTGATGCAGCAAACCACCTTGGCACGTGTATACCTATGTAACAAACTAGCACATTCTGCACATGTACCCCATAACTTTAAGTATAAAAATTAAAAAAAAGAAAGAGAACCCAGAGAGGGAGGTGAGAGAGAAAACATAAAAAAGAGGAGAGGAAAAGTGGTAACTTAGGCAAAAAGTACAACAAAGAAATTCTTTAGAAGCTGGGCACTAGGCATGAACATTTTCAAGGCATGGAGTCGGGGACACGTAGTTCTCAATACCAATTACAGAAAAAAGGCTTAAATTGAGGGGGATGGAGGTGATGGCTTTGATGAGGTATAGTTTCAAAGGCAGGAGTAGGTAGGAAAAGAGGCTCCTTGAGGACATGTCAGTGAAATCAAAGAAGAAAGAAGAGGAAACTGAGGAATCTGTAGAAACCAAAGAAAAACAAGAACCTCTAAAACTTCTCTTCTTGCTCTTACCACCTCTGCCCATTTAATCCATTAAGGAAACTCAATGTCACTATATTCCAGAATGGGGAATTCTCTCTAATATGTGTGTAGAAATAGAAGAAAATGTTGTTTAAGATAATTTAATACAACATCACTGTAAGAGAAAAAACCAGGAAGTATAAATCCTATTATTATGGCTAATAAAAATCAATGCTCTTTATCCCCCGAAAGAAACAAAAAGAAAATAAGAGCAAAAGACAGTTGTAACACGACATTCCAAGCTGTATTATATATTCTCAAACAAGCAAATGGAGATAAGCAAATAAGAAAGAAAATAAATACAATGCAAAATGCAAAAACCAAGAACAGAAATAGACTGAAATGACAAAACAGCAGAAAAAAATGCAATGAGGGTTGATTGAAGTCATGAAACAAATTAAAGACAAAATCATCTCAGATGAGGAACAAATTAAAATTGGCCAGGAATGATCAACTTTGAGGTATATCTTAGTAAAATCATCAAAGTTGATGACAAAGATATCCTAAGGGAAAGCAAACAAAAGTTTAAAATGTTTAAAGGGTAAAATCAATAGATTCCATTCCAGCTGTCTTTCCTTCTCTTTGTTCTAATAGTTTTGTGATTCAATGAGAAACTGGTCTTTGTCTGGGAACTTGCAGCTGAAAAGGCTATTATGCTTACCGTGCTGAAAGAAAAAAACAAGGAAGGGTTCAGATCAGAGAAAATTATCATATAAAATTGCAAGTTTTAGGGCATCATAATTCTATGGAGCACTTTAAGACCAATAGGTGTGCACCACCTTGTAAACTAGTGAAAGACTATTGTGATTGACAGTTTACCTACGCAACAGATCAGATTCAGATCTGATGAGCAGCAAATCAATAAAACAGACATATCGCCACAATTGGAAATGGAAGATGGAGAAACACTGATATATTACAATAGAGGACAATATTGAATACCAAAAAATTCAACCTAATACTTCATATTTCTGTTCCTGTAAACAAGGTACATCCTCAAGTAATGAACAATTTGATTACATTACCACCACATCCTTGCTACTTTAAGACTGTCTTCTCTCCCTCTTCATTTCTTTATTTTACACAAGATAACTTCTATATACATATATGAATGTGAATTTTGCAAATGTTACTTTGTTTAATTTTATTGTTTTGCTAAAATGACATGGTATGTTTTGATGGATATAATATACAAATAGAAACCTTCAGGTTTTATAAAATGTCTTTCTCTTTTAGAGCCTTCAGGTCTTAAATAACACACCAGACAGGAAGTATAAATCATATTATCATATTAAATAATACACCAGAAAGGAAGTATAAATAATATTGTTATTCTTATTATTTAGCAGATACAGGAGGCAACATTTTGACTTTTATATTGGAGGGGATGTCATGGCATACCCTGGACCACTGGAGCTAACTGAATGTCACATTCTGAATCTTCGTAAGGTTCCTCTCCCATCATCTGGAGTGCCTGTGTCTTACTGAGCCTACAGTAGTAGAAGGAAACTCTTGCTCATCTTGCCTGCTTAACATGATGACATTAACGCAATGGATCAAAGGGAAGCATCACATGATGTCCAGATGGCCTGGACTCTTGAGATTTTATTATGATAGAGTACAGGAGCACTGACACAGCTCTAAGGAAAAACTGAGTAATTTTGTTGTCCATTGCACATGAAAGTTAACTTTCTGATGATTTCTTTTGATTCTAACAAAAAACACGTATTCTATTAAGTTATTCAGTTAATGATCATATATCACATACCTGAGGCTCTGATAATCTGTTTCAGCCATGCTACAAAATATGACATGATACCTGTAATCCGGATTACTATTTGGTTGAGCTAGCAGTAATCATTTCTGTGGTTCATCTGGATTCTTCTCAGAAACAACTTGTGAATCAAATTTCTGAACAGGATCACTCATCCATGCATCCATCCTGGAACTTTCATACTAGCATTAATATCTAACACACACACACACACACACAGGACCCCCCCCCCCCAACCACACACGCATTTACTGAGGTAGGATTTTGTTTCTGATCTACATAAGATTCTGGCAACTGGGAGGTTTTAGAGGATTTTACCTGTCTTCTTCACTAAAATATTAGAGACCTTCTATGGGTGTTACTCCAAACATCTAGTATGAACACATAAATTTCATACTTGGTAATCAGAGAAATAAGTTGACAAGCACATGGGTGGTCATAGAGTGGATCCATCATAGTTGACTTTAACCAGCACTCCATCAATCACCTGGTTCCATATGCATCTACTCTAACCAGAGAACAACAGTTTCATTCTCCTTTATCAACGTCAACTTAGATTGGTGTCCCATAACTGACACATGGTCTGGGTGTTTTCCTTTTTTGCACTGTGCAGAAACTGACATAAAAGGCAATAGTTTTCTTTGAGTAAGGAAAATCATTCCAATGTGCATTTGTTGGGGTGTGGCAGAGTTCTTCTACCTAGAGACCTAGCTGTCTCTAGTTCAAGGGTTCCAGATTTAAAACTTAGCTGTTTCTCCAATGGAGCAAGGGCAGAACTGGCTACCTAACTGATAGCTCTCAATGAAAATAAAATAGTGAGGTCCCTTGTTGGAAAAGCAGAAAACAGAGCTGATGACAGTAGTGCTGTGGTAATACATTGGTCTTTTTTCTTTCTTTTGCTATGTCTAATTATTTGTCATGACATTTTTTATTTATTTTATTTCTGATGTTATCCAAGAAAAAAATAATTAATTTAAAATATTTTTAAAAAATAATTATTTCTAAATGTTTTAAATAATATTTAGTAGAAAAGATAAAACAGGGAGACTCACCTGAAGTAGCAAAGTTGGAAATCAGTGGTGATGAGTTCCACAATTTTCTTCTGAAACTAGTGTGGCTATTTAATAAAAACGATACAAAATATCTTTACCGAGTTATCTAAAATTATAACATTAGAATGGGTTTCTCCCCAGAGTTTTACCTTAATTTGTGAAGAAATAGCTAGTACTGTTGAAGATTTCAGGGAAGACTTCAGAAGTTTCAAAAGAGGCTGGCTGCGATGGCTCATGCCTGTAATTCCAACACTCTGGGAGGCCAAGGCTGGTGGATTATCTGAGGTCAGGAGTTGTAGACCAGCCTGGCCAATGTGGCGAAATCCTGTCTCTATTAAAAATACAAAATTGGCCAGGCATGGTGGTGCATGCCTATAATCCCATCTACTCAGTAGGTGGAGGGAGGCAAGAGAACCAGCTGAACTTGGGAAGCAGAGGTCGCAGTGAGTGGAGATTGTGCCACTACGCTACAGCCTGGGCGACAGAGTGAGACTCCATCTCCAAAAAAGAAGTTGCAAAAGAAACAGAAAAAGTGATTCAATTCATACACCATCGAAGGAAGATGTATTTACATGGAATTGTGGAATTTTGAAGAAAATAGCTGTTATGGCTGTTAAAACTTTATGAATTCATGTTTTCTTCTCGTTTTTAATTGTACTTTAAGTTCTGGGGTACCTGTGCAGATCTTGCATTGCTGCATAGGTACACAAATGCCATGGTGGTTTGCTGTCTCCATTGCCCTGTCACCTACATAAAGCATTTCTCCCAGTGTTATCCCTCCCCTAGACCCCCCAACCCCCAACATACCTCAATGTATGATGTTCCCCTCCCTGTGCCCATGTATTCTCATTGTTCAACACCCATCTATGAATGAGAACATGCAGTGTTTGATTTTCTGTTCTTGTGTCAGATTGCTGAGAATGAAGGTTTCCATATTCATCTATATCCCTACAAAGGACACGAACTCATCAGAGCTGGCTACTTAATTGATGGCTTTTTTGGCTGTGGATTATTTCATGGTGTATATGTGTCACATTTTCTTTGTCCAGTTTATCACTGATGGGCATTTGGGTTGGTTCCTATTGTAAACAGTGCTGCAATAAACATGTGAATATGTCTTTATAATAGAACCATTTATTAGCTTTTGGGTATGTAACCATTAATGGGATAGCTGGGTCAAATGGTATTTCTATTTCTAGATCCTTGAGGAATTGCCACACTGTTTTCCACAATGGTTGAGCTAATTTACACACCCACCACCAGTGTAAAAGTGTTTTTTCTCCACATCCTCTCCAGCATCTGTTGTCTCCAGATTTTTTAATGATCGTCATTCTAACTGGCATGAGATGGTATCTCAGTTTGGTTTTGATTTGCATTTCTCTAATGACCAGTGATAATGAGCTTTTTTTTCATGTTTTTGGCCTCAAATATGTCTTCTTTTGAAAAGTGTCTGTTCATATCCTTCACCCACATTTGAATGGGTTTGTTTGTTTTTCTCCTGTAATATCTGTTTTAGTTCTTCATAGATTCTGGATATTAGCCCTTTGTCAGATGGGTAGATTGCAAAAAATTTTTCCCATTCTGTTGGTTGCTGGTTCACTCTACTGATAGTTTCTTTTGCTATGCAGAAGCTCTTAAGTTTAATTAGGTTCCATTTGTCTATTTTGGCTTTGTTGCCATTGTTTTTGGTGTTTTGGTCATGAATTCTTTGCCTATGCCTGTGTCCTGTATGGTATTGCCTAGGTTTTCTTCTAGGGTTTTTATGGTGTTAGGTCTTATGTTTAAATCTTTAATCCATCTGGAGTTAATTTTAGTTTAAGGTGTAAGAAAGGGGTCCAGTTTCATCTTTCTTCATATGGCTAACCAGTTTTACCAACACCATTTATTAAGCAGGGAATCCTTTCCCCATTGCTTGTTTTTCTCAGGTTTGTCAAAGATCAGATGGTTGTAGATGTGTGGCATTGCTTCTGAGACCTCTGTTCTGTTCCAACGGTCTGTATCTCTGTTTTGGTACCAGTACCAGGCTCTTTTGATTACTGTAGCCTTGTAGTATAGTTTGAAGTCAGGTAACATTATGCCTCCAAAAAGCTTTGTTCTTTTTGCTTAGGATTGCCTTGGCTATGCAAGCTCTCTTGGGGTTCCATATGAAGTTTAACATTTTTTTCCAGTTCTGTGAAGAAGGTCAATGGTAGCTTGATGGGGATAGTGTTGAATCTATAAATTACTTTGGGCAGTATGGCCATTTTCATGATATTGATTCTTCCTAACCATGAGCATGGAATGTTTTTTCCATCTGTTTGTGTCCTCTCTTATTTCCTTGAGCAGTGGTTTGTAGTTCTCCTTGAAGAAGTCCTTTATATGCTTTGTTAGTTGTATTCCTAGGTATTTTATTCTCTTCGTGGCAATTGTGAATGGGAGTTCTCTCTTGATTTGGCTCTCTGTTTGTCTGTTATTGGTGTATAAGAATGCTTGTGATTTTTGCACATTGATTTTGTATCCTGAGACTTTGCTGAAGTTGCTTATCAGTTTAAGGAGATTTTGGGCTGAGACAATGGGATCTCCTAAATACACAATCATGTTGTCTGCAAATACAATTTGTGCTTTTTTTTGTTTGTTTGTTTCATCTGCATAGTGATGTTGCAGAGAAAATTATTCCAACACTTTTTCTGAGCAATGTGTGTATGTATTTTGTCATTCTAAACTATTTTTAAAAGGCTATTTATAATCATTTTGGCACAATATAACTTTATATTTTTTTGCCAATACCCTGTAGAAAAAAAATATGATAGCATAAGCCAGAAGTTTTTCTTTTATAAAGCGGTTTGTCTGAGTTATGACTATAATACAATTATATTTATGTTATTTTTTAATCGAGCAATCATTATACACATTTTTAAATAAAAAAATAAAAATAATTGGCTAGGCATAGTATCTCATGCCTATAGTCCCAGCACTTTGGGAGCGTGAGACAGGTGTATCACCTGAGGTTAGGAGTTTGAGAGCCTCCTGGGCAACACTGCAAAACCCCAACTCTACTAAAAATACAAACGTTAGCTAAGCGCAGATGCATGAACCTCTAGTCCAGTTACTTAGGAGGCTAAGATGGGAGGGTCATTTGAGCCCTGGAGGTATAGGCTGCAGTGAGTCAAGATCACGCCACCGCATTCCAGTCTGGGTGACAGAGTGAGACACTGTCTCAGTAATAATAATAATAATAAGTTTTCTGCATAGATGCTATAATGTGTCTTTACATTGTACCATGCACATTTTAATTGCAAAAAAAATAGCATTTAATTGATATGAAAATTCACTGAAATTATGCATTTGTATTTTATAGCTCTGCCACGGCTATATATTTCACTCTTAGAACAGTGTAAACACTGCACAAATCTAACTCAGCTCTTTGTATTCTACCTCTTAATGTCTTCACATTATACCAAACACTCTGTAAGATTCATAACTTATACCCACTTTGAGTCTCCCACACAATATGGGTGGAGTGGAATTCTATGCTCAAGGGCATCATGAATTTTGTGTGTGAGTGGGGTGGCAAGGACTGCTAGGAGATTGCATGCTGCATGAACCTCTTTTGCTCAGGCACAAGCTTGATTGGCCCATCAGAATTCACTTACAAAATACAAGTTCAAAGGAAAAGGTAGCAATAATTTTAAGGTGTAAATAGCAGAGCATTAAATTAAATGTGAGGCCATTTTGAGCATGGGTCCCTATGCAACTCCACAGGTTACATACTCAAGAATCCAGTCTTGGTACAGGATTTTTAATTGTTACAAATTGGCTGGCATCAGGCTTCTCCTCCTCCTTTTTTGCCCCTACGGTGCTATATTTAATTAAATACTGCTGAGAAAAACTGTCTGCAGGGGTGGCCCCACAACTACTGGCTCCTGGCAGGTAAGTGCCACCCCATTGTCCCTATGACTTGAGAGTCCCATCATCCCAACAATGTGACCATTTCTCTCAAACAGACTTAAAATGCACAAAAGAGCATTTCTCCATTCAACATTGCACTTCCTAGAAACTGAACTAAACCAAACTTTATTTTCTTTAACAAGTAGTTATTTCACCAATATTCCAAATTTATGTGTATGGAACTCTGCTGGTCTTTGCTAATGTTATCGTGGCTATCGGGGACTTGAAATGTGGCTCGTCTAACTTGAGAGAGATTTGCTGTAAGTGTAAAATAAGCACGAAATTTGTAATATAGATGCTCTTCGACTTATGATGGGGTTTACAGAGCCTTAGAAACCTTTGGGCCCATAACAAAGACTTAACATTTATGTCATTGGAGTCTTAAGAAGAGATGAGAAAGAAAGTAAGGCTGAAAATGAAGTCAAAAAATTAATGGCTGGGAACTTCAAAATTTGGCAAAACACATAAATATACTCATTCAAGAATAAGAAAATCACCAAAAGGATGAATTCGAAGAAATCAACAACAAGGCAAATCATAATTAAACTTCTGAAAACTAAATATAAAGATAAATGTTGAAAACATCTAGAGAAAAATGGCATCTTACCTGTTGAAAAAACAAATTCAAATGACAGCAGTTTTTTAAATCACGAAGACCAGAAGGACATGACACACCATTTTTCACATACTGAAAGAAAAAGATTGTTACTCTATAATTTTATATCCAGCAAAATTATTCTTTCTGGTAAGAGAAGGAAATCAAGACATGTTCAGATGAAGGAAAAACGAACAGAATCTGTTGCCAGCAGTTCCACTCTACAAGAATGGCTTACTGGATTTCTCTAAACAGAGAAAGCCAAAAGAAAAGGAACTTGAGAACATTGAAAAGAAAGAAAGAACACACTAAGCAAAACCATGAGTAAGCATAACACACTTTTCTTCTCTAGAGTTTCCTAAATTATGTTTGATGCTAAAGCAAAAATTATAACACTGTCTGATGTATTTCTAAATATATATACAAGAAATATTTAAGATAATTATAAGTGGTGAAGGGTTAAGACATGTAAAAGGAGGTGAGGTTTCTATATTTTACTCAAACTGGTAAAAAAAAAAATCAGTAGACTGGGATAAGTTCTGTATGCATAACTAAATTAAAAAGCTATACAAAAACACATGCTCAACAATACTACAGTTAAGTCAAAATGAAATTGTAAAATATGTTTAAATAATCCATAGAAGAGCACACACACAAAAAAACCCAGGATAAAACAGAAGTAATAAACATAAAACAAAAAAAAAATGAAATGGCAGACTTAAGTATCCAGTATTAATAATTATTAATAATTTAATTATTAATTAATTAAAAAAGTGTCTCAACTCTACGTTGCTTATAAAACTCATTTAAAATATAACAACCTACATAGGTTGAAAATAAAAAATGGAAAAGATAGATCCTATGCTGTAGTTAGGCTGAAATATGTCCCCCAAAGATAGCAGGTGGTAATTCCTGGAACCTAGATACCTGATTTGGGAAAGGGGTCTTTGATGTAAAGGTAAATGACGGTTCTTGAGAGGAGGAGCTTATCTCTAATTATATAGATGTGCCCTAAATGCCATCGTAAGTGTCCTTACGAGAAAAAGAAGAGAGATTAAACAAACAGAAGAGTTGGTAACATGATCCTCAAAGCAGATATTGCAGTGATGTAACCATTGGATACTGGAAGAAGCAAGGAACAGATTCTCCCCTAGAGAGAATGTATCCCTGCCAATACCTTAATTTCAGACTTTTGGCCTTCAGATCTGTATGAAGAAAATTTCTGTTATTTTAAGCCACCAGTTTGTGTTAATTTGTTAACGCTGCCACAGAAAATGAATACACATGTCAACATTAATGAAAAGAAAACCAGAATGAATTTTTAAATATCATACAGAATATATTCAGAGCCAAGGCTATGACCAGGGAGAAAACATGAAGATACAGAATGTTAAAAAGTAAGCCATCAAGAAGATATAGCAATTCTTAATATGTATTACCCAAACAAGAGATCTAAAAAATGTGTGACACAAAAATTGATAGAACAAAAAAACCCAGAAATAGTCAAATCAGGTATTATATTGGGACACTTTACACTAACTCTCAGCAATTGATAGAACAATTAGAAAATAAACAAAGATATAAAAGGACTAAACAATACTATTAATCAGTAGGACCTAATCAACATTTACAGAAAACTACTCAAGCACAGTAGAATACACAATACTGTCAAATGTCTGCAGAAAGTGTACCAACATGGACCCAGCCATCAAACAAATTTCAACAAATTTAAAACATATACTGTGTCCTCAAAACACAATGGATTCAAATTAGAAATCAATAAAAGAAGGATGATAGAAAAATCTCTGAGTACATAAACTAAACAACAGATTTTTTTTTTAAATCCATGTGTAAGGTAAAAATCTTGTATATGTACCCATTGAATCTAAACTAAACTTTAAAAAAAAAACAAAAAAGAGAAATTATGAAGAAAAATTTTTTTAAAGTACATTTAATCCAAAAGTTTTTAAAAAGTACATTTAATCCAAAAAAGAGAAATTATTAAGAAAACTTTTTAAAAAGTACACTTAATCCAATGAAATGCAACATACTAAAACTGAGCAGATATAGCCATAGCAGTGCTGAAAGGGAAACTGAAAAAACTAAATTCATACATTACAATATAGAAAAAAGTCTCAAATCAATAATCTAATCTTCAACCTCACAAGACTTGAAATGAAGAGGAAAATTATTTCAAATCAAGAAGCAGGAAGGAAATAATAAATGTGAAAGAAGAAATTAATGAATTTTAAAATAATAATATCAAACAGAAAAAGCTAATTATTTTTAAAGTTCTGTAAAACTGAATGTCTTCTAATAAAACACACAAAGGATAAAAGAGACAAGAAATAAATTGTCAATACCAGGTTCAATATGGGTCTACTGACACTGCAAACATCAAAAGGATAATAAAGGAATAATATGGACATCTCTACACATATAAATTTACAATTAAAATAAAATGGCCTGATTTCAAAAATAAAAAATCACATCTTACCTCATATGGAATAGTTTGAAGACATATAACTATCAAGGAATTTGAATATATAACTTTGAAATTCAAAAAATGAAATCTCTCAGGCCAGATGGTTTTGAATTATATTAGACCTTTAACATTTCTATACACTATCATCCAGCAAAGAATATATAAGGGAACACTTCCCAATTTATCTTATGAAACTAGTATTACCCTGATAACAAACTAGACAAAGTCAGCACAAAAAAAAGGTAGGAAAGAAAACTACCAAATACTAACTTCCATGAATAGAGACACAAAAATCCTTAATAGGATATTATCACATTCTTTCACCTCACTGATCAAATGGGATACATTCCAGCCAGGGATGTAAGTTGGTTCAATGTCTGACCATCAATCAATATTATTTATCAAGTTAAGAGGATAAAAAAGATCCTATCAATCAATGCAGAGAAGGCATTTGACAAAATTCAACACCTATTCATGATGACAACTCTGAGAAAATTAGTAATAAGCAACAACAAATATATAGGGAAAACCTACAAGCAACATTGTACTTAATGAGCCAAAATTGAATGTTTTTCTCCTACAGTTGGGTATAGGACAAGAACATTCTCTCTCAGCACTCTTATCCAACATAGTGCTAGAAGTTCTAGCCAGTGTGGGCAGACAAGAAAACAAAATAAAAAGCATACAGATGGGAAAGGAAGAAATAAAACTGTCCCTATTTGCAGATGACATGGGTGCCTATGTGGAAGATCTAAATGATTGTTTTATCTTTAAAAAATTGAAGTAATAAGTGAATTCAGCAAAGTCACAGAATATAATCAAAACATTTTTTCATCTCTCATATTTTTATATACTAGCAAGAAGAACATGAAACCTGAAATTAAAAATACATTTGCATTTACAATCAATAAAAAAAGAAATATTTAGGTTCAAATGTAATAAAACACATAGACAACTTCTATGCTGAAATCTACATAATGCTAATGAAAGAAATAAATGAAGTAAATAAACAAAGAAATATACATTCTTCATGGACTGGAAGAGTCAGCCTAGTAAATATGTCAATTTACTTCCAATTGAGATACAAGTTGAAAGTTATTTCTAATAAGAACCCAGAATATTTTTTTTCAACTATAGACAAGTTTATTCTAGTGTTTTTTTGAAAATTTAAAACACTAGAATATATATAACTATTTTCAAAAAGAAGAATAAACTGAGAGAAATCAGTCTATCCATTTTTAAGACCCATTTGATAGCTACAGTAATCAAGACTGTGATAGTAGCAAAGGAATAGACATGTAGATGAATGGAACAGAATAGAGAACCCAGAAAGGCCTATGCAAATACTGTCAACTTATTTATGACCAGGGATCAGAAGAAATTCAATAGAGGAAAGATAAACTTCTCAATAAATTTTGCTAGAACAATTGGACACCTATGGAGAGACAAAAATAATCAAACTCAACCCGTTTCACACCTTACACAAATGAATCATAGAGCTAAAATTTTAAATGTACAGCTGTAACAGTTTTAGAGAAAAAAATAAGATAAAACATTTGAGACCTAAGGCTAAGCAAAGAATTGTTAGACAACAGCAAAATGCATGATTCATTTAAAAAAATGACTTTATCAAAATTAGGTTTTACTCTATGAAAGACCCCATTAAAGGAATGAAAAGACAATTAAAAATGTAGGAGAAAATATATGCAAACTACGTATATAACAAAAGACTAGTATCTAAAATATATTTTTAAAAGCTATCAAAACTTAACTGTTAAAATGTAAACAATTCAATTACAACATGGGCAAAACACAGAAAGAAAGGTTTTCCCAAAGACATACTGATGGCAAGTAGGAACAGGAAAAGCTGTTCAACATCATTATCATTAGGTCAATGCAAATAAAAACCACACTGAATTATCACTATATGCCTATTTAAATGGCTAAAGCAAAAAACAGCATCTATAACAAATGATGGCAAGGATGGAGAGACAATGGATCCTCACATTGCTGTTGGAAATGTGAAAAGGTACCACCAGCATTACCACTAGAAAGCATTTTGGCAGTTTCTCTAAAAACTAAACATGTAACTATCACATGACATAGCAATTTCACCCTTGCTGGGGGCTTGATCCTAAATAAATAATCTGTATTTTACTGATAGTGATGTGTCCATGTTTCCTGTTGTTAGTATGTTCCTATTTCTTCTCAATCTCTAGCATTTTGTTCTTTATATATGTAGTTAACGTGTATTTGTCAGGATGTGTGCATGTCTGGGCATATTTAAAGCACTGATGATCATAATTTTTGTATGACCATTCTGAATTGTTTTTTTTATTACTAATCATAGTCTTTTTCTCATTTAGTGCTTTTCATCTGAACTATATTTGTTCTGATATAAAATTCTCAATCCTTGCTTTTGTATTGTTTCATTTGCCTGGTGGATTTTTGTTCATCCCTCTGCTTTTAGTCCTTTCAACTCACTGTTTAGGTGTACTCCTTAGGAGTGAGTTTACCTTGATAAACCACTCTGAAAAATCTTTGTTGTAAATTATTAGTAGTAAAACACACTCATGTTTATTGATGACATATTGTCATCAACTTCGTCATGTATTTCTGTTCACTCCTGGATTATAATGATAAATGCCATCATCAAATTTGTAAGGGTAATTATTTTTATTTATTTCTTTGAAATTTATTTATTATACTTTAAGTTTTGGGGTACATGTGCAGATCATACAGGTTTGTTACAGAGGTATACATGTGCCCTCGTGGTAATATTTTTATTTATTTTGTTATATCTTTAATTTACTTTTGAACTTTTTGAAATGCTTTTATTTTTACTTTAGTAGTTACTTTGCATTTACAAGTTTGATATAGACATTTTTTTTCTTCCTTAATATTTCACAATGGAGTCTGCCAGTTTTGAATGGTGATTTTAATTCTTAGTTTTTCTCTACAACACAGTCAATGATCCCAATATACTTTCTCTTTTGTCTCCCTCTTCTCCTTTTTTGGTAATGATGCACTATTTCCATGTTGTCAAAACATAAAAGCTTTCATAGCTTTCTTCACCCGTATCCTTATCATTGGTTTGATTTTACAATTAAATATATTTAAGGTTTACATCAGCCTTTTGGTACAACTTCCCCAGTTTTGTTTTGATTGATTAACTTCATCCTCCAGTAGATTATTCCAGAAGCACATGCGTATGCATTATTTCCTGCATAATTTCATATTCAAAACTATTTTCTGAAGCCCTATATATCTAAAACTCATCTAAATATAAATTCCTTAGTTTATACGTTTTTCTTAAGTCTCTTGTAATTCTTACTCCTCTTTTGCCTTGACTTGTATGTTATCTTGAGGAGAGTAATATCACTTGTTTCCTCAAGCAAGGAATTTATTTAAATAACAAATTGTATGACATGAATGGAAAAAATTCAGGAATCATTTATTTAGAGTAATTGCTCCTACATAAAGATCAGTATCGTTGGTAAAAATTTTTAATTTTGTATGTCTTGTTTTTACAGACTTAGAAAACTTTTGCTCTATAGAAGAATTTTTCTTTATAGGAGAAAAACATTTAAATGTTTCAACCAAAAATGATAAGTAAAGGCATCTGTTTTTGTTAAACATTGATAGCAAAGTTACTTTATAGAAAATGGCTTGTCCAACTGACATTATACAGCCCTTCATCACAACTTTGAAAGAATATCTCCATCTCAGAAAAACAGCTTTGAAAGAATAGCTCTTCATTTTTCACTACACAGTGTACTTGGAATCTCTGTGTTACTGCATCCTCAATAAGAAGAATGTAAGCATTCAGGAAACAAGGAATGGAAGCAGGTGTGATTCCATTTATCATCCCTCCCAGTGAATCCCTGGAGGACATAGTATATTTGCTTCCACAACTTTAGGCTCTTCAGAGTTAGTGGTCCTGCTCACCAAAGGCAGTGCTTTTATTTAAGGGCTCACAGCAAATATCACATTGAGTATTTTGAAAACTTTTCTGCCCAGAAATTAGCAAATGAGAAGAGAAATAATTGCAATCTAGCAGAGGCTCAGCTGCTTGCCACTTGCAAATCTAATGACGAGGACAAAGTGCAGTGTAAGGATAGTGACTTTGTTTTGCAAAACTAGCAGTGAGGAAGCAGTAGGCTTATGCCTTTAGGAGCTGCTTCAAACTTT
Organism: Saimiri boliviensis; assembly: GCF_048565385.1. Classification (NCBI taxonomy): domain Eukaryota; kingdom Metazoa; phylum Chordata; class Mammalia; order Primates; family Cebidae; genus Saimiri; species Saimiri boliviensis. The sequence goes on from NC_133451.1 coordinate 111,462,237, forward strand.
AGACGGGGGAGGGGGCTTAAAAGGGGGAACTTAGAATGGGAGGCACATGGGAGGGATGCTGAGAACAAGGTCTGCGTGTCTGGTGCTGGTGGCTATCCTGAGCTGTGATCCACCTGGAAGGCAGACTGCCATCATCTCAACAATGGCCTGGTCCTTGGCTAACTGCTTTGAAGTTATCTCTAGAATTTTGCAGGTGAGTCTCTGCTTGGAGGATATCAAGATTCACCCCTGGAACTTCTAAGTAGGCACATAATTAGATACAAGCCTACAGTTCAAGAAATGTATGGTGAGAAAGGGAGGGATGTGATGTTTCAAAGTACCTTTCAAGGATATATTTGAAGACTACAGAGAAGAAGAAAACATTTCTATGTAAGCTTCAAGTTTATTTCTTGAGACTAAGGAAAAGAACGAAAAAGGAAAAAAAAAGTTTTAAAATGCATTTTCTCGCTAGACTGTTCTGTTACATAATCACCTTGGCAGGGTAATTGATTCTCATCAGCAGGAGGAGGTAGGGATGCTTTTACAAAATGAGAAGAAGAAGACGTAAGTTCAGAATCCATATAATTTACTTGGATACTGCTTGTTACTCCTTTGATTAAATATAAGACAATGGATACGTGCAACATCCATACCAGTGGAAAGGCACAAATACCAAGAGCTCAGACACCTCTGGAATGAGTTTTTGATCATACCACAATTAGTCAACCAAGATAGATTGACAACTGAGGGTAAGACAAATTTGAAAAGGTTAGTAGAAGAGGAAGATGAGTATCACTTGTAGCCCTGAAATCAACTGCAGAGCTGGCAGCTGCAAAGCATCTTACTAACTTCCTTCTAGAAATTTCTTCCTCTAGAAGACAAGCCCATGGGGACTGAGGAGGAGATGCTCTGCAACTATGCAAGTAGATTTGAATCTATGCAGTAGAAAGGATAACCTATGCAGAGAGTACATCACCCTTTGTCTTAACCTCAGCACCTTATTTGAAGGTGAGAAGGCTTACCAAAACGTCTTGCTCCACAGTGTGTATTTTCATTTCAGAACCGAAAGGCAGAAGCATGTCTCATATTTTAAAAGACTGCTTTTAAAAGATTCTCCCAAGCCCTATATTTTTCTAGAGAACAAAATGGAGATGAATCCATGAATAGAAAAGACCTAATCTTTCTTTTGATTCATGCTTGTATATCTGGAATAAAGCACGGAGATGTCTAATAATTTTATGATAATGTCAACTATTTTTCCTGGACTAAGAAGTGTATTTTGCGTTTTAGCACTTAATTTGGTATAATCATGCCTTATGGAGTAATAGCCAGGAAGCTGTGGTTTCCAGCTGTCAGACATCTTTATAATAAAGGGTTCTATTCTCCCCATTTAGGACATAAGGCTTCTTACCCATCTTGTTTCCTGGACCCTCCAACGTAATATAGAAGATTTGCGATTAGCCTTCAAGATATGACTTATTATCTCTGGATTCTAACATTATCTTACTTGTGATAGGGAGGAAGACTATACTTTTCAGAAAAAAAATCCATACTATACAAATAATATCATTACAGTGCACATGAACCAAAAGCTCTTCATTATCACAATTCAGGTCAGGCCCACAGGAGTTTGAGGGCTTGAGAAATGTTTCTCATTGGTGAGTCACAGAAAGTTCTCTGAAGAGGAAAACTAGGAAATGGTTGAGATTCTCTCTCAATCTTCTGTCCTCTCCCTCCTTTGCTTTCCCTTTGATGTCCTTCCCCCGTCATTCCTCTTTCTCTCTCTCATTATCTCTTCACTCCATTTATTCTCCTTCCATCCTTCTCCCCCTCCCCTTGCCTCAATACTTCCTCTATCTCCCTTCCTTCATCCTTTACTTCTATTTCTGCCTTCTTTAGAATTGTGAGCAGAAATCAGCTTGAACTTAAGCTAAATTGTCTTATTTACAAATATTTTAAAAGAACTTAAAAGACTATAAATTTTTTAGCAAAAAGAACTTTTGTAATATAGGGTAAGTATGTACTACCCTTTTACAGTGGCTTTTAAAAGTATTTATTCTATTAGAAATGAGTTGCATGTGTTCATGTCTAGAGAGCAAGTGGTGGTTTAAAAGATTTATTTTTGTCTTTTTTGACTTCTTTCATTCCAAGACATTACATTATTAAATGTGATATAAATATAAGAGGCAAAATGTTTTCATAAAACTGTAACTATTTAACAAAACTTACTAAGGTATTTTCACATACAAACCCCCACCAGAGTACTGTGAAATGAACCTATCATAGTGGCCTTGGTGAGTGAGAGATGGGTGGTTACACCCCCTTTGCTCCTGGAGAGGGCAGCTCCAGACATCTCAGAGCTAAGGCAGTTTCTCTAACCTCCTGGCCTGCAAATGCGATGCTTACTGGAGCTGGAGCTGAGACATAATCACCTGAAAACTACTACTACCAGCTGCCTGAAAGGAGTATCCAACAGACATCTCTGATTGGGACTAGAAACTACACAATGGGGACTCAGTTGTTGTCAACCAATACAGAATGAATGAGTATGAATTATTTAATTGCATACATGGGCCTGATTGAAAACTAGGGTGGAAACTGTCCCTACTTAAGCCAGTTACACTCTTTGTTCTCCCAAGGGCACTTTCCCATTAACATGAGAAATTGTGTCTACTCATATTCAGATAGCTGCTTTTTTTTTTTTTTTTTTTTTTTTTTAAATAAAGCTCTCCTTTGCGATACCTCATGGTCTTTTCTTAACAGTATATGTACACATTTCAAAGGCAGACAGCGAGAGACAGCCTTTAATGTATATTATTCATAATTGTGATTGGTGAATATATTATGTATATTTTCTATAATATATGCTAATAGAAGGAGCTCATATACATGGATGGATAATTCCAAGTCAAAGGTTGCAATAGCTAGGGTCTATTCTTGAGGAAGGAGACCCTTAATCCTCTTCAGCTTTCTACATTGCATCCCAAAAGGAGAAGTTAGAAGTCAGCCAAAGGAGGGACCGGTTGGCACCGTTGGCCACGTTAAAGATAAGCCCCTACTGCTAACCACAATCCTAGCTATAGATCACAGATATGATGTGGAGGCATCTTTCCAGATGGCATTGTTTTCACTTAAACATGATCAAACCCATGCCTAAGTCACATACCCCACATCTATTTCATGGATCTAGTCCCTTTCACATGTAATTTCTGGAGTTGTAAGCCCAGGACCCTTTCACATGTAATTTCTAGAGTTATAAGCCTTTAAAAGGGCAAGGATTTTCTTTGTTGGGGAGCTCAGCTGTTAGGCACCTCTGCTGCCGCAGCTCCTGGTCAAATAAATCACTACTTCCTTCCCAGTTCGGTGTTTGAGAGGTTTGTTTGGGGTCTTTCCTACTCCATTATTACATGGGCAATTGAGTTGCCTGGAAATATAGCCTCCTCTCCCAGCTTCTCTTTTTAGTGAGTATACCCCAAACAAACTGTAAAACAAAAGTTCAGTTTCATTCATATACCTGATAAGATCGTTGGTTGGCTATATATTAAAGTCAACATGTACTAAAGATAACTATTATCTAGTTGCTATCTTTTAAAACAGCAATATGGAGCCTCTTAAACATCTAAACATCACAAATATATTTCTGAAGAAAAACTGTATGCATGCACTGTACCTATGAAATTGTATATTTATTCTACTATTGTCGGTAATTATATAAATCACACATAAACCTATCATATAAACTATGTACTAAAAATACACTAATGTACTTTGAACATTACATCAAAGTAGGGCTGTATATATTTTTCTGATGTTATGATTATGTTATTTCTTATAGTCTTAGCCCTTTCCTTTTTTTTAAACCCACTCCAAAATGTGGGATGAAAGGCAAATAGAAAAATAGCATATGAAGTAAAGAGATTTTTATAATGATAAGTTAGAAAATAATATACGACTTTGAAATGCAGCATTTGAATCAGTCACTTTTATTGTTATTCTGAATATCCAAATAAAAAATAATCATCTCAGTGGATTTTTTTGGAAAAACAAACAAATTACAAAATGAGGAATGTGTATTTGCCCATCTGTGCATTTTGCAACCATAATGACAAATTGTTGATTTGATACCATGGGCATTATTAAAATCAAAGTCCTGCCAATCCAGCTTTCAAATATAACATTATACTAATTATCTATTGGGGCCAAATTCATACTCTAGCTATTAACTCTTATTTACCTGAATAGAAAAATCAAGTGCCCACAGTATAAAAGCCATCAATGTCCAAAACAAAAAATAATTAGATTGGAAGATGATATTAAATGCCTAATACATTCTGATATAGTATCATTTCCAATTTTAAAAGAAATTGAAAAAACATTGTGCTACTTTGAATATGGCTTTCTGATACTAAATAGCTCTTCTAGTTTTATTAATTGAAATAAGCCAGCGATTGTCTAAATTTTACATTTCAATCTCTCCAGCAATATTCTTTAATTTATCTAAGTACCCATGTTTTCCCTCAGTTTGATTTCTACACCCTCTGGATGAAATAAGGAAAGGATATAGTGTGTATAGTCTCTGATGGGTCAATTAAATTAATGAATTAATAAATTTTTATTTAGCAATTATTTATTGAGCATATATTAGGTGTCTGATAATCTATAATCTATTCCTTGTGAATTTTATATTATTGTTAAAATGAAAATGTTCCCAAACTCTATGCTCTTTAATGTAAGAGATTCATTCTTTCTTGAGCCACCCCTATCTAAATACTAAATAAAAGTTTCAGGTGGGCTTTCATTAAGATCCCATTATCTGTTTTCACTCTAGTCCCAGGCCAGATAGTATCATCAAATTTTCACTCACAAGTTCCCATTGTTTCTGCTGCTATCATCCTGCTGTAGCATAAGGGAAGAGTTTCATCTGGCTCAGCCTATTGGAGAGGAATGAGATTGAGTGCTTCCATTCTTAAGGGACAGAGTGATGAGAGATAAAATGAAAAGTTCACTCAATTAATGAAGCTGGACCCAACATTCTCACAAAAATTCTTCCCTCCTGTCCACACATACACACAGAAACAAACACACACATTTTTCTTCCATTCCACTCAAAGTCTCCCATGAGCTCCCAAACTTATTGAACACGCTTTCTCTGTGGAATATTTTGGCTAATGTGCATTTAACTCATAATGTCACACTCCCATCTGACCTTTATCTTAACTTTTTCACTAATGCTTTTCTCACTCAAGTCTCTGAGTTTCACATCATGAAATCTAACGGGCAGTTCATTCACCATGTATACACTCCAGCAGCTGAACTGGTGGTCCACTCTACTTTTTCCTTCTTAAGACACTATTTTTCTCATTGTTTCATAAAACCCCATGGTCCAAAGGCCGGGCGCGGTGGCTCAAGCTTGTAATCCCAGCACTTTGGGAGGCCGAGGTGGGTGGATCACGAGGTCGAGAGATCGATACCATCCTGGTCAACATGGTGAAACCCCGTCTCTACTAAAAATACAAAAAATTAGCTGGGCATGGTGGTGCGTGCCTGTAATCCCAGCTACTCAGGAGGCTGAGGCAGGAGAATTGCCTGAACCCAGGAGGCGGAGGTTGTGGTGAGCCGAGATCATGCCATTGCACTCCAGCCTGGGTAACAAGAGTGAAACTCTGTCTCAAAAAAAAAAAACAAAACCATGGTCCATGTTTTCTACCAAATTCTTACACTCATTTTTATCAGTTTTCATTGCCAGGAAATCACCTCATTATATTAAAGATTAGTTCCCCATGTCTCTGTCTCTTGTCTTCACTCCATCTTTTTTCTCCTCTCTTCCTTTTTTTTCTCTACTTTTTCATCCACTAATTCTAGTACTTTCACTGGTCCACTTTTCTTCTATGAATTTCACAATAATCTATAGACAGACAACTCAAATAGTTATTTCAAACTTCAATTTCCCTGCTGAACTCTAGACCAGATTATACAGCTGCTATTGATGGCTGCAATAAGATGCAAACCCTTCAAATAGAGTAGTATCTTCAAAACTAATGTCACCCTCTCCATTCCTTATGTGATATAACTGATATCATTAAATTCTACCACTGTCCTCAAATATGTTCAGACTTGAAACATGGCAGTCCAATATGCCTTTTTTCCTTTTCCATTTCCCCATTTTCACTGATACTCTCTCTTAGATATCATTCACACCTTTCTTCTGCCTTCAGCCTACCCCAAGACATCACCTTAAGAAAGTATCTTTGTAAATTTCAATAATATCTTGTATTTTTCTTTATAAAGTCCATCTACTACAATGTAACAAAAATGTTATACTTGAAACACAATCCAATTATCTTACACTTCTGTCTAAAATCGTATAATAGCTTTTAATTCTTTTGGGAAGAAGTTCAACATTTTTAATGAATTTGAACCTTCCTGTTTCTTCTCAGTATATAGGCACATTCAACTCCTTCAATTTCTTAAACATTTCTAGGCATGATCTCAACTCTGTGTCTTGAGATCATCTAAAACCTCTACCTGAAGCTGTCATACTCACCTACTTCTTCTTTCCCAGCTCAACTTAGATGCCACTTAAAGCATTCCATAAATTCATCTAGCATCCCTGTTCTACAACTCTGGATTTTTCACTGATTTGTATGTTTCCTGCACTTGAAGTCACAATAGTAATAATATCTTTTGAGGGAAGAAGGATACAACTATCTCATTCTACTTTAACCTCAGAGAAGTTGGCCCAATGGATGTCAAGTGCTATATCTCTTTTATACCAAAGTCACTGTCTCCTTGGATATGTATATGCAAGAAGTCACTGGTTCTTGATGAATTTTGTCACCAACCCTCAAACTACATCCAGAATAGAAAGATCATTCTGACTCATATACCTTGGAATTATGTTTGGATTGATAGCCCATATGTCTTCTTCCTCATAGTGAGTTATATCCAGGAATTGTAATTCCTTTCCAATATCCAGACACATGTTGGAGCCATCCAGTCTATCATGGTACTGTGCATTCTTAAATTTCATTTATGATCAGGCTTTTTGTCTTTTTCTTTCGCAGGATTCACCTCAGTACTTGTATAAGTAAGAAGAAAAATTAATTGCCTGAGAGAAGGTTATTGTTAAATTAATTTTCATCAGATTTCCAGCTCCTGCCCAGCAGGGTTGTACTATTATGAATAAATTTCTGGCAATATGCCAGAAGCTGAATTTATATAGATGAAAAGACATGATATCTGCCCTGAGGAAATATGAGAGAGCATTTTATATGTCCATTCTTGTAGGTTACTATAGCAAGTTATTCAATGAAATATTAATACAGATTTTTCTGGGAAGATATCTTATAGATGTGATTGAAGTCCTCTGTGAATTAACTCTACATAGGGGAGAGTATACTAGATAATCTGGGTGAGTCTGGTTTGATTAGTTGAAAGACATTTCCAGAGTGAAAACTTTCCAAAAGAAGAAATTCTGTCTGTAGACAACAACTTCAGCTTATGCCAAGAGTTTCAGCCGGCCTTTCCTGATAGCCTGCCTGATGGGTTTCTGTTTGTCTAGCTGGCCCCCATAATTATGTAATCTCATGCCTTGCAATAAATTTCTTAGTGCATATTTTACATTAGTTTTGTTTCTCTGGTTGAACATTGAAACAAGAAGAAGGAAGAGCCCAGTAAACAAATAATGACCCAAGGAAGCAGCACCATGATGATACAGAGAGGAAAGCAATGATGTCTACACAGGAGGTGGGATGGGGGGCTCAAAACATATTGTAGAGAAGTTACAAGTGGCATTAAATCCTGAAGGATAAATCATAAATTATGGCCTAATCATAAACCAAGGTAAAGACAGCCAAAAGCAATGGGGAACAACACAGGAGAAAAGTAATGGAAGCATGGAACCCTTTGGCAGATTTTAGGAAAAGTAAGTAGTTGCTGTACATGAACGGCAAAAGAACAGAGTAGAAGGAATAAAGTGACAAATAAGAAATTTAGAAACAGTTGAGGTATAGACCATGGAATTTATTTAATGTCATGTTTAAGTGTTCTAAAAATGTTGGAGCAACAATGAAAGATATAAAGCTGTGTTCAAATACAATCAAAATTTTATGTTAGCAAAAGCTACCTTTTCTGCTATGTGGGTGATAAATTAGAATGGAGTATATATGAAGACATATGATAAATAAGAGTCAAATTCAATGGCAAATGTGGGGAATGTGGAAAGCCTGAGGCAGGGGAATGCTGCTATGAGTGGAAAGAAAGGGACTAATTATAGATATATCCAAGAGCATGTAGTTACCAATTGAATATAGGGAGTAAAGGAATTTTCCAAGTCTAGAAAGACATGCCAGCAGCAGTAATGAAGAGACCTAGGTCAAAAAGGGAAATGGAATATCTGAGAATAGAAGAAATGTAAAATGATTTCAGTGTTATATATCTTTGGCCTGAGATGCACGTGACTGATAAATATACTAGTTTGTACCTAAAGAGAGACTGTTAGGGATTCATTCAGCTATGAATAACAGAAAACTTTCACTTGAATGATTTAAACAGATAAAAGCCTTATTTTTTCAGATTATACGAACTTCAGGTTGGCAGTCCAACGCTAATTGGGTGTCTAGTACTGCTCCTGAAAATGCAGACATCTTCCATCTTCCTTCGAACAAGCTGGATGTGTAGGGTAATTGTCCCCAGAGCTGTGTGTTGAACAATGAGAACACGTGAATTCAGGGAAAGGCGCATCACACACTGGGGGCAGTTTGGGGGGGTGGGTAACAGAGAGACAGTGGAGGGTGGGGAGGGTGGGGAGGGATAACATGGGGAGAAATGCCAGACGTAGTATGCACCTAAAGTAAAAAATAAATAAATAAATAAACAAAATGTATAAATAAAAAAGAAGACATATGAAGCCAGCAAACATTAAAAGAGTTTAACATAACTGTTCACTAGAGAAATGCAAATCAAAACAATGAGCTAGTATCTCACACTAATCAAAATGGCTGCCATTAAAAAGTCAAAAAATAGCAGATTCTGGTGAAGTTGCAGAAAAAAGCAAATGCTTATACACTGCTGGTGGGTGTGTAAATTCGTTTAACCATTGTGGAAAACAATGATTATTCCTCAAAGAGTAATTCCTCTGGCAATTCCTCCAAGAGCTAAAAACAGAACTACCATTCAATTTAGCAATCCTATGGCTGAGTTTATACCCAAAGGAATTTAAATCATTCTATCATAAAGACATATGAATAAGTATGTTTATTGCAGCACTATTCACAATAGCAAAGTCATGGACTCAACCTAAATTCCCATCAATGTAGACTGGATAAAGAAAATGTGGTGCATATCCACCATGGAATACTATGTCGCCATAAAAAACAATGAGATTATGCCCTTTGCAGGGACACAGATTGAGCTGGAGGCCATCATCCTTAGCAATCTATCACAGGAACAGAAAATCAAATACCACATGTTCTCATTTATAAGTGGGAGCTAACTGATGAGAATACATGAACACATAGAGGGACACAACAGACACTGGAGACTCTCAGAGGGTGGAGACTGGGAGGAGGGAGAGGATCAGAAAAATATAACTAATGGGTATTAGTCTTAATAGCTATGTGATGAAATAGTCAGTACAACAAATCCCCATGACACAGTATACCTGTATAACAAACCTGCACATGTACTCCTGAACTTCAAATGAAAGTTTTTAAAATTTTTCTTAAGTTAGAAAAAGCCTGACATGCATGAGAACCTGAGGCTAGTTCAATGTGATTGGGCCATTGGACTATATCATGCTGAATTTTTTTTCCAGTTAAACTGTTTCATTATATAGATTGGGAATAATGACTTCTGTGTGCATTCCAAGAAAGCATGGATTAAAGACATGACCTTTCACTTAGTGTGTAACTCATTTGTTTTGTATTTGAACTTGGATGACTTAAGCTGAGCCAGGCATTTGTTGTCTCCATGTATATGCCTGGAGATGAATGAGGCTCCATCTTCAAATGGATTGATTTGTATTTTAGCATTTTTATAATGATTTGTATATTAGCATTTTTTTACAATGTCTTTATCCAAAATATTTTTCCAGAGAAATGTCTCTTCTTGTAGTCATTCCTGATATTTTGTGGATTTATTCAAATGTAAATGTATCTGAAACATCAAAGGGACAAGAAAATGATCCTTGCTATGAGTCACAGAGTAAGAACAGTAAATGCCTACAGATCAACAACGAGTCTTCAAATGACACAGGAGCATAATTGATGGGACTGGTGATCATTTTGTAATTAAAGAAACATTTAGAACCAGAAAAAAGTCATGGAACTAAATGTCAGGTGTCACATTGTGAGAACTGTATTATTAATTAGTACATTCCATTAAGTTTTTAAGCAGGGTTTAAAACTTTCTTAATTAATTTTATTTTATTTTTTATTTTTCAGGGGTACATGTGCAGGTTTGTTACATAGGCAAACCTGTGTCATGAAGGTTTTTTGTACAGACTATTCCATCACCCAGGTATTATAGTACCCGTTTGTTATTTTTCCTGATCCTCTGCCTCCTCCCAACCTTCACCCTCCCATAGGCCACAGTGTTTGTTGTTCTCTTCCATGTGTCCTTTCCTTTGTTCTGGGTGGTATTTTCTAGATTGTCTTCCAGGGTTTTTATAGTTTTGGGTTTTACATTTAAGTCTTTAACACACCTCGAGTTAATTTTTCTATATGATGTAAGGAAAGGGTCCAGTTTTAATCTTCTGCATATGGCTACATGCTGAATAAATTAGATCATGAGAAAGAGTTTGGATTTTATCCCACTTGAAATGTAAAGTTTACTTTATCTTTCAATTGACAAATAATTGTACATATTATTGGGGTACATAGTGATGTTTTGATATGTATAATATTGTATCAGTCCACTTGCATTGCTACAAAGGAATTTCTTAGGCTCAGTAATTTATAAAGAAAAGAGATTTAGCAGACAGGCACGGTGGCTCATGCGTGTAATCCTAGTATTCTGGGAGGCCAAGGCAGGCAGATCACCCAAGGTGAGGAGTTCAAGATCAGCCTGACCAACATAGTAAAACCCTATCTCTACTAAAAATACAGAAATTATCTGGGTGTGGTGGTGGGCACCTGTAATCTCAGCTACTTTGGAGGCTAAGGCCAAGAATCCTTTGAACCCAGGAGGTGGAGGTCGCAGTGAGCTGAGATCATGCCAATGCACTCTAACCTGGGTGACAAAGGGAGACTCTGTCTCAGAGAAAAAAAAAAAAAAAAAAAAAAAGGTTCATTTGGCTTACAGTTCTACAAGCTGCCCAAGAAACATGGTGTCAGGATCTGCTTCTCAGGAGGGCCTTAGGAATGTTTTCTCATGACAGAGGGCAAAGGGCTAGCAGGCATTTAACATGGTGAGCGAGGGAACAAGACAGAGAGGGCAGGGAGGTCACAGTCATTTTAACTACCAGACCTTGTGTGAACGAATAGAGTGATAACTCATTCATTACCTCCAGTCTTATGTTCACATATGAATGTAGTAGGGTAAGTGCCTGAGAAATATAGATTTTCTGTCTATTCTGAGAAGAATAAAAACATTTGGTGAATACATAATATTATTCTGCTACCAGAGATATTTTGGAGATAGAAATGATGGGAAGTTTGTTTGTTTGGAGATGGAGTCTTGCTCTGTCACCCAGGATGGAGTGCAATGGCTCAATCTTGGTTCACTGCGACCTCTACCTCCCAGGTTCAGATAATTCTCTTGCCTCAGCCTCCTGAGTCCCTGGGATTACAGGCGACACCACCACGTCCAGCTAATTTTTTGTATTTTTAGTAGAAATGGGGTTTCATTATGTTGGGCAGACTGGTCTCAAACTCCTGACCTCATGATCCACCCACCTTGGCCTCCCAAAGTACTGAGATTATAGGCATGAGCTGCCAGGCCTGATGGGAATTTTTTGGGGTTGTACATGTATGTGTGTTGGTGTATTTTATACAAAAGTAGGAGATCTTGAGGTAAAATAAGTATTAAATAAAACCAAAGGCATCTTTTGGATTGTTAAAATATTGGCAGCTTAATGGTTTCAACATCTCCATGAGATGGCATAGGAATACTTGAATGAGTCTATTCACCGGCACAGAAAATGTGAGAATACAACAGTGTTTTGAAATCAAAATTTCAGAGTTACTACATGTTCTAGAAGTAGGTAGAAGCCTGATTATGATGCATTAAGAAATAATTGGTAATCATACAATGTTATTGACAATAGATATGTCATTCAAAAAGCTTAACAGAGAAAGGAAAGAGAATATTAGCGTGGTAGGTAAAGGGAGGCAAAAAGGTCACTGTTTTTCAATTAGTTTATTATATCCTTTTTTTTTTTTTTTTTGCAAAAATTTCCAGGGTGAGCCACTAAATTTATATCAATTTTATTTATATTTTTATCAATATTATATATGTGTGTGTGTCTATATACACAGTATACATATATTTATATAAATGAATAATCCATAGCAGCAGCTATCTACAGAAAGTTGAATTGAAAGAGTCGTTTCATAGAAAATAGAACATGCAATAAAGAGCAACTAAATGCAACCCAGAAGAGGGATGTTGAAATATGAAGCAAAAAAGGAAAGCTTACCTCATGAGTATATATGAGAACATTAATAAATTAGAAAGCTAATTTATTTTTATTTTATTTTATTTTTTTATTGTACTCTGGGCTCTGGGATGCATGTGCACATCCTTCATCCTGCAGGATTGTTGCATAGGTACTTACACGCCATAGTGGTTTGCTGTCCCCAATCACCCCCAACCCCCATGGCCTATCATTTCTCCCAGTGTTATCCCTCCCCATCCTTCCTGCCCCGCCACTGTTCCTCCCCTCCCCTCCACCACCCCTCCACCTAGCCCAGTGAGTGTTGTTCCCTTCCCTGTGCCCAAGTTGTTCTCACTGTTCATCACCTGTCTATGAGTGACATGCCACGTTTGGTTTTCTGTTCTTGTGTCAGTTTGCTGAGAATGATGGTTTCTAGATTCATCTCTGTCTATACAAAGGACAGGAACTTGTCATTTTTTATGGCTGTATAGTATTCCGTGGTGTATATGTACCACATTTTTTTGTCCAGTCTATCATTGATGGGCATTTGGGTTGGTTCCACGTCTTTGCTATCATAAACAGCACTGCAACAAACATACATATGCACATGTCTTTATAATAGAATGATTTATAATCCTTTGAGAAAATACCCAGCAATGGGATTGCTAGGTCAAATGGAATTTCTATTTCTAGATCCTTGAGGAATCGCCACACTGTCTTCCATAATGGTTGAACTAGTTTATACTCCCACCAACAGTGAAAAGTGTTCCTTTTTCTCCACAGCCTCTCCAGCATCTGTTGTCTTCAGATTTTTTAATGATCACCATTCTAACAGGCATGGGATTGTATCTCAAAGCAGTTTTGATTTGCATTTCTCTAATGACCAATGACGATGAGCATTTTTTTCATATTTGTTGGCCATGTATATGTCTTCTTTTGAAAAGTGTCTGTTCATGTCCTTCACTCACTTTTCAATGAGTTTGTTTGTTTGTTTCTTGTAAATCTGCTTTATTTCTTTGTAGATTCTGGATATTAGCCCTTTGTCAGATGGGTAGATTGTAAAAATTTTTTCCCATTCTGTTGGTTGCTGGATCACTTTAATGATCATTTCTTTTGCTGTGCAGAAGCTCTGAAGTTTAATTAGATCCCATTTGTCTATTTTAACTTTTGCTGCTGTTGCTTTTGGTGTTTTGGTCATGAAGTCCTTGCCTGTGCCTACGTCCTGAATGGTGTTGCCTAGCTTTTCTTCTAGTGTTTTTACAGTGTTAGATCTTATGCTTAAATTTTTAATCCATCTAGAGTTAATTTTTGTATAAGGTAATTTATTAAAGCATTGCATGGGATGCTTTCCTTGACAGAGTTATTTTTGTGTTAAAAAAGTGCTACGTTGTGTTCAGTGGTGCACTAGCAAATTTTAACAGCTGCTCTTATTTTTTAATTTTATATTTTTTTCTGCCAGTATTTTGAGTTCTTCCACATAAGATAAATCATATGCCAAGACTGAAATGCTTGTATCTCCTCAAAATTCATATTTTGAAACCTAATCCGCAATGTGATGGTATCTGAAGGTGGAGGATTAGATTAGAAAGGCAGAGCCCTTGTGAATGGGATTCACACCAAAGCAGAAGAAACTCCAGAAAGCTCCTTTTCCTCTTCCACCACATGAGGACACAGTGAACCAGAAAGTGGGCCCTCACTATACACTAAATCTTCTATTTCCTTTTTCTAGGACTTTGCAGCCTTCAGAACTGTGATCAATATGTTTCTGTTGTTTATAAGCCACCTGGCCTGTGTTATCTTGTTATAGTGTCTTGAATGGACAGAGACATAATGAAAGCAAATACCATGTATTATCTTGCATATCACTCTATCCTTAGTGCCTGAACTTGACTAGTATTTATTTAATAAATGAGTAAATAAATAAATAAGTCAATAAACAAACAAATGGATGGTAAAGACTGTATCATAATGTTTAGAGAAATGACTAAGTGTATCAAAGAGAAAATGCTTATCAGCAGCAAGAAAATAATTTACATTGGTACCAATTTGTTATTTAGCTTTTAATCCCAGCTTGACTGAACATGATCAGTTCAGCAGGGTACTATGTAGCCTTTTCTGATTTCTCTCTTTAAAAGCACCATATAAGTTTCTTGCAAAACATTCTTCCCTGTGATTTGATCAATTGTTTCCAGACCTACTTTTATTCCTAGACCCATTTCTGTTATTCAATAAACACACCATTCATCTAATCAACAACTTAAACACACTGTTCTCTAATGGAAATTTCGGTATCCCCAAACATTCTGTAAGTGGTTAGAAATCAGTGGTTAGTGTGATTATCAAAAGGAGTAGGTATTGATCTCATCAAAATACATATGTGAGTGTTAGACACAGGAGAATCTATCTCAAGAAATGTGATGGATTAAATTTACTTAAAATCCGGACATATTAGATGTCTTCCAGAAAAATGGAGCTCAGAGGAAGTATAAATACAATAAACACACATTTGGGAATCTCATTGTTTGTCTCAAATATTTTTTTCTTAATTTTAACTCCATTAGATAACAAATAAGAACAGATTCAGGAAGGCATAGAGTGATGGGGAAGGGGAAACAGTAACTATGATGTGGATGCCACAGCTAACAAATTAGATGCATATTCTATTTTTCCATCTTCATTTTGTGTGTTTACATTCATAAATGTAAGAATAAAATTAACAATATTAGTGAAGATGATGATGATGATGATGATGATGATGATGATGATGAAAGTCATCCCTTGATAGTACTTTCTGTGTGCAAGGCACTATTCTAACAGGTTTTGATGGTAGTTTGCCATTTACATTTTACAACACCATGAGTTAACTACTATTATTACCCTCATTTTATGTGGAGAAAATGGCATTGCTAAATCTTTGAAAACAATCTAATTGTTTAATCTCTAGTGAAATAAAATGGGATATTGACAAAAGCAATCTTAGGATCTTCAGCAAACTTTTTAAAATGATAAAACATGATACTATATTTAAACAACTAGTTCAAATATAGCGAAATTAGAAAGACTGTCCTGATTTCTTCTTATACTGAATGCCTTGAAAGCATTAGTAGTCATTTGAAATCACACTTGATAAAGACCCTGAATGTCAAAATACTGCACCTCTAAGCTCCCAAAGAAAATTTATTTAACCTTTATCAATGCCAAAAGTTTCTGTAGCACTGAACATTGACACCTTTCTTGAAAATTTATAACATCATGGAGTCTTAAAACCTGAGATTATTTGACTTTATAAGGCTTTAAAGGTTAAAGGCATAGAATAATTCAAGTATTAAGAAGAGAAAAGGAGTGTTTTCTGAAGGAAATAAATTACTCTAGTTATTCATAGGCTTCCTTTTCCTCAGGGCAGCCAAAATAATTGGATTCATGTGTATCTGAATTACTGGCAGGGGGCAAAGAGGAACCAATGTTACTTTTTATATTCATCCTAAAATCTTTGCTTTATTTTATTATGTAATTTAAAAATAAATTTCTTAACAGAACTAAATACTGACTATGTAAACTAGGATCTCAGGCAAACTATTTTACCACAATGTAAAGGAAACTATATAAACTTCCTTATAATGTCAATTAAAGTTAACTTAAAGTGGATTGTCACTTAGGCCATTGACTATGATACTTAAATTATTTATACATAATATATTATATTATATATAACTATATTATATGTAATACATATATGTATTACATATAATATATATGTAATACATATATGTATTATATATAATATATATGTATAACATGTAATACATATATATACATTGACTATTTGTGATACTTAAATTATTTATATAATATATTATATTTATATATAACATTATATAATACATAGTTATATATATAGATAATACATATATATGTATATATAATACATATATAACTATTATATAATATAGTTATATATAAATATAATATATTATTTATATTTAACTCATGCCTTTATATATATTAATTATTCATTAATTAATTAATGAATAATTAATATCATAAATTATATATACTATCAATATATTAATATAGAAAATATAAATTATAAAATTATAAAATTATTAATATATGATATTAATTGCATATAATTTATATATATTTAGCTCATGCATTTAAAATATATATTAATTATGTAATATTAATTATATATTTATATATTTTACAAATAACTATATATTATGTAATACATATATAAATATAATATATATAATTATATTAGTTATATATAAATATATAATTTACATGTATAAACTCGTGCCTTCATAAAAATTGATATTATCACTTAATAAGATAAATACCATGTCTAACCAGATTCTGAATTCTTTATTTTGATTCATTTTTTTCCCTATGTTAGCTGCTAACTTGTGAATAACACTCTACTTATCACAAGATATAGAAGGCATTGGGTAAATAATTATATAATTACGATGTAACATTTATAGAATTAACTTGACAGTGTTTACATATATTAATATAAAAATAAAGATATACATCCATATTTCAAGTTCATTCCTATAATATAAATTTTTGTATAAGATTTGAACTTGGCTTAACATACTGTGGATTATTGGTGAGATTAAAAATAAATATAGAAAAATATTGACTTTTACATCACAGATATAATCTAGTGCATAGTGGCAGTATATCTCAGTGGGAATTGTCAACATTCAAAGTTTCATAGAATAGTAGTTGGTACTAATTCTTAAAAAAAGAGATAGGTTAAATTGGTAAAAACTAACAGAAAAGATAATTAAACTGATAAAAAAATGAAAGGAGAAAACTCTTAAACCACTGCAGATACTACTAACACTCAGTAAAAGGCAAGATGTCTACAAGAATCCCTAGGGAGTAGCCTAAATGTGTATGCTCACATCCTGAAAAGACCATCTTCCTAATCACTAATATAATGTTTGGGGATACTGGAATTTGCATTAGGGAATAGTGTGTTTAGTTGTTGAATAGCTGAATGGTGTTTACTGAATAGTAGTAGAAATGGGTCTAGGAATAAAAGTAGGTCTGGAAACAATTGATCACATGACAGGGAAGAATGCTGTCCAATACACTTATATGATGCTTCTAAAGAGATGAATCAGAAAAGGCTACATAGTTCCCTGTATAACTGATCATGTTTGGTCAAGTGAGGATTAAAAGCTAAAAAACAAATTGGCAAAATATCTCTATCCCCTGTTACTCTGAAAACTCCAGAGAGAACATGATTATTCACAGTGGTACCTCTTGCACTGTTAGATCTCACGAAAACTCTCTAAGTCACACCTTTTATATGATTTGGGTTAATATTAACTTTTATCTGACACTTTATGATTCACTACATGTATTTCACTGAATGTGGAGGGCTAACTGAGATTGTATATTTGAAATCACTTGGTGTATCATGTATCAATGCATGTCTTCACATGAATACTTCCAATTAGATTCAAATTTTAATATCCTCAATTAAATATTTGCTATCAATGTTCCAAAATAAAAGGAAAATATTGAGGACTGAATATAAAGCAGGAAAGCCACAGCAAGAGCCTCCCCAAATATTGTTTAATATTTTCTGACTATGCAATAAACATTTCTTACTGTCTCTTATGTCTAAGAAACTGTGAGTTTGGCACAATATTATAAGGACTAACATTTCTAAAACAATTTAAAATTTTCAAATTGCTCTAATGAAGAGCTGTCTGTATCTGACTCATTGACACAATATATTGTCAGAAGATTTTGAAGTAAATTTGGGATGATTTTACATTTACAAACCACACTTTATATTAAATGCATAGTCTATTTTTTAATTAGAAATGTAAAGTAATGAAAAACTAGATAACATTCAACTTAACCAAGGTAAATGAAATAAGTGCCATTATTTTACATTAAGAAAAAAATATAATCTGAAGCTAAGTCACTGTAAGATGATCTAGAAAGTATTAAAGGATAAATTAAACAGAATTACAGCTTTACAAACATATTAATGTTTATCAGAGATGACTTCTGTTATCAAACAATCAAAACAAATCAATATGTTA
This sequence comes from Saimiri boliviensis, assembly GCF_048565385.1. Classification (NCBI taxonomy): domain Eukaryota; kingdom Metazoa; phylum Chordata; class Mammalia; order Primates; family Cebidae; genus Saimiri; species Saimiri boliviensis. The sequence continues at coordinate 111,480,882 of NC_133451.1, forward strand.
TTTTTATTAAGAGAAAAACTTAATACACAGTGTAGTTTCTTCTTACTGAGTACAAAATCTAGCAAATGTTCTGGTGAGTATCTTAATGCTTCCATAGTAGAAAATCCAGCATGTACAACATGATCAGAATGGGCCAGGAGTTCCTACGCAATGAGTCTTTGGCATATAATAATGGGTCACCCTATTTGTAATTTAAGTCCGAAGAATCTCTCTAGGAGATAAAACTATGGAATCAAGCTGACATGGATTAAGATTTCATGCAAGATTAAACCAGCAAATCCCTTTTGGCAAAACCTAGGCAGCATGAACCTGGTCCTTAATAGGGACAAGTCAAAATGTTGAGCATTAATCTTGGCAAAAAGTTTAATATTCAGGTATTTGAAAAAAAAAGTTGGTGGAAGAAGAAAATCTAGGGCTCAGTATTCAAGACACAATTTATGCACTTCTAAAAATTTGAGATTGCAAAATGAAGTCTTTAATTTATTTAGATAAAGCACTATTTAGTAACAATAAAAAACTTATAAAGACCATTTAAATATAAATGCAGCCTTGGGATTCTGGGAAAAAACAGAAGAAAAACTACTCTGCTCAGATTCCAATCCTTAATTTCATAACCATAGTAAGTGCTGTTCACAAGAGTTAAAAGTAAATGATGTCAAATTCCAAAACTTAAGGTGTTTACTGCTTTGAGCTGAAGTTAGTCTCAAGAAATTGAATAGAAACTTGTAATATACCTGGAGAACCAAAATAACCTGAACGGAAGAACATGTAAGGTAATTTGGAGTCTGTGAGAGATTTTATTAAAAATAAAAGCTTTTGAGCTTAGAGCCCAGAAATTTTATGGAAGAAGCTTTATTTTGTATATACTTTGTGGAGGAAAGAATATTGCTATTTTTTAAAATATTGCTTTTGTTGTCCATATCTAACTCTTGAATAACTAAAAACTACCAAGACAGAAATCATGCAAAAGACTTCATTACAAATAAAACCATAGCATAAATATTCTAATTTCATATTCATCATTAAAACCCATAAATAAATATAGAAATTATTATCCATATAATTCTAGTCTCAGGTTGTGGCAATTCAGACACTTGGAGATATGCAGAATAGAACTGAAATTTTTTAATAAAATATTTTTTTGAAATAATAATATATCTGTAAGAGGATATTGACAGACTTTCTAACACAGAAAGAAAAAGATCTGTGTTTACAATTGCTGCTGCTGGATACTCATTGTTATCGGTTAAGTCATGACCTCCCCAAATTCATAACTTGAATCCTTAGACTCCAGTACCTCAGAACGTGACTGCATTTGGAGACAGTGCTTTAAAAGAGGCGATTACGTAAAAATGAAGCCTTTAGGGTGGGCCCTGATCTGATCTGGTGTCTTTCTAAGAGGACATTTGGAGACACACAGGATATCAGAGGTGCATTCACACAGAGGAAAGACCGTGTAAGGACACAAGAAGAAGGGATCTTCAAGCCACAGACAGAGGCCTCAGGACTTCTAAACTTCAGAACTGCTGACACCTCGGCTTTGGACTTCTAAACTTCAGAACTGTCAGAAAATAAATTTCTGTTGTTGAAGGCACCGGGAATATTTTACTGTAGCAACCTTAGAAAACTAACACACTCAATTGATTCATGTTATTCGTGGAAATTACGTTTTATAAAATTGCTACAAACACTGTATTAGCAATTATTGAACCGATACTTTGAGGAAGAATAAAGGGTTAGATTCCCTGCAAGCGTCTGGTTACTGATTTTCATCAACAGATCAATAAACAACATTGCTTTATGTTTGTTTCTGTTTAAACACAACTTTCTTAATATATATTGTTCATTCTTTAACTTTCAATTGACAGCCAACAGCACTGTCACTCACTCCTAACAAAGCAAATATCACATGTTTCTGTCAGGCACATCACAGCCAGTTCTGGAGATTAAGAACACAAAACAGCCCTTCAGCACTATGCTTGGGGAAAGCTTTAACTTTGAAATAATCAACAGTAAGCACAGAAGTATGAGAAATATAGCACTAAACAGACAGTGAAAAGGATGCTTGTTTAGAGTACAGAGCTGAAACAAAAAGAAAGTCACTTTGTTCATTGGCAACATGCATCTTAAGTGACTCAAACTTTTTGTCACCCTGTATGTGCATGAATTGCTGCAAAAGTACCCAAAATATTGATTTGGGGTTACAAATAAATTTTATGAATAAGAAAATTTGCAAATGTGGGATTAATGAATAATGAGGATGAACTGTACTGACAAATTTTTCTCCTTAAATGCAATTTTTCAGTCTCACACCTATTTCCTATGTCACACAATTTTTACCTAAGAAACTACCTTCCTTGTTGGGTCTCCAGGATAAGTAAGTCTGCTGAATACTTCTGTATTTAGTTATATATTACTGATAGGTGGATAAATTACAGGCACAAAATCAGGTTATCCAGTTCAATCTATTGTTCTTTTACATTATCTGTGGCCCTGACTCCTGCAGGAGAATGGCTGAGGGTTTAGGCTCGCTCTCTGCTTCTGCTCAGGCCTGCACTGTGGATTCTTAGACTCACCTGAGGCGTCAGGTCAAAGAATCTTCTCCTGGAACTTACAAAGTATATGACATATATTACTTGTTTTTGTTTCTCCTGGATTCCACCACACATCCTTGCCAAGAAAGAGGCAAATTATAGAATAATCAATAGGTTACAACATAGACAAGAGGTATTAGCTGCGAAGACAGCAGATAAAAAGATATCCTTTCTTACATTTTGCTTGAATTTATTATTTCAGTGTTATTATTGTTCATAGTGCAAGTGTTTTCTAATACTCTTCTATTGATCTTTTATTTCTATGTTTTATAGTGAGTGTTAGTCAATAAAGGCATTTAGTTATTTTATACAGATTCTAGTTTTTCTAAGTAAAACAATGTATATGGTTTTTTTTGCCTTTTCATTACTTGTTAAAGGTTTTAAGACTACAGTCTTCAGGGTATTTTAATCGCTCCTACAGGTAACGTATTTTAATCATGACCAGCTCCCTTTTGAACCATTGGTATATCTGTATCTGGCTTCTATTTTCTTGAAGTGTTTGAAATTCAAAGACCTATTCAAAACTAACTTATTTTTGAGTAATTAAATGTGAAATTAAAAGAATATAACCTCTGCTTAGATGGTGGACAGCAACCAAAACAAAAAACAAAAGCCCTTTGAGTTTACCAAGGTGTCATTTAAATACCAAATAATTCTACCTTTAAATAAAAACATAGTTGCTTCTGCTTAAAAAGGGATTCTGATTCAAAATTTTATTATACTTTAGAAAATAATATAACTATAAAGGAATATTCTTGAATTTTCATTATATATTATTATGGCATGATATAAATATATTCATATATAAATATAATATGAATATTAAATTTTTTGATGATAAATATTAAAAGCTGTCTATGTATTTAAGAATTAATAAAATATCACCAAATAAAAAATCAATTAATTTTCACGATCAATTTTAAAATTCCAAACGGAAATTATGGAGAGAAATAGAAGTGGACCACAATAATTATTTCAATAAACGATTTGCATTAATTGTTTTTTCTAAATGTATGTGGATACTACCTTTATATTTTTAATTTTTAATTTGACTGCTTCGCGATGAAGCCAGACAAATTACACAGATTTCTTTCCATAAAAAGAGGCATTCAGTGATAAACAGGGACAATTTGATTATCACTACTTAAACTCTTCTTTCCCTGTAGCAGGTTTCTGACTCTTAGACTACTTGCAGAGTGCTTTACCCTTCTTCCCTTCTCACCCTTTCTTTACACGTGGAAGCAGGACACTCAGCTCTGCCTACAATGTTCTTCAGCTTGCTTCTTAACCATTGACTCTCACATCCATCATTTAGGATATGATCCAAATGAAATAAAGCTATTATCAGAAAGAGGGCAAATTCAGGCTTACTGAAAACTACATAATGGCTGAAGCCAAAGAACAAAAGACATGGCATTTGAGATCACAAACAGGCCTACCCAACAGTGGAACAACACAAGTTCCCTTTCCTTTTCCCTGTCTTTTGGCATCATCGTTCCCCCAACTCTTTTCTCAGTAACAGATCTCCATGGAAATGCAGTCAGACATACTTGTTTCTGAAGGATCTTCTTTGTCTTAGGTTTTTAATGAAAGCCTATAGAAATAGGGATGTCTGCTCAACAAATTATAATCTGGTCCTTGGCCGATCATTGTCACTGACTTTCATTTAATCCAACTGGATCAGTGAGTATTCTATTTTCAACAGGCACAAATAGGGCCAACTGTAAAAAACAAAACAAGACCAAACAAAACAAACAAGAAAACAAGGCATTCTTGGTCTATGGTAAATACAGTTTTAACTTTTGTTTTGTTTCGTTTTTACACCTGTAATCCCAGAACCTTGGGAGACAGAAACAGGTGGATCACTTGGGATCAGGAGTTCCAGACCAGGCTGACCAACACGGTGAAACCACATCTCTACTAAAAATACAAAATTAGCTGGGCATGGAGTTGCATGCCTGTAATCTCATCTACTTGGGAGGCTGAGGCAGGTGGATTGCTTGAATCAGGGAGGCAGAGGTTGCAGTGAGTGACTGCGGCACTGCATTCCAACCTGGGCAGCAAGAGTGAAACTCCTCTCCAGAAAAAAAAAAAAAAAAGAATGGAGGGTGAGTGATGGCAGATAAACAGGTTACTTGAAGGCCACTCTTGCTAGATTAGGATAAATATGCAGATGTATGCCTCAGATGTTCATTAAAATGAAGATTTATTTCTCTTCACTTTCAATTTTGTCATTTGAGATTCATACTAGGCTATTTTTTACAAATGTTTACCCCATGCTACCTATTGTATTGGCCAATATTTCAAAGAATAAGTATGCTAAACTCTGTTGTGATACTTGAGTATATTAGTTAAAATAACATATATTTCTAGCCAGAGCAATCAGATAAGAGAAAGAAATAAAAGGCATCCAAACAGGAAAGGAGAAATCAAATTACCTTTCTTTGATGGTAGTGTGTTTCTATTCCTAGAAAACACTAAAGATGCTGTCAAAAGACTCTTAGACTTGATAAATAACTTCATCGAAGTATCAGAATAAAAAATCAAAGTACAAAAATCAGTAGCATACACCAATACCAGTAACATTCAATCTGAGAACCAAATCAAGAAAACAATCTCATTTACAATAGCCACAGAAAATAAAAAATAAAATGCGTAGGAATACATCTAACCAAAAGGATGAAAGATTTCTGTGAAGAAAAGCTATAAAACGCCACTGAAAAAATTTATAGATAACCCAAACAAAAAAAAAAAAAAAGAAAAGAAAAGCAATTCCAAGTTCATGTTTCGAAAGAATCAATATACTTAAAATGTTCATACTCTCTAAAACAATTTACAGATTCAGTGCTATTCCTATAAATTACCAATATCATTTTCCCAGAATTAGAAAAAAAACGATTCTAAAATTCATATGGAACTCCCTAAATAGCTCATATAACCAAGGCAATCCCAAGCAAAAATAATAAAGCCAGAGGCATCACATTGCCTGACTTCAAATTATACTGCAAGGGTACAGTAACCAAAACAGTATAGTACTAGTACAAAAAATAGAGAACAATTGAACAGACCAATTGAACAGAAAAAAGACCCTTGAAATAAAGCTGAATACCTACAACAAACTGACTTTTGCCAAAGTCAACAAAAAGAAACAATGGAGAAAGATAACCTATTCAAATAATGGTGCTGGGATAATAGGCTAACTATATGGAGAAGAATAAAATTAGACCCCTACCTGTCACCATATGAAAACATTTACTCAAGATGATTGAAGATTTAAATATAAGACCTCAAACTATAAAAATCCTAGAAAAAAAATACAAAATAGTCTTCTAGACAATGGCCTAAGCAAAGAAGTTATGATGAAGACTCCCAAAGCAAATGCAGCAAAATCAATGTAGAAAAGCGAGACATAACTAAACTAAGGAGCTTCTGCATAGCAAAAGAAACTATCAATAAAGTGAACAGTCTACCTAAAGAATGGGAGAAATTATTTGCAAACTATCCAACCAAAAATATTTTCAAACTATGCATCTTATTGATCTATTTAAGTTATAAGGAACATTTTAACATGATACTATAAGGAACTTAAACAGATCAACAGGAAAATAAACAACCTTATTAAAAAGTAGAAAAGGACAAGAAAAGATACTTCTCCAAAGGAGACATATGAGCAGTCAGAAACCATGAAAATAATGTTCAACATCACTATTCATCAGAGAGATGCAAATCAGAACGACAATGAGATACCGTCTCTCATCAGTCAGAATGGCTGTTATTGAAAAGTCAAAAAATAACAGCTATTGGTGAGGTTGTGGAGAAAAGTGAACTCATATACTGTTGATGGAAATTTAAATTAGTCCAGCCCCAGTGGAAAACAAGTAGTTTGGAGATTTCTTGAAGACTAATAGCAGAATTGCCATTCTACCGAGCAATTCCATTATTGGGTATATAACCAAAGGAAAATAAATTGTATTTTGAAAAACACACCTGCACTCATATGTTTATCACAGCACTATTCACAACAGCAAATACATGGAATCATCCAAGGCACATTTAGACAGTAGACTGAATAAAGAAAATGTGATACTTACACACCATGAAATACTATACAACTGTAAAAACAATCACATCCTTTGCAACAACATGGATGCATATAGAGGCCTTTATCCTAAGCAAATTAATGCAGTAACAGAAAACTAAATACTGCATGTTCTCAGTTACAAGTGGGAGCTAAACACTGGGTATGGATGAACACAAAAATGGCCATGATGGACACTAGAGATTCTAAAAACTGAGAGGAATTGAGGGGGGAAGGGTTGAAAACTACCTGCTGGGTTTCATGTTTGCTACTTGGGTCAAGGGATCATTAGAAGCCCAAACCTCAGCATCACACAATATACCCACACAACAAGTATGCACATGTACTCCCTGAAACAAAATTTAATAATCAGATTTAAACATAGAAAAAATAGGCTGAGCATGGTGACTCATGCCTGTAACCCCAGCACTTTGGCAGGCTGAGGCAGGCAGACCACTTGAGGCCGGGAGTTTGACACCAGCCTGGCCAACATTGTGAAACCCTGTCTCTACTAAAAATACCAAAAATAAGCTGGGCGTGGTTGCAGGGTCCTGTAATCCCAGCTACTCCAGAGGCTGAGGCGTGAGAATAGCTTGAACCTGAAAGGTGGAGGAGGTTGCAGTGAGCCAAGATCATGCCACTGCACTCCATCCTGGGGGATAGAGTGAGACCTTGTCTCCAAAAATAAAAATAGAAATAGAAAAAAAAGTTATGTTTTATAATGGAAACACATCCAGTCAAAACACTGTTTTTCTACCAGCATGAAATAAATTTAAATTATACAGCAGCTATACAATCTTGGTCACATCAAGAGACTAATTTACATGATTTCTTGGGCTTCCAAAAAATGGAAGATTTTTCAACTTTTCTACATTATTTTCAAAAATATTTTTCACAATCAATATTTTGGTAATTGTTAAGTAACAGTATGTTCAGGATTGCACACTGTAATTATTAGTAATGAAGATAGTCTACATGGTCAGTTAAGACTGCTATAATGTATCCTGGTAATTAGGATGACAATACCTTATGAAAGCGTCAAAGCCCAATGAACATGTTTGCCTAAATACAAGACTACACACAACTCCCACATGTACAACATCTAATTGTTAAAAATTTCCAGATAGGGTACGCTAGAACACGCCTCTTTTATGTATCCAGCAGTCTAATTTCTGATGTCTTCTTTGAAGTGTCACATTGAAATAGTGACATCAAACTCAACATGTCCACAAAGTAAATCTTGATTTCTCTCCTCAGCTTTCTCTTTGAATCCTACTCCCTTCCAGTAAATTATAGCATGATTCACTCCATTGCTTAATCAGAGATTCAATGTGTATTCATGTTTTTTCTGTTACTTGCATCCCACATGGTCAGTAAGTCAGATTTTTTACATCCTCAATGCATCTCACAATGATCTAGTTCCCAATACTTCATGATCATCATCTTAGCTATATAACCATTGTTATTTTTCACCTGGACTAATTTCAAGAACATTGACTTTCAACAGATATTCTAAAAAACATGTTCAATGAGTACATATTTTATAAGGTCTCATCACACTGAGCTTCTTTCACTTGCTAGAAAGGTTTTCCATCTTGGGATTATCCAAAGGCTGTTACTTCTACCTGGAATGTTCTTCTCACAGTTCTTGGCAGAGGTGACTTCTTTAGATTTTCTAAACCACCAACTTCAGTGGTTGCCTAAAGGTAACTTTCTTAGGTTCCCCCACCTGATCAACTTTATAGGTTGGTTTCTGTTCTTTGTTAGTCTAAATCACTAACATATTTTATTGTCTTCATCTTGCTCATCACAAGTGTAATTCACATTAGTTTGTTATTCATGTATCATCCCCTCTCTTCTCTAATATATGCTTCCAGTGGAGAATAAAAGTATTTTATTTATCAACATATAATCTAGCATAGTTTCAACATGTAAGAATTTATTAAATGATATTCTAATGAATACGTTATGATATGAGAACCCCCTGTGGTTAAGTTTAAGATTTTCCTCAGTAAACAATTTGAGACATATCTAATCTAATGTTTGAATGGGTAAGTCTAGGCAAAAGATCATGGTTGAAACATTTTTTAAGTCTAAATGACTTTAAAGCAGGTTTTAGCAAATATTGACTTCAGGCAGGTAAAAAATAGCATAACTGGTGAACTTTTCAACATAAATTGAGTGGAGAATAAATTACATCTTTAGATACCTGAATATGCTGAGTGGCTCTACTAAATTTTTAGCCAAAAACTAGTTCTATATTTTGAGAAATGATGTTTTTCTCCAGAAGAATTTATTTAAGGCTTTTCTTTTCAGCGAGATTTGGATGACAATATCTACCATTTCTTAAAGTTACTGAGATTCAGTAGAGTGTCTCTTTTTAGATGAATTCAGACATATTTAGGTATCAATCCAATTTCTGTATTTAAAAGTATCTATGAAAGTTTGGACAATTTGCTAAATATTTTTCAATTTAAAATGAAGAAAAAATATACAATCTATAAAATTAGATAACATTATTTATAAGATTTTTGTTATCATTTCTAGCTTATTTTAAACTCATGTATCCTATATATATGGCAAATCTTATCTTTTGCTTCTTTACAGTAAGATCCAGGCAGATGAAAATTAGACGATGGGTCAACTGGGCATGTTCCTGGAATGCCAATTTACAGATGGTACTAATGTTTCTTCGGAATGCATAATATGTGCTGGAAATGTAGAAAATCCTGTTCATCAGAACACGTCTCAGAGCTGCTTCTTATATGTCAGACAATGCTAGAGACTTTTTTCGTGAACTCCATTGCTTAGTTTCCTCTGCACAATATACATAAATGAGAGGAAAGCTTTGTTTTAAAAGCTTGGGCATATTGGGAGCCTGCTAAATAAGATGGTGTGACCAGCAAAGACCGGCCGAGATCGTGTGGGACATGCAACCTTAGGGCAAATGTGGAATTGTTAGGAACAACACATTGTAAGAGAGTACTGACACCTGTTCTATTCTACCCTGCCCTCTGCATTGCCTTGTCTTTGTTTTAAATAAATGTTGGATAAAAATTTAAGTAATAATATTTTCAGGGATGCCAGATTATTAATCTTTTCAATACATTTCATTAATTAATTGGTCAAGTTTTAGGTGTATGTGACTAATACATTTAATACTGTTAACAAATTATTGAAAACACTGTTAAAAACCTTTGTATCATACCAGATTATATCAATTTCACCAACTGAAAATTATTAGAAACTTTACCAACAGAGCCTTTATACCAACTCTTGCTTTCAGAATAATGATACAATGTAGGTCATTCATAAACACCAATGGCAACAAAATGGTGAGTTTGGAATGGAGTTTGCTAAACTTAGTTTACATAGATTCTTATCTATTGAGGATTCTACAAAAGACAGAAACACCTTCATTTTAGGTTTTGCCACCTAGATTTGAAGACTGCAACAATTGTCAGAGTAGATTCTCTTCATGAAAATATTGCTCTGCAAATCTCCAATTAGCAATGCAGAAAAAAGAAAATCTAAAACTTGAGAAGGAACATGTATTAAGAATATAGATTTTTTGATTTCAGAAAGCAAAATATTTTATAACCATTCTATCCTAGATAATTTACTAATATATTTTCATCTAAAGGCTTCTTAAAAGACTTGTGTCTATAGAGTCAAATTTATTCATCATATTTATTGCAGAATATATTTGTTTTATAAAATTAAAAATCCATTAATGTAAATAATGTATTTTCTCTTTAGTGTTTAAGATACTTATCTATGATGAATACATTCATTGAATTTAAATAATACTAGATATAAACTTTGTATTTAATGCAATAGTGAAAAAGTGTATTGTATTACATATATTTACATAAAGCTTATTTGGAAGAATTTTTTAAAAACTTTTCTAAATTTAAAATGTTTACTGCATCATAAATAAATAATAAAAAATAAGAGCATCTTATTGTTTTGTTTGTTTGTGTTTTGTTGCTAAGACATAAAGTTGAATTTAAATCACATAATACAATGATTATATAATAATATCAACTTTTAATAATAACTTCTTTAATATACCTTATATATAAGAGAATAGGCATAACAAATAGAAAGTTAGACACTATCATTCTTCTTTGATAAATGAGAAAAAAAATTTAGTGTAAATAGATCAGCTATTTATATTATATTTATATATTTAAACATACTATATAATAATATAAATATAACCTATTTATATTATTATACAACTAGTAAATGGTCAAAGTGAACTATGAACTATTGTCAGGTTTTTTCCAGAGCCTATCTCCAAATCAGTTTGCTATACCATATTATAAATGTATTACTCTTGAAGATGCTGTAGCAAAAAGGAATGCTTATAGAAAATATTTCTGTAAATATATATAATATGTAGAAAATACATTTCATTTAGTAATACTGTATCAGTCAGTTTTCAGACTGCTATAAAGAAGCTACCTGAGACAAAGTAAATTAGAAAGGAAAGAGGTTTAATGGACTCACAGTCTGACATAGCTGGGGAGGCCTCAGGAAATGTATAGTCATAGCGGAAGGCAAAGGGGAAGCCAGGCACATCTTACATGGCAGCAGGAAACAGGGCACAAAGGAAACTTCTAATTTTACACCATCAGCTCTCATGAGAATTTCCTATCATGAGAAAAGCATGAGGTAAATGGCCCCATGATCCAATCACCTCCCACCAGGTTCTTCCCCTGACATGTGGAGATTTCTTTTCTTTTCTTTTTTTTTAGATGGAGTTTTGCTCTGCCACCCAGGCTGGAGTGCAGTTGTACTATCTTGGCTCACTGCAACCTCTGCCTCCCAGATTCAAGTGATTCTCCTGCCTCAGTCTCTTGAGTAGCTGGGATTACAGGCATTTGCCACCACGCCCAGTTACTTTTGTATTTTTAGTAGAGATGGTGTTTCTCCATGTTGGTCAGCCTGGTCTTGAATTCCTGACCTCAGATGATCTGCCCACCTCAGCCTCCCAAAGTGCTGGGATTACAGGTGTGAGCCACCACACCTGGCCAGACATTTAAATTGGAGGTGAGATTTAGATGGAGACACAGAGCTTAGTCCCATCAAATATATTATATTTTTAAAAAATCCACTATAATATATGCATATATATAAATTTTATATTCCCTTTTATTTATATTTATATATTTAATCTTTATTTAACAATGCCTTCAATTATTTCATCATATGTTTTAAGCACTTCTAAAATTGCTGCCACTCTGCTACTGTTCTTCTTCTCCAGGTTTGTAATATAAAGAGCAAGAAGATATTTTATAAATTCAGAAAACAGTTTTTAAACCTTTGCTTGACTAAACTTATGAATTTGTTTTTTAGTAATTGCACTGAAACATTAAACTCTTTTTGGTTGTTTTTGTTACAAAGCTGTCTTAGCACATAAGTTTTAGGGAAAGTGTTCGTAAAAGTTTGGTTATGCATACTATTATACCCTTTGTTTATTTTTTGCTGCTTCTTGTTTGTTTTAATTTACAAGTAACCATCTCAGCAAACTAGAGCAAGCTTATAAGATATGCATTATAAATTAAAGTCATCTATTTGAATCTCCAAATATTTAGATCAAGGCAATATTCAATCTTGACATATCAGATAGAACAAAATTGTCTTTCTGTTGTCATCATGAACACTGCTTCAAAAATGAGGAGTACAGCTTTTAAAATGCATACAAGTCTGACCTCAAAATTATAAACTGTTAACTTCAAGAGCTGCGTGGAATAACCTCTTCAAAAAACTCTGAATTTCTGGTCATTTTAGAGAAAACCAGCCTGAAAATAATGGCATACACGGGGTGGGAGGAAAAGAGGTTCGTAAAGTTATGGTGCTAAAACTTTTGTCAGAAGGAAGAGTGGCAAAAGCCACATGAAATAACCTTACATATCCTTAGCACAATCACATCAGAAAGTCTTTTCAACACGTAATAAAGAAAACGCTCCATTTTCATTACAGTTCATTTGTAGTGATTAAACACTGCATTACCTTTGAAAGTTTGGGTACACTATATTGAATTTATGGAATTACAGAAATTAGAATTATAAAAGACCAATTGGCCCATCATGGTCAACTTATTAGTGAAAGATTATTTGGTGTAACATATTATTTAATGTTTGGTTAAATTTTAAATAAGTTAAGCAATAGTGCTTTTGGGAAATGATCTCAATGATAAGAAAGCTTAGAGCTTATATTTTTCATCATTATCATTAGAAAATGCATATTTAACCATATCCTAGCCACTGAGATTTTAAAAGTATGAGTCAGTTTTTCCCAGTATTTGAGCAGTTTCCCATAAGGAACATGGCAATGCTACAATATATTTAGTACTAACCATTTTTGACAAAGTAAGAAATATTGCCAAGTTACCAGGGTATGCACATTTTTAAATTGTTCTCATTTACTACTGGGAAAGATAGTTCAGTTTAAGTAAATGTAGAATATGATATAGAGAAAAATATTGTGAACAAATGTAAATTATCTTCATTCATGGCAAGACACTTCGAAAGTCTGACCTCAGAAAGGCTTTCTGTGGCTACTTCCTCTACATCATTTCTATCTTTGTATATTAAAAAAGTCACCACAGAATTTTCAAAATACTTCAGAGCAATCACCATAGGTTTTCTACAAATGATACATTCAAAAGCATTTTCTTCAGTAAGACGGAAGTTGAATAAATCCCCTGATTCAGTATGAAAGTCTAAGTCAGTCTATGCTGATGAATATTCTGTTACAAACTATTGTGTTTGTTTCCTAGATTTAGCATGAAATCTGAAACAGGGAGAATGAGAATTGCTATCAAATCCAGCTGCAATCAATCATCTTGAAATATACTCTGGTTCCTATGAGTGACACAACATCATAATTAAAGTCCTCTTCTGTTAGAAATTGAACAGTTTCAGAAACAATTTTTGATAGAAATAGACTTTTATAGCTTTTAATTTTAAATTGTTCCTTCTGGATTACCACAATTATGATTTAGCTCATTTAACTCATTTATTTATTTATTCATTCATTCATTCATTCATTCATTCAATTTATTAGATGGAGTCTCCTTTTGTCACCAGGCTGGAGTGCAGTGGCTTGATCTAGGCTCACTGCAACCTCCACCTCCCAGGTTCAAGTGATTCTCCTGCCTAAGCCTCTCATGTAGCTGGGACTACCAGTGTCCACCACCAGGCCCAGTAAATTTTTGTATTTTTAGTAGAGACAGGGCTTTACCATGTTGGCCAGGATGGTCTCGATCTCTTGACCTCGTGATCTGCCCTCCTCAGTCTCCCAAAGTCCTGGGATTAAGCTGTGAGCCACTGTACCCGGACCACTCTTTATTCTTTCTTGCAGAAATAAAATGCTTTCAGCAATAGGAAATTATTATTTTTTTCATTTTTATTTCCCCTTGCTTATACATTTTATTATATTTATGTCACATACTAGAGGTTTTGACGGAGTTGTGTGTTTGGGGACTCTCTTCTTAATGTATTCTCCCTACTCATATGTATTCATCTTTTAGATTCAAAGTAACCTTGAGGCAGTTTAACAATCAATTTGAATATGTTCATTTCAAAGTAAATTAATTTTTACAGATATATTTTATTTAATACCCTCATTCTCATGGTCACTCTGGCTTAAAATTCAGAATCATCTGTTACTAATCCATTTCCCTGTTACATTCAGGAAACTCACCTTTTTATTCAGTCTTTTTCAATGAGTCCATCTCAAATTAATTCAGTTGAATAACACTTTCCCTTATTTTATCATCTAATATTTTCTAGCAAAATTATTTTTCCCAAAGGTACCTGGATGAAATGTATGAAAAAAATAACCTCTTGCTTTGGTTCAGAATAGGATCACTTTCATATCTCAGATGCCCCTATAACCATTCGTTGATTAACTCAGTAGTTACCTATCATAGTATCTAATTCTTCTTTCAAATTTCTAAGATTAGCTATTCTGAGGAAATTAACCTGTTCATGAATTTTGAATAAAAGTATATTTTTGTAAACACGGAAATTATTGCATACAGAAGTTGATGGGAAGTTTTAACAGGAAGTTCTGAAGGAATCCTTTAATTCACAGATTGATCATGAAGTCACTGAGAAATGAGAACAAGGAGTCCCAGGAAAATGTATTATAAGAAGAAGAAAAAAACCTGAAGAGCAAATGCCAACAAAGAAAAATGTTATTTAATTCACATATGTGACCAAGAATGCTCATCACTTTTCTTTAAATATTTCATTAGATGTTAATTGAGCAGTTAATATAAGCAAAGGAATATGCTAGCTGTTGATAAAAGGTAATTTCCATATTTAACATTAAACGAATGGGGCAGATAACATTTCTGTTGTATATGCAATTTTTATGTAATAATAATTATTTCCTTCAAATTACTTGCAATCTATTCATAGACACACAGTAACTACTAAGAGCAAAATGTAATCCAAGAGTTTAAGAATGCAAGAAGACATCCCACAAAGTAGATTGTGATTAAGTCAGTAGTGAGTCATACAGACCCTATGCACTGTTGAATGGTAGAAAGAATACTAGACTAGCCATCTACCAAAAATTTGAGACTAACAGAACTTTGGGAAATCTATTCTTCTAAGGTAAGCAAATACTGAGGAAGAAAAGACTAGAAGCAGGGAAAATGACTTGTATCTATCATCTGTAAGGTCCTGATGATACATGGCACTGTAGTAAGGAAATAAGAAAAATTTTAAGTAGAGAAAATAGAGAAAAATGTTAATGGAAAACGTTAAGAGCTATACAAATGTAGTGAACTTTTCTTTTAATACCCAAAGGTTATTGTTTAGAGCAGTGTTTTTTCATCAGGGATAATTCCATCCTCAAGAAACATACGGCAAAGTCTGGAAACAATTTTTTTTTAAGTGTAGAGGAGAGAAAAAACTTTTCAACTACTTTCTCAGGTTCTGAGTCTGGGATCCTGTGAACTAAATTGACTAAAGATAAATTAACAGAAGAAAATTCAGGTAAAGTGTATTGATGTCTTATGTACATGGAGCATTTCACATACATAAATATTTGAGTTTATAGGATAAGCCGAGATTGAGGAAAAAATGACTAGGAGCAGGAAAGTGGCTAGAAGCAGGGAAAACCCAAAGGGGCAGTAAAGAGGGATATATTGTGGGAAAGTGACTAGACAAAAAAAGTGAGGTTTTGGTTATCAAAGTGGTAACTTGGGGGATGGTGACTAGGAAATGTATGGGGTAAATAATGGTAGATAAGGGTTCTTTGTAAACCAGACACATCTTGGTGCCATCTCTAGCAATAAGAGGCCTTTTCCTCTTCTGGGCATGGGAGTGGGGGACCTTTACAAATAAAAATTTCCCTTCATAAAGAGAAAATTTGTGACTTAATTTTTGTCAGATAGAATGAAAGCAGGTAGTTCTTATTGTGATTTCTCAATTGCTGTTGTTTTTTAATTAACTTCAGTTCAAAATCATCCTTATGCCAAAGTGGCATTCCTTTCTGTTGCAGCACTTGGGGTAGGGAGGAGCTGCTGGTGTCTAGCAGGTGGAGCCCAGGAATGCCACTAAACAGCCCACCATGCACAGGATAGTCCTCTTCCCCCCACCATAAAATTATCCAGCCCCAAATAGCATTACTGCTGAGGCCAAAAAATCCTGGTTGTGAGCAGATAGGAAATGATTCATGAGTGACATACAAAGTGCACCAAATTAAAGTGCATTGAATTAAAGAATGGGTGTGAAGTGGATAAAGGGGAAATATTCTTAGATGCAGAGAGAAAAAAGAGTGATAGGGTCCTTTTTAAAAGGAGCCTCATTACTCAAAAGTGAATTGTGAAGGCAATAATAGAGCAATAAGATTAAGCAGATTTCTTCATGCAAATGTAGGTCTTTAGGACCCGGCAATAATAAGAGAATTCTTCTGTAGTTAGTAGAAAAAAATTTGAGACTAAAAGAACTTTGGAAAATCTGTGCTTCTAAGGTAAGCAGATATTGGGAAGAAAAGACTAAAAGCAGGAAAATGATGGAAAGACTATAATAATAGATCCTATTTGTGTTAATGAAGACTAGGCAGATAAAACTCATTGGAAATGGTAGTTGAAAATGCAAAGAAATTCCAAAGGATTGTAGAAAGGGTAGACTGATGCCCTTAGAAAAAAGATATCACTGGTTTTCCTCAGAAATGAATATTTATTACTTTAGGCAATAGAACACCATAATCTGTATGGATGGTCTGATAAATTCCATGTATTGGGACTATTTGGGTGGAAAACTAAAACTCTCCTCACAGCTTTACATTTTAATAAGGTAGATAATACCTACTGTTTGTAATATAACACACAAGATAGCATGGAAGCTCAGAAGACTAAGGTAGATCATACATAATAGTTATGATATAAAACCTAAGTTTGCATGGAAGCTCAGAGGAGTAAGTATAGCTTACTATCACGGATAGGTAAATAACTTTTCTGAAATAAAATAAAATTTGAAACTGAATATTGGATTAACAAAAATGCATTAACTCTGAGATCTCCTATAGCACCATGTCTAACTTTTAGCCAACTTCTGCCCACCCCAGAAAAAGAAACTTGGGTGCTCTCCCTGCCCCCAGGGTAGGCTGTAGAATATTCAGGGTAGGTGCAGTAATTTCTGCTTTGCCCCTTTGGCAGCTCAAACAGGAATAATATTTATGCCTCATCTACCACAACCCAGACAGAAAATGGAGTGTAACATTCTTGACTCTCATATCCTCATCATTATCTAAAAAATGATATTGTCTATTCTGTCCTTAAAAATCCTGCAGTTCCACACCCACCCTATTGCCCTGAATGACTTGCTTTCACTCCAAATCTGCACATCTCAATCCATCACTTGAAGAATTTTACCTTAGGCGCAAAAAATATGATGTGAGAGACAGGGAGAAACAATTCTGTCAAATAATATGTACTTTCAAGTCTTCTGTCTTAATCTCTTATGGACTTTTAAAACTAATGCCAGAAACAAGAAGAATACTCTCTGCTCTGCAAGAGCATCTCTAAAACTGGTAAGATAAAATGAGACAGTCACTCTTTGGAGGTGCTACAGGGATGCTGTGTGGGAATACCTCACAAATCATCTCATCCAGACACCTACATCATCAATTTGAATGAGAACTGGCATTATTGACTTGTTTCAGGAATGCTATTATAGTGACCGGGGGGAGAAAATGTTTAATCAGTTAAACGCTTTGGCATTCCTTAGCAGGCTCTGTCAAAAACAGTCATTTAGAAAGAGCTCACATAATCTTCCTCTGCTTCTTTATATTACCATTTCTGTCAATCACATTGTCATTCTTCCAATCAGCCAAGTTAGGAAGGGAAGGATCAGTCTTTCACAATTTTCTTTTCTGACTCCCTGGTGTAATTTTCCTGCTCCACTGGTACTTTTCTTACAATATATCTTTGTGTTATTCTGATTCCCTCCCACTTCTCATATCCCTACTCAGGATAGCATTTTATACAACTTAATTTGTGTGTGTGACCTGAGCACATTTACATGATTCTCTCCTCCAGTACAACCAGCAACATATTCTAATACAACATAAAGTGAAGGTAACTTACATGTGTGTATCTAAAGGTTAAAATGTTCAAAATAGTTGCCATGCTATTGTGATTATGGGTTTGCCTTTCATTTTCTTTTACTGTCTCTAATCCTTTCATTATTGATTTTGTTGTTTGCTGTATGTGTAATCAACAATTGGCCTTAAGCTATTCTTCAGTTTCAATACTTAATTTGCAAACTTAAATAAAAAACATTAAAAGATTTTTAGAACTTCACAACTTGTACAAATAAATGCATTCCAAATATTTTATTTATTCTTTTAAGCTTTCTAATTTCTCTAATTCTTATTTTCCTTATTTCTTTCAAAATAATCCACAAAATTTAAAACTCTAAAATATCAATAAATGTCTAAGTTTCCAATTTATCTATTAAATTATTTTTTAAATCTATTTGGGTATTTATTATAAAGCTACACAACAATTTTAAATATTTATGTAAAATAGAATTAAAAATTATAAGCTTGCTAGAAATGAAATATATAAAACAACTCAAAGTAGAAGTAGATCCTGAGCAACTCAAATTATCAGTCATCTGTTCACATGAACAGCCAGTAATCAAAAGCTGTTTCCTGACATCTACCAAAAGACCAGCAGAGAAAAACCTCTTAGGCAGATACCATCCTATTTCAAATCATTGTATTGGTTGTCTAGCTCTTCCAGAACAAATTAACACAAACTCAGTGGGTGAAAACAACAGAAACTTACTCTCTCAGACTTCTGGAGTCCAGACCTTTGAAATAAACGTGCTACCATAGCCATGTTTCTTACAAAGGCTCTAGGGGAGAATCCTGGCCTCTTCCAGCTGCTGGTAGCTTCTGGCATTCCTTGGTTTATGGCAGCACAATTCCAGTCTCTGCTCCAGCTTCACATAGTCTTCTGTCTAGTCACTAGTGCCTATAACCTCCCTCTCTTCTCTCTTTTTAATACACCAGCCATTTGACTAAGGCTAACTCAAAATGCAGAATAATTCTAACCTGGGATCCTTAACTTAATTACAACTACATAGAACCTATTTCCAAACAAGGCATTCACCAGTACTGGAGTTTAGGACTTGAACATATATTTTTGGAGTATACAACATAACTTATTATACCCCTGGGAGATTCAATTTGCACTAATAGCTTTATTTAACTGCCACCATTACTCATAGTCTTTACTTAATTGCTTTCATTCCTCACCCTCAGGTGAGATTATCCACAGCAATATCTTGCACCATTTTTAACCATCTATCACCATTACATAATACCAATTATAACAGAGTTCTAAATGCCTATTAGTCATTATCAGTCTTAGTATTACTTTTGCACCAAGATAATAATGTATTCCAATTTACAATGACCAATTTAGTGAATAAATGAATATAATTAAATATGTGTTTACATTAAACACTTATTTGTGTAAGAGTAAAGGCAATTAAAAGGACAGGTAATATTTTCTTCACTTGATAAAAAGTTTTGATGAACATTTATTCAAGTAAATTTGATGCATTAAGAGGACATTTTACATTTCTTTTACTAACTTTGAATCTTAAAACTTTTCTTATATTAGAAACAGTTGGGCAACTGTTTCTGCCACCAACAACAGATATCAGCTATTCACTTTCTTGGCCTCCTTTGCAGCTACAGTACAAGCCAAGTGACTTTATGCTTCACCAAGGAGATGCTTCTAAGCCAGTCTTTGTATCATAAAACCAGGCAAGTATAGAGGCTGGCGCCTCGGTATGGAGACAGTGACATTTAGATTTTTGAGGCAGTAACACCAGTGGTTCTGGCAGCAGAAGTCCATGCTCAAGCCAGCAGTCGTAAAGATACACACTGTGGTGAATTGCACTGTGTTGCCATTGGAGTTTCGCCTTGCAGCGTGTTCTGGGGCATTATTCGTGGTGATGTAGTCTTCAAGCCTGGTTATAGGCTTTTCCAGAGATTATGTGGACTATCTGTAATTACTTATTTGATTACTTTTCTGTGTTGCCAGCAGCACAGAACAATGATTGATGCATTGACTCACCAGATTCAGTTCACTGGCAACAACAAATAATCCAACACGTCCATGTAATTAAGAAAATTGAGCAGGAGGCACAGGGAATGGAAAGAGGTCAGAATGTGATGGCTTCTATAATACCAAGAAATGAGTAAAAGCCTCGATTTTTAATCCAAACTTTATTTCTACAAAACATTTTATAATATATGCTCTGTTATCCATCTTGTTGATATATAAAATGTATCCAAATATAAATGAAATATCTTTATTTTTATAACTTGTTCATCTACATAAAAATATACAAAACAAAATATATCCTTGTTAATAAGATGCAGATAGTGATATTAATATTATAGATGTGTGCGTGTATGAAATTAGGTATAAGGACTAGGGATGTCATCAACATTGTCACTGCTTTTATTCCTATCATAAACTATAAAATTTTCTAGGGGTCTCTCCAAACCTGCATGAAATAGTCCAGTATTTTTAAGTTATTTTCCACAATAATATACCAGGCCAACGTTAATAACTTATATTTAATATTACCATATATCTTTTCTTCCAGACACCTATATATATCAATATATCCATATTTACCTATAGATAGATCTATGTATGTATCTATAGATGCATCTATATAGAGATGCAAATATATCCTTTTATTTTGCTATCAGTATTGTTTTTAAAACAGTCATTTAAAAAATGTAATATCATGTAACATAGGTTAAATAGAGTTTGTAGAAACTAGCCAAATGATCTAACTGTAATTCTAAACAACTTTTTGAAGTTAATTAAAAGAATGCATTCTGAGTTCCAAAAAAGCAACGTGTATATAAATTTTCATACTATAACATGTGAAAACTAAATTTATCAGTTAAGCATCTTCTGTCAGTGAATTAATATAAAGCAGAATGATTACAAATGTTGTATAGGATTGATGAAGGTTAGAAACAAATGTTAAATAGTTTAAAAGGTGATTGTTTAAGAATAGGCTTTAAGATTTAAAAAATACGTTTAGGTTTATTTTGTAATTTTGAAGAAGCGTCATCTAAGTCTAGAGAGCATTTACTTGCAAAAAACTGAGGACATGATATTTTTAAAAATAGAGAAAAGATTAATCCTTTAGTATTTTTAAATGTCATAAAATAAACTTTTGTTTAATTTTAAAACTTGAAGAAAGTCATTTATGTGATAAAATCAACAATGAAAAGAGTACCTTTAAATTTATCCTTAAACCTATACTGCCTAAACATATAGACAAATATATTCCACATCTCTCTGGATCAATGACTCATTAAGAACCCTTTAAGAAGAAATCAATGCATTTTAATCCCTTCTATACTTAAGCATAATAAGCCACTTCAACAAGCACTTATTTCTTCATCATAGACATGTTTATTTACATGTTTCTGAGCACTATGTCAGTTGCTATTTGAATGTTTTCATCTCTGCCAATTCTCATTGTTACACAGAGAAATATTCTATAGCTCTTACATTTGAATTCAGGTTTATAAATAGTGATTTTTAAAGAGAGCTAGACTGAAAAAGAACCATTTGTATTCACTATTGAGGTCAAAATATATCTTACCTAACAAAATATTTTTAAGCACAAATCTTCCCTTTTGCTAGATATAAGAATTATTATATAAAAATATATATTGTATGCATATATATCTTACATTCATCTTATAATATCTTATATGCATGTTTCTATCTTATATTTATATATAAGATATAAAAACAATGCCACTATATAGAGATACATAAAGGCTTTTCAATTTTAAATTACTCCCTGGAATGTAAAGTATTTGTAACTTTTCAATTTAAAATTTATATATAAAAATAACTTTGAGTGAAACTTAAGTAATTTCTAAAATAAATTATAGACAATTTAATTAATAAGTCATTAGCATTCATAGATTAATATATTTAAGAATATTTCATGCACTACGAAATTACTAAATATATAAGGCATGATTAATAATGCTTTATTTGCTTTTAAATAGTTCAGTTAAGTTAAAGACAGGCTGTCATGTAAAAACTCAATTACAAATAACATGGGCAAATCTATTAAATTTGTGCAAGGTTGAGGCAAGGCCTAGAAGAAAATAATCAATATCAACTGCATCTAAACAATGAGATGTTTTAAAAACTGAGTCATAAAGAGTAATTAATAATTCAATAATTAAATAAAATTAAGGAAAATAAACTATAAGCAGAAGAATAAAATATGTAAAAACACAGATGCATGAAACAGTATGTTTGAAGCAATTTGTCCTTTACTAGATCTGGTTTGGTCTGAGACAAATATGCTACATTTTCTTTTCACTAATTTTTGTATTGAGATAAAATTTATGTAACACAAAAATTTCCCTTTTTATTCATTTTCAAGTATACAATTGAGTGGATTTTAGGATATTCATAGTAACTTACAACTCTCATCACTACCTCATTCTAGAAGATATCATTAACCCCTAAATCCTCCTTCTCTCAATCTCTGTCTAGGGGTTAAAGACAGCTCCTGGCAGCTGTAATCTAATTTCTTCCTCCCTGTTTTTGCTTATTCTTGACAGTTCACATAAATTCATTCAAGTACCATGAAGTCTTTTGTTTCTGGCCTTGTCATGTTGTAGCATGTGTCAGTACCTCATTTCCTGTTATTGGCTGAATAATATTCCATTGTAGGATATATCACTTTTGTTTCTCTTGTGATCATTTCATGGATATTTGCCTTATTTTGCTTTTTGGCTACTATGAATAACACTATGTACATTCAAGTACAAGTTTTGGTGTGAACCTGTGCTTTTATTTCTCTAGGAATACAATGATGGGGTTACAGGATACCTCTATATTTAACATTTTGAAGAACTGCCAAATGCTTTGCATACAAACTGCATTATTTTACATCCCCTCCAGCAATTATGAAGGTTCCAATTTTCTACGTCGTCTAGCACTTGCTATTTTATGATGTTCCTTTTCTTAAATAATTATAGCAAACCTAATGGTTATAAAGTGGTATCTTATGGTTTTGATTTGTATTTATTGAGATTGTACATTAGGTTAGGTAGGACCACATGATGAAATCTAGCCAAAGAATTGTGACCGTAATTGAAATGCATCACTTCCAGTCTGGGGCATTTATTTGGTGTCTAAAACCCTTCTGAAGTTCTTTCTACCAAAGATGCCAACAACTGGCTTTGTTCTTTTAGTGTAAATGAGCAGAGCTCCTTTGCTAATCAGAGATGGACATGCAGAAACTTCACAGTGGCTCAAGACACTACAACTGTGAAATTATTCATGACAATAGGACAATAATAGCCCACCTGTACTGGTATTCACATCACCTCTGCTTCTATGGCAATTACTGTTTGGAAAAATAGACAATAAAAGACATTGTGTGGTGGTACAATAACACACTTGAGTCTCTTTTTTTAAAAGAGCAAATGTTACTGATTTTATCATATAAATAATGGTGAGAAAGAATGACTACCTAGGATACTTGTTAGATTACAACTTCCAAGATTCTTAAATACAATTTTGGTTTTAATTATTGCGTCTCATTTGTCTAACGACATGTCCTTGAGTGTTTCTTATTTAACAATCCAGAAAGAATGCACTGATTTTGAGAGATTAAGTGTAGTTAATAGTCTAGCTTACCTTCCAATTTTCTTGAAGTCCCTCCACCCTCTGAAAGAGGGTGTTCTATTACTTTCTCACGAGGTCAAAATTTGAGACGTTTTGCTGCAGTAAACTTTTTTTAAACTTTCTAGTCAGCCATCATGGGAAATGAAATTATGTTAATGGAACTGTATTAAATGTTAAAAGATAAAAAGATGTGTATGTGTGTAGGGTGTGTGTGTGTGTGCGTGTGTCTATCTCTTCAAATATTTTGTTCAAGAATGAAATCTGTGCTTGTATATCTATCAACCAAAGGAATATGCGTGTGTGCATATATATATATATATACATATATATATAATTTATTTTATATATATATAATTTATTTTAAAACCACCTTAAAATCATTTTTTTTTGCCTGTTTTAGACTTATGATTACAATCACACTATATGCCGCATCCACTATGTGAAGGCTCTGGAATCTTCACTGACATCTATTTTGTTAAACATTTTGCAGTCAGTATTACTTAAACCCCAACTTTAGAAAGGGGGGGAATAGATTCAAAGTCTTATGTTGCCTGTGAGCTGTCATTATAAAACAGTTTTTGTGACTAGCAGATCATGACTTTCTTTTTAAGAAAGAAAGGAGAGATAGAGTGAGAGAGAGAGAATGACAGAGACAGAGAAAAGGAGGGAAAGGGGAAGAAAAGGAAGGAGGAAAAAGAAAATAAAGAAGCATAAGTGAAACTATAGGTCTACTACCCAAATGAGCAAACTTGGGGTGTTTTGGATTTATTTACTTTTCTGCTTCTGATTCAGACACCTTCCAGCTACCTCTGGCCATCCCTGGAGCCAGAGCTCAGCATGCTATGGAATCAGTCCTGATTACCGCTGGGTCTTTCTGTTCTGAATTTGGTCCATAGTGATTTTGTTTTTTAAAATTACTAGGGTGAGTTTTATTTTTTAACCATTTAAACTATCACAGCAGTCTTTGAGTTTTTGATCTATTTTATAAAAAGGCCCAACTGAACTGGAAAGTTTAGCCTATTACTTCTTTTTTCCTATATTATGAAAATAATTTGTAATTGGAAAAGATATCCATTTTACTCAATGTAACAAGTAGGACAGAAATTTGCCTTCTCAACTCCAATATAAGAAAGTTCTTATTTCTTAAATTATCACTAATAGTAGGAATTATAAAACTTTAATGTTGTGGCCAATCTTATTTGGTGAAAATGGTACAATCACTTTTTAAAATTTCTATTATTGTGATCATTGATGAGCTTACCCAATTTTAATACATTTATTAGTCATTTGTATTCTTACTTTGTTCTTACTTACATTTTACATTGAGGTAATGACTTTTTCTTATTGGTATTGAAAGATTCATTTTAAATTATAGCTATTAACCTATATCCTGTTGCATAAATTGAAGACGTATTTTACCAATATGTAACTTAAGCATTAATTCTTAATATGCAGTTTCACTGACAGAAGTATGTGTGTGTGTTCACATATGTCTATTTTTTCCTTTTCTAACTTCTGTATTGCTCATTATGTAAAGCTCTTAAGCATAGTGCCGAGCACTACATAGGTAATGCACAATCATTAGCAATTATTATTCTGTCTTTATCTTCCAGTGAAATTATTCTGCTATATAGTCAGTGCTTCATTTTGGTAGTTAATCTTTCCAAAGGAAGGTTTTCTATAAACACAGAGAAGGGAAAATGTTCCAAATACGTATATTTTATACTAAATTAGAATTTTTACAATAGTAAGTAATAAAGTTCCACAATTATTTCTACTCATTTTAGTATACTGGGGGCGGGATTGAGATTTATGTGTGTTTCTACTGTGAAGAGTTACTGTATTCTCTAAAGATAACTTTAATTTTATAAGGTTGGGCAAAAGATTCTTTGTCCTGCATTATTTTTTAGTCAAATCTCGATCAAAGACTCCTCTAATTTTTAGCCTCATTTTGGGTTTGTTAATATTTCCATTAACTATTCTAATACTACAGAGACATTTAGGGGAAAATGTTGGTAGACAAAGTCCATCTGAAATCTTGACCTGTAGACAATTTTTTGTCTTGTCAAACAAAAATTTTAGGCTAGATTTTCTTAGAAATCATGAGACTATAAAAAAAAGTCCAACTATGTATTAATTATGAAAAGCAAATCTCAAAATGCATGACACATAAATCAAAATACAGCATATGTGGTTTGAAAGGACACCAAGAAAATGCAAATAAAAGAAAAATTTGACAATAAAAACAGTAATAAATGTAAAATAGAAATAAGATTTTTAAAAGCCATAAAATAAGGCTTATCCTCTATTGAAGATAGGTAACAATCACAAAGATATATAACAATTTTTATTCTATATTGTATAATATCATAATAAGCAAAATCTCTGAGATATGAGAAAATTTCACAAAAAATTACAGAAGTGAAAAATTGTCACAAAATATCAATATTTTCTTTAAATCATTTCTGATGTAGAGAAAAAATACAAATTTTAGGGGATCTGATTAATACTGTAGTTATACATTATACTTCCTTTCTGAGAATGCATATTCGGTTAATCATTTGGTGGAAAATTTGCATATATAGGCTATTTGCTTTAATATTAGTCATTTATGAGAAATCATGCAGACTTGTTGACTGTTCTTGGGATCAAAACAAAAGACAATTTAGAAATTAAGAAAAAGGAGAGAAATACAACACTATAGCATCCTGATCAATGTTACCAATTAAACCACAAAAATAAAAACAAAATGCTACCAGATATAAAAATATAAACAAACTAAAGTCTCATAGCCTAGTCTTCAATTAAAAAGAAATGTTAAAATTTAGAAACTAGAGAAAAAAGAAAGAACGTTAACTTTAAAAATGTATGCAATGCGAGCATAATTATTAAAAGAGATATATGCTAGTCTTAGACCATGAGGAAGAATGAATGACAACAAAAGAAAATTTCAGCTCATATGTTGAAAGCTGGAAGAGCAAAAAGCCTAAAACAATATTATTAACTGTTTAATAAAAATTTTAGTGGAAAATAATACTATCTAAAAGAATCAGACTAGAAGCAATGATCCATTAGTCCCATTCTATTTCTAAAATGACTAACAGTGTATAGGCCAGGGCCTGTGGCTCACATCTGTAATCCCAAAGCTTTGGGAGGCCCAGGCAGGAGGACTGCTTGAGGCCAGAAATTAGAGACAAGTCTGGGCAGTAAAAACAAACCCTGTCTCTTTCTCTCTCTCTCTCTCTCTCTCTCTCTCTCTCTATATATATATATATATATATATATATATATATATATATATATTTAATTATCAGGGTATGGTGATATGGACCTGTAGTCCCAGCTACTCAGGATGTTGAGGCAGGAGGATCACTTGAACCTAGGAATTGGAGGTTGCAGTACACTATTATCATGCCACTACACTCAGCCTGGGCAACAGAATGAAACTCTGTCTCTAAAAATAATAATAATAACTTATAGCTAAATGTCAGCCAGGAAAAATTTCTAAAACAGAAAACCACAAATAAATAACATTTGGGAAAATAATGCTGATTTTATTATATGTAAAGAAGACTTTTAAAAAATTTTATAATATTATTTTACTCAAAATTGTTTGAAAACATTTGTGTAATAATCTGTATTGTAGAAAAAATAGCAATTATTCTGTTGGATCAAGAGAATCAGAAAAGCAATTGATAAAAATTTATGAAAAAGAAAATTATAAAATTAGCAAAACATAGACTAATCTGAAAGTGTCTATGAATTATTTCAGGAAAGAAATAGGTAATTTCAAATAATAGTTATAGATCATGAAAACAATGTTTCCAAATCCATCTATGTAACACAGTAAATATGTTAAAAGAAATAAAACTCTAGCCCTATCATATTTTAGATATAAAAATAAAATAAACCTCAAAAGAAAAATGGTAAATACTGAAATAAACATTTTTGTGAATGTCCAAAGATATTTGGTAAATGCCCAACATCTTTTCTGATTAGATAGATAAATAAATTGATTTAAAACACACTATTGGAAGTAGAATATCATTGAAGATAGCAAAGAACTGCCCTCTCAACCATATTACTAGAATTCATGTGATATACTTGCAGTTTCATTAATGAAATGGACAAATCAAGGATCCCTTTTATTATCACTGTTATTTAAATTGCTCTAAAAGATTTAGCCATTGCAAAGTAACAGATGAAAAGAATATTCAGGTATTTGAAAGAAGACAGTTATTTCCATATGTGACATAAACTGTGTTATATAACCTGAATTTTAGCATTCTATGCTACTAAACTGAATCCCTCATATTAAATAAGAAAACAGAAAAATAAAAAAAATATTCAGAGACTTTCAAAGACTGAGACAACATAAATCAAGTTACAACTTTGGACCTCTCTCTTCCTCTCTGGGGGTGTGTGAATGTGTCTGTGGGCAACTGATATGTAATTGAAAAACGTTAGTCTACAATTAAAGTCAATAATAAATGATAACATCACAAACTGTGTTACCAAGAAGAAATGCAAAAAAGTTTGGGGTACAAAGTATTCATGAGAATCAAACGTGTAAAAGGAAAGAAAATGAAGCAGAATTTGGAGGAGAAAGACATCAAATTATGACACAGGCTCATCAGAGTCTTATACAACAGATAAGTTTCACAAAGAGCTGTCTAACAAAACTGGAAGCCTAATGGGACAGATTAGAGACCTTCCATCCTTCAACTGGTGTCACAGCCACAATTGGGAGTCCTCTCTCCTCTCTCCTTTCCATTATCCGTTCTAGATTTTCATCACTTTCACTTTTCGATTATCTGTGTCATAGACCACCCTTGCAAGGCTGTGACATTAGGAGAGATCTCAATTTCCCACCCTTAAGAAACTGATAGCTGGAGCTTTCCTGCTGCCTGTACACCCTATAGCTAAGCAGGGAGTCCTTCCTTGAAAGACTTTCTTGAAAGAAAATCACAGTAGCACAGATACATAATTAAAGGATGTGATAAATAATGTATAACATGCAAGAGATAATATTTACTATTTAGCAATGAACACATGATATAGAATATGCAGTGTACAATTCATAATGCACAATATCTGTAATATATAACAGATGAATGTACATATTAATGTAATTGATTTCTGCTTCTCCTCAGTGGGTGGACCTCATTCTTTCCCACTGCCAATAAGGTTTCTTTACTGGGTGGGGAGAGAAACCCTGGGGCCAAATCAAGCTTACATCATTCAAAGTCAAGGATTCCAGAAGAATGAGACTGCTTTTCTCTCTGTCAAGATGCTGACACGCCTTTGTGCTTGCTTTTTGTAGGGGATGGGAATGCTTTGTCTCTTTTTGTTTTGAATTCTCATCTAAACAATGACAAGAATGGGTGCTGACTGGCACAATGTCGGGGGTATGTTGATTTTTCACTGGCCTTTCCATATTATTCTTCACCCTGCTCTGCCACAACTTGTGAAGCCGAGAGTCTGAGCTCTGTGAACTATGTCATCTTGTCCCCTTGTCCTCTCATTCAGCTGATGAGAGGCCCTGGCAAAAATTGGATGAAGGGAAGAAAGATTGGTGTATCTAATCTCCTGTGTCTCTGTTGGGATTCGTCTCTGCTCCTGCCTTTATTCTTCCATGACGGAAGTGTCTGGCAGGCCCTCTCCTGTGGATTGATCTTTTTCTGGGCTCAATAGCAATCTTATTTCTTGTGTCTTCAGAGATGGGGTCCAACGGCTTCTCTGTTGCTGCCCAGCCATTGTAGTTTCTCTTTGCCCAGTTCTTACTCTGTAATAGTCTCTCCACTGTTAATCATTAGAGTCTGTGTCCATTTCCCCCGAAACCCTGGGTCAGCCATCATCTCTTTACTTAACTTCAGCAAATGTCTCTGGGCCTGACCTGGGCAGACACATTGATAATTTTATGGTGTAGAGAAGGAGTAGCACTGAGATTTGTAAGCCAAAAGATGGGATAATATGATTGTCCACTCTAATGGAAACACATTAGTTTCTGAAGGAAAGGGGGATTAATTTTAGGAAAATGAAGAGGAAGCAATCTTACATAAAAATTACAACTGTCCCCTGATCTTTCTTTGTAGTGTTTACAAACAGAACATTTTCCTCAGAAATGCAATTCCAAAGCCCAATGACACTGTAGTCTTATTTTTTATGAAATCTAAATTACATACATTCCTTTTCCAGAGTCTACCCCAAACCACTCCTTCCATTCACTCCACTGAGAAACAAGTGCATGATCCCTATTTAATATGGTTTTGTTTTATCAGGCCTGTACCCAACTACTCATGTTTATACAGTAAATGACTAGTAAGAAATTAACTGCTTCTAATGAAAAATAAATAAATAAATAAGATGCCCGAAATAGCTGAAATGACACTACCTCTGATTAAGCACTTTCATTTAGGGAAGTGGAGAGATGAGACAAATGAAAGGCCTCTTACCTATTGCACAGGCCACATCTTGCAGGATGTAGAGTCAAGACTTCTTTGTCAATGAATAAGTATTTGGTTCTGGAAGTGTGTTGACCTCTGGTTTTTCATGATGGACTTCTCTTCATCATGTTTCTTTGACATACCTGAGAAGGTGCTTTTTATTTCTTGTTGTCATGGACAGGAGGTTCTGAGAATTGTTTTATGATTTGAGAATCACAGTCTTCTGTTTAACAGTCTTAACAATTTTCAGGGGCAAAACTTCTCTTTCTGTCCTTCAAGGTTGATTTTCTGGGGTCTTAAAAAGTCTGATTATCAATACTTTGATCATAATAACAGGGAGTTTCTCTAAATTTATTTTTCTTAGTACAAGGTCTAAGGGCTTAACTCACTACACCTCTCTCTCAGGCCCCAAAATATCTGTTTCTCTTCTGCTCTCTGCCTTGTGAAAATATGAAACAATAAATGAGATAAGACAAAGTTGTTATGCTCACTACCTCCAGGAATCAGCTCAAAGGTAGGATTTTTTTTTTTTTTAATTGAGGAGTCTGGCTCTGTTGCCCAGGCTGTAGTGCAGTGGTGGGATCTTGGCTTACTGCAACCTCCACCTCCTGGGTTCAAGCAGTTCTCCTGCCTCAGCCTCCCAAGTAACTGGGATTACAGGCATGTTCCACAATGCCTGGCTAATTTTTGTATTTTCAGTAGAGACAGGGTTTCACCATGATGTCCAGGCTGGTCTTGGACACCTGACTTCAGGTGATTGGTCTGCCTCGGCCTTCCTGAGTGTTTGGATTACAGGCGTGAGCCACTGCACCCAGCCTCAGATTTCTCCTGCTTTATGGCAGAAGGTTAGTTCTGGTGTGACAAGGGGTGAAGGACTGGAGATACAAGGCTACCCCAAGAGACAAGGGTCCTCCTAGGACCCAGTGCCCAGTGCCATCCTTTAGATTTACTGCTTCTGTGATGTGCTGCCATGAACATTAGCATAAGGCATGGAATTTGGATTTTACCACCTTGATAGATGTTCGCTTTCTAATACTATCCTTACTGGATGAAAGTTTATGTTAATGGATTTGTCTGCTTTATCCTTCCTGCCTTAAGTGAGGGTAAACAAAGCTTGTCTCTTTGTATTTGAACTTTATTAAAAACCTACAATGGTTGGAAAAAAAAATTCTGAGCTCTAAATCTCCAAAATCCGGACTCTTGTCTTTTTTAACTAGATCATTTGGAGCTCAAGCACAGAAAAACGCTTGTTCTGCTTTCCAAAAAAATCAACAAGTGAAAGTTTTCCCAATGCTTTCCTCCCAAGTGAAATTAATTGCTAGCTTCCCAGACAGGAAGAGAAAGATTTTCAGAGCCCACAAGACTGGTTCAGTTTAGCTAAATCCATATTTTAGATTCCGTTTCATGAAACATCCACTTTGGAGTACCAGTTTCTGTATTACTGAGATCAAGTAAAAGAAACCCAACTCAACTTACTTTGAACGTAAAAAGGAAATACATTGACTCATATTAACCAGAAGATCAGGGTACAGGTAGACTCAGATCTAATAAGAATCTGAATCCTGATGTTCTTTCTCTTTTCCTCTCCTTTGCTTTCTCCACTCCTTCCCTCTCTCTTCCTTCTCTCTTACCTGCAAATATTCAATCCTATCTTGTCTTTCTGTTTTAAGTGTGCTCTCTCTCTGTCTCTCTCTCTCTCTCATTTGCTCTCTTTTGTGTACGCACGTGCTGTCTCACCCTCTCCTCTGAGAGTATTAGGGTTTCCTCTGTGTAGTGGTTAATATTGAGTGTCAACTTGATTGGATTGAAGGACGCAAAGTATTGATCCTGGGTGTGTCTGCGAAGGTGTTGCCAAAGGAGGTCTTGCGTAAGTGGACTGGGAAAGGCAGACCCACCCTCAATCCTCCTGGGCACAATCTAATCAGCTGCCAGCATGACTGGGATAAAAGCAGGCAGAAGAATACGGAAGGACTAGACCGGCTAAGTCATCCGGCCCCCGTCTTTCTCCTGTGCTGGATGCTTCCTGCCCTCTAACATCAGACTCCAAGTTCTCCAGCTTTTGGATTCTTGGACTTAACACCACCAGTTTTTCAGGGCCTCTGAGGTCTTCAGTCACAGACTGAAGGCTGCACAGTCGGCTTCACTTATTTTGAGGTTTGGGGACTCAGACTGGCCTCCTGCCTCTTCAGTTTGGATACGGCCCATTGTGGGATTTCACCTTGTGATCCAGTGAGTCAATTCTCCTAATAAACTCCCCTATATTTATACAACTCTCCTATTAGTTCTGTCCCTCTAGAGAACCCTGACTAATATACTCCGTGTGGGGACAGAGCTTTGGGGATGCACCATACTAGTTAGTGAAAGCAAAGAAGATAAAAAGAGTTTTTCTGTAAATATCTGTATATACAATCCCAGGGGACAATAACAATCCCTTTTTTGAACAAATTGCCTGGAAATGGGTCATGTGTCCACCCCTGTTATTAAGGGATAAGAAAATGGTGACCTGCAACCAAAACAGATTCACTGAGAAATTACTCTAGTTGGAAGGAGAAAGGGAATAGATCCTGGAAAGATAAAACAACACTCACCCATCACAGCAAAAATCAAAGAAAAATAACAAACAAAAGATACAAATCAGAAACCCCAAAACTCGAATCATGTTTCCAGTGTTGGGCTCTTATAAATTGTGCTTCTATGAATTGCATGTTTTTGGTAAATGTATATACACATTTCTGTTTAGAAAAAATATACACCTAGAATTGTTGGTCCCTAGGACCTATGCATTTTCAGCATTAATAAGTAGTGGCAAATAGTTTTCTAAAAATCATTTTTGTAAGAGTATGCTCCCATCAGTAGTACATCAGATTTTCTGTTACTCCACATTCCCACTACTATATGGTATGACATCTTATTTTTAACTTTTCTGGTGTGTGTGTAGTGGCATTATATTATTGTGTTTTAACTTGGATTTATCTGGCGATGAAAATAGTTAAGCAAATCATTATGTTTATTTACAATATGGATATCATCTTCACAAAATTCCTGTTCAGTTCTCTGGGTCATTTACTTACTGGATTTTCTGTTATTTGCTTATCAATTCAAATAAATCTTATGAATGTGAGTTCTCTGTGAGATATACACATTATTTTTCCATCTAGGTAGCATGCTCACTTACTCTCTTGGTAGTACTTTTAAAGACACATGAGTTCTTCATTTTAATAAATCCGGTTGGTCAGTTTGCAAAATCAATAGGTTCTACTTTTGGTTTCTACTTTAAATAATATTTCCTGCCCTAAAATTAACATCTTATATATTTTCTTCTAGAGGTTTTATTGTTTGACTTTCATAGTGAGAAATGTAATCCTAAATATATTGCTTAGTTCTGTAATCCATTTGATATTAACTTTTCTTTATGGTCAAGATTGTGAGGTAGGAAGGGGTCAACATCATTTTTTTCTATATGGTATTCAATTAACTCAAAGCCATTTTTTTAACCTTTTTGTGGCAAAATACACATAATATAAAATTTCCCATCTTCACCATTTGTAAGTGTACAGCTAAGTCATTAAATACAACCATAATGTTGGCCCAACATCACCACTATCAATCTCCGTAACTTTTCATCTTGTAAAATTAAAGCTCTGTACCCATTAAACAACAACTCCCCATTCTGTCCTTCTCCCAGTCCTAGGCAACTACCTCAGAATCATTTAAATATTTATTATGTGCACATATACAGATGTATATATGTATAGATCTCTATGGATACATATATATACATAGAATACATACATACATACATGCGTGTGTGTGTGTGTGTGTGTGTGTGTGTTAGTTTGTTACTTGATTATAAATAAGTGGTTATTTTTATTCTTACTGTCATAAAATTCACATTGTTAATGTGCCACATACATATTACTGATGAATAAATTTACTTATTAAAAGAGTAGAATAAACAGCTCTGTTACCTTTTGTAGACTTCAAATATTTGGAATATTTTTATCTGTGTAACCACAATTTAAAGTTGAAGTGGAAGATGAATTAAACATGCCAAGGAGATGACCTTCCGCATTAGAAGTCCTGTGATAGCTGAGACCATATGGGAGAAAGACAAAAGTTTAACTTGCTTGGCAGACTCTGATTCCCTTGATCTCAACCTCACTGCTTTTAAAATGAAACGCTAAATTACGAATTCCAGAATAATAATGAGCAAACTCAAAAACTCAAACATGTTAGTAGATAAAATTGAAATGAATGGAAGCATATCTAGGGCTACCATAGTTTTCAAAGGTGCTAATGAATGACAAACAATATTGGTATCTTTACAGTGTTAAAATTTGAAGAAGAGCAGACACAGACAAGTCAAGGCAAGCATTAATTATTCTAGCAATAGAACAAAAGTTAATATTAGAAGTTGGATCTTAATTATTGAAATTAATCTGCAATGTTTTTTAAGCTATGAAAGTATAAAATGTTCCACTAAAAATATGTGTCTTAGGTTGGCAAATTAGGTAAATTATTGTTATGTTATTGTAATATTACCATTACATAGAAAATGAGGGATAAAGGAAAGTAAGAATACTTAACACAATTAGTCAGGACTATTAAATACAAACATATTAAACATTAATGATCATTATCCTTTGAAAATTTAGCCCTGGATTATCACTAATATCACCAAATAATATTAGAAACAGCTTCTTGTTTCTCTATTATTCTTATATTTCTCCAAAATTTATTTTGAGGAATACATTTATTTACCAAGTAGCAAGAAAATTGTTTATATAGTCATGATAATGTAATCAGAGGGCAGATCAATGTAAAAGGATTTTGACATTGTAATTATTTGAACTTTAAATCATAACAATGTGTTTTTTGTGTTTGTATGCAAACAATATCTTCAAAATGACACATGTATAACAGGGTGAAAATAAAAGCCAGGAGTGTACACATCAACACTGAATTGCTTTTGACAGTTTAAGCTTATTTCAATGTTAGTATTATACTTTGATCAGATGGACATTTTGAATCCATCTCCAATTCTATCTTGGACTTAAATCTCTTCTGCATAAATTCTTTTTCTTAGCAATTTTTATGCACAAACTTATTTTAATTCTTCACAATTATTTTGCTTTTAATTGTAATAAAATGTATTTTTCAGAAAATTTTTTTTACAGTTTTCAAATTCTATGCAAGGTTTATGACACATTCTAACTCCCTATCATAATCAATGTATTGATTTAAAAGGTACTTTTTAAATACCCTGTATGTTCCAGACCGTGATCTAGGCTTGTGGAGTTCAAGAATGAAAAAAAAAATAAACATACATACAAAAGCAAGGCCTGTAGTCTCCTGGAGTTAATGGTTCTTACTGAGAGGTAATTATATTAATAAAATATGCAAAAAGAAAGTGGATACTTTCAGAGCAAGATAACCAAACAGGTTAATGAGATAGAATCAGGAAGAAAATAAAGAAGACCTCTCTGAGATCATTAGAGTAGGAGAAAGGTCATCTACCTATTTGCAGATTTCTTACAAAGAAATGACAATTGAGGCATCCATGAGTCAAAAGCAAGCCTGGTGTGTTAGGAGTAGCTGCAGCCTTCTGATGGAGAAGGAAAGTGGTGGGGATAAATTGGACAGGCACTGAGAAACAAATACCACACATTCTCACTTGTAAGTGGGAGTTGAACTATGAGACTACATGGACACAGAGAGGGGAACAGCACACACCAGGGCCTGTTGAGGGTGGGAAGTGAGAGGTGGGAACTTGGCGGTTGGGTCAATAGGTGCAGCAAACCACCATGGCACATGTATACCTATGTTACAAACCTGCATGTTCTGTACATGTATCCATGTTCTTATTTTAGAAGAAATAAAAATAAATAACAAATAAATCATTGTGTCAAATAAGTAAAAAAAAAATTGAAAGTGTAAAAAGGCATTACATAAAAGAATATACTGAAAATCTTATAATTAAAATATAAAAGAAAAGTTTAGTAGTCAGAGTATATAATGTAACTATTAGTTTAATTAGCGTTAGTGGGATCCTACTGATTAGAGAAATTATCCTGTTGAGAGATACAACTGATGAAATATCTCAGAATGTAATATGAATAGCCAAAAAAGCAAAAAGTTTGATGGAAATGTGGAAGATAGAAACCTGGAAAACCAGTCATACAAAACTTCCAGACAGAACAACAAATGGAGAGATCATTTGAAAGTGTTAAAGAATGTAGTTGATCCCCCAAACCCAAACAAATATTAGAAATTAATCAGACCCTCATAAAATGCATATGACTCTTTGTAGACTGTTCTTATAAATAAGAGGCTAAACAAATGCAGCCGGGTGAGGTGGCTCATGCCTGTAATCCCAGCATTTAGGGAGGCCAAGGAGGGCAGATCATTGGAGTGATTCCAGAGATTGGGAGTTTGAGACCAGCCTGACAAACATGTAGAAAGCCCGGCTCAACTGAAAATACAAAAATTAGCCAGGCACAGTGGAACATGCCTGTAATTACAGCTACTCCAGAGGCTGAGACAAGAGAATTGCTTGAACCCAGGATGCAGACGTTGCGGTGAGCCTAGATTGGGCCATTACATGCCAGCCTGGCAACAAGATCAAAACTCTGTCTAAAAAAATTTAAAAAGCTTATTTCTTCAGGGGACTTCTGTAAACATTACAGAGAATTTTCCTAAACATCCATTTGGGCTGAACTATAAAGAATTTAATTTTAAAAATTATATATTTATTCTATGCTTACCAAAAGCTACATGTACAAATTACTATAACTGGACATCATGTGATACATCTAGTATTCTGTAACAGCCTGTGTCACATAACAAAACCTGCACCTGCCTGCATGAAATTGTGCCTCACCAGCTCCCTTCAGAGACTTTTCACTGTTTGTTGCAAGGTTCCCCCTCCTCCTCTAATGATAAAGCTGTTACTTACAGATTGATTCCTGGGTGGGTTTTATTCAATTCAGGATAACTAATGGCCCTGTGAATCAGAAGGCTCTGACCCAAGTGCTGGATATCCCTTCCTGTGATCTACGTAACAATGACTCTAAAGAGAATCTTTATTCAAAAATCCATACGTTATGTGAATTCTCCAACTGATGTGTCACCTGACAAGTTTTTGCAGTTGTTTTTTTTTTTTTTTAAATGACAGGAGGTTTCTGTCTTTTGGATGTCGGTTTACTCAGATTTTCCATGGCATTATATTCCACATATTTATATCTCAAAGACAATTTTTTAAAAGAGGTTAAATAACCATGAATTTTTTTCTTCTTCAGGTAAGATAGAACTGACTTGCTGGACTCAGTGGGTTACAGTGATTCATATCGACATGTGATGACAATTCAGACAAACTGGAATTGAATCTTCAGGAACTTTCATTTCTCCATATACTACAGTATCACTTTCCCAATTATCAGGAATATTTAACTTAGAAAGAAACCTAAAAATAACATCCTTTTCAATGAAAGGATGTTATAGTCTTTGTGCTATTAACCCCTAAAATTCACAATCATTGAAATATATTTCAATTGATACATTATACTTACATATAATTAACACAAGGAAAACTACATTTCTCTTTTGATTCATCAGTTATTTTGTTATAACTTTCATAAAAGGACTCTCACAATAGTTTTGCATTCATTAAAATATAGAGCCCATCAAACAAATCTAATTATTTTTGTTATCCTTCCTTTTATTAGGTGAAACAGCAAACCTTTGTGCTACTTTGTAGCCATTCTAGGAAAGCAATAGATGATTTAGTTATAAAAGGCATCAAAAGAGTTTATTATTCTGAATCTGAAGTTTGAATCTGAGAAAGTACAGTTAAGAATTCTTAGAGGAGAAAAGATAAAAACTAAAATCTTAAATATCTAAAATAAAGAGTTACAACCAATATTTTTGTACTCATAGCATGTGAAAAACAATGATTACTAGTAGACTTGAACTTTAAAAATTAGGGATTCAAAAGCAGGCCAAAAGTACAGAAAGTAACAATATTTGGATGATTAAAAAAAAAGGCTTCTAAAATGTAAGCCAAAAGTAACTAGTAAATTTAGAAAAAGAAAAACAAAATTAGATTTTTTTGTATAAATTTTTTGCATCTCAATTTGTATCTAAATCAAATTTATATCTTAAATCAAATTTGTCTCAAAATTTGTATCAAAAATTTTTTATATACTTTTTCCTTTCTGCCATAGAAATTGGAAAATTCTTAACAATGGCACAGACACCTGAATCTGACTCAGATTTAAGGTCCACATTTTAGTCAGTGCCTTTTACAAATGGAGGTTCTATTCCTAAGAAATACTGGTTTTATTTATTCCCAGAACAATAAATTAAAAACTAAGTCTGACAGTCTCGATGAAATAATCAAAACTCAGAAAGCTTTCCTTGAGATTATGGGAAGGTTGGCCTTCCGTCTGAACCAGTAGAGATGCAAGTAATAATTAGCAGTAAGAATTTCTTGTCTCTAATCTCAACATATTTATATATGAATACACATACTCTTGCATATATAACCTAGCTGTATAAATATACGTAAATAAACATACAAATAGATGATTAATGTAAAACTTTCAACAGCTTTAATTTTTCACCATTTACAGTATTACTATTTTTAAATAAGGCAATATTAGTTTATAATCTATTTACCATATTAAGAAACCTGAAAGTTTTATATAAAGGGACAAACTATTTTCTTGTTCACAGTTATCTTTCCATAACAAATATACCTAGTGTTTTTTTCACATTTGTACAGTTTTAAATAATAATAATAATCACAATCTTTAATCAAAATAATTCACTTCATTTTCTTCAAACACAAGGAGAAAACTAGAATAAAGGAAAACATGCTGTTAATTTTTTCCCCATGAGAAAAGTCTATTTTTTGTCAACTTTAAGGTGGCAGAAATAGCCACAATTGAAATGACATTCAAATTCATTTGTACAAAGTGTTACACTCTTTCACTATTAGAATAAATTAAAAGTAGGTTTAGCAATCATTGTTTGGCATCATTTTCTTATTTAAAAATTGCAAAGTATTGAAAAGCTCTATTTTAATCACTTAAATTTATCATTTGTCTAAGGTTTTAAAGTCAATAAAAGACCCATATTTACAAGTTTCATTAATTTCTTAATAGTTCTATTGTAATGAGAATTTCAGAGGCATAAACTCTTTTTTTAAAAAAATTATATAGAGCTAAATATAATTTTACATCCATTTGGAATCTTAAATATAAGGAAACTCTTATATCTTATTTGACTCATAAAATCAATATCTTTAATTCAGAAGGTGTTTAAAAGTCAGTTGATCCTATTCTTGACATAATAGTATGTTGTGATTACATTCATTTTCATAGTAAAACCAGCGATGAAAGTAGTTTTCTTTAAAATCAATATTATTAGCTAACTCACATTTGTCTAATTGAATAGTCTATTATCTCAAATAGTACATGAACTGTTATTTTGATATAATCTATAAACCTCTGAATTAATAAATGAAATTTTAAGGTCTCTGAGCCATGCCAAAAGTTGAGTACCCTGATCTTATTTTGGGAAACTTTGTAAGCAGGTACATAATTTGAAATAAAAGAAAAACATAGCTAAATTTGTAT
Source organism: Saimiri boliviensis (assembly GCF_048565385.1). Classification (NCBI taxonomy): domain Eukaryota; kingdom Metazoa; phylum Chordata; class Mammalia; order Primates; family Cebidae; genus Saimiri; species Saimiri boliviensis. The sequence continues at coordinate 111,520,880 of NC_133451.1, forward strand.
CCCCTTTGAGTTAAAACTTACAGAAGGAATAAATTTAAAGAGAAATAAACATATGAATTTAATATTTTCTCTTCATTTTTAGTAAGAATGTGAAAACTAATTTTTTCCAATCTTTTTATTTACAATATTATCATAACAAGTATTCCTGGAAAAATGGTGGATTTTTCCCCCTTGAATGTTTCTTTAACCATTATCATTATCTTGCCAACAGGCATTTTCAACAAAATTTTCTGTTCTTTGGCCTCACCAAAAGAATGGACAGAATGGTAGAGGTAAGGACGAAGTGAAACGTAAGAACCAATGACAAGTCTAAATTTTTCAATAAACTTTTTCCTCTCTGCCTTAGAGATTAGAAAATTCTTAACTATGGCATAGACATCTGAATATGACCCAGATTTAAGGTCTACATTTCAGTCAGCATCTTTAATAAAAATTCTTTTTTTTTTTTTTTCCTGATCTGTTGCTCAAGCTAGATTGATTGCAGTGGTGGGATCTCGGTTCACTGCAACCTCTGCCACCAGGTTCAAGTGATAGCTCTCCCTCAGCCTCTTGAGTAGCACTACAGGCATGTGCCACCACGCCTGGCTAAATTTCATATTTTTGGTAGAGACAGCGTTTTACCATGTTGATCAAGCTGTCTGGAACTCCGGAGCTCAGGTAATTTACCCACCTCTGCCTCCCAAAGTGCTGGGATTACAGGCATGAGCCACCATGCTCGGCCTACAACAGAAATTCTATTCCTAAGGAATAATGATTTTATCTATTCCAAGGACAATACATTAAAAAACTAAGTCTGACAGTCTTGAGGAAATAAATAATAAGAGCTCAGAAAATTTATCTTGAGATTCTGGGAAGGGTAACCTTATTCCTGAGACAGTAGAGATGCAAGGTGGCAAAGCTTTATCCCCTATATGTTATCATTGAAGGACTCTGGTCCATGGAAACAAAAGTTTCAGACAAATTTTGGTAGAACTTCTAGTTTTGTTGAAGTCCATCAGTTAGTGAACACTAGAAACATGCATGTAGTCAAAAAGAGATTTACTAACTTTCCACAGAAAACAAGAATTTAACAGAGAAAAAATAGGATTTTCCAGTAAGAGGGAGTTATGAAATATTTAATACAGCAGGGTGTTTCAATAAGAGGGAATTATGAGATATTTATTACAGATTGTGATTTATCATACACAGTTTTTTTAAAAAGGCAAAGGAAAGTTAGTCTTGTATTGATACCTATTAGCAATTGTAATAAACAGGAGACTGGAAGTCTTAACAATTTCTATGAAGAGGCAGAAGGAACAACCTAGGACAATGGTTTTACCAGAAATGGAAGAGTAGTCATGCATGTTGGCTGGAAGAAAGATTTATTTCATTACTTATGTAATGACATGAGTCTTGTTTTTGTGTTCAGACATGATTAAAGAGTCATTTTGCCTGGCAGAGAATGGTGGCTCATGCCTGTAATACCAAAACTTTGGGAGGTTGAGGCAGGTGGATCTGGAGGTCAGGAGTTTGAGACTAGTCTGGCCAGCACGGTGAAACCCCATCTCTACTAAAAATACAACAGTGTGGCCGGGTATGGTGGTATGCACCTATAATCCCAGCTACGTGGGAGGCTGAGGCAGAAGAATTGCTTGAACCCAGGAGACAAAAGCTGCAGGCAGCTAAGATAGCACCACTGCATTCCAGCCTAGGGTGACAGAGCAAGACTCTGTCTCAAAACAAACAAACAAACAAACAAAAAACAACAACAGAAAAGAGTCATTTTGTTTTTATCTTGTTCTACCATGGTCAAAATGAGTCTCTCTGATTTTTGTTGATCTTCTTCAGAAACTTTTTTATGATCAAGAACAACATCATGGTGTACCTGCTGGTTGCCAAAGGCCAGGAGTTGGCCATCACAGCACTGTTGTTAATGTTCTTTGTTTTCCTTCTAAGTATTGTTATTCTCCAACTATGGAATGTGTCATTAAAATATGTTGGCTTAAATGGTAACTAGATTAATTAGCAGAGAGATAAAAGGTGTAGGTATAAGATGGATAACGAAATTAAATCCTACGGTTTTTTATTTAGGTTAACAGTATCAGTATAAACTTGCTATGTATTTGAAGTTTTTTAAAAATGTATATTTCATAGTTTTATTCACTCTACAGGAATAGAAACAAGGGTCAGGTCAGCTTCAACACCTTTAGTGGTCAGGTTATGGACTTCATATACTATTTTCCAATTAACAGAACCAGGGGTCCTTTGAGATATGGTTGAATCTAGACCTGAGGCATAAAATAAACAAGGAAAGCATTGAATTTCTTGTCATATCACAAGCAAAAAAGCTCTCAATTACAAGTGAGTATGTGTCAAAACAAAACAAAACAAAAACCCCTCCTTTTTTGTTGACCTATGACCAATGAAAGCACAACTGAACATCAGACTTCAGGTCCTTGAGATACAATCTTCTCCCAGAAGTTAAATCAGATCAATGGGTTGCATTAATTACCTTCACATAGCCTTTCAGTTAGAAAAAGATAACTGTTTTTAATACTCATCCACTTAATATGTTTTACCATGCTCTGGTCTGGGTTTGCTTATTCTGAGAATAGACTGGAGCTTTTTATTGATGGAGAGCCACATTTAATTTAATGCTTATTAAAGAGCTTTCCAAAGCCTTACCTTTTAACCCAAAGACTTCATTTTCTATACTATCTTAAATCATCAGGATAAATAAAACACACACACACAGACACACACACACACACACACACACACACACACACACACACACACACACACTATATTTAAACTAAAATTCAACAACATTCTTGGGTGCAGTAGAACTCCTGTGACCTAAACCTATTAACATAAGCTCTTCCTTTGAGTGAATGCACTTTGAATTTGGGGATTTCAATATAAATATTTGTCTGCCTTAATGCAAAGTGATAGGGCTAAATACTGTGAAATACTCAAATACTGCATACAGATTTATAATCACCAGGTACAAATACCATTTACAAAACATTCAAAATATCTTCCGAAGTAGATTTTGCATAGCCTGAAATAAAACTATTTGGTCTTCTGATAGAGACATCCCAGAGTGCACCTAAGTCTCAGTGGAAAACACCTTGTCAGGAACTCTTAAAACTATCACAAACAATAAAAATCCAAGAGGTTGATCCCTGAATTCATGATTCTTCATCAAAAGGCATTTGCTATCCTCTACAGATCATTGTATTCAATTCTTTCATGAAATACTAAGATGAGGATTCTTAGGAATCTTCCAGAAGCGTACAAACTTTAGAAGAGAAAAACTAAGCCAGGATCCTTATACCAAGCAGGTGTTGAAATTAGGTCCACAACACCCGAGGTGATGAAAACAGATTAATTTTCTGATATATTTGCTCTTTTTAATTGTTTTCCTTTTGGTTTACCACTTATTTTATCTATTTTCATTCAGTGGTATCCCTCAGCAATCTCCTGAAGTTTTTAAAAATATTCTTGCACCTATATTTATTTATTTTTAATCCTTTATAGTGTTCTTCTATTATCTAAGAAAAGGCAAGACTTACATGTACTTTTCCACAACCACAGCTATACTCTGAACTTTAAATAATTACTGAGTTTATCATCCCTCATTTGATGACCTCTGACAAAATTTAATTCTGATAAGGTCTTAGAAGTTAGATTTCTCTGATATTCTCCCTTTAAATTTTATATTTCCCTAACATTGTTAATCCAATGTTTTACTATTATCAACATCTTATTTTGACTACAAGTAGGTAAAATATTTCTACTGAAATCATTACAGCAAAACAGACTAACCAAAAGTGGAAACACAGATGTGGTTAATTAATTCTGTCAAATCCACTCTGTTAACTCCAGATTCTTTTTTAAAACTTTTATTTTAGGTTCAGGGGCAGATATGCAACTTTGCTAGATAGGTAAACTCATGTCATGAGGGCTTGTTGTGCAGATTATTTTGTCGCCTAGGTATTGAACCTAGTACACATTGTTCTTCCTGATCCTCTCCCTCCTCCCACCCTTCACCCTCTCATAGGCCCAGTATCTATTGTTCCCCTCTATGTGTCCATATAATCTTATCATTTAACTCGTACTAACAAGTGAGAAGATACAGTGTTTGGTTTTCTGTTCTTGTGTTAGTTCGCTAAGAATACTGGCCTCCAGCTCCATCTGTTCCTTCAAAGGAAATGATGTCAGTCTTTTTTACGGCTATTCCACGGTGTATATGTACCACATTTTCTTTATCCAGTCTACCATTGATGGGTATTTATTGATTCTTTGTCTTTGCTATTGTGAATAGTGCTGCAATGAACAGATGCACACATGTGTCTTTATAAAAGAAGATATTGATTCTTCCTAACCATGAACTTGGAATGTTTCTCCATCTGTTTGTGTCTGCTTTTATTTCATTGAGCAGTGTCTTGTAGTTCTCCTTGAAGAGGTCCTTTACATTCCTTGTTAGTTGTGTTCCTAGGTATTTTATTCTCTTTGTAGCAATTGTGAATGGCAGTTTATTCTTGATTTGGCTCTCTTTAAGTCTGTTATTGGTGTATAGGAATGCTTGTGATTTTTGCGCATTGATTTTCTATCCTGAGACTTTGCTGAAGTTGCTTATCAGTTTCAGGAGATTTTAGGCTGAGACAATGGGGTCTTCTAGATATGCAATCATGTCGTCTGCAAATAGAGACAATTTGACTTCCTCCTTTCCTATTTGAATACCCTTCATTTCTTTTTCTTGCCTGATTGCTCTGGCTAGAACTTCCAGTACTATATTGAATAGGAGTGGTGAGAGAGGGCATCCTTATCTAGTGCCAAATTTCAAAGGGAATGCTTCCAGTTTTTGCCCATTCAGTATGATATTGGCTGTTGGTTTGTCATAAATAGCTTTTATTATTTTGAGATACGTTTCGTCAATACCTAGTTTATTGAGGGTTTTTAGCATAAAGTGCTGTTGAATTTTGTCAAAGGCCTTCTCTGCATAAATTGAGATAATCATGTGGTTTTTGTCTTTGATTCTGTTTATGTGGTGAATTACGTTTATAGACTTGTGTATGTTGAACCAGCCTTGCATCCCTGGGATGAAGCCTACTTGATCATGGTGGATAAGCTTTTTGATATGCTGTTACAATCGGCTTGCCAGTATTTTATTGAAGATTTTTGCATCTATATTCATCATGGATATTGGCCTGAAGTTTTCTTTTCTTGTTGAGTCTCAGCTGGGTTTTGGTATCAGGATGATGTTGGTCTCATAAAATGATTTGGGAAGGATTCCCTCTCTTTGGATTATTTGGAATAGTTTCAGAAGAAATGGTACCAGCTCCTCTTTGTATGGTGATTCCTTAAGGACCTAGAAATAGAAATGCCATTTGACCCAGCAATCCCATTACTGGGTATATAGCCAAAGGATTATAAATCGTTCTACTATAAGGGTACATGCACACCAATGTTCATTGCAGCACTGTTTACAATAGCAAAGACCTGGAACCAACCCAAATGGCCATCGATGATAGACTGGACAGGGAAAATGTGGCACATATACACCATGGAATATTATGTAGCCATCAAAAACAATGAGTTCGTTCCTTTGTAGGGACATGGATGAACCTGGAAACCACCATTCTCAGCAAAGTGACACAAGAGCAGAAAATCAAACACCGCATGTTCTCACTCATAGGTGGGTGTTGAACACTGAGAACACATGGACACAGGGAGGGCAGCACTACACACTGGGGTCAGTTGGGGGGAAATGAGGGAGGGATAGTGGGAGGTGGGGAGTTGGGGAGAGATAGCATGGGGAGAAATGCCAGATATAGGTGAAGGGGAGGAAAGCAGTGAATCACACTGCCATGTGTGTACCTATGCAACAATCTTGCATGTTCTTCACAAGTACCCCAAAACCTAAAATGCAATTAAAAATAAAAGAAAAGAAAAATTTATATTCCTTTGGGTATATACCCAATAATGGGATTGTTGGGTTGAATGATAAGAACTCTTTTCAGTAACTAATCACCTTCACTAGGTAGAAAATCTAGCTGTTTTAAGAGACCAATATTTACCTCACTACTATTAATGACAAATATAACCATGCTCCCAATACCACCTGAGGCCCACTAAAACACCGAGGTACTATTTCTCTGGTAGACAATATTTCTGCATCAAGTAGTTAAAATGTATTTACCTATGTGCTTTCATAAACAATTATAGATATAAAGATAGGTAATTAGATGTACTGATAAACAGATGGAGAGAGATAAGGATTAAAGGTAATCTTATTTGGGTCAAATATCCATGATAAGATGAAAAAAAAAAGTCCACCTGTCTCTCCAGAACTGACCCTCATGAATGTGGAATGTGTTTAGATTTTCATGACTTGACTTTCAGGTCCTCGGTTTACAGTCTATTGTGAATCTCAGTAACCATCTTATTGAAGCATTTTCCTGTATTGGTCCATGCATTTTTTTTCAAGAGACTTAAAGGCTAATAGCTGTCAACAACTGTGAAGAATTTCAGATTTATCCCCACCTCAAGTTAGCAAGCTAGCTTTCTACAGTTTTGTGGATACTGGCAGAAGACAGGAGACTTTGTAGTCATGAATGAAGAACTATTTACTCATAGCACAACACATAGCAAAAGTTTCATATCTGCATCAGTTCTCTCTGCATCTCAAGCTACAGAGGTAAGCCCACATGGATGCTACATAGGCTTTTGGTTTGCATCACAGCTGAAAAATATTGAGTTGAGGAAACACCAAACTTTTATAAGAGGCTGCAAGTAAACCTTTCCAAACTCTGCTTTCCAAACTCTACTGGATAGAAAGAACAAATCCTCACTCTGAGATGAAGGTGGATACTATATTTCCAGGCAGTTTGCTATAAAAGTATCTTTTAAAATAAAGTGCAAGATGTACAATATGACAAAAATTGTCCATGCCTTTTCCTGTGTGCATGCAGAAATGCAAGAGTCCCATGGAGCATTATTTCATGAAGCTTTTGTGATGCTGTCAGGGGAGACTATTGAAAACATAATCCTCCAGCAAAAGACATCGTTATATGTGATTTTCCTAACTGCAGAAGTTCCCTGAACAATCTGTAAATCATAAAATTTGGGGAACATTGTAGAGTTGAACACTACATACAGATTATCGTCCTCTGGACTTGCTTCATGTATCTTTGCTTAAGGCAGGAATAATGGGAGAGTGAGAACTAACAGATGGCAGACGGCAACTAAGGGGTAGGTGGTGATGTTTCTTTTTGAGCAGAAGCAATTTCTAGAGGACATTAACAAAAGTCAGACAGGGTCCCTCCTCGACTACAGAAGAACAACATGGAAACAAGATCACTCTGTAATCACATCTGAATAGATCCCTATAAAATCAATTTGACAACCTAATCTTCTCCTCTTTTAGCTCATGTAAGTTACTATAGTTTTAGTAACAATAATAAGCACAGCTCAGCTGTATTTCTCTAGTGTTTTAATAAAGTATATTAAGACAATCAATCACTGAATTGTACCAATGTGATAGCACCTGATTTATTTTCTTGGACTCCATCCCAAAATTTTTAATAAAAGCCCCAATCACATAATAAACACTTCCTAGCTCTTACTGAGATGTTCCATAGGCCCTCTACTGTTCTTCCTTGCTATAAAAATGTATTTATTTATTTGGTTGGTTGTTTTTAAATTCTATGGGGACATAGTAGGCATATATATATATATATATATATATATATATATATATATATATGGGGTTCATGAGATATTTTGATACAGGTATGCAATGCATAATAATAATCACATCACGGAGAATGGGTTATCATCCCCTCAATCATTTATCCTTTGTGTTACATCAATACATTATACTCATTTAGTCATTTAAACATATACAATTATCATTGCTATAGTCACCTGTTGTGATATCAAATAAAAGGTCTTATTTATTCTTTCTAATTAATTTTTGCATCCATTAATCACCCTCATTTCCCTCCCTAACATCCCCCAACCCACAGCCCTCCCCAGAGGGGTGATAACCAACCTTCTATGCTCTATGGCCATGCCTTCAATTGTCTTGGATTTTAGATCCCACATATAAGTGAGAGCATGCAATGTTAGTCTTTCGGTGCCTGGCTTATTTCACTTAATGATCTCTAGTTTCATCTATGTTGTTGAGAATGACGGGATCTCATTCTTTTTTATGGCTCAATAGTACACCATTGTTTATGTGTGGCACATTGTCTTTATCTGTTTATCTGTTGATGGACACTGAGGTTGCTTCCAAATCTTGGCTGCTGTGAGCAGTACTGCAACACTCATGGGAGGACAGACAACTCTTTGATATAGCAATTTCCTGTCCTTTAGGAAAAGAGTTAAGAGTGTGTAGCTCTATTTTTAGTGTTTTAAGGAACCTCCGTACTACTCTCCACAGTGGTTTTACTAATTTACATTCCCACCAACAGTGTACAAAGTTTCCCTTTTCTTCACATCCTTGCCAGGATACTGTAGCAGTTTAATAAGCCTTGTTTTGTTTGAATTTAGGTGTATTTTTGACGAAGTTTGTCTATCTAGCTTCAAAATATCAGCACTCTCAGTGACATTATGACTACTAACCTATGTTAAGATTAATTTTTTAATTTGCATTTTTAGCATTTTTCTTTTCAGTGTGTATTTCTCTGGATATCATGTCATTTTGTGCTAACCTACCCTGTGTTAGCCAGACAGACTCCATTTTGCTGAGAGCCAGATAGACTCTATCTTGACCTCCACCTCACCCCTCCTGCCACTCCTCCCTTAAGTGCATACCTGGGTCTTGCTACTGTGCTGGGCCATGCTGTACTTAGAACTGTAGAAACATATAACCTTTGTAACTATAGCCTGCTTGGCAAGTCCACTTGTCATTGTGAATGCCGCCCCCCTCCTTGATTGATTATATGACAAGTATCGAATACCCCCACTTGGTAACAGGCAATCATGGGAACTGCTTGTGTATACCCTCCTTAAAAATCAACAATCATGAGAACCTCCTGCCTCCTAGTTACCAGCCTCCTTATCTAACTTGCTTGCTCAGCGTCTATAAACTCTGCTCCAGCTAGGCTCCCCCTCCCCTATCTAAATCAAGGTATAAGAGATAATCAAGCCCCTTCCTCAGGACCGAGATAATTTTGAACATTAGCTGTTTTTCGGTAGCCAGATAAAAATGAAGGACTCATAATTTGAAACTCAGAGCGTGGCGCTGTTCCATCTAACTTGCCTGGGTATAACAATTTTACTGGGTTATTTAAGTGATCTAAAATAGTTTCTTTCTGTATAGTTATGACACTATCCTCATATATCATTGCTTCCTTAGATGTATTTGCTTTTAATTTGCAGGGATTTCTTTTGCAAAGAAAAAATGTTGTGTTATAATTTTATAAAATATTATTATGGTTCCTAAAAAAACTAAAAACATAATTTCTGAAATATAAATTAGATTTTGTGCTCTTTATGTAGTTTCCTCCTTTCTTCATATGTAGGAATGGTAGATATTAGATGCCAATTTGTCCACTGTGCATGTTTTAACTTATCTCTTGGTCATTATTCCAAAGGTATTTTACATTGATGTTTAGAATGTCAAAACACACTGCTTGGTTTTCTCTAGAGTTCCATGGTTTATTTAATCAGAACTTTAATGCTGGAAAATCAGTTGTTTCCTATGTTTTGCTACTATAATTAGTGCTGCAACAAAGACTGTGCATATGTCTACATATTGTTACAGGTTAATCTTCAAAATAGAATTAACTGTATAAGCCAGGTGCGTGGCTCATGCCTGTAATCTCAGGACTCAGAGAAGCTGATGTGGGAGGACTGTGTGAGCACCAGGAGTTTGAGACCAGCATGGGCCATATAGTGAGACCTTGATCCTACAAAAATTTTAAAACATAGATAAGGGTGATGGTGCATGCCTGTAATCCCAGCTACTCAGCAGGCTGAGGTGGGAGGATTGCTTGAGACCCGGAGGCAGAGGCTACAGTGAGCTGTGATCACACTACCACACTCCAGCCTGGGCAACAGGGCAAGGCCTTGTATGAAAAAATAAAAATAAAGCAATGAACTTCAGAAAATAGTATACATGAAAGTTGAGGGTCTGAGAAATCATTTCCTCAAAACTATTTATATGCATATTCTTTATGGAAAGTCTTCAAGAATTGCCAGATTACACATATTGAACTCTGCACAACTTGGTTTGTCAACTGAAAAGAGATAAGTCCTTTGGAAAAATCTAAAAAGCTAAACATCCCAGGTCATACAAAAGTGGCACCAGGCAAGAAATAGAGCCGTAAGAACAAAGGGAGAGCCTGTCAAGCTGCTGGAAGTGGCCTCATTGATGTTCCATTGTTTTCCAATTGATTGAACAGATTGCTGCCAGCTTGCTTTGGATCAGTCCCTTATAGATGCTTACTGTGATCATTTTCAGTGATTCAGTCAGATTTCTTCCAATCCTGTGGAGGATCCAATATGTATGTGTATATATATGTATATATATAATATATTTATTATATATATATATATACATATATATTTATAAAATACCAAACTCAATGTTTTAAAAACATTGGTTCAAAGAAAAATAAGAAGGAAAAAGTAAGAGAATCTCTGTAAATTTAGAGCAAATGAAATTCTAGTGTCTGGGATCAGCAAAGACTAAATTTTCTACAGATTTGCTGTTTTCTTTTCACACCCCATCCTCTGTAAGGTCTCAGTTGTATAGACAACTTTTATCTCTTGGAGCTGTGGTCTAATACCCAATTGATGTCTGCTGAATAATTGACAGTTTTGTTTTATGAAAGAAATAGAAATAATCTCAGACAAAATGTAATAAACACCAAAAATCTTTTATGCAATTTGGTCTAAATTGCAAAACTGTTAAACATGAATTGATTTCCATTTTACTGCTACTATAAGTGTGAATGCTTTTCTATTCATTAGGATTATGGTATATTTCTTATAACTTACTTTTCATATATAATGAATTGATGTGGTTTGGCTATATCCCTACCCAAAATCTCATCTTGAATTGTAATCACCATAATCCCCATGTGTCAAGGGAGGGACCAGGTGAACGTAATTGGATCATGGGGACAGTTCTCATGATAATGAGTGAGTGTCACAAGATTTTATAATCATCTGGCATTTCCCATGCTTACACTCATTCCATCCTATCACCCTGTTAAGAAGGTGCCTGCTTCTCCTTTGTCTTCCACCATGATTGTAAGTTTCCTGAGGCCTCCCCAGGCATGCAGAACTAAGATTCAATTAAATATCTTTCTTTTATAAAGTACCCAGTCTTGGGTATTTCTTCATAGCAGTGTGCGAATGGACTAATACATGAGTGTTAGGATTCCTCTTTCTGTTTTGCTTGATAAAGATCATGTATTTTTAAAAATATCAAATAGTATTTCTTAGAAGCCTTCTGAAAATATTGGGCCTTAATATTGATGTTATACAAAGAGATAATGTCTTCTTTAAGAATTTATGTTTACAAGGCATCATTGACAAGAATTTGAAGCCTTATTTTATATGTCTATATAAAATACATTAATTTAACTGATATTTGAGTTATATGCCCACCCCCAGGGAAAGTTACAGAAGAAAAAAAAAATCAAACAATTCAACTTCAATCAGACTTCAATACTATTATAAGAAAAAAATTTCAATTTGGTACCTATTCACAGTAGAAAATAACAAATTCCAAAAGAAATGAAAGCACTATGAATGAGAAGCTATAGAAAGTAAGGACAAAAGATGACTACTGAAGACAATGAATCAGTTGTTAAAAAAATCAGAAAATAGTATATAATAATATGATAACATTCAGGTACTAATATTATCAGAACATGAAATGTGAAATATGCATTATTAGTATAAATTTGTTATACCAATATTAGTATCTAATATTTGAAAATATGGAAAAGAATGATTAGAAAGAGCAGATTTAACATATAAATTTGAATTTAAAACAAAACAGTAGAAGAATTAGAGTTAGAAATACAATTCAATCTAAGTAATGTTAAAAAAACCAAAAGTAATGTTTAAAAAAGAAAGGAAGGGAAGGCAAAAGAGAGAGAAAAGAAAGAGAGAGAGAAAGAGACAGGGAGGGAGGGAGGGAAGAGGGGAGGAAGGAGGGGAGGAAGGAGGGAAGGAAGGAAGGAAGGAAGGAAGGAGGGATAAGAAAGTCTTCTATTAGGCATAGCAGGGTAAAATTTCAGTAAACCAAAGATAGAGAGAAAGTATCAGAAGCAGCTGAGGTGAGAGAAGATTGCCTGCAAAGGAACTTCAATTAAGTTAAGGGCTGACTTTTCAAGGACAAGACCAGAAGTGAAGGAAATTGTTATATCTTTAATGTACTGAAAGAAAACACATTTCAACCTAGATTGTTGTAATCAGTGAAACCATCTCTCAAGAACAAGAACAGAACAAGGACAGAACAAGCACAGAATAAAAACATTATCTGACATCAAACACGGAGATTTTTCCCCACTTCAAATAGCCAACAAAAATAAACAGTGATAATGAGTTTCAAAAATCGGATGAAAAGAATTGAGAAATAATAATAAGCTCCCAATTTAGACACACAAGAAGCAGAAAATAAGTAGAAAAGGAAAACACACAATAAGATACTAGAAAGAAATAAAAATACTGAATTCAAGAGAAATGCCTTAGCCATAAAACCAAATATTTTAAATAAATTTTATATAACATTATACTAGGTAAGCATTAATTAAATAATGCTGCTATTAAAAATTGCATAAAATATTACACTAGGTAATTGTTAATTAAAATAATGCTGCTATTCAAAAATTATATATAATATTATACTAGGTAAGAAATTAATGCTGCTATTTAAAAATTGTATATAATATTGTACTAGGTAAGTATTAATTAAATTAATGCTACTCTTCAATGATTAATATAAAACAAATTAGAAATAAAAAATAAGTGTTAGCTTTTTTTATTAATATATCTTAAGTTCTAGGATACATGTGCAGAACCTGCAGGTTTGTTACATAGATATACATGTGCCATGGTGGTTTGCTGCACCCATCCACCCATTGTCAACATTAAGTATTTATCCCAGTACTATCTCTCCACTAGGTCCCCACCCCCTGACAGGCCCTGGTGGGTGATGTTCCCCTCCTTGTGTTCATGTATTCTCATTGTTCAACTCTACATATGAGTGAGAACATGTGGTGTTTGGTTTTTTGTTCCTGTGTTACTTTGCTGAGAATGATGGATTCCAGCTTCATCCATGTCCCTGCAAAGGACAAGAACTCATCCTTTTTTATGGCTGCATACTAGTCCATGGTATTTATGTGCCACAGTTTTTTTGTTTGTTTGTTTGTTTGTTTTTTTTAATTCAGTCTGTCATTGATGGGCATTTGGGTTGGTTCCAAGTATTTGCTATTGTGAACAGTGCTGCAATAATATGTGTACATGTGTCTTTACAGTAGAATGATTTATAATTCTTTGGGTATATACCTACTAATGGGATTGTTGACTAAAATGTCATTTCTGGTTCTAGATCCTTGAGGAATTGGCACACTGTTTTCCACAATGGTTGAACTAATTTACACTCCCACCAGGAGCGTAAAACTTTCCTATTTCTCCACATCCTCTCCAGCATCTGTTTTTTTCCTGACTTTTTAATGATCGCCATTCTAACTGGCATGAAATAGTATCTCATTGTGGTTTTGATTTGCATTTCTCTAATGACCAGTGATGATGAGCTTTTTTTCATGTTTGTTGGCTGCATAAATATCTTCTTTTGAGAAGAGTCTGTTCATAGCCCCACATTTTGATGGGGTGGTTTGTTGTTTTCTTGTAAATTTGTTTAAGTTCTTTGTAGATTCCGGATATTAGAGCATCCCAGGTCAACTTCAGACTGCTGTGCTGGCAGTGAGAATTTCAAGCATGTGGATCTTAGCTTGCTGGGCTTCCTGGGAGTGGGATCCGCTGAGCTAGTCCACTTGGCTCCCTGGCATCATCCTTTCCAGGGAGTGAACAGTTCTGTCTCACAGGTGTTCCAGTCGCCACTCTTGAAAAAAAAACTCTTTCAGCTAATTCAGTGTCTGCCCAAACAGCCACCCAGTTTTGTGCTTGAATAGCAGGGCTCTGGTGGTGTAGGCACCCAAGGGAATCTCCTACTCTACTGGTTGTGAAGATCGTGGGAAAAGCGTAGTATCTGAGCCAGAATGCACTGTTCCTCACGGCACAGTCCCTCATGGCTTCTCTTGGCTTAGGGGAGGGAGTTCTTTGACCCCTTTGGTTTCCTGGGTGAGATGATGCCCCACCCTGCTTTGGCTCTCCCTCTGTGGGCTGCACCCACTTGTCTAACTAGTCCCAATGAGATGAACTGGGTACATCAGTTGGAAATGCAGAAATTACCCATCTTTTACATTGATCTTGCTGGGAGCTGTAGACGAGAGGTTCCTCTTCAGCCAATTGCCAGCCACCTTGAATGTTATCTTTATATGGATCTCTATTGTAAAGTAAAAAACTTCAAAAATCCAGGAAGATACATGCACTGCTAATTATTGGAATCATACAGAAAACAGTCAGTAACAAACATCTAGATTATGTATATGTGGCTGAAATGTAAAGCACATTTCTAGTTTATGGATCGAAATAAAATTACAGTTTAAAAAGGAGTTCAACTTAAGCAATAAGGAATGTTCCACCAATCAAAACCTATAGACAACTTCAGTAGACTATAAGATTAGTTTAAAAAGGACAATAGCTAGTGATCATAAATATCTAGAGAAACTTAAAAATGTGTAGTGAAATAAGCTCAACACACAAAAAAAAATATATTAGGTAATTATTTCAAAATTATTTTCCAAAACAAATAGTAATGTCCTTTGGACAATGTGGTTTAACTCTGAGAGGACTTAACGTAGCCAGTTGGGGTACTGGAGGTATATTATACCTTGATCTGTGCTGCAGTTATGTAGCTGTAACAGTTAAAAATATTCATCAAGCTGTGCACTTCACATCATGCACTCTCCTTCATCAAATTATGCTTCAACAAGAAAAAATATATACAAAAATTTCTGTGACTGCAGTATCATGGGTTTACACAGAATTTTTAAGAAAAACCTAAAGCAGAACATAGAAGAGAAAATTCAGTAAACTTACATAAGAAATGAAGAAAAATTCAGAATTAATGATCTTAGCATCCCATTTTAATATAAAGGCAGAAAGCAGAAAACAACTGAAGAAATTTAAAAATAATGATAATTGGCAAGTAGAGAATAAAACTAAAGTTGTTTTGGTAAAGACTAAAATAATACTAACAATACCCAAATGTAAGAACTCAAGAGTAAGACAAAGTAGATAAAGAAAAAGAAATATATTTCATATAATATTGGAGACCTTTGCTTCTAATTTTAAGTGATTAAAATATTTAAGAGAATATTTAGTGAAAGGGAATTTAAAGCCTAAGATGGAAAAAGCATATTATCTAACCTGACTCAAAATGAAATAGCAAAGAATAATCTTGTAATCATTAACGAAATTAGAGCTCTAGTCAAAAATCTTTTCACAAAGAAGATGACAGCCTGAACAAATTTAAGGGAAAGTCCTACCCCACATTCAAGTAGCAGATTTTATGTGATCCATTCCCCAGATTGAGGTTAACATAAATCCCTGATACTCAAATCAGATAAAAACCCAAAAATTATAGGCCAATCTTATACATACAGAAGCAAAAATACTAAAGCAAATACTAGCACATTTTTGCTAATACTAAAGCAAGTATTAGCAAACTTTTTGATCAACTTAGTCACATCAAGAATTCAAGTTTAGTTTAACATTGCAAAATAAAATGTTGTAATAAGGCATCTTAAATGATTAAAAATGATATAATTATCATAATAGATACCCCAAAGGACAATGAAACCCAATATCCAATCTTGAAAATTTCTCTCAGCAAGCAAGGAATAGAAAGTTATTTATCTACCAAGTGAAGACTCTATCACAAAATTTAGCACAAACATTAAACTTAGTAGTTAAATTTTACTGCATTTCTTTAGGATTAGGAACAAGACACAAATGCAAACTATTTACACTTCTGTTTATCTTTTTTTCCTTAGGAGTTCTAGGCAGTTTACTAAGAAACGAATTATATACATAAAACCAAATTCTAGTTATTTGCAATTGGATTGTTATGTTCATAGCAAATGCAACACATTTATAAATAAATTATTAGGGTTAATAAAAAAGCTTATAATGGTTGATTAACAAAAAAATTAATACATGGCAACAATTATTTCTTTTTTTCTAATAATTTCAAAGGAGGTTTCCATATCTTGTCAAAATAAACACTTTTACAGGAGCAAATCAAATCATAATTTATGTTGGATGACATAAAAGGTCTTTTGGAATAAAATTGTACAATTTCATCAAATAATATGGGTGAGCTATACCATTAAATATTATAAAGTTTCCAATACTTTCCAGTCGAATCAAAAGATAAGTGAATGAATATAATTTAGTACATTTATATAATAAAATAGCATAGGACAATAAAAGTGAATAAACTATAGATACTTGCATGGAATATTATTAATATTCTTTAAAATGCACAAAATTTACATGACTATCATATTTTCATATCCAGCCACCCCTTGGCATTTGTGAGGGATTGGTTCCAGGACCTCCCATGGATGTCAAAATCTGTGGATACTCAAGTTGCTAATATAAATAGGTCTGGTATCTGCATGTAACCTATGCACAATCTATACTTTAAA
This sequence comes from Saimiri boliviensis, assembly GCF_048565385.1. Taxonomy (NCBI): domain Eukaryota; kingdom Metazoa; phylum Chordata; class Mammalia; order Primates; family Cebidae; genus Saimiri; species Saimiri boliviensis. Next base: position 111,537,667 of record NC_133451.1, read on the forward strand.
TCATCTCTACATTACTTACAATACCAAATACAATATCAGTGCTATGTTATTAGTTGCCAATCTATGCTGTTTAGGGAATAATGACAAGAAAAAAAAAATCTGGACATGTTCAGTACAGATACAATTTAAAAATATATATATTTTTGACTGAGAATTGGTTGAATCCTCAGATGTGAAATCCTCTGATATAGAGGGTTGACTACAAATACATATATATATATAATATGCATATGTGTATATATATATATATATATCTACACACACACACACACACACACACATATATATATATATTCACACACACACACACATACCTGTGTGAGCTGTTTGTGTGTGTGTATGATCGACAACAAAAATGAAAAATAAGAAGTGAATGCACTTGACCCTTGAACAATGTTTAGGTCCCTAATCTTCACACATTCCACACACATGCTTAACTTCTGAGTTCCCCAAAACTTAACTGTTATTAGCCTACTTTTGCCCAGACACTTTAATGATAGCACAAACAATTGATCAATACATAAAAAGCATAGTATCCACATAAATTCATGGGATACCAAACATTTTCTTATTCTTTTTTATATTCCTAGGCTATGTACCCTGTGACTTTTTCAAATTGTCTCAAGCTTTAAAAGTTGTTTCAATCGATTTATTGAAAAGAAAAAAAAAAACACAAACACCTGTTAGAGGACTGAACAGTTCAAACCTATGTTGTTCTTGGGTCTACTGTAAAGTGTTAATTATGATAATCAATAGTATTTATCAAGTACTATTTATTATGGACTAGATATTGTTTGAATACTTTAAATGGTTTGCTTTGCTAATCATCAAAGCATATCCATAATACTAGCACAGATCCCACCATATAAAAGATGAAATGATGTGTAACTTGCCAAGGTCACACAGCTTGAATGAACCAAAAATTGTAAAGCCAGTAAGTGAGAAAGATGGATTTTTAAACTTGTAAAACGTTAAAAGTTGAAATCCTGGCGAGTGGGAATAGACTATTTGTTCTGTATTTTTTTATTTTTGTCTTGAATAATTTTGCAAAAAATAAATATCATAGAGAAAGAATATTATTTTTCAGGGAATTTAGAGTAGGACAATATATAGGGAAATTCAGGGAGTACAGCAAAATCATGGGTAAGAGATGATAGTGGTTTACAGAAATTTCATGGTGGAAACAAAATGGAAAAATATGAGATATATTTTGATCGCATAAAACATATATTTCTGATTGATCAAATATGGAAATGGTTTTTCAAAACTGGAAAAGCACCTAAGAATTATAAATCTTTCTCATTAAAAACATGATGAAAGTTTCACTCCTACATAGGCATGATGGGAAAAAATACTAATAAGAATTTTAATAAAGAATAGTATTTGGCTATAAAATCAAAGTTTAGTTGGTTTTGAGGTTCTTATAAGACATTAAATTCTTACAAGGGATCCCAGAGTTAGGTCTGGGATCATGTGCATATATATATTTATATGTTATATATTTAGATATATAAGGTTGGTATAACTTGTGTTGTAAATTTGGGAGCCATCAATATACTAATTCTACTTAATTGTCATGGGACAAGATGTGATTTCCTATGTAGTGATTTTAAATACAAATTTTAGATTTTTTTTTAAAGAGCACCCTGGACAAAGCAGTAGGTCATTCTTTAAAAATAGATGCCAAGACAAGTACAGAGTTAACAATGGAAAACTGAAGAGTCAGCTCCTGAAGTAGTAAAGAAGTCAAGGAAGTATGTTGGAAAATAGAAGGAATATAAACAAATGTTTTCAAACTGTGGTAGTGCTAAAGTATAACAAGTGATAGCAAGTGACTGAGTGGGATGACGGCAGAGAATATATGATTAAAACTGGCAATTGGAAAGTTCTTGGTGACCTTGATAAGACTTTTCATACAGTCATCAGCAGAGAAACCTGACTCTACAGAGTTAAAAAGTGGGAGGTGGCAACAGTAGAAATAGGAATAAAATATGACATATTCAAGAAATTTTACTACAAATGACAAGGATGCAGCTGTAGGCCATAATAGTAAGCAAGTTAACAGAGAAACAGAAAATCAAATACTGCATGTCTCCATTTATTAGTGGACACTAAACACTGAGAAAGCACAGACACAAAGATGGGAAAAATAGACACTGACGATTATAAAGACTGGAAGGAGGGAGGATAGAAAGGAATGGAAATCTACCCAAGAGGTACTATGTTCACTACTTGAGTGACAAGATCATTAGAAGCCCAAACCTTAGCATTTTGCAATGTAACAAACTTGCAACAAGTGCCCCAAATCTAAAACAAAAAATTTAAATAATATAAAAACAATAAGTTGTTTTTAATAAAGAGAAGAAATGATGCTGCAAATTGATATAGAAAATTACAGCAAAATAATTTGCTATCAATGGACAAGCAAATGACAGGGAACATTGGTTGCAAAGAAGGAATTATAGTTGTTTGCAAGATGACTAGAGTACTGAACTAGGAGGGTGAATTCAATGAATCATAAAAATGCAAGGGTGTTTGTGGAAATGAGGATATTCAGTAGGCAAAGTGGATGGGATCCCAAGCAAGCCAGATTTAGGAAGACTGAGGCATTCCCTATATCATGTAGAAAGACAACTGTGGGCAGAGAGAATGCAGCTTCAAAGATTTAGTGTTAGGTTTTGTCATCTTCCTGCTTCTCTTTTCTTGGTAAAGTGAAATTTGAGGAATGGTTATTAGATGGCAAATAGAGATATAGTGGCGGCAAATGGATGGAAGGTGAGTGACTGATTTTAACAAAGCATCATGAAATCTAAACTGAGGAGGTGAAGAAGGATCCAAAGGTGGATGAGTACAAGTTTTTTTAAAAAAGATAAGATTTATGGATTGGGATATCCAAAGGTATTAAAGAATAAGTGAAGTGCAGCTATACAGAGCTAAAAAGATAAGAAGCGTTATTTCTAATTAGACTAAATAAAAAGGATAATCTCTTGCTTTGTCTTGAGTTATGGACATTTTGTCAAATAATTCTGCCTTTATCAGTTTAAAAGCATACTACTTGGTGTAATGGTTTTTTAATTTTTCTTCTGGTTTCTACTTGTGATTGACTGGCTCTCACACAACTTCCTCAAAAAAGTCTCATTCTGGCTTTCAAAGTTGTATAACAATCCTTCTTAGAATTTCTACACATATAAAAGTTTAAAATAGAAAATGAGGTTACATTTTAACAGTATATTTTAAAGTCATTTCTTCCTAGTGTATTAAGGATAGAGGTTCGAGCACAATACCCTTAAATAAAATCATGCTGTGATCACATTTAACTATCTGAAAGAGGAATTTTTTTCTCTATTTTAACCATCTTCAATCTCCACATGAATATTGTGTCTTTAAGCAATATATCCTTAAACTAACTGTGAAAATAAATTTCATGTTCTATATTGACATGTACAACTTTTAATAAAAGACTATAAGAATAAAATTTAATACTGTAATTATAAGAATTAAAGAAAGAGGAAAGAAACAGAAAGCGTGGTTTGGCAGTTAAGACAGGTTTATTTGAGAGAAAATGAATCTGAGAGGAGCATCTGGCTGAGTTAGGTTAGAGGCACAATCTCTTCTTAAAGACTAAGGGTTTTTAAGGATTCAGGGTGGGAGAGTTTTTTAAAGGATTAGACTGCTACTATGTTTGTTGTGCTTACCTCGGGTGGGAGAGTTGAATGTTTGTTCCCATACATCTTTCTGCAGCTGCAGGCATACCACCTGAGTCTGCTTTTAGCTTCCCTATCTAAGTGCAGCTGAAGGAAAATAAATGTATTTACTAACGCCCACTGTTTTATTGGGGCCCACTGTATGAGGGTGAAGTTTGGCAGTTACCCAAGAGACTTTCCCCTCTACCCTCTGTGCCTGAGTTGTCTTATCTGTGTTTTACCATCTGCTCTTTCTGGCTGCCTGTGGTTAGAAGTGATTCTCTTGAAATGCATGCGGCTAGAAACAGAGCTGGAATTAAAAGTGGCAGAATTTGTCCAAGATGACAGTGCTTCTGCTCTATCAATGGTAAGTGTAGAAAAGGTTACTTTTTTGTTTGTTTTTGAGACAAAATCTTGCTCTGTTGCATAGGCTAGAGTGGAGTGGTGAGATCTCAGCTCACTGCTACCACCACCTCCCGGATAGCTGGGATTACAAGCATGCACCACAATGCCTGGCTAATTTTTGTATTTTTAGTAGAGATGGTATTTCACCATATTACCAGGCTGGTCTTGAACTCCTGACCCCAGGCAATCCATCTGCCTTGGCTTCCCAAAGTGCTGGGATTACAGGCGTGAGCCACTGCGCCAATACACATCTGCTTATTAAGAGCATTTCAGATTTCTTTCAATATTTGCTAGCTTAGATTTAGGGGAAAAAAGTGAATATTTAAGTGATAAAGAGATCACCTAAATGTTATATTATTATTTTGAATATAAAAGTAAATTCGTAGCTCATCAAATAAACCTCCTTTATTTATAGAGGAGGAGTCAGCAAACAAAAATTTTTAAGGGGTTTGTTGAAATGCAGTGATTGCTTACATTCCTACATCTAAGTCCATTGCACTATCTTCTGCTGAATTTTTATAAAGTACTTATTTGAGACTATTGTTATTTGTGGAGAGAATATGGTGTAAAAGAATAAGTAACATGATCTATTAAATTTTAAAGCTAGACTTTTCTTTACAATATAAGTCATAAAATAATATTAAGCAGAGATGTATCAGTATAGAAATTTATGGTTTCGAAGAAAATTCAATACATACATAATGCATTCCTTACATGAATTTTATCACAAATTTTACATTCTGTCAAGCTTTCATTTAAAGGCATACCTCAAAGATATTGCCAGTTCAAGTATAGATCACGGAAATAAAGTGAATATTGCAATGAACAAAAATTTTGGTTTCTCAGTGTATATAACAGTTATGCTTAGTACATGCTGTAGTCCATAAGGGTACATTTGCCTTATGTCTAAAAAAATAATGTACTTAGTTTAGTTTAAAAATATGTTATTGCTGAAAAATGCTAATGATCATCTAATCCTTCACAGAACTATAATCCTTTTGCTGGTATAGAATCTCGCCTCAATACTAATTGAAGTCAATCCTCTCAATCACTACTGCAGATTTATCAAATAAGTTTAGGCAATATTCTAAATCCTTATGTGTTATTTCAACAATGTTCACAGCATCTTTACCAGAAGTAGACTCCATCTCAAGAAATCACTTTCTTTGGTCAGCCATAATAAGGAACTCCTCATCCATTCATGAGATTGCAGCAATTCAGTCACATTTTCAGGCTCTCCTTCTAATTCTAGTACTCTTGCTATTTCCACCACCTCTGCAGTTGGTTCCTCCACTGAAGTCTGGAACCAGTCAAAGTCATTCATGAGAATTAGAATCAACTTCTTCCACACTCCTGTTAATGTTGATATTTGGACTGCCCCATGAATCAAAAGTGTTCTTAATGGCTTCTGGAGTGCTGCATTCTTTCTAGACAACTTTAGTTAACTATGACCACATTAATTAGAGGAATCACTAGCTATGAAACCTGTAGCATTATAAAATGCATTTCTTTCTTTTCTTTCTTTAATTATTATACTTTAAGTTCTGGGGTATGTGTGCAGATCGTGCAGGTTTGTTACATAGGTATACAGATGCCATGATGGTGGTTTGCTGCATCCATCCGCCAGTCATCTACATTAGGTATTTCTCCTAATGTTATCCCTCCCCAATCCCCTCACCCCTGTTATCCCTCCCCTAGCCCCCTCACCCCCCAACAGGCCCCAGTGTATGACATTCCCCTCCCTGTGTCCATGTGTTTTCATTGTTCAACACCCATTTATGAATGAGAACATATGGTGTTTGGTTTTCTGTTCTTGTGTCAGTTTGCTGAGAATGATGGATTCCAGCTTCATCTATGTTCCTGCAAAAGACATAAATCCTTTTTTATGGATGCATAGTATTACATCGTCTATATGTGCCACATTTTCTTTATGCAATCTATCATTAATGGGCATTTGGGCTGGTTCCAAGTATTGCTAGTATGAATAGCACTGCAATAAACATGGATGTGCATGTGTCTTTATAATAGAATGATTTATAATCCTTTGGGTATATAGCCAGTAATGGAGTTTCTGGGTCAAACAGTATTTCTATTTCTAGATCCCTGAGGAATTGCCACACTGTTTTCCACAATGGTTGAACTAATTTGCACTCCCACCAACAGTGTAAAAGCATTCCAATTTATCCACATCCTCTCTAGCATCTGTTGTCTGCTGATTTTTTAATGATTGTCATTCAACTGGCATGAGGTAGTATTTCAATGTGGTTTTGATTTGCATTTCTCTAATGATCGGTGATGATGAGCTTTTTTTCTTATGTTTGTTGACTGAAAAAATGTCTTCTTTAGAAGAGTGTCTGTTCATATCCTTTGCCCACATTTTGATAGGGTTGTCTTTTTCTTGTAAATTTGTTTAAGTTCCTTGTAGATAATGGTTATTAGCTCTTTGTCAGATGGGTAGATTGCAAACATTTTTTTCCCATTCTGTTGGTTACTCTAATGATAATTTCTTTTGTTGTGCTGAAGTTCTTAAATTTAATTAGATCCCATTAGTTTATTTTGGGTTTTGTTTCCATTGCTTTTGGTGTTTTAGTTATGAAGTCTTTGCCTATACCTATATCCTCCATGGTATTGCCTAGGTTTTCTTCTAGGGTTTTTATAGTGTTAGGTCTTATGTTTTAATCTTTAATCCATCTGGAGTTAATTTTTGTGTAAGGAATAAGGAAAGGGTCCAGTTTCAGCTTTCTGCATATGACTAGCCAGTTTTTCCAACACAATTGATTAAACAAGGAATCCTTTCCCCAGTGCTTGTTTTTGACAGAATTGTCAAAGATCAGATAGTTGTAGATGTGTGGCATTAATTCTCAGGCTACTGATCTGTTCTATTGTTCTATATTACTGTTTTGGTACCAGTATCATGCTGTACCCTTGTAATATAGTTTGAAGTCAGGTAGCATGATGCCTCCAGCTTTTTGTTTGTTTGTTTGTTTGCTTGTTTCTTTGTTTCTTTCTTTCTTTTACTTAGGATTGTCTTGGCTATGTGGGCTGTTTTTTTGGTTCCATGTGAAGTTTAAGGTGGCTTTTTCCAATTCTCTGAAAAAATGCTAAGGGCAGCCAGAGAAAAAGGTCAGGTTACCCACAAAAGGAAGCCCAACAGACTCACAGCAGATCTCTAGGCAGAAATCCTACAAGCCAGAAGATAGTTGAATATCTTTAAGATATTCAACATTCTTAAAGAAAACAGTTTTCAACCCAGAATTTCATATTCAGCCAAACTAAGCTTAACAAGTTAAGAAGAAATAAAATCATTTCCAGACAAGCAATTGCTGGAAGTTTCGTCACCACCAGGCCTGCCCTACCAGAGCTCCTCAAGGAAGCACTAAACATGGAAAGAAACAACCAGTAATAACCACTGCAAAAACATACCAAATTGTACAGCCCATCAGCACTATGAAGAAACTGCATCAACTAATGGGCAAAACAACCAGATAGCATTAAAATGGCAAGATCAAATTCACATATTAACCTTAAATGTAAATGGGTTAAACACCCTAATCAAAAGACACAGGCTGGCCAATTGGATGAAGAATCAAGACCCATTGGTGTGCTGTATTCAGGAGATCCATCTCATGTGCACAGACACATATAGGTTCAAAATAAAGGGATGAAGGAAGATTTACCAAGCAAATGGAGAGAGAGAAAAAAAAAGCAGGGGTTGTAATCCTAGTATCCAATAAGAAAGACTTTAAACCAACAATGATCAAAAGACACAAAGATGAGCATTACATAATGGTAAAGGAAACAGTGCAACAAGAAGAGCCAACCATCATAAATATATATGCATCCAATACAGGAGCACCCAGATACATAAAGCAAGTTCTTAATGACCTACAAAGAGACTTAGACTCCCACACAATAATAGTGGGAGACTTTAACACTCCACTGTCAATATTAGACAGATCAACAAGATAGGAAATTTACAAAGATATCCAGGACTTGAACTCAGATCTGGATCAGGCAGACCTAATAGACACCTACAGATCTCTCCACCCCAAATCTGCAGAATATACATTCTTCTCAAAATCACATTGCAGTTACTCTAGAATTGACCACATAATTAGAAATAAATCACTCCTCAGCAAATGCAAAAAGTGAAAATCATAACAAACAGTCTATCAGACCACAGTGCAATCAAATTAGAACTCAGGATTAAGAAACTCACCCAAAACCACACAACTACATGGAAAATGTATGACCTGTTCCTAAATGACTACTGGACAAATAATGAAATGAGGGGAGAAATAAAGACATTCTTTGAAACCAGTGAGAACGAAAACACAACATACCAGAATCTCTGAGACACACTTAAAGCAGTGGCTAGAGGAAAATTTATAGCACTAAATGCCCACTTGACAAGGGAAGAAAGATCTAAATCTGACACCCTAACATGATGATTAAAAGAACTAGAAGAGCAAGATCAAACAACTTCAAAAGCTAGCAGAAGACAAGAAATAACTAAGATCACAGCAGAAATGAAGGAGATAGAGACATAAAAAACCCTTCAAAATATGAATAAATCCAGGAACTGGTTTTTTGAAAAGATCAACAAAATAGATAGGCCACTAGCCAGATTAATAAAAAAGAAACGAGGGAAGAATCAAATAGATGCAATAAAAAAACAATAAAGGGAATATCACCACCAATCCCGCAGAAATACAAACTACCATCAGAGATTACTACAAACACCTCTGTGCACATAAAGCCGTAAATCTAGAAGAAATGGATAAATTCCTGGACACTTACACCCTCCCAAGACTAACTAGGGAGAAGTTGAATCCCTGAATAGACCAATAACAAGGTCTGAAGTTGAGGCAGCAATTAATAGCCTACCAACCAAAAACACTCCAGGACCAGACGAGTTAACAGCCAAATTCTACCAGAGGTGCAAAGAGAATCTGGTACCATTCCTTCTGAAACTATTCCAAACAATACAAGAAGAGGGAATTTTCCCAAACTCATATTAGGAGACCCACATGATCCTGATGCCAAAACCTAGCAGAGACAAAACTAAAAAAGAAAATTTCAGGCCAATATCCATGATGAACATTGATGTGAAAATCCTCAATAAAATGATGGCAAACTGAATCCAATAGCACATCAAAAAGCTTATCCATCACAATGAAGTCAGCTTCATCCCAGGGAGGCAAGGCTGGTATAACATACGCAAATCTACATAATCCATCGCATAAACAGAGCCAGAAACAAAAACCACATGATTATCTCAATAGATGCAGAGAAGGCCTTTGACAGATTTCAACAGTACTTTATGCTAAAAATTCTCAATAAACTAGGTATTGAGGGAACATATCTCAAAATACTAAGAGCTATTTATGACAAACCTACAGCCAATAACATACTGAAGAGCAAAAACTGGAAGCATTCCCTTTGAAAACTGGCACAAGACAAGGATGCCCTCTCTCACCACTCCTATTCAACATAGTATTGGAATTTCTGGTCAGGGCAATGAAGCAAAGAAATAAATAAATGGTATTCAATTAGGAAAAGAGGACGTCAAATTGTCCCTGTTTGCAGATGACGTGATTGTATATTTAGAAAACCCCATCGTCTCAGCCCATCTTTAAGCTGACAAGCAACTTCAGCAAAGTCTCAGAATACAAAATCAATGTGGAAAAATAGCAAGCATTCCTATACACCAATAACAGACAAACACAGAGCCAAATCATGATTGAAATCCAATTCACAATTGCTACAAAGAGAATAAAATACCTAGGAATACAATTAATAAGGGATGTGAAGGACCTCTTTAAGGAGAACTACAAAACAAGGCTCAAGGAAAAAGAGAGAACACAAACAGATGAAAAAGCATCCCATGCTCATGGTTAGGAAATATCCATTTAGTGAAAATGGCCATACTGCCCAAAGTAATTTATAGATTCAATGCTATCCCCACAAAGCTACCAATGACTATCTTGCTCTTTTATATTATGAAGATAGCTTCTTTTCTTAAACCTCATGAACCAACTTCCACTAACTTCAAACTTTCCTTCTGTAACTTCCTTACCTCCTTCAGCTACCATAGAATTAAAGAGAGTTGAAGTCTTTCTCTGGGTTAGATTTTATCTTAAGGGAATGTAGCAGCTGGTTAGATCTTCTATCCAGACCACTGAAACTTCCTCCATATCAGCAATATAGCTGTTCTGCTTTCTTATCTTTTGGGTGTTTGCTAAAGTAGTAAACTTAACTTATTTCAAGCATTTTTCCTTTGCATTCACAGTTTATTGTACTCTTTGGAACAAGAAGCCTAACTTTCAGCCTATCTCAACTTTTGACATGACACTACGTTTAATGATTCCTAGTTTTTGATTTTTGAATTAAATTGAGAGATATCATTTTACTTAAACACTTAGCAGGTCATTGTAAAGTTATTAATTGGTCTAATTTTAAAATCATTGTTTCAGGGAATAAAAAGACTTGAGGAGGAGAGAAATAGAAAAAGGGTCAATTGTTGGAGCAACCAGAACACACATTTATCTAACTTTGCCACTGCATGTGGGCTTTGTTTGTGGCATTCCAAAACAATCAAAGCAGTTACATCAAAGATCACTGATCACAAATCACCATAAAAATACTATAATAATGAAAAATTTTGCAATATTTGGAGACTTACTAAAATATGACATAGAGACGCAAAGAAAGCAAATGCTGTTGGAAAAATGGCACCAGTAGACTTGCTTGATGCAGAGCCACTACAAACCTTCAATTTGTAAAAGTGTAATATCTGTGAAGCACAACAAAATTAGATGTGACTGTAGTGTACATCTTTTAATATAGCCTCAATTCAAATACATTAATTTGGCATTAGATTAAAATCCTAAATATTTTATAATTTGAAACCAAATTTTAAATAGCAGTCATCCTTGTCCTTCAAATTTTATAAAACATAGTCTACATTATTAACAAGAACATTTTAAAGATTATTTACTAATGACAACTTATATACAGAGCTATGCTTTAGTAATAGCTAATTTCATTTAAAGCATCTCATTACAATGTTATTTTTCCATCATTTGTGTTTCTAAATTATGACAGTAGTAATATTTTTCAGATACCTTGAGATACTATGGCTGATACAGATTTGCTGCATCTCCACCCAAATCTCAGCTTGAACTGTAATAATCCCCAGGTGTCAAGGGTAGGGCCAGGTGGAAATAATTGAATCGTGGAGGTGGTTTCTCTCATACTGTGGTAGTGAATAAGTACCACCAGATCTGATGGCTTTATAAATGGGAGTTCCACTGCACACACCCTCTTGCCTTCCACCATGCAGATGTGAATTTGCTCCTTGTTCACCTTCAGCCATGGTTTTGATGCTCCCCAGCCACGTGGAACTGTGAGTCAACTAAACCTCCTTCATTTTAAATTACCTAGTTTCAGGTATGTCTTTATTAGCAGTGTGAGAACAAACTAATACAGTAAATTGGTACTGGGAGTGGGGCAAAAATACTGTAAAAATACCCCAAAATTGGAAGCAACTTTGGAATTGGCTAATAAGAAGAGGTTGGAACCATTTGGAGGGCTCAGAAGAAGACAGGAAAATGTTGAAAAATTTGAAACTTCTTAAAGACTTGTTGAATGACTTTGATCAAAATGCTATTAGTGATATGGATGATAAATCCAGGCTGAGGTGGTCTCAGATAGAGATGAGGAACTTGGGAACTGAAGTAAAGGTCACTCTTGCTATGCAAAGAGACTGGTGGCATTTTGCTCCTGCCCTAGATATCTGTGGAACTTTGAACTTGAGAGAGATGATTTAGTGTATCTGGCAGAAGAAATTTCTAAGCAACAAAGCATTCAAAAGAAAGTAGAGCATAAAATTTGCAAAATTTGCAGCCTGACAATGTAAGAGGAAAGAAAAAATAATTTTCTGGAGAGAAATTTAAACCAGCTGAAGAAATTTGCATTAGTAATGAGAAATCAAATGTTAATCACCAAGACAATGGGGAAAATGACTCTTTTAGGCAGCTCCTCCCAAAACAGGCTCAAGCTTAGGAGGAAAAAATGGTTTCATGGGGTCCCCCTGCTATATGCAGCCTAGGGACTTGGTGTCCTGCTTTCAAGCCACTCTAGCCGTGCTTAAAGGGCCAAGATACAGCTGGGTTTTGGCCTCAGGGTGTGCAAGCCCCAAGCCTTGGCAGCTTCCATGCGGTGTTGAGCCTGCAAGTGCACAGAAGTTAAGAATTGAGATTTGGGAGCCTCTGCCTAGATTTCAGAGGATGTAAAGAAATTCCTGGGTATACAGGCAGAGGTTTGTTGCGCAGGGTGTGGCCCTTATGGAGAACCTCTGCTAGGGCAGTGCAGAAGGGAAATGTGGGGTTGGAGGCCCCACACAGAGTGCCCACTGGGATACTGCCTAGTGGAGCTGTGAGAAGAGGGCCACTGTTCTCCAGACTCCAAAATGGTAGATCCACTGACAGCTTGCATCATGTGCCTTGAAAAGCCACAAACACTCAATGCTGGTCTGTTAAGCTAGCTAGGAGAGGGTGCTGTATCCTGCAAAGCCACCAGGGTGGAGCTGTGCATGCGACCGGAGCCCACCTCTTGCAACAGCATGACCTGGATGTGAGACAAGGAGTCAAAGGAGATCATTTTGGAGCTGTAAGATTTTCTTGCCCCACTGAATTTTGGATGTGCTTGGGGCCTGTAGTCCCTTCGTTTTGGCCAATTTCTCCCATTTAGAATGGGCATATTTACTTAATGCTTGTACCCCCATGATATCTAGGAAGTAACTAACATAAATTTTATTTTACAGGTTCATAGGCAGAAGGGACTTGTCTTGTCTCAGATAAGACTTTGTACTGTGGACTTTTAAGTTAATGCTGAAATGAGTTAAGACCTCAGGGGACTTTTGGGAAGGCATGATTGGTTTTGAAATATGAGTACAGGAGATTTGAGAGGAGCCAAGGGCAGAATGACATGGTTTGGCTGTGTCCCCAACTACATCTCACCTGGAATTGTAATTGTAATAATCATCATTTGTCAAGGGCCAGACCAGGTGAAGATAATTGAATCATAGGGCAGTTTCCCCCATACTGATCTCGTGACAGCAAGTAAGTCTCACAATATCAGATGGTTTTATAAATAGGAGTTCCCATGCACAAGCTCTCTTGCCGGCCACCATGTATGACATGAATTTGCTCTTCATTTGCTTTCTGCCATGATTGTGAGGACTCCCCAGCCAGATGAAACTGTGAATCAATTAAACCTCTCTCCTTTATATAAATTACACAGCCTTGGGTATGTCTTTATTAGCAGTTTGAAAACAGACAAATATAATGGCTTATCAGGAAATGTTTGTATTCATGAATTATATATGGGAGTGCCAAAATGCAATTTCAAGTTGAATACTAATGGTTAATTGTATTATTTAATATTGTGAAATTTTGTTCTATAGAATCCTTGCTCACCTCTAAAAACTCTTTGACTTAATGTGTGCCTGCATCCAACCAAAGAGATCATATCCACGTGGTACAGTTATTTAAAAAGAGAAATATAGATGATAAAATGCATAGATGTAGTATAAGTAAAATTTTTAATAATAAAATGTTTTAAAAGCCATCAGTTCAAGCACAGTTAATCCAAAAAAATGATATTTATATGTAAGACAGTATATGTTTTTAAAAAGTTGTATGAGATTTAGTGTCAGTCTATTTTCTGCTGCTATAACAATTCAACAGACTGGGTAATTTATAAACAACAGAAGTCTAATTTGGCTGACATCTATGGAGACTGGGAATTCCAAGAGCATTGTGTTGGCATCTGCTGAAGGTCACCCCATGGGAGAAGGTGGCAGACAGAGGTAAACAAGTGAGACAGAGAGGAAAGGGAGTTGAACTCAAACTTATTTTGAAGAAGCCATTCTCATGGTGATGGCATTAATCTATTTGCAAAGGCAGATCCCTCATGTCCTAATCACTGCTTTAAAAACCCACCTCCCAACAGTGTTACAATGCAATTAAGTTTTCAACATATGAACGTTTGTGGTATATATTCAAACTATAGCAGACAGAGTACCCACTTTTAAAAAGAGGGTAAGCTAAACTTAAATTTTGCGAAGTCTAAAACTGCAAAACTAACATTTTCTTTTACATAAGAGATAATTTCTAATTCCTAGAATCTAATCATTCTGGAAATGCAAATCAAAATCACAATGAAATATTACCTTATACTTTTTAAGATGACTATTATAAAAGACGAGATAACAAATGTTGGCAAGAATGTGAAGAAAAGGGAGCTCTCATACACTGTTGGTAGAATTGGAAATTTGATGCAGCCATTATGAAAACCAGTATGGAGGTTCCTAAACAATTTTGAAAAACAAACCAAAACTACTATGTGATCTAGCAATGCCACTTCGGAATATATATTCAAAGAAAACAAAACCAGTATGTTGAAGAGATATCTGTACTATCATTATTGCAGCATTATTCACAATAGTCACAATATGGAAAGCAACCTAAGTGCCTGGTGAAAAATGAAGGATCCAACAGCATGGACAAAACTAGATGTCTCACTCATACATGGAATCTAAAAAAAGTTCTAACTTATAGAAGCAGAGAGTGGAATGGTTTCTGGAGGTTGAAAAGTGGGGGATGGCAAGATGTTGTTCAAAGAGTACAAAAATTCAGTTATAAAATGACTATGTTCTGAGGACCTCATGTACAGCATGGTGGCTAGAATGAATAATACTGTATTGCATTGTACACCTGAAATTTGCTAAAAGAGTAGATCTTAATAGTTTTACCCCTCCTCCCAAAAATTAACTATATAAGGTAATGGATGTGTTAATTACTTCGATTATGGTAATCATTTCACAATTTTTACATATGTCAAATTATCAGGTTGTACTCCTTAAAAACAATTTTATTTGTCAATTATAAACTTAATAGAACTGAAAAAATTAAAAATGGAAGGGAATTAAAGAGCAGAAGGCTCATATCCAGAAAACAAATGCTTTCTGTGTGTGTTCTGAACCTCATTTCTTCTCTAACTTCATTCTTCACTTTTCTGAGAGCTTGTCCTATTCCCTCTTCTCTGTATAATGCTACTCATCCCTTCACTATAATAGAATCTCTTGTCATAAACAAACACAAATTATTTCGAGTTTCTTGTTATCGATCTCCTCAAAATAGAAATATCTGCATTTAGAAATAAGAAACAGACACAGAGATTAGTTAATTGGTGTTTATAAGGTCGCAATTGTATTCTCTAGCCTAGACTGAAGCACAAGTTATATTTCTGGCCAATTCAATAGTTTTATCCAGACAGTGTTGGCCAAATAATTTAACCATGAAGGAGGTTGCTTAGGTTCAAACATCACTTGCACAAATGCAGGTACAGCCTGGGGAATAACTATCATGATTGCCCTCACTTTGATAGCCCTGAAGGGCTGAGTGTCCAGAATGCATAAAGCTGTAATCTTTCTGAAACTAAAATCTGGTTTGTCATCACTGGTGGCAGAATTGAGATCATTTTACTTAGTTATTAAGAAGCCAATGCTATTGGTAATGTCTTTGTCTTTCTATCCCACAAACTGAAATAAATAGGTTATTGGAGTAAGGACAAGCCCCAGAACCTCTCCAATGTCACAGGAATGATGAAAATTTAATCACTTTTGCTGATGGAAACTTTTATCTCCTTTCTTTCACCACTTTGTTTCTATTTTCCTTCAAGCCACAATATCAAAACGGACACATAACTATTAGTAACTATCTTTGTAAGGTCTTCCAAACATTCTTTCCTGTTTAATTGGAATAATATCACTGAGTATACAGCCACAGCCATTCATAGATCACAGAAGGCTTCACAAGATTTCCACAAAATATTGAATTTATTTTTTAGTATGCTGATGCATCATAAAACTTGTACTTATTGTTCTTAACCTCTCTTTCTTATTAGAAAATCTTTCCAAAATAATGCTCATGATTGTGGAGAGAAATGGAGAGAAATAAGAGTCCATACTGTATAAGCTCATTTTTGAAATATCTTAATAATTAAAGCAGTCTTCTAGCATCACTAAGCCTCCATTAGGAACACAAGAAATTAATTGTTAATTATAGAAGATATCACTTCAAATATTTCCAGTCATCTATGAATGTCATTCTGATTACTTAATAAACAATGGTTAAAGTATACAAATTTTACAAATGAATAATATGCAAAAGATATTTTACTGTTGATAGCAACAGCTACTAACATTTCTTTAATGAGAGACAGCTCTATATATATATGTGTGTAGAAACTTTCAGAAAAGAAATATTGCTGAAATGAGGAGTATTTCTATCAGAACTTAAATGAAACTCTTTAATCTCAAAAACATTAATCAAAAGTGAAGATAATCTGAAGAAACAAAATCATTGAAGAAATAAGAAATTTTTAGCTTGTTAAATTATCTTAGTTTTCCCTTCAATTGAAGTTGTCCTTTAAATATTAAGATTATCTCAACTATTTGAATATACACAGATTAACAGACAAAATACACAACATGTTCCTCTTATTTACCGAACCTTCTTACAAATTAGATGGAGGTATCTTATTACACAATTTCTACAAATAAATTGATTAATCACTATTTTAAATACTTAGTTTTAGTAGGCTTGTATATTTCATAAATCTTAGCTTTAAGATAAAATAATTGTTGATGAATTTGAAAAACATCAAATAGGAATGTCTTAATAATGTGAATATATTAAAAGAGGTGGTTATATAAATATCTGTTGCCAAAAAATCCAGCTTTTTATTTCTTTTGAGATGGAATTTCGCTTTTTGGAGTGCAAAGGCATGATCTTGGCTCACTGCAACCTTCACCTCCAGGTTGAAATGATTCTTCTGCCTCAGCTTCCCAAGTATTATAGGTGCCCACCACCATACTCAGCTAATTTTTCTATTTTTAATAGAGATGGGGTTTCACCATGTTGGCCAGGCTAGTGTCAAATTCCTAACCTCAGGTGATCCACCCACCTTGGCAACCCAAAGTGCTGGGATTATAGGTGTGAGCTACTCTGCCCAGCCAAAAATCTACTTTTTATATGAAATATTTCATTTATAACATTTAAGAAAACATTTATAATTATTAAGAATAATTTTTTTCATAGTATAAGTGAATTCCAATAAGTATCATAGACAAAGAAAGTATGACCAGCCAAGTGATGTATCTAGTGATGTTGACACACATGAAAACCCACATTGCATTTCTGAGAGTATAAATTGTCCCCTACCAATATAATTGTTTCCATTTTGAGTCAATAACATAAATTTCTTTAGTGGCTATAGATCATCCAGATGTTATAGTAGTCCCTGAATATCCCTCTATGGACATTCAAATAAGCTCTACTGGCATTTCAAATAGTCTTTCTTTTTACAATAGCATATTTCAAAAACAAAAGCAAATATAAGGATAATTACTCTATATGCATGAACCAGTAAAAAACAAATGTGATTTTTGATATTTTCTTAAGACGTTTTTAAATAAATGAAACAGAATAGTTAAAAGTCAGTTTTTACTCCCCAAGTACTTTGCAATTTCATTCTTATCCTTTCCAGAGCAAATCTCCATTTTGTGTTTACTATGTACAATTTTTATACAGTTACATTTATACATATCAGCAAACACTAATATTGTATTAATTGATTTTCACTGAAATTCTAATGTAAACAGAATTATGTTGAACTTATATTTTTTTACATTTTTTTAAATCTCCCAATGTTGATATTCCTTCATTTAATTCAAATGCAATGTTTTAATTTGTTGTATAACAATACCTGCATTCATTTTCTTATTCTCCTTTTAATGGCCATTATGGTTTCTACACATTGTTAATAATATTAGAGTCAGTGACTTATATACATCTGAGTATTTATCCAGAATTGGAATTGCTGGCTTATAACCTGTGCATCTCTTCTGCTTCCCTAGATCTTACCAACTTGCCTTCCAAAGTGATTAAGCAGTTCATATTCCAACCAATGTGAGAATTCTCATATTTCTATGTATTGGGATAAATAATCTTTTGAATTCCTGCCTACAAGAGGGATTTCATTTTCTTAAATATGCTTTGTTTGTTTCTTAATGAGATTAAGCATTATTTGTGTGCTATAGATATAGCACATAAATTCAGATGTCTAAATTTGAGTGGCTTATCCTTATTATTTGTCCATATGTCTATGAGTGTGCTTGTTTTTATTCTTACTTTTTTGGATTTCTTATTTTCTTTTATCTGCTTCTTTCTTAGTTACACATCTTATAAATACATTCTTCCATTCTCCACGTTTTTATTGTGTCTGAATTTTAAATGCTACACTCTAGATTTTCATCTTTCCTCCTTCTGAATACATTTATTTATCCACCTGAAATTATTTTTTAATTTGAACGATTATCAGTAGTAATAACTGCAATCTCTTTATAATAAAAACTTCAAGAGTTACTCTCTGACCACTACTGCAGTCTTTCCAACTCTTTCCCCCATGTCAGCTACCCTTTATCCTCACTGGGGATCCTTCTAGCTCTCTTTCTTTATGTTTTGTCTTCCCATTTATATATTCTGTAATGTCCAAGATCCCTTTTTGCAATAAATTTATTGTATATATCCCTAACAATATTGCCCCTCCTTTTTCACGTGGGATGCTTGAGTAAAACACAGCCATAGTTAAAATCCAATTCTCTAGCGGAATGTGGCTAGAAACAAATGAAAAATCATGTTAAATATCCTCATTTAAATGAAAGATAAATAACTTCAAGTGGGCTCTCCATAAATGTTATATAGTTTCCAAATATTTGCTAATTTTCTAGATATCTCTATATTGTTTATTTCTAATTTATCTGTTTTATAGTTAGGGAACATATTTTGTAAGAATTACATCACTGTAAATTTATTGAGTTTATGGCCCAAAATGTAGTCTATCTTGGTAAATGTTCTATAAGCACTTGATAAGAATGTGTATTCTACAATTGTGTAGTGTTCTAGAAAATGTTAATTACAAAATGTTGATGGATAGAGTTTTCAAGTACTCTATATTCTCACTGATTTTCTATCTACATGTCTGTTAATTATTTTGAGATTAGTTTTGTGGGATAGTCTATTTATGCTTTCAGTTTTAACAGTTTTTGCTTTATATATTTTAAATATCTCCTACTTGTAAGTAATGGTTAGAATTTCTATGTTTTCCTAATAAATTTGCCACATTTTCATTATACCCTTTATCTCTGTTATTACTGTTTGTTTTGAGATATATCTTTTTATTAATAAAGCCACCATAAGTGTTATTTTAATTGGTATTAGCGTGGTGTATCCATTTACTTCCTTACACTTTTTACATCCTTACCCTTTTTCCATTCAACCTATTTGCATCTTTATAAAGTAGATACCTTACAAGCAGCCAGTTATTAATGCTTGCTTTTAATTTCACTATGACAATCTTTGTGTTTAATTGTTCAGACCATTTATATGTAATACAATTATTGATACGGTTGTGTTTAAATTTACCATCCTGTTATTTGCTTTTTTTCTTTGTTCCATCTATTCATTGTTCAATTTTCTAATTTTTCTGCCTATTTTGGATTAACTTGTATTTTTTTATTATGCTGTTTTATTCCTTGTATTGACTTGGTAAATATGACTCCTTTGTATTATTTTCATAGTTGCTATAAAGTTTAGGGTATACATCCTAACTTCTCACAATCTATTTTCAAATATACTATGCAACTTAACATACAGTGTATCTTTACAAGAGTATAGTTCTATTTACCCCTTCAAAGCTTTTATACTGTTGTATATTCCTTTTTGTATTTATGATTCTTTAAGTTCTGGAGTGCATGTGCAGATGGTGCAGGTTTGTTACATAGGTATACACGTGCAATGGTAGTGGTTTGCTGCATCAATCATCCCATCATCTACATTAGGTATTTCTCCTAATTCTATCTCTTCCCAATTCCCACACCCCCTGCTATTCCTCCCCTAGCTGCCACCCCCTGGAACCAGTGTGTGATGTTCCCCTCCCTGTGTCCATGTCTTGTCATTGTTCAACACCCACTTATGTGTGAGAACATGAGATGTTTGATTTTCTGTTCTTGGGTCAGTTTGCTGACAAGAACAAAGTTTCTCTATGTCCCTATAAAGGACATAAACTCATCCTTTTTTAAGGCTGCATAGTATTCCATGGTGTATACGTGCCACATTTTTTTTTTTTTTTATCAAGTATATCACTGATGGGCATTTCGGTTGGTTCCAAGTCTTTACTATTGTGAACAGTGCCACAATAAACATACACGTGCATGCATCTTGATAATATAATGATTTATAATCCTTTGGGTATATACCCAGTAATGAGATTGGTGAGTAAAATGGTATTTCTATTTAAAGGTCCTTGTGAAATCACCACACTGTTTTCCACAATAGTTGAATTAACTTACACTCCACCAACAGTGTGAAAGCATTCTTATTTCTCCACATCCTCTCTAGCATATGTTGCGACCTGATTTTTTAATGATCGCCATTCTAACTGGCATGAGATGGTATCTCAATATGGTTTTGATTTGCATTTCTCTAATGATCAGTGATGAGTTTTTTTTCATATGTTTGTTGGTTGCATAAATGTCCTATTTTGAAAAGTGTCTGTTCATATGATTTTCCCACTTTTTGATGGGTTGTTTATTTTTTTTCTTGTAAATTTGTTTAAGTTCTTCATAGATTTTAGATATTAGCCCTGTGTCTGATGGGTAGATTGCAAAACTTTTTCCCCATTCTGTTTGTTGCTGATTCACTCTATTGATAGTTTTTGTTGTTGTTGTTGTTGTTGTTGTTGTTTGTTTGTTTGTTTGTTTTTCTTTTTCTGTGCAGAAGCTCTTAGTTTTAACTAGATCCCACTTATCTATTTTGGCTTTTGTTGCCATTGCTTTTGGTGTTTTAGTCATGAAGCCTTTGCCCATGCCTATGCCCTGGATGATATTACCTAGGTTTTCTTCTAGAGTTTTTATGGTGGTAGGCCTCACGTTTAAATCTTTAATCCATCTAGAGTTATTTTTATATGAGGTGTAAGGAAGGGATCGAGTTTCAGCTTTCTGCATATGGCTAGCCAGTTTTCCCAAAACCATTTATTAAATAGAAAACCCTTTCCCCATTGATTGTTTTTGTTCAGGTTTGTCAAAGATTAGATGGTTGTAGTTGTGTGGAATTACTTCTGAGACCTCTGTTCTGTTCCATTGGTCTATATCTCAGTTTTTGTACCAGTACCATGCTGTTTTGATTATAGTAGCCTTGTAATATAGTTGGAAGTCAGGTAGTGTGATGCCTCCAGCTTTGTTCTTTTTGCTTATGATTGCCTTCGCTATGTAGGCTTTTTATTTGGTTCCATATGAAGTTTAAGGTGTTTTTTCCAATTCTGTGAAGAAAGTCATTGGTAGATTGATAGGAATGGCATTGAATCTATAAATTACTTTGGACAGTATGGCCATCTTCACAATATTGATTCTTCCTAACCATGAACATGGAATGTTTTCCCATCTGTTTGTGTCCTCTCTTATTTTCTTGAGCAGTGGTTTGTAGTTCTCCTTGAAGAGGATCTTCACATCCCTTATTAATTGTATTCATAGGTATTTCCTTCTCTTTGTGGCAATTGTGAATGGGAGTTCACTCATGATTTGGCTCTCTGTTTGTCTGTTATTGGTGTATAGGAATGCTTGTGGTTTTTGCACACTGATTTTGTATCCTGACACTTTGCTGAAGTTGCTTATCAGCTTAACAAGATTTTGGGCTGAGATGATGGGGTTTTCTAAATATACAATCATGTCATCTGCAGACAGGGACAATTTTATATCCTCTCTTCCTATCTGAATATGCTTTATATTTTTGTCTTGACTGATGGCCCTAGTGAGTACTTCCAGTACTATGTTGAATAAGAGTTGTGAGTGAGAGCATCCTTGTCTTTGTGCCAGTTTTCAAAGGGAATGCTTCCAGCTTTTGCCCATTCAGTATGATGTTGGCTGTGGGTTTGTCATAAATAGCTCTTATTATTTTGAGATACAATCCTTTGATACCTAGTATTTATTGAGAGATTTTAGCATAGAGTACTGTTGAATTTTGTCACAGGGCTTCTCTGCATCTATTGAGATAATCAACTGTTTTTTGTCTTTGATTCTGTTTATGTGGTGGATTACATTTATAGATTTGTGTATGTTGAACCAGCTTTGCATCCTCAGGATGAAGCCTACTTGATCGTGATGGATAAGCATTTTGATGTGCTGTTAGATTCAGTTTGCTAGTATTTTATTGAAGATTTTTGCATCAATGTTAATCATGAATATTGGCCTGAAATTTTATTTTTTAGTTGCATCTCTGCCAGGTTTTGGTATCTGGAGGATGTTGGTCTCATAAAATGAGTTAAGGAGCATTCCCTCTTTTTATATTGTTTGGAATAGTTTCAGAAGGAATGGTACTAGCTTCTTTTTGTACCTCTGGTATAATTTGGCTGTGACCCATCTGGACCTGGGCTTTTTTGGTTGGTAGGCTATTAATTGCTGCCTCAACTTCAGACCTTGTTATTGCTGTATTCAGGAATTCAACTTCTTCCTGGTTAGTCTTGGGAAGGTATAAGTGTCCAGGAATTCATCTATTTCTTCTAGATTTACTGGTTTAGGTACATAGAGGTTATTGTAGTAATCTCTGATGAGTGGCAATATCCTTTTCATCATTATTTATTGCATCTATTTGAATATATTCAATTTTCTTTTTTATTAGTCTGGCTAGAGGTCTATCTATTTTGTTGATCTATTCAACAAACCAGCTTCTGCATTTATTGATTTTTTAAAAGTTTTTTTTGTGTCTCTACCTCTTTCCTTTCTAAATTGATCTTAGTTATTTCTTGTCTTCTGCTAGCTTTTGAATTTCTTTGATATTACTCCTCTAGTTCTTTTATTCATGATGTTTGGGTATCAATTTTAGATCTTTCTTTACTTCCCTGGTGGGCATTCAGTTCTATAAATTTCCCTCTAGATACTGCTTTAAATGTGTCCCAGATATTTTGGCAATATTGTGTCTTCTTAGTTCCCACTGGTTTCAAAGAACATCTTTATTTCTGTCTTCATTTCATTGTTTATCCAGTAGTCATTCAGGAGCAGGTTACTTAGTTTCCATGTAGTTGTGCAGTTTTGAGTGAGTTTCTTAATCTCAAGTTCTAATTTGATTGCACTGTAGTCTGAGAGACTGCTATGATTTCCATTGTTTGCATTTGCTGAGGAGTGATTTACTTCCAATTATCTGGTCAATTTTAGAATAAGGGAAATATGTTGCTGAGAAACATGTATATTCTGTGGATTTGGGGTGGATAGTTCTGTAGGTGTCTAATAGGTCTGCTTGGTCCAGATCTGTGTTCAAGTCCTGGATATCCTTATTAATTTTCTATCTCATTGATCTGTCTAGTATTGACAGTGGTGTATTAAAGTCTCCCACTATTATTGTGTGGAAGTCTAAGCCTCTTTGTAGGTCATTAAGAACTTGCTTTATGTATCTGGGTGCTCCTGTACTAGGTGTATATATATTTAGGATAGTTAGCTCTTCTTGTATTAATCCCTTTACTATTATGTAATATCCTTCTTTGTCTCTTTTGTTCTTTGTTAGTTTAAAATCTGTTTTATTGGACACTAGGATTGCAATCCCTGGTCTTTTTTTTGCTATCCATTTGCCTGGTAAATCTTCCTTCATCCCTTTAATTTGAGCCAACACATGTCTTTGCACATAAGATGGGTGTCCTGAATGCAGCACACTGATGGGTCTTGACATTTTATCCAATTTGCCAGTCTGTATCTTTTGATCAGGGCATTTACCCATTTACATTTAAGGTTAATATTGTTATGTGTGAATTTGATCCTGCCGTTTTGATGTTAGCCTGTTCTTTACCCAGTTCATTGGTGCAGTTTCTTCATAGTGTCAATGGTCTTTACAGTTTGGCATATTTTTGCCGTGGCTGGTCCTAGTTGTTCCTTTCTATGTTTAGTGCTTTCTCCAGGAGCTCTGGTAGGGCAGGCCTGGTGGTGATGAAATCTCTCAGCAGTTGCTTGTCCATAAAGAATTTTATTTCTCCTTCATTTATGAAGCTTAGTTTGGCTAGATAGGAAATTCTGGGCTAAAATTCCTTTCTTTTAGGATGTTTAATGTTGATCCCCACTCTCTTCTGGCTTGTAGGGTTCCCGTCAAGAGATCTGCTGTGAGTCTGATGGGCTTCCCTTTGTGGGTAACCTACCTTTCTCTCTGGTTGCCCTTAGCATTTTTTTCCTTCATTTCACCACTGATGAATCTGACAATTATGTTCCTTGGGGTTGCTCTTCTCGGGGAATACCTTTGTGTTGTTCTCTGTATTTCCTGTATTTTAATGTTGGCCTGCCTTGCTAGATTGGGGAAGTTATCCTGGATAATATCCTGAAGAATGTTTTTCAACTTGGTTTCATTCTCCTCATCACTTTCAGGTACACCAATCAAACACAGATTTGGTCTTTTCACATAATCTCATATGTCTTGGAGGCTTTATTCATTCCATTTCACCCTTTTTTCTGTAATCTTCCCTTCTTGCTATATTGCATTGCATTGATCTTCAATCTCTGATATCCTTTCCTCTGCTTAATCAATTTGGCTACTGAAACTTGTGTATGTTTCTCAAAGTTCTGGTGCTGTGTTTTTCAGCTCCATCATGTTGTTTATATTCTTCTCCACAATGGCTATTCTCATTAGCATTCTGTCTAACCTTTTTTCAATGTTCTTAGTTTTCTTGCATTTGGTTAGAACATACTCCTTTAGTTCAAAGAAGTTTGTTATTACCCACTTTCTGACGCCTGCTTCTGTCAATTCATCACACTCATTCTCCATCTGATTTTGTTCCATTACTGGTGAGGGGTTATGATCCCTTGGAGAAGAAAAGGCATTCTGTCTTTTGGCGATTTCAGCCTTTTTGCACTGGTTCCTTCCCATCTTTGTGGATTTATCTACCTTTGGTCATTGAAGATCATGGTTTCTGAGTAGACCTCCTTTGTTGATGTTGAAGCTATTTCTTTCTGTTTGTTAGTTTTCCTTCTAATAGTCAGGCCCCTCTGTTACAGGTCTGCTGGAGGTCCACTCCAGACCCTGCTTGCCTGGGAATCACCTGCAGGGGCTGAAGAACAGCAGAGATTTCTGCCTCTTCCTTCCTCTGGTAGCTTCATTCCAAAAGGGCACCTGCTGGATGTCACCCAGAGGTCTCCTGTATGATATGTCTCCCAGTTGGGGTACACAGGGGGGTCAGGGAGCCACTTGATGGGGCAGCCTGTCCCTTAATGGAGCTCAAGCACTATGCTGGAGTATCTGTTGCTTCCTTCAGAGTTGCCGGGCAGGGACGTTTACGTCTGCTAAATTGGAACCCACAACCACCTATTTTCCCAGGTGCTCTGTCCCAGGAAGGTGGGGGCTTTGTAAGTCCCTGATCAGCTGCTGTCTTTTTTTTTTTTTTTTTTTTTTTTTTTTTTTTCTGAGGTGTCCTGCCTAGTAGGAAGGGAATCTACTTAACAGTCTACCTTTAGAGGCCTTGCTGAGCTGCCATGCTGGGCTCCATCCAGCTGCTCTGTAACTTCCCGGTGGTGGCTTTGTTTACACAAGCAATGTTGAAACCACCTACTGGAGCCTCAGCAATGGTGGTCACCCCTCCCCCCACCAAGCTCAAATGTCTCAGGTAGAGCTCAGACTGCTATGCTGGCTTTGAGAATTTCAAGCTTGTGAATGGATCTTAGCTTGTGGGTCTTTGTGAGGGTGGGATCCACCGAGCCAGCTTGCTTGGCTTCCTGGCTTCAGCCTCCTTTTTCAGGGGAATGAACAGTTCTGTCTCACTGGCATTCCAGATGCCACTTGACTAAAATAGCCACCCAGTTTTGTGCTGGAAACCCGAGGCACTGGTGTTGTAGGTGCCAGAGGAAATCTCTTGGTCTGTAGGTTGTGTAGACCCTGGGAAAGCGCAGTATTTGAGCCAGAGTGCCAGACTGTCCAGAAAGGTCCCTAATGGATTCTCTTGTCTGGGAGAAAGAGTTCTCCAGCCCCCTGTGTCTCCCGGGTGGGGGCATGACCAACCCTGCTTCTGCTTGCCCACCTTGGGTTGTTCCCACTGTCTAACCAGTTGCAGTGAGATGAACCTGGTACTTCAGTTGGAATTATGGAGATCATTCATCTTGTGGCACACTCTCACTGGGAACTGCAACCTGGATCTGTTCCTATTCAGCCATCTTGGTGGAAGACCCAAAATGGCAATTTTTAAAGACACCTTCTCTTTCCTGGGAGCGCTGCCTCAGGTCAGCAGTCTGGTCAGGTCCTCTGACGAGTCCTTTCAGCACTCCCGTTTTCTACTCCTGCCCCAGCAGCCTTTCAAACTCAATTGACTCCTGCTGTTCTTTCATCTCCTGGCTCTCTGGCACTGCTCCTATATTTTGTTTCAATAGATGTTGTAAACCCAACAATACTTTAACCTTTGTGTAAATTGTAAATTATATTTTATTTATTTAAATAATAAAAAATATTTATATTTACTCATGAAGCTACTATTTTTGATACTCTTTTTTTCCTTGTATATATCGAGGTTTCCATGTGGTATCATTTTCCTTCTGCTTGATTTTCTTTTTCTTCTTTTTAAGATGGAATCTCATTCTGTCACACAGACTGGAGTACAGTGGACTGATCTCAGCTTACTACAACCTCAACCTCCCATGTTCATGTAATTTTCCTGCATCAGCCTACTAAGTAGCTGGGATTATAGGCATAAGCCACCACACTCAGCTTTAAAAATTCCTTTGATTAAAGTCATCCTGTGATGAAGTTTTTCAGTTAACTATGTTTGTACAAAATCTTTATTTTGCCATCATTTCCTAAAATTTATTTTCTCTTCATGAAGGATTATACGGTGAATTTTCCTTTTTGTTCCAGTACTTTAAAGCTGTTGTACTATTATCTTATTTTTGCCATTATATATGTAAATGTATCTACTCAATTCCTTCCTCTCTATGGAACTCTAATACCCACATATTTGGCTGTTTGCAGTTGTTTCACACTTTACCAATGTTCTGTTTTTTTTTTTTTTTTTTTTCATTCAATACTTTTTCTTTCCATTTACTTTTTGATAGTTTTTTTTTTTTTTTTTTACTATGCCTTCAATTGTATTACTCCTTGCTTCTGAAGTATCTCTTCTAATTTTTATCACCTTCAGCCCATTTTTCATCTCAGATATTGTAGTTTTCATGACAAGAAGTTTAGGTCTTTGTAATTTATTTCACATATCACATTAATATGTTTATTCTTTAATCTAGTTTCTTGATGGGATATAGGATACAGTTAGATTTTAAAGTCCTGATCTAGTTATCCTGCCATTTGAGTCATTTCTGAGTTAATTTTAAGTGATTATTTTTTCTTCTAGCTATGGGTTATAATTTCCTGTTTTTTTACTGATTCATAGTTTTTGATTGGGTGTCAGATGTTGTATGTTTTACATTGTCTGTCTCAAATATATTTTGCAGTCCTGTAAAGACTTTTCGAGCTTTATTGACTAAAAGCAAATGGGAACATTTTATTATTTTGGGTCTTTCTTGTGACCAGTCTTGGATCAAAGCAGCCTTTAGTATAGAGTGTTTTTCTCTACTGTTGATACAAGATCTTAGTACTCTATTTTGTGTTACATTAATTAAGGTGTTTTTCACTCTGGCTGGTAGGAACAGGCATTACTCCAAAGCTGGTTTGAGGGTCAGGCACTGTTCATCCTAAGTTTTTCAAGTGATTTGTTTGGCAGACTCTATTTGTTTTTTCTCACACCTGTAGTGATCAGTAGATAATTAGACATGAAGGAGACATTTTGCAGATTTTGGAGTTCTTTCCCTATGCAGCTCTGTTTGTTCTCTAATATTTGGTTTGCATGCTGAGGACACCCTGACTTGCCTGCATGCTCAGTTCTGTGTACTTAAAGACTCTGTGGGTCTCTGTCTGGATTCTCCCAGCCTACTCCATAGCTTGAAATACCTATTTCTTGGCAGTAGGCTAGAAAATTATAAGTTCACCTTGTTTGTTTATTTTCTGCCTCCAAGGGATCACAGTATTTCATTGCCTGATGTCTAATTTCTTAAGAGCCATTTGTTTATATATAATGTCTGAATTTTCAGTTGTTTCAGATGGGGGTGAAGTGTGTGTAATTTCAGTTCCAATTACTTCATTTGCAAGGAAGTCAAAACTTGAATGACAGTTTAGTAAAGTAATTCTACTACATTCTTTTCAGCTCCATTCTTTTAGCATTAATTGTCATGGTAAAAACTCTGTTATTAACTGGCAATAATCTATGCCAGTTAATATATTTTGTTTCTCTGATAATTGTTTAAAATTATTTCTTTATCCCTGTTGTTCAGCTTTTCATCTTGGGACTATCTGTGTCTCCATTTGTTCGCCCTATTAATATCATGCCTTTTTGAGGAAAGAGATTATGTTAAAAAGACTGAGTTTTAGTTTTAACTATTTGTGTATCATTTCTTTTCTATTCCCTTGATTTTCTGTCCTTGAACTACTCCCAGAAAAATATTATCTCCTGAATTTATCTTTCTTCTACTTACCTGCTTTTTAAATTTAAACTTTTGATGCAAAATTCTATTATTTTTCTCAATTTTATATTCCAAATTACTATTTTCATTTATGCTAGAACCTATCCCTTGCACACATTTCAAAATTTCAAACACTGATTTTCATTTGGAAATAAAATTGGTTATCTTTCCAATTCTTATATACTTGCTTCATTTAATCATATATTTATATCATCCATTCTTATTTACCACAGATGTGGTTTTCTTATTTATTTCTTTGAAGATAAATTTTAAATGTGGAATAAAATTTTATTTCTAATTCATGACAGAACTGTCAGTGCTTTTCTATTATTTTGTTATTAATCTTTCATACAATTAGATTTCAACGTTTGCTCTCGATTTGTATATTCATTTCAAATAAGAAGTATTCACTCTTTTGGTTTCTTGGTATCTTATTTTTCTCTTTTTGTCCTTCAGATCTCATCCTTTTTAAAATAATGATTATGCGGTTAGCTTGCCCAAGGACAACTATCCTCCATGCATGCCATGCTTTGCCTGTGTCATAGTGGTGATGATGGTAATATTTTAGAGACAGAATCTCTGTGACAGCTGAAAATTGTTTGTTTTCTCTGTAATGTATACCCTTCCTCCCTAAGCTCAGAGTTTGGTAGCCATGGGCTACTTATTGAGAGGTGGTGCAACCACATCCCAGCTTCCAGCCTTGAGACTATCTTTGGTCCCAAATATAGCATGGAACTTTTCTATATTTCTTTATCCCACTAGGGTCAAAACACTATCACTTTTTCCTGCTTTCATAGCTCAGAAGATCCCATGCCCATTTCTAACCATAACCTTATTTATTCCTTCTTTTTCTAATCGACAAAGATATTGTTTCTGGATCTGGTTATTTTTAAAAGATTATTTTGCTTACAATTGCTGTTTGAAACAGGAGCTGTAGTAAAATATACATTTGTTATGCCATAATTTTTGTAAAATATTGAGTCAAGGATATTTTTATCCTTAACAAGTACATCAATTAATAATTATTTGGACAACAGAGTTTACAGAATTTTTAGAACTTATGGGGTTTTTAGAATTTATTGATTCTAAAAATGTAATAGGAAAAAACTGAGAGAAATTAATAACAATGTTGACTTTCTAGCTTCTCTTTGTGTCTTTAAGATGAATTCATCTTTTAGGCTGAAAGACATTAATTTGTCTTAATTGAAATAACATAATTTCTAGAAACCATTTCTAAAGAGAAAACCATAAATAAGGTCAGTTATTTTGTGACATGCAAAAATTAGACTAAAATACCTCATATAGATATCTACTTCTAAAGAATTAGTTATAAAAGTGCTTCTTCAACCTTCTCACTTAAAAAGTGTGTATCCAATTAACCATTGCCTTGAAGGCTTTTCTACTTGCATCTCTTGAAGTAGAGGTCAAACAGAGGGTTAATTGGAGATTTCAAAATGGAATTTTAGGAAAAATTAAAGTATTGCTCTCAGAAATTTGATTTTTTAAATAGATATCTTGTAATATTCCTGAAGCTATATTCACCAATGACTTCATATAAGTAGTTTTGTATTGACTGAAAACACAAGATACTAAAAGATATGTCAGTTAAATTACCTAATCAAATTCATTTTCAATTCAGTAGGAGTGTTTAATTATGGATTAAAAGTGGAAATATTTATAGCATTGAGAAAAATGGTATCCTTGTTATTTAACCTTACCTATAAGATCATGTCAAGCCCAAGTACAAAGTTAACTATTTTCTGATATGCAGCTCAGCTGTAGGCTACTATTAAAAAGATAACTTTTGGATGCCCTAAGACTATTGTTATCTTGAATAATTTATTACCACTAGCTTCCTGTATTTCATCATGTTTTACTCAAAAAATCACTTTCTCCAAAAAGGGCAGTGACATTAGCTTGCTTCCTATCATTTAGTTACTGCTAGAATCTCCCAGGGATCACTACACAAACATACAAAAAAAGCAACTGAATCCTCTTGCTAAGTGTGGACTCAGGTCAAACTGGACTAGGATGAACAAACAACCTGACTTTGTGTAATGGTTCTTTTGTTTAGGGGCATACATTTTTATCTTATTTAAAAAAATAGAGAGAACATCCCTAAAGAAGTGTCCCATTTCTATCCTACCATTTACTAATATGATTACCTTTATAGGGCATAGCTTCCCAGATTTGTGTTAACTTATGGTAAGGAAGTATTATGATTAGACAAAGACAAGTAAACACCACATATCAAACTAATGCACAGACATACACACTCACATATACACAGAATCAAATGTATTTTTTAAATGATATTAAAATCTCTGGTACTGGGATTCAGTATGCAATGATGGTGCAATGCAACTTATAGACCTTCAGGCCCAGAAAAATGCTTCTCAAAATTTCTTGCCCTTTGCCTTCAAACAAAAATTTACTATGTTCAAATGCCATGATGTTTATATTTTATGCCTCCACCCTTGTTGAAGATAGACTCTGATTTGTACTGCAGGGAGGGATTTAGCAGCTAAAGAGCTTACTGAGATAATCTTTTTCTCTGAATGAATGAAATGGATCTTTTTTAACAAAGTATTTTTTTCTTAGAATTGTTGAAAGTCCATTTTCTTATTCGTATTTTTATTTCAGTGTGTTATCCTGAGGGTATTCAGAAATTATTGAAGTATTCTGCTCAGTTGGGCTTGGTAGCTGAGAAAAAACTTACAATGTTTAAGAATGAAATTTCTTTTTTTTTTTTTAACAGACTATAAGTTATATTAGTAAGATCTATCAATAATTTTGAATGCCATATAATCCATTCACTTTGCCACATAATCTTGTGTTATTGACTATCTCACTGTTTATGCATCTACTCTCCTGTTTTACGTTCTTCCACGCTTTTGTTCTGTGAAGAGTGCTGCTACAATCATTTTTGTAAATGTCTCTTCTTTCATATATGCAAAGATTTCTTCCATTATTTGTGGTTGGGATTGTTAAAATAACACACTGGTAGTGTGACTTGAGTTCTCGATCTTGGGAACTAGAGGGACATTGAATACTAGAATTGTGAGTTTAGGTTTTATAAAATATTCAGTAAATTGAATTAAATGTCAATATATTTAACTAACTTTTGCTAAATTTTATTATGTGCTCTAACATACTGAATTTCATGGACATTGATAGTGCAGAAAAAGGAGTCTGCAGTGCAGGGGCTAGGGGAGAGGTTGTAATTACAAATAGATTGATCAGAGGAGGCCCTAGTTAGACAGCCCCTGATCCCGTACTTGAGCATAGTGAGAGAGTTTCCATGAGGAATAGCCATGAGGAACCTGAGGGAAGAGGGAACGAGGCTGTAAGGCAGTGTTGTGCCAAGAATGTTTGAAGAACAGCAAACAGCAGGGAAGGTAAAATGATTGCAGCAAGGTGAATGAGGGAAAAATAATAAGAGATCAAGTCAGAGAGGTAACAAGGGAGGGAGCCGGTCACCTCATGAAGAAGGCATTGTTAGGTAGGACTTTGGTTTTTGTGACTTAGGTTATTTGTTTTGTTTTGTTTTGTTTTGTTTTGTGACAGAGTCTCATGTTGTCACCCAAGCTGAAGTGCAGTGGCATGATCTCGGCTCACTGCAACGTTTGCTCTGGGGTTCAAGTGATTCCCTTGCCTCAGCCTCCCAAGTAGCTGGGATTAGAGACATGTGCCACCACATCTGACTAATTTTTGTATTTTTAGTAGGGACAGTGTTTCACCATGTTGGCCAGGCTGGTCTCGAACTCCTGACTTCAGGTGATCCACCCGTCTCAGCCTCCCAAAGTGCTGGGATTGCAGGCATGAACCACCACACACAGCCAAGACTTAGGTTTTTAAGGGATTGCCCTGACACGACACTCAGGAAGAAATTAAAGCCCATGAGTGGTGCAGAGGAAGTAGAGGAGACTGATAGCTCCTGTCGGGGGCCTGCTGTTTCTCTGGCCCTGAGGGATGCAGCAAACATATCAGACAGGACAGCATGCAACCCAGAGGCCTTGCAATGCATGTTTCTAGCACCCAAGTTATGTATGTAGGAGAAAAGTTGGGCAGATACAGGAATGAGAGACTTAGTAAGAGTTTTGAGTACTAAAGTTGTCATTTTCTACAAAGGATACACAAAGCATACCTTACCACAGAGGGAACCATAATATCTCTACAATATGGTCCCCTTTATAGCAAAAGCTGCTGGTGCTGCAGATGGACTGCTGACATTGGTGTCACAGCCAAAAGCAGAAGGGAGGAAATAGTTTCACTCATCTTCTAACATCCTGCCTGTACTTTATACTGTAATAACCTAACCAAAAACCAGCTGCCAAGCATTTGGGAAGTGAAATTCTCAGGCTTTCAGACCCATAAATCACATAGGCAAGCACATTTAAGAGTGGCGGTAGAGCTGTGGTCTAATCCGCAAACATATAACCCACTTAGAGTTACCATGTTGATAGCTACTGTGTCCAGAACCTCCAGAGGGAATCCTTTAATGACTCTTCTCATCTTTCTCAGAGTAAAAGTGAATGCAAACAGGGTACATTTCACTATATGCTTACAGCATCATCATGATGGAGAGAAAAACAGTGCAACATTCGAGGAGCTATCTCTAAGAAGGCAAACTTTAAAGAGTAAATATCAAAACATCAGCTTAAAATGCCTGCAAAGAAGTAACACCCTTAGGCCAAAAATGCTCTTAACCAGTCTCATTGTTCCAGAAGCCACACGCTATCCGTTCCAAGGTTGTTTTCAGTCTCAGTTAATCAAATCTCCTCTTTGTCATGAGTGGTGATATGTACTATATCCCAAGTGTTGAATAGATATATATTAATAAAAGTAATAAAATTAAAATATACTCATCCTTTGTCAACTTATTTAGAAACCGTTCATTGTAAATCTGTTTCTCTTCTGCCTGAGCTCCAGGTAAATCTCTATAGGCTACTTAACATTTCGTTTGATAGTTTTTATTTTAAAATTGATAACTACATAGCCAGCAAATTATGACTTGTGAGCCAAATCCATCCCACTTCCCATTTTTGTAAATAAAATATTATTGGAACACAGTCATGCCTGTTTATTTACTCAATGCCTCTTGCTTTCTTCATTCTAGTACAGCTGAGCCGAGTAGCTGCAACAACTTATTGAGCGTTCCCATTTAGCAAAGCCTAAATATTTACTATCTGACTATTTAAAGAAAAAGTTTGCTGAGCTTGCTC
Organism: Saimiri boliviensis; assembly: GCF_048565385.1. Lineage (NCBI taxonomy): Eukaryota > Metazoa > Chordata > Mammalia > Primates > Cebidae > Saimiri > Saimiri boliviensis. The sequence goes on from NC_133451.1 coordinate 111,571,629, forward strand.
ATCTATGATACTTTACTTGGCATTTCATTCTGGGTAACCATTGTTTGTGACACCTTTGATAAGGACCTGGGTTCAGTAATCTCTTTTATCACGATTTTTATTGTTCTCTTTTATCATAAACCTCCATCAGCCTCCAAATTTAGTGAATTTTTAATCTGATTAAGTGAAATCTTTAATGCTTCTTTATTGTCTTTTTTCAAGTTGTTTCCACTCTGTCTCAGTTACTAAAATAATGTCATAGTTTAATTGTCATTCTGCCTCCAATCAAAGCAAATGCCAATTAACAGGTGACACTTCATGACTTTTTGGGTAACTCCTTGCTAAAAAGCATCTATGTATTCTCAGTTGACCAATAAAGATGAATCTCTTTCTCTGTCTCCCCTCCAATTTTTTTTATAACCTCAAACAATACCTCCTACTAGTCACCTGCAGAAATTCTATTCATCATTCAGGAAAGCCAAAAAAAACCACATCACTATTTCCCAAATACTACGTCCTTAAAAGAACGATGATTCCAATAACACATTATTGTTGTTGAAAATTATAGAAATTGTACTGAACTTTTCTGTATCTCAGCAAATGGTTGTTCCAGACACCATCCACTGAGGCAGAGAAAAGTTAAAAAAAAAAAAAGAGAAGTCTAATTGACTGGGGCCTGCACATTTGGGAAGTTAGTGGAGTTTCACTTTATTCCTTTAGAGGAGACAATCTATAGAAGTTCGTATTTGTAAAATAAATTAGAATCCTATTTTTATAAAAAGTATTTATTATATAATATGATCTTGGTAAACATCTACCTTAATCATAAAGCTATTTTTCATGCCTAAAAGATGACCCATGGCTAGTTAGGGTTAAAAGATTTTGTCATTTCATGATTGATTGTAGATGTCCTTGGTCATGCAAGGAGTGAACACCGAACTGGGAAAAATCTGGTGTAATCTTCAAGACCTCTGAATTTATTATTGCAGTGTAAAAAAACCTCTATTCTGCTTTTTAATGTAGGTGACATTTTTCTCCAAGGTTTGAGGAGAAAAGCGTTTCCTGGACTCTGATACTTTTCCTAAAGCATTTTTCTCTTTTCTTTTTTCAGAGGTCACTGGAAAAGTTTTTGTCCTCAAAAGGTTAGCTACATTTATAGAATTTTATTTCAAGTTACAAGTGCTCTTCAGCATTTCAGCTATAGGTGCCTACTTCTGCAATGGTATGAGACATTGCTCTTGTAAAAATTTCAATCTGTATGGTCCAAAATTTTTGAAAAGTATTGTCAAGTGTGTTATTTTCTCCCAAAGGTTAATCAGATATTGCTGAGTGATGAAGTTAGTTCTTGGAATAGTTAATGTTATTCTCAAGATTCTATTTGATACAAATAAAAATTACAATAGAAAAAGTTTTAAAAACTGACATACTGAAAGCGTCAGTCTTTAAATTATTTTTATAATTTCATGGAAAGTAAAAAATAAGCATGCAAAATATTTTAGGCAGTTTCATGAGCTATTACAAAATGGGATGGAATATTATTATTTATTGAGAATTCATCAAGCTAACTTTCTTTGAAAGTCATTAGGAAAGGGTAGAACAATTACTATCATTCCAATAAATATCAATTTTGTGATATTAGGTACTTAAGTTTCTCAACTGTCTTTATCTGTCTATCTATCTATCTATCTATCTATCTATCTATCATCTATCTATCTATCTTCTTTATTTGATTAAGTGCAGAATACAGACATCAGGAAAAAAATAGATAGTTAAGGACCCCCAGAAGTAAAAACCAAAGAAACAAGGAAGAGTTAAAAACTCTAAATAAGGGCATTGATCATTAAGATATTGCCTGTATTAAAATAAATAAGAAACACCTATAAATGATTGGATGTCATGCTGACATAAAGAAAGCACAGATGTTAGGTCATACCTGGCTGTCCTTCAGTGTTCCTCAGGCAATAGTCACAGGACTGCTGAGACATTGAACAACATCCAGAAGTTCTGTCCAGAAAGGAATGAGACAATATTAGGCAATTGCTGTCACTAACCAACACAAGGGATTTAAATGTCAAGCAACTCTTCCTCTCTCCCTTTTTCTTTTTCCTTATTTACCAAAATTCAGTAACTTAATTACAAATTTGACAAATATATGAAGGAATAATCCCACAGGCATTCTCGTTGACCATCTAAATTCACCAGAAAGGTAGTATCACTAAATATACTGCTTTGTGTGCTATGAGAGGGCGAGACAGAGAAAGACAAAGAGAGAGAGAGAAAGAGAGACAGAGAGAGAGAGAGAGAGAGAGAGAGAGAGAGACAGAGAGAGAGAATATTCTGGATAGGACATTTTCTTGCACATGAAGGCTATTTCTGTTTAGAAAAATCCACACTGTGAACTTTAAAGCCATGCATCTTCTCTCAGCTAGGGCACTGGCAAAAGATAGAGGAGGAGCTGATAAAATGCCATCACCCACAGTGACAGTACCAGAAGGTGGGAGACAAAGAGGCAACAGCAGTAGGTTTATTCTGGCATCTCCATTGGAACTGAAGACAGGAGTGACATTGACAAATATATTGTAATGGCTAACCATACTGTGCTGATCTGTTTAACCTCTGCTTCCTGATTCTAGTGAGATTTCAAAATCTACTTCTCCAGGCTTCTCATTGTTTTTGTGACTCAGCTATATATTTCTAAATTCATTTTCTATGTATGTGGCTAGAGTCACTTTCTGACATCTACAAGTAGCAGGCAATAAAGACGGCTAATACAAGGGGTAAGGAAAGTTTCCTAGATAGTGACAACCCTTAAGGATAACGTGCTGCTTTTAATAGCTTTTAGTTTTTCAGATTAGAAAAAAAAAATCTGGTGATATAGTATAACAATTATGCAATATTTTCTTGAATAGTTTGACCTGGATTTATGATTATGTGGCATGGGCAAAAATGAATTTTATTAAGTAATATTGTATTATTCTTTAACATAGCAATTTTTGGGAGATTCATTCTAAATTGGCTTCTCACAGTTAATCAAGTGCTCTTGTGAATTGTTTAATAACATATAATTTCACAGTTGGAATTTTTTTTCAATTTTGAGCATTTAATAACTGAAAATAACCTGTACGTTATTTTTAGATAAATTAATTTAAAAAAAGAGCTATTCTATAAGGAAGAACAAATATTTTCATCTTTTTTTTCTTCTTTGACTTTCAAACATTTTAAGTTTGTGGACCAAGTGTCCACAAACACCAGAGAGACCTGACCTTCTGTGACAAGTACGGAATAAGTGGGTAAACCTCAGGGGGCAGATTTGAAAGAAAATATCCTTATCCTAAAGATAATTTAGTACATTTTTCAAACTAGGAAAAATGCCTGTGTGGGGCATATTTTTAGTTGAAACTCATTTTTTAACTTAAAAATGCAGGAGAAAAATTACTTTTGCAGGTTTTCAATAGAAATTACCTTGAGAATCCTTCTTTTGAAGCATTTCCCTGAGTTGCATAGAAAATTTGCAATAACAAAGTGATTATTATTGCTGTATTCATTTTTCATATTTAGCATACCATGTAAGTGACTCTATATGAAACTAAGTACAGTACCCCTTTAGCTAAAGTTGTACTTTCACCTTTGCTTAAAACAGAATGAAGAATTTAAATTAATGAAATGGTGAGATTTGTATAGATAAAAGAAAAGGTTGAAAACTAGGGCATTCTGGATTTCCTAGTTCAAATCCCATCTGATCTCTTCTTTCCTGTGGTACAAAAGTTGGCCTTCACATGACCAAATATAAAACTGGCCCAAATCTAAGGAGAATCTCATTTGTTAAACTGAAGCTCTTGAATATATGAATTACAAAGATGCCCTTATGACCACTTTTCATCGACAGAGACAGTACAAAAAGAGATTTGGAATAGAAACAGTTACCTAAGATATACTTTGTTCAACCCATGCAGGATGTGCTGGCAACATTCAATGTCAAGATGTTTTTCACAGAATGTTCGAAGTATAGCTGTAAATATGTGCTATATCTTTTTAATCTTGATTTTTATTGCCATTATAAACAGTAGAGTTGTGAGTTCACCAGGGATTTGTGTCACATTTAAACATGTCCTTGAAAATTTTTAGTAAAAATGGAGATATCCAAGTTCATGATACGGAGATGTTTCATCAAAATCTACACTGAATTGAAATAGATTGCAGCATGGCCTATGATTCAGAAATGCAGTAACAGAAGGTAGCAGAGAAAACTTAATTGAAAAGATATTTATCTGGTACTAAATTATCAAGGAGGTATCATATAAATGAAAATAGCTACTTTAATTAGCTGTTTGTATCAATCAAACCAGAATTTTATTGACCTCTTAGCTGACAAAATAACCAAAGTTCTGACAATTCTTATCAGCTTTTATTAATTGGTTTATTCAAATTATATGTGTTGAATTCCTACTATATGCAATGTGCTGTAATGGATTGTAAAGTTGAAATAAATATAAGTACTGATTCAAAATAAAATTTTCTTTTGGTAATAAGCTAATATAATATTGTATGTTGAAAGTCAATTTTATGTTTAATTATTCATTATAGAGTTGAGACAGCCAATCAAAATATTGCTATTTTAGCCAGTATATAATTATTTGAGCAATTAAGCACTTAAAGTTAAGCAGTTATGATGGAAAAACTATCTCACTAATAACCCGCAACAAAGTTTAACATTTCAAAATATATAAATGATAGGTTTTGTTTGCTTTATGACATACAAAAGACCATAAACTCGAATTAATATATGAATCATTTAATATAAACATTTTTTTAAGTTAAGGTTAATGCTGCACTAAATATAGAAAAATGTCTGTAGTTAAAAACATATATAGAAAGAACACACAGCATGGGGAGAAATGTCAGATATAGGTGAAGGGGAGGAAGGCAGCAAATCACACTGCCATGTGTGTACCTATGCAACAATCTTGCATGTTTTTCACATGTACCCCAAAACATAAAATACAGTAAAAAAAAAATAAACAAATAAATAAAAATAAAAAGAAAGAACACATAATATAAAGTAAATTATTATACACAAATTTTAATGTTCATTTATAGATTTTATAGATTTTGATATTCTAATAACTGGAAAAATCTTAATTTAATTCCTTTTCTCACCACCCCTGTGAAACAGGTAAGAATTATTGCCATAATTCAGATGGCAGTCGAGAAATCCAAAGGTTATGGCTGAGGCTGTTGATATAATCAGTGGCACACAATAAGGAGAGGTAATTACAAGTAACTTTGTTCTAAAGCCATAGGGCAAATCTAAGTAACTCTAACTCTTTTTTTACTCATGAATTTTCCAACGTTTTAAAGAAGAATTGCACAATTATGTTTCAAAGTAGTTCTTTAAAATAGCATTGTAAGAACCTATAATGTTTTAAAAAATTAAAAATTATGGAGTATATTTTAAGAAATGCTTAAAGGATTTGATTCATTTTGTGTCAATTAAAATGCATATTTTTTCAAGTATTGGAGTATAATTTTAACTGGAATCTCACTTAAAAATGATTTAAACATAACACTTTGGAATTACTTTTTACTAGTTTTGAAAAACTGTCATTATGACTAAAAATAGTCAGTGTGCATATATGCGTATGTATATGTTCGTGTGTGTGTTTGAAGAACATCAAGGAATATATGAGAAAATTTTTAAATTTCTCTAATAATTAAAGATATGGAGATATTTGTGGTGACTTTGAATGCCTACTTTTTCTAACTGCTTTAAAAAATTGAGTCATGTTAAATTTCTTTTTGACAAAATATAAATTTAATAACATCACTTTTCTTTTTGACAAATGATTACTTTTCAAAAAAGTTCACAATACAAATTACATTATGTCAGCTTATCTTACATCTGCTATCCAAAGCTCATTTTTTAATTAAAATTCTCATGAGCTACTGGTGAAAATTAGTGAGTTGGTAAATTGAGGTGAAAAATTCTTCCAGAAGTGTTTAAGATGGAATAGCTATAAAGAAAATATGAGAAAAATAATTGCTATAAGAGATAGAATAAGAAGAAACAGTTTCTCTTTAACAGGAACTTTTGAAGAAAAAAAAATAATGAGAATGGAAAGGAGAGAGTATTTATACACATAATATTCAGTATAGCTTCTGAATATATGTAAAGACATAATATAAATGTCATGGTTTTATTTTCCCCAGAAACAGCACCTAAAACCACTACCTCATGTAGGTGATTCTGGGAAGCACAGGAGAGGACCTGAAGGAGGCTGTCTAGGCTTGTTATTGAGTAATGGTGGGCCATTCCTGCTGGAGACTTTGAGGAACAACCCTAGAACAGGTACACACTTTCTCCAAGGATAGAGTCTTGGGTTTTAACTGCTAAAAGTTATCTCTGCTTCAGACAGCCTGAATAACCTAACTCCCTCTGGCAGAAAAACGGCGAGATGCAATTGATATCTAAAGTGAGATGCTGCCAGAAGACCAGGACACTGTCCACCACCACAATTGCTGAAACGTAGGGGATGCTGAAATGTAGGGGCTGCTGTGCAGCGCTCAAAAATAAGTCTAATACAACTTAGACAGAAAAGACTGACTCAGAAGACACCCAAAAAGAAAAATAAGAAATAACTGGCACTAGACATATGCTAGTGAAATTTAAGAATATCAGTGACAATCTCTCAGAAAGAAACAAAAATAGTTCACATAAAAGGTAAGAACGTAAGATCAACATGAGCTTTCTGAACTTCAACACTGAATGGAAGAAAAAATAAGATAATAGTCCTAAATCACCAAAAGTAAAGCACTTTACAATATTCTATAAATTCAAAGGTGTTACATAAAAGATTCCAGTTATTCATGTTCCCCAGAACATTTATTGTGTATACATTTGGAAGAAAAATATCTTATAAATAGACAATGACATAAAAATAAACCTGAGTTTTTTTATAATACTAGAAATATGTGAAAGTTTGGTTAAGTTGTTAAACTTACTTGAGGACATAACTGTTAAGTTTTAACACTGGTTGAAAAAAAAGAAAAAGTAAAAACACAGGTCAAAGAATGATAGGTGTAAACATTAGAAGAAAAACATAACAGGTATAAATGTACCTTTCTAACTTTAAAAATTGCCAATATTGTTCAGGTGTGGTGGCTAATGCCTGTAATCCCACCACTTTGAGAGGCCGAGGCAGAAGGATCCTTTGACTTCAGGAGTTCAAGACCAGCTTGGGCAAAGCTCTCGTCTCTACTAGAAATGATAAAAAAAAAAAAAAAAAAAAAAAAAAAAAAAAAAAAAAAGAAAAAAAAAGTAGTCAATTATAGTGGCACACACCTGTGGTCCTAAATACTCAGGAGGCTGAGTTAAGAGGATCCTTTGAGCCCAAAAGTTCAAGGATGCAATGATCTATGATCATGCCACAGCACTCCAGCCTGGGTGACACAGGGAGACCTTGTCTCAAATAATAATAACAATAATGTTGTAAAATTTGTCATATTTTTAGAAGAACAACTAGCCACGGTGGCTCATACCTATAATACCAGTATTTAGGGAGACTGATATGGGAGGATCACTTGAGCCCAGGAGTTGCAGACCAGCTGGGCAACATAATAAGACACAAAAATAGAAAGAAGCAAACAAACAAAAAAGACAAAAATAGAATATATACTGCTTGACACATGATTACACAGTTTATCAAAATGAGCATACATCTCCACTCCCAGATGATGAGTTAGAACATTAGCTAAATCTTAAATTCATTTGATCTTGGTTCATTTCTGTTCTTCCCATTTCAAAGTCATTATATCATGAGTTCTTCATTTTCTTTACTTGGTTTCACAGTTTTATTGCTGATCTATTTATCATCCGTAAATTGTTTTTCTGTTTTTTTGTACTTTATACAAATGGAATTACATATTTTATAGGCTAATTTTAAACTCATATTACATTTTCAGAATCAGTAATATTTATACATTTAGTCATTTTTACTGCTGAATAGTATTTTGTTGAATGATTCTACCATAATTTAATCATTCATTTTACTATTTTCCTAATAATGAAAATTGAGGCAGCTGATTTTTTTTCTCTATTCTGGTTAATGTATCTAATGGGAACATGACTTCTGGTGCCCAATTCTAAGGTTGGTCCTAGAAATTTTATGATAAGCTACATATAAGTTCGACTTCACACGAGGTTTCTAAATTGTTATACAATATAGTTGGACAAGTTTATACTCTAAAACCATTAGTGTAATAACAGTAAGACTATATAACAGCCCTTCCATACATGTTGCGTTTTAGTGAAAAGAAGCGTGTAAATTTTAATACAGACAAACCAATCAATATTTTCATTATGATTTGTGCTATTTATATTTGATTTAAGAAGTCCTTACTACTCTGGGAGAAGAAATTATGCTTTTACAACTCTTCTGAGCATCTTTTATCTGCTTGTTCTTGCCCCAATGCCACATAATGTTAATAATGTCAGTAACTCCTGTGCTTTATTTTTCAGGAAAGTTTTGGTTATTTCTTGTTTTTTGTTCTCTCGTATAAATTTTAGACTATGTTTAATGAATTCTAAAGTAAAATACCATGAAGTTTTGATTGTGAATGCATTTATCTATGGATTAATTTGGGAAGAACTGACAATTTCACAGTATTGCAATCAAAACCATAATAACCTTCTCCCAATATTTATAAGTGCATCAATGTCTTTTAATAAAGTGTTATTTTCTATAAGTAAATAATCTGTTTGGGACGCTGAGGTGGGAAAATAGCTTGATCCCAGGATTTTGAGACTATAGTAAGCTGTGATTGCACCACTGCACTTCAGCCTGGGCAATAAAGCAAGATTCCCATCTCTAAAATAAAATATAAAATAAATAAATAAAATAATAAAACATAATCTCTGAGTTGGTATATCTTAATTAATTTGTAGTATAGGAATTCTGATCATTTTTAGTTTACATTAAAAATTATTGTTTGTTTTGTATAAAACTGTGATTGACATATAGGTCATCCATCCAGAAAAATTAGCAAACTCATATATTAATTTTAGAATTTCCCCATGGCTTCTTTAGTGTTTCTGAATAGACAGTCTGAAAATAGTCATACTTTCACTACTTCAGTTTCAATTAATTTTCTTTCCTTTCTCATTTTCATGGTTAGGGCTTCAAGTACAATGTTAAATAGAAATGATGACAGTGTTTCTGGTCTAAAAGCAACTCCTTCAGCACTTTACCATAAAATTTATATTATGATGCCCTTCACTGAGGTCATTTTGTTTTAAATTTCTAGTAATTTAATCAAAATTGATAATGATTTTTACTAACAGCCTTCTTTTTCTATCAAGAAAATAACATATTTTATTTTTCCTCCTTTTATCTGTTAATAGGTATCAACCCAACTATGTAAGCTTTGCCTTTTTGTTAAATTTACTACTGGATTCATTTTGTTAATACTGTACTGTGTATTAATGACTAGCATTGTAAGTAATTTTCATTCTCCTATCACTTTCTTTTTCAGGTTTTTGTATTAAGGTGTTGTTAGCCTCATAAAATAAAATAACAAATGCTCCTTCCTTTACCTCTCTGTAAGAGTTTATGAAAGATCAAGATTATCTACTATTTGATACAACTTGTTTTTAAGGTCACTTGGATCTGGTGTTTCATTTGTGTAAAGATTTTAAAGTACTTACTGAAATTATTTTATTGGTAGAGAACTATTAAGAATTTTGAGTCAATCTTGACTCAATCTTGGTAGAGCCTTTCTAAATTTTTTTCTTATTTTATAAATTTGCTGGCATGATAGTCATTACAGCTCCTTAAATTACATTTTAATGCCTGCAGCATCTATATATTTTCTCTTTTTTCATTAGAAATATATCCACATATTATTTGTATGTGCATGATTGTGTGTTTGCATGTGTGTGTATTTGTGATTCGCCATGGCTTTTTCTGTTTCTGATTATTTTTCAAGCAACCAATAGAATAGGCTGGGTTATGTGGCAGGTATGTAAAATCTCACACTTTCAGTGGTTTGAAACATGTTTTTTCATTATATCTCAAACTTAGTGTGATCCAGTGTTTTTGTTTGCTTCTTCGTCTGTTTTTAAACTGCAGATCCTCTCATCAGGTTTTAAGCTGATGGAACATTCTTTATTGGTGATATCATTGTTGGCCACCAGGGTTCAAGTGGAAAAGTAGGCCCCTAAGAATCCACACAGAAATCCGAAATCACTTCTGCACACAATTTCTTGGTCACAATAAGTTGCAAAGCCATGCTTGAATTCAATAGGGTGGAAAGTGCCTGGAAGGCTAATAATAACAAAATGCAAAAAGCTCTGATGACATCCATGCCTATGCAAACTTTTGACTTTGTTCATGCCCTCTGTTGAATATCTTTTTCATTGATCCCAGTTTTAATCTTTATTAATTCCTTTCATCTTTTTCAACACTTATGTTTATGAACTGCCTAAGGCAGATATTTAACACAGTAATTTACAGCTTTTCTTATTTTTAGATAAGTATTCAAGGACACACATTTCTAAGTTCTGCTTAAGTTTCAACTCACTAATTTTTATATCACATGCTTTCATTATGATTCTTTTCAAACAGTACTACAATTTCATTTTGATTTTTTTTCCCTCTGGATATCATATTTTAAAAATCACAAAATAATTTTTGTGTTTTGAAAATATTTTGCTATTTTTGTTTCTATTCATCAATCACTGAGAGGCCTGATGAAATATCTCAATATGAGAGTGGGTTTGTCATTTTCTCTTTAAAGTTCTAAAAAATTTTGAATTTGTGTGTTTGAAACCATGATATTAAGGGCATGTCAGTTAAAAATTATTACATATTTCTGGTTTTAAAAGCCCTTATTAATACACAGCAAATATCTGTGAGTCTACTAAGACATTTGCCTCAAATTCATGTTCGTATGTTATTAATATGACTACATCAACTTTCTTTTAATTAGTATTTACCCAGTTTATTTTTTCTTCATTTTTTTCATTTCACATTTTTTGTATGTTTACTTCACAGTAGGTCTTTAAGCAGCAAAAACTAGATTATAATTTGTTAAGTTAGTCTCATAACCATTCACTGTAAAGAGCATTAAGACCATATAAACTGCATATGATTACTGGTAGGTTGATAGTATTTCTATGACCTCATTCTGTACTATTTGTCTAACAGTTTTTGTTTCTACTTTTCTTAAAGTTTTTACTGACTTTACAATGATTTTTTTCACATTCCACGTTTTGAATGTCACGTGCATACTTAACGTTTTACATTTTGTGAACAAAAGTAGATCCTTTAGAACCCTTTAACTTGATCTCACAGTTCTACAGATACCGATTCTAGCATTTTGTTTTGTTTTTTGTTTTCTTTTTCTTTTTCTTTTTTTTTTTGGGACGGAGTTTCGCTCTTGTTAACCAGGCTGGAGTGCAATGGCGCGATCTCAGCTCACCACAACCTCCCCCTCCTGGGTTCAGGCAATTCTCCTGCCTCAGCCTCCTGAGTAGCTGGGATTACAGGCACGCACAACCATGCCCAGCTAATTTTTTGTATTTGTAGTAGAGACGGGGTTTCACCATGTTGACCAGGATGGTCTCGGTCTGTTGACCTTGTGATCCACCCGCCTAGGCCTCCAAAGTGCTGGGATTACAGGCGTGAGCCACCGCACACGGCCCTGTTTTTTGTTTTCTTTTGTTTTGTTTTTGGTCTAGGAATATTTTCTTAACCCAATCTCTGCACCTAGGATCCCTTTCCTTATGTCTGCAATACCTTCTTTATATTTATATTAAGTGAAAGTTTGTTGATAATAAATGTCATCAACTTTGATTTTTTTCAATTTTTCTTTGGAACTTGAAAAGCTATTTTTTTTTTTTTTTTGGCACAAAGTTTAAAATTCACAGCTATTCTTTCTCAGTACTTTCTTTACAGTATACTGATGACTTATGGCTTCCAAATGATGTTGTTAAGAATCAACTCTCAGGCCAAGTGCAGTGGCACTTGGGATCACAATATTTTGGAAGGTCAAGGTGGGCAGATCACTTGGGGTGAGGAGTTCTAGACCAGCCTGGCCAACTTGGCAAAGTCGCTTCTTTACTAAAAATACAAAGGAGATTAGCCAGGTGCAGTGGCTCGTGCCTGTAGTTCCAGCTACTGGAGAGGCAGAGGCAAGAGAATCACTTGAACACAGGAGGTGGAGGTTGCAGTGAGCCGAGATCATGCCATTGCACTCTAGCCTGGGTAACGAGGTGAGACTCTTGTCTCAGAAAAAGGAAAAAATCAACTCTCAGACTAATTTTTGTTCCCAGATCATCAATATTTGTATTTGACTGTATTAAAGATACTTTATTGTTTGTTTTGCAGTTTTACAGGGATATGTGCCTTTCTTTTTATTTGTCAAATTTGAGAATATTTGGAATTTTCTGACAGAGTATGGTCATCTTTCTGCAATTCTAAAATTTTTTTCATTATGTTACCAAATACTTTGTCTTCTGTCTAATCATTCTGACATTCAAGTAGCTGTATATTAGATTAGTTCCCTGTATTCTACATGTTTCTTAGCCGGGGAAATTTTATTATTATTTTTTTCTGTCTCTGGGATATGTGCTGGATAATTTCTTTGCATCTATCTTCCAGTCACTTATGCTGTCTTTCAGTTTGACCACTCACTTAAAAAATCTTTGTGTTATGTAGATGTATAGATATAAAAATATACTTTTTACTAGTAATAATCAGTCCTGTCTAAAATCTGGTCATGTTTATGGACTCTTGCTTCTTAGGCATATTTTAAAAATTTCCTTTTATTTGTGAAATCACATTAAATATAATTTTCTTATATTCCAATGATTTCATTATGTCAAGTCTTAGAAGGTGTAATTCTGCTGTCTGTATTATGTTACCTTTCAGGTGTAGTGCCCCATTTTTAAAATACCATAAATGGCTCACATTATTCAGAATAATTTGCCTGTGTCAGTTCTTTGAGAATGGATTGCAGTTGCATTTATTCAGAGTTTTTTTGCATAAACTCAGAAAGGCCCTGTCAATCCTTGAATCCTATGAATTAAATTATTTGCTTGTATTTGTAAAATACACATGTAGTTCAAATTTGGGCTTTCACCCTCTTAATGTCCAGCTTTCATTATTATATGCTCAAAGGACATTGCTTTTACCCCTCAGCAACAAATTATGTAAAGGTACATTTTCATGGACAGGAATATTTCTCATTTGTCTGTGCTTTGAGCATTCTGGCTTTATTTGGTTTGCTTCTGTAAGACTTTTCACCTTGGGTAGGCTAGTCTATCTTTTTCAGAATGCTGGGTATGGCTTTCATAATGGAAGCTCCAGCATGCCTAAACAAATATCCTCAAGAAGACTTTGTAATTTCCTTATACAAAAGGTGAATGTATTCAATTTAATTTTGGTCTTTGTATATATCTTATACTCTTTCCATATGTCATTTGCTTATAAAGATTTCAAATATTTTTATAAGAAATATAATTCAGTGTTCGTAGACAGCTATAGTGTCAGAAGACATGATGCAGCATATAAACCAACAAAGAGAAAAAAAATCTATAAGCAAACAAAATATTTAAAAAAGAACCACTAAAAGCATACAGGAAAAGAAAAAATTAGAAACATAAAACATAAACCCATGGGAAATTAGAGCCATAATAAAAATTGGGATAAAACTAAAATGTAATGCATCATTAATCTTAATAATTTTAATGCTTATCCATTGAAATACTAAAACTGAAAGACTGCACAAAGCTATTCCTACCATCCCAGTAACAACAAGCAGCAAAAAGCTGCCCCAAAGACAAAAATACTTAAAATGATACCATGCGAAAAGGAAGAAGATAAAGTTGTAAAAAATGCTACCCCAAGTCAATATGAACAAAATCAATCTAGGGTAGAAATTTTTTTGTCAGATAAAGTTAACATTAGAATAATAAATTTTAATAAAATAATAAGTTATGTAGCCAAAAGAATGGCCTGCCCAAAAGGTAAAACAACATAACAAAATGATATAACAATTGAATGAGCAATTTCTTTGAAAAATTTTTATATCCAACAATTTCAGCCTGTCAATGGCTAACAACAACAAATATGTATTGTCTTACTGACACACATAGGTCAAGTTTGCCTCTGCTACACTCAGCTGAAATCAGCTGAGCTTGTCATTTTGTACAGGTATGTTCTTTGTGTATCCTGTTTCTGGATACAAAAACTATCCAGGGAGACATTCTTTTCATTAAGGAATTTGGAGATATAAAAATGCAATTCCAAACTGATAAAGTACATTTAAGCCTCTGTTCACCTCACAACTGCTAATATATATTGATGAAACCAAGTCAAATGAGTAAGCCCGAAGTCAGTAGGTAAGGGGTGCATTCTTTACCTTCTCGCCAAGGGTGCTACACCAGCAAGGCTATGGATGTGTAAATCTATGATGGGGGATTAAGGAATTGGAAAAGTAAGTCAGTCAACTACAAGGATCTGGAGCAGCTAGGCATGGGGGCCACCATCTGTAATTCCAGTACTTTGGGAAACTGAGGCAGGAACATTGTTAAAATCCAGGAGTTTAAGACCAGTTTGAGCAACATAGTGAGATCCTGTCACTGAAATGAAAGAATGAATGAATGAATGAATGAATTGGGTGTGGGGCTGGGCATCTGTGATCCCAGCTAGTCAAGAGGCTGAGGTTGAAGGATTGCTCTAGCCCAGGAGGTTGAGGAGCCATAATCACCACTGTACTCCAGCCTGGGAGACAGAGCAAGATCCTGTCTCAAAAAAAAAAAAAAAAAGCATATTTGTTATTGACTTTAAAAAATACATATATACGTATATTTATGTACACACACACACACACACACACACACACACACATTGCTTTTTCTTTTTCTCTTTTGTTGTTGTTGTTTTAGGGAGAAGGGGACAGAGCTGTGCTAATTTTGGTGCCAGTTAATCCATCTTGGTCAAGAGCAGATTCCACTGTTTCTTTAATTTGCGTTATCCTCACACTTGTAGGAAATTTGCAGCATAGATATTTTCTTATTCTTTCATTTGGTTTTCCCTCTGGCGATAATACCAGATTCTTAGTCTGAACAATCTCTTTCTAGATGTAGACAAAATGAAAACTATAATTAAAATTGTAATAATTTAGATAAAAATGTGATAAAATGGTCTTACAGGGCTGGGATACTAAAATTATGAATCTTAGTTCTTATTTTTATTTTAATTCATAAAAATAAGAGAATTTCATTCAAGCAAAATGAAAGCTACTTTGTTATCCACCCATTTCCATTTTACTCATACTGATACTACTCCACAGTATTCCTTAACCTCAACTCTCCTTATCCAACACCTTCCATTTCCATGCATCCATATTTATATTGAGTGGTAAGCATATGTTCACAAACTTATAGAAAGTTCTTATCAACATTCCAGTGAGAAAAAAGTTTCAAGAAGGCCTGTCTGGGGTGTAAACCAGACACTACTTTGCAGTGAGTGCCAACTACACCATGTGGAACAGTAAAAATTTCCTAAGAATAATGGAAGAATTGTAAGAGTAAATGAAAGAATGTAATCACAGGAGGAAGTTGGCAAAATGAGATTTAATTCTGTTTTGTCTTTAGTTGACTTTACTCTATATGAAACAAATTATTATTTTTCACGAGATATGAGAAAATTGTTTAAGTCACTTCTTTCTGTTCATCTTGTAAGAAAGAAGAGGGAGGATATTTTATTGGTCACGATTGGCTTGACTAATCATGTAGATCTATCTATCCATGCTTGAATCATCGCTTTTATTCTGAGAGGAAATAAGAGAGAGTGAGTGAGAGTTTAAGTGATTTTTTTAGGTGATGAGATATGGTACCTTAAGCAAATGTATTAGCATTCTTCTATTCTTAATATTAGGCTCTATTAGAAATGATATTTTCAGAGGAATTTGGCAGCATAGTTAATCCTCTTGTCACATAGAACCATGAGCTGAATGATTGTATTAGTTGTTCACTGCTGTCTAATAAATTACTCCAAAATGTAGTGGCTTAAAACAACAAGCATTTTTCACATTTTCTGTGGGAGTGACCTGGATTTGAAATTTGCTCAAGAACCATTTGTTAATTTTCACCTCTTTAGCAATATGGAGAGGCTGAGAAATTTCAACACCCAACCTAGTTACCATTAGTTAACAGCTCTTCTCTCAATTTATTTCTCTCCTTCCGCATTTTAGAATAAGCATCAAAAAGAAAACAAGTAGAAATTTGAATACTTAGCTTGGAAATCTCCTGAGCTAGATCACCCCATATTTTATACTTTCTACATTAGTGATGTTAATACTGTTGCTTAGCCCTATTTCCCTTTAGAACAAGGAACCACCTTCCTTCAGTTTCCAAAAAACATGTTTCTCATTCTTTGTTTCCTTTTGACCTTCCTTGACTTCCTCAATGTCAAGCTACTGAATCTGTTAAAAAGAAACAGGCTTTTCTTAACATGCTTCCAAAATTTCCTTCAGCCTCTGCCCAATACTAACCGTAAAAATACTTCCACATGTTTGGATATTTTTTATGCCAAGATGAGGTATCAAAATATATGTTAGTCACTTATCAATGCATAAGAAATGATCCCAAAATGTAGCAACGTAAACCATAACATTGATATCGCACATTTCCTGTGCATCTGAAATCTGCTTAGCTGGGTCCTCAGGCTCAAGGTTTCTCCCAATACTGCAACTATGTTGTTGGCTAGAAGTGCAGTCATCTTAAGTCTTGAATGGGGGGTGACTCCTTTGCAAGCCTGAGCCCACATGGTAAGGACCTGAGACCACAAATGGCCACAATCCACATGATCATTGGCAGGCTCAGATCCTTGCCATGTCGGCCTTTCTATAAAACGGTTCACAACATGGCAACTGACTTCCAGGTTGAACCCAGAGAGAATGTTAGAACAAGCAAGATGGAATTCATAATCTTGTAACACAATTCAGAAGTGACATTCCATCACTTTTTGTTATATTCTGTTTCTTAAAAGTGAGTCACCAGGTCCATCCCATATTCAACTAGAAGGGATTACACACAAGGATGTGTATGTCAGGCCCAGTGGAAAAGGCATTCAATAAAATGCAAGGGCTTATAATCTATTTTTACACACATAAGCTTCAAATTGTGTAACATAAATTCATGTTTCTTTATTCTTATGTACCAATAATTGCAGATAAAGAAGTATGAAAGAGTAACATCTAGTAAAAATATCAAGAAAGGTTTATAACATATACAATAAAACATTTAGGAAACTGTACTGAAATAAAAACAAATATGAATGGCAATGCATATAAACCTCATATGTAAAGACAGAAATTTTGAAGAAAGACCTTCCATTCTGTCCTAATTATCCTATACATCTGTCCAGACTAACTTTATAGCAAGTGAATAATGACAGCAATGGTTTCATTCACATTCATATTTTAGAACCACTGTGGTTCATGTATGGTTTTACTACACATGTCTTTACTGCAGAGCCAAGGTTAATGGTGCTGTTCCTATCTGGAACATTGCTGTTCTTGTAACATATGAAGCCTAAGAAAGCATAGTAGAAATGTGATAGCTATTAAAGCTTCTTGGAGGAGCATTGCACTTATGCTCATGTTTTACTAATTTAAGCAAGTCACATTCTCAAAAGGACATCAGTATGGTGGGGAAGTATAATTTAACACAGGAATGAGAACTGAAAGTCATATTAGTTTTCTATTGTTGTAACACATTACCACAATCTATTTTCTCACACATTTAGTGTCCTACCATTCTAGAAGTCAGAATTCCTAAAGTTAAGGCATCAATAGAGCTGCCTTTCCTCCAGAAAGAGGCTCAAAGGGGAAGCTCCATGTTATTCCGTATGCAGTTTCTAGTGGCCACCTGCAGTTTTGACTAGTATCTTCTTCCTCTGTCTTAGAGGCAATAGAATAGCATTTTCAAATACCATTCTCTCTTCCCTTTCTCTCCTCTCTGTATCCCTCCTCTTCCCTTTCTCACCTCTTTCTCCTCCTTTCTACCACTCCCTCTCCTCTCTTCCCTCCCTCTCTTCTCTTTCCCCTCTCCTCAGTTTCTCTTTTCTCTCTGTTCCTCTCTCCCCTCTCTCTTCTATCTCTTTCCTATCTCTTATCCGCTTTCTCTCCTCTCTTCTGCTTTTTGTCTTCTCACTCCCTTCCCCCCAGGTCTCTCTCGTCTTTTCCTTCTCCATCCTTCTCTCCATCTCCTCCTCTCTCCTCTACCTCCTTCTTTTCTCTCTCTCCCTCCTGCTTCTCTCTTCGCATATCCTTCTGACCCTCCCTCTTACCTTCCTATTAAAGACCTTTGTGATTACAATGGAGCCAACTGGAAAAATCCAAGATTCTCTCCCATTCCAAGATCCATAAATTTATTATATCTGCAATCATATTGAAAAGTGAATAATATCTGAAAAAAAAGTTTATTTTGTCCATGTAATGTAATATATTCACAGGTTCTGGAGATTACAACATGGACACATTGGAGGGACCATTATTTTACACCCTCACAATTATAACACCAAACTTGAGATCAATGGAACAGAGAAGCTGAAAACTGGAAAAGAAAAATCATAGATAGATAGATAGATAGATAGATAGATAGATAGATAGACTGTCCTCAGGTCATGAGCAGGTCCTTTGCATTTACATACAAATATGTCAGACCCCTCCTGCAGGAAATACATTCAAGAGTCCCAGGCTAGCATCAGGATAAATATCCAGAGTCACAGGACATTCTCCAAGTCAGATCTGCATGTGGCTTATCTTGATCTAGAGACCAATTCAAAGGACACATGCAATAAATGGAGAGTAACCTTGACAAGCTGTCTTGTTCACAAAAAGGGGGAATGAAAGTTGTGGAACAGATACTTTTTTAAAACAATTTTGAAATCCCTTGGGGGAGGGTAACATCCTCGACCACTCTTTTCTATGAACCTTGCCTTTCCCTTCTGGATTATTTATTAATATTCTCCTTGGTCCCATCAAAAGAAGTCAATGGAGAGACGTCCCTCATTGGGAGCTAAGCATATTTTCCATAGGAATTTGGTGATCGAGGCCAATCACTGGTGAATGGTTTGAGAATTTATATCTCTCAGAAACCTTTTATCTCTATTTTCCTATCAGCTCTGTGTACCACTAGCCATATACAAAGTTTTGTGGCAAGTGTCCCTAGTCTTAATTACAGATACTTTGAACTTAAAAATATGATATGTCTAACATACCTTTTTCTCTTAATTACTTTTGACCAATTGGAAGTATTTACTGCATAGCAATGTAATCAGAGTTAGAACTTTAAACAGAGCAAATGGTGACCATAACATTGATGCAGTCTTTATCACAAGGCTGATTTTATTCTAGTTTGCCCCATTATGGTCTTCTCAGTTTTGTTTTCACAGTTAGATGATGATTAACTACATCTCTTAAATGTGTAAGTACCAAAATGTAGGCTCACTGAATTTGTTTTAAAATCCTACTTGTAAAGGGCTTCCTTTTCTAAACTCATCTTGTAGTATCCTTTGAAATTTAGCCAATGTTAAGAGACATTTGGCCAGGCGCGGTGGCTCACGCCTGTGATCCCAACACTTTGGGAGGCCGAGGCGGGTGGATCACGAGGTCAAGAGATTGAGACCATCCTGGTCAACATGGTGAAACTACGTCTCTACTAAAAATACAAAAAAAAAAAAAAATTAGCTGGGCATGGTGGTGCGTGCCTGTAGTCCCAGCTACTAGGGAGGCTGAGGCGGGAGAATTGCTTGAACCCAGGAGGCGGAGGTTGCAGTGAACCGAGATCGCGCCATTGCACTCCGGCCTGGGTAACAAGAGCGAAACTCCTTCTCAAAAAAAAAAAAACAAAAAAAAAACAAAAAAAACATTTTATTTCCTGACTTCTTCAGTGAAAACCAAGTACTTATTGAGTATATTATCTGCCTTCTCAGTTGCACAGGAGACCATTTTATAAAATGATCCACCATCACATTGCATTAATTGACAATTTTCCAATCTTTAAATAAAGTTTCTTACTTTTTCATGCCCACCGCAAGAGGTTATGTTACTTTTTTTGATAAATGTAGAACCCCACTGGTGGTAATGATATCTTTATTCATATATTTAGGCTAGGGATAAACTATCCCCAAGTCTCCACAACATGTATCTTATCTCTATGTTTAGCTTATTTTATGTATCTAATTTGAATTAATTTCTCTCTTCTATATTTCTTCATTCTGCACCCTAGTATATAGGACTATCTACATTATAAATTGCTAATTATAATGTCTCATTTGTTATCTAGCACATGTTTTGGCAAATAAAGGGCTTTTACATATATGTATGTATATATATTTACATATGTACATATTCATCTTAAACATAAGAGATTTTGTTAATAGAAAAAAGGCATTTGTAAACAAAAAACATAGTACTATAAATATTACTATAAATATGTGAATGTGTATATATGATCACACATACACATTCACATGAGTTAACAGGAAAAAAGTTTGATTTGTCAGATCAGATTCTCATGAATCAGATTCCTTATGAAACACTTTCTAGTAATTTTAAAGTAAGAAGTGGCAATGCACAGTGGAAGCAGGGAGCTGGCTAAAACATCAGGGGACCACCACCCATCTTTGCTTTAGGATATGTGCTCTCTGGTCCTGTGCTTTCTGGTTGGAGTAATGGATGAGATCTCTAAACAGATTTGTCAGATGCCTCACAAAGAGAATTTTGCATACAACTGGTATGATTGTAGCTTACAAGACATTTTCCAAGGAGAGTGTCTCATAAATCCAGTGATTCTAGGTTTGCTTTCCAAAAGCAATCCTACACTGCAGGCAGTCTGCTTAAGCATATCACAGATAAAGACTCTCCTCATAGCAATATAATTAGTGTATTTACCAAAAGGTCCAATTATCAGCATGTTTTCAGGAAGATTAGCCTGGGTCATCTGCCTTTCTTCTCTGGGAATGTCCCACAGGTAAGGGAAGGAAAATGAGCCACAGTTTAGTTGCTTTAACTCCTTAAAATGTTGGTGAAATCGAAACATGGGAAATAAAATTTAAGGACTAATTTATATTTATAGAAACAGCATGTTATAAAATAGGCTAAGTACATTCCATCTAATCTCATAAAATATTCTAGATTGTAGTAAACATGTAGACAAATGATGTAGAAAACAAATTGTAAAATTAAAACAAAACCAAAATATACCTTAATTCAAGTAACAACAGATTTTGTTTGCTACTATAATATAAACAAAAGTAACAATATTAAGAAAATAATAAACATATTACAATTTTTCCTTTGCTTATGTCACTGTAAACTAATCAAAAGGCTTTATTAACTAATTTACCAGTAGGTTAAAGAACTACAATCTATATGTACTTTTTCATCATGAAACGTAATGATTGCTAATATATCTTATGGAACAAATGCCACTATAGGTAAAAAGCTATAAATATAACACAAGAATATAAATGTTATGGTATTATTTATAATTAAAATTTACAACAGTTAAACTATAATATGAGGATAGGTGAATATGTTAAAGGTAGCAACCCCATGTCAACATGAAATTGACTGCCTTGGCCATTGTGTATGTAAATGAATTCCAAGTCTACATCTCTAGATCTAGCTGTACTTGACTATTCTTATTCTCTTTACTGTAAGACATCATAAACATTGATAAATGTTGAAACATATCTACTTATGTATGTTAAAAGTAGTAATATGTATTGTATCTAAATTTTGGACAACGATAATAAAATCAGCAGAAATTAGAAGCAAAACTAAATTTTAATGCCAAGAAATATCTGGAGTAAATACTCCACAGGATTATAAGTACATACTCATGCCAGAAAAATGGGTGGCCTCAGAAGGGTGCAATATATGAATGGCAAATATTTGTTTTACTCAAATTCCTTCATCATATATTTGGAGTACAAAGCAAGTTACAAGTTAAAATTCATTTAATCATTAATAACATAAATATCTTTTATCTCCAGTGTTTGATTTATACGTTACTGTTTTATAAGAGCTTATATTCATTTTATTCTCAGAAAGTGCTAAGCACACAGTAGGCCTTGCTTGTTTGATCTGCCTCAACTTAATGTTAAAAGAGTAATGATTTGATTATGATGTACTTTTGAGGAGCCCAAGTATTTTGTCATAATCAGCAATTTGAGTTGAACAGTGTTAAGGTTTTTATTTAAATAATATCAAATTTTATATTATGATTAGGATACATTTTATTTCAGCATTAAAACAAATAACTTGAAAAGCTTTCTCTTCTCCATGTTGATATAACTACATTCAAAGACAGTGAGTAGACATAAACATGGGTTTTACTGCCAACTTTTTTCATATTCATCTATACAATAAAATCCCAAGTGCAGATCCTTTAAATTTCAAATGTAAATGAGTTGATGTACTGTAAATATGGAGGGATTTCAATGCAAGTAAAAGTTTTTAGTATATTTAGTTCATATATAATTACTATAAACCTTTGGTATCATCCATCCTGCTTTTACTTTATTACTCTTTGCATATGCTGAAAGGTAGAAAACTATGTTACAATAAAATGCTAGAAACAGAGCTATACCAACCTAAATTGTTATAGTACAATCAAACTGTGAAATATAGCTTCAGAATTTTAAAAAGAAGAATAAAATTTTCTGTACATTGAGATACCCAATTTAGGATTCATTTTAATACTACCCACTTAAATTGTTTTCTTTTTGGTATAATTACTCAAGGGTTATTCATGGTACTCTCCAGCCTGAGGTGAAGGGAAGAGGGATGTTGGTTGGTATGAGCGTATTATCAGCAAAATATGTACAGTGGAAGAATATAATTTTGTATAACTAAAATAAGCAACCAGATTTCCAAGATGTGGCGCTTATCTAACAGGCTAGAAAACCAGATTTTAATATCACAAATCTATAGTTTCTTTTCTCTATATAAAATGTTTATTATCACCCTCTTGGTAGCATTTCTACAGCTTTTGTTTCAGCATTAAGGTTATTACACTTGCCTTTTCTGTTCTCATTACTAGAATATTTTATAGGTAAATCCACTCAAGGAACCTATTGTGCTTTCTGATCAAAGTGGAAAGTGATGCCAGGCTATAATAAGCAATTTAATTTTTAATGAGCTTATCTGTGCCCAAGGTCATAACGAAGGTTAAAAAAAAAAGTTAAAATAAAACTACAGCAAAGCACTAATGATAATGCCCAAATATGACCAGGGCATAATAATATTTGGCAGAGAGCACTCTCAAAGTATCTCAATGGTATTCTTTTTTTAAAATTTTGTTTCAGAATAGAAACTTAGCTCAAGTAAGGTGTAGAATATTAAATAACATAGACATAGATAAAAATGCATGATACTTTTCTCCTAAAAGAAGTTAGCCAAGCTGTTTTCAGAATTTAAATTTCTAAGCTAAAAATGTTTAAGTAGTTTTACAAAACTCTGTGTTATTAACCCATTGTTATTTCCTAAGGAGATCAAAATTTGGTATGCTGTTTTTCTTTTCCTGCATTTTTTTTAACTTATAGCAGGTATGGTGTGGGAATATTTTAAACACTCAATCTGGCTTACTATTTGGATAATTAGCAAATACTTGCAGTGCAGAAAAATTTCTTCGGTTTAATAAATATTTAATAAGCTAGGCGATTGTAAAATAATAATGTCTATTTTAAATGATGATGATCTTGAGTTTGCACTTTATTGTTTGTGTTTTAATCTGAATATATGATGGGTTAAATACAATAAAAAATATTGGTTAAAATTTATTTTGGGAAAAATTAAGACCATTTCTGCATAAAAGATATTATTATTTCATGCTAGTAGACAGTAAGCAGTGAAAAAACCTTAAAAGTATCTTTCATTTAACAAAGATTTTACTTATATTGATCCTAGAGTTCCAGTGATAAATTATGAAAATAACTAACAAAATATGGAGACAAATGTCTGGGCGCCGTGGCTCACGCCTGTAATCTCAGCACTTCAGGAGGCCAAGGCGTGCAGATCACCAGAGGTCAGGAGTTCAAGACCAGACTGGCCAACATGGTGAAATCCCATCTCTACTGGGCGTGGTGGTGGGTGCTTACAAACTCAGCTACTTGGGAGGTTCAGGCAGGAGAATTGCTTCAACCCAGGAGGCAGATGTAGTGAGCCAACATTGCACCACTGCACTCCAGTCTGGATGACAGAGTGAGACTCTCTCAAAACATATGTATATATATGAAGACAAATAGGACAAAAATGAATAAAATTTTCATTAGCTAATACCTCTTAATACTCGCACCCATTATTTTAATATTCAGTAACTTTATATATTGATCTTTTATCTATTTACCATATAGTAAAATCTAATGATTTTGGTTGAAGCAATGACTTGCTCCTGACTTCAGACTTGCTTCTGTGTTCAAAGCCAGAAATGGAAAATCTTCCTATGGCTGAATGCTTCTCATGCTACTCATCTCTAAATCCCTCTATGATCAGCTGGAAAAAAAAAATACTATGCTTTCTTTAAAAGCAGAGTTCTGATTAAGTCAAACATACATTAGAAAATCACCTTTTCTCAAAGTCAATTGTGCCACATATTAAAATTATCATGGGAGTAAATTCCTCATACTCAGTCTAGAGGAGTTTTGTGGGGTTTGTACACCAGGAGCCAAAAGTCTTGGGGGCTATCTTAGAATTCTGCTTATCACAGTTTGTCTTTTGGTGATTTTCCTACTGGTAATCATCTGAACTAAATAACAGTATATACAATAGAGAACTGAGAGCTATGTAAACTAGAATTAGTTAAGACAACTCATAAATTATTGTCTGGTTGTAGAAGTGTGTGTTTGCCTGTGTGTAAGTGCCTGGGTGGGGCTTGTATTTTTTTTAGTTCTATTTGTGCAAAGACCAAAAGGATTGTAATGCATTTAAGATACTAGGGAGGCTGAACTTACAGAAAATAATCCACATAGCTTTTTGTTTTTCTACCGTTTGCCAGAAATAATTAATGGTTTACACTATCACATAGAGAAATTTATTTTGCAATTACAACAGTCAGATATTCACTTTCAGGATCTTAATATATCATTATTTAACATTTATTAAATGTTGTAACATCTTCTATTAAGATTCTCACTTGAAATATAATACTTAAGTGTGAAATGTAACTTATAGTGATAGCTAATATTTTATTATGTTTATGTTTATTTAAAATGCAATTCTTTATGTGCTTAGGTGTAATGTTGCTGATGAATCAGCAATGTTATTTATTCCTTAAAACAAATTCAAGGAACACTGGAGAATAAACAAAAATTTTATTTTCAAGATCCTTGGTTACAATTTACAAAACTAAGATCAATGCAAAATAACAAACTGTTTTATAAAACGTGTAATATGTATATATAAAAAAACTAACAATATTTCTACATAAAGAATATTACTAAATCTTTCTATCATTTCAGAAAATTTTCTGACATGTTGCCATCACCCCAGGCTGCCCTAAAACAAAGATTTGGACTTCCACCAAGATGGCCAAATTGAAACAGCTCTGGTGTTCAGCTCCCACTGAGAGAGGTGCAAAAAGCAAGTGATCACTGCATCTCCAAACGAGGTATCAGATTCATTTCAATTGGACTGGGACAGTGGGCATAGCTCAAAGAGGACAATCTGAGGCAGAGCAGGGCGACGCTCCACCAGAAAGAGCATCTGACGGGAGGATCTGGGACTTCCCCCTTCCTGGCTCCCTCCTGCATACCAGTCCAGATATTGAGCTTCTCCAAAAGCCTCTGCAACCTACAGACCAGGAGATCTTTGTGGGGCTGAAAAGTGCCTGAGTAAACTGGGTAGAGCTGAATAGCAGCCCAAGCCGGTGCCATGGATTGTCAGAACAGATCTAGGTGGACACATTGGCTGTCTGGGATAGCCTGGGGAATGGAACTAACACCCTGCACCCAAGAGAGGCGGTGCTGAAAGCAGGAAGCCAGGCAATAGGCTAGGCAGGTCCCTCCCCTCATAAAGCCCAGCAAGTGGAAACACTCTCACTTAAGGGTTTTGCAGCCAGCACATCAATTCAAGCTCGACCAGCAAGGATCAAGCTTGGTCGGGGGAAGGGCATCTGCCATTACAGAGGTGGGCCTAATCTGCCTGTGTAAACAAAAGACACAGGAAGCCTAAGCAGCAGCCTGGCTGCCTCTGTGGCAGCCCAACAGCACCTTCTCAGACAGACAAGGGATAGATTGCATCATCAAGCAGCTCCCTGAGATCAAAGCTAGATAAATCCACAAAGATGGGAAGAAACCAATGCTAAAAGAACGAAACCATCAAAGACCAGAATGCTTCTCCTCCTACAAGGGATCACAACTCCTCACCAGCAAGGGAACAAAACAGGATGGATAATGAGCTTGATGAATAGACAGAAACAGGCTTCAGAAGGTGGGTGATAACAAACTTCTCTGAGTTAAAGGAACATGGAACATGTTCTAACCCAATACAAAGAAACTAAAAAACCTTGAAAAAAGGTTAGATGAAATGCTAACTAGAATACCCACACTAGAAAAGAACATAAACAACCTCATGGAGCTGAAAAAGACAACATGAGAACTTCACGAAGCATACACTAGTTTCAACAGCCAAAATGATCAAGCAGAAGAAAGGATATCAGAGAATGAAGATCAATGCAATGAAATAACAAGAAGGCAAGACTAGAGAAAAAAAGTAAAAAGAAATGAACAAAGGCTCCAAGAAAGATGTGATTATGTGAAAAGACCTAATCTATGCTTGATTGGTGTACCTGAAGAGGATGGGGAGAATGAATCCAAGCTGGAAAACACTCTCCAGGATATAATCCGGGAGAACTTCTCCAACCTAGCAAAGCAGGCCAACATTCAAATCCAGAAAATACAGAGAATGCCACAAAGATATTCCTCAAGAAGAGTAACCCCAAGGCACATAATCATCAACTTCACCAGGGTATAAGTGAAGGAAAAAATGCTAAGGGGAGCCTGAGAGAAATACTGGGTCACCCAAAAAGCAAAGCCCATCAGACTCAGCAAAACTCTCAGTAGAAACCCTACAAGCCAGAATAGAGTGTGGGCCAATATTCAATATCCATATAAAACATAACATTCAACCTAGAATCTCATATCCAGCCAAACTAAGCTTTATAAGTGAAGGAGAAATAAAATCCTTTATGGACAAGCAACTACTGAGAGACTTCATCACCATCAGACCTGCCTTACATGAGTTTCTAAATGAAGCACTAAACATGAAAAAGAACAACCAGTACCAGCCAGCCACTACAAAAACATACCAAACATACCAAATGGTAAAGACCAATGATTCAATGAAAAAGCCCCATCAACTAACGAACAAAAAAAAAAAAAAAAAAAAAAAAGAAAGAAAGAAAGAAAGAAAAAAAACAGCCAGTAACAAAATGACAGGATCAAATTCACATATAACAATATAAACATTAAATGTAAACAGCCTAAATGACCCAATCAAAAGACACACTGGAGAACTGGATAAAAAGTCAAGACCCATCAGTGTGCTGCATTCAGGAGACCTATCTCATGAGCAAAGACACACATAGACTCAAAATAAAGGGATGGAAGAAGATTGATCAAGAAAATGGAGAG
Source organism: Saimiri boliviensis (assembly GCF_048565385.1). Taxonomy (NCBI): domain Eukaryota; kingdom Metazoa; phylum Chordata; class Mammalia; order Primates; family Cebidae; genus Saimiri; species Saimiri boliviensis. Next base: position 111,599,312 of record NC_133451.1, read on the forward strand.
CAAAAACGTGGGGGTTGCAATCCTAGTCTCTGATAAAATGGACTTCAAACCAGCAAAGTTCAAAAGAGACAAAGAAAGGCATTACATAATAGTAAAAGGATCAATCCAACAAGAAGAGCTAACTATCCTAAATATACATGCACCCAATACAGGAGCACCCAGATGCATAAAGCAAGCTCTTAATGGCCTTAATGGCCTACAAAGAGACTTAGACTCCCACAGAATAATAATGGGAGACTTTTAACACTCCACTGTTGATATTAGACAGATCAACAAGATAAAAAATCAACAAGGACATCCAGGACTTGAATGAAGATCTGGACTAAGCAAACCTAATAGACACGCACAGAACTTTCTACCCCAAATCCACAGAATATACAGTCTTCTCAGCACCACATCACACTTACTCTAAAATTGACCACATAATTGGAAGTAAATCACTCCTCAGCAAATGCAAAAGAACAAAAATCATAACAAACACTCTATCAGATCACAGTGCAATCAAATTAGAACTCAGGATTAAGAAACTCACTCAAAACCACACAACTACATGGAAACTGAAAAACTTGCTACTGAATGTCAACTGGTTAAAAAATGAAATAAAGGCAGAAATAAAGATGTTCTTTGAAACAAATAAAAATGAAGATACAATGTATCAGAATCTCTGGGACACATTCAAAGCACTGTCTAGAGGGAAATTTATCGCAACAAATGCCCACATGAGAAGCAAGGCAAGGTTTGAAATTGACATCCTATCATCAAAACTGAAAGAGCTAGAGGAGCAAGATCAAAAACACTCAAAAGCTAGCAGAAGACAAGAAATAACTAAGATCAGAACAGAACTGAAGGAGATAGAGACACAAAAAAAACCCATCAAAAATTAAATAAAACCAAGAGCTTTTTTTTTTTTGAGAAAATCAACAAAATACAGTCCACTAGCCAGAATAAAAAAGAAAAGAGGGAATTGAATAGATGCAATAAAATGATAATGGGAATATCACCACCGATTCCACAGGAATACAAACCACCATCAGAGATTAGTACAAACAGCTATATGCACTTAAACCAGCAAATCCAGGAGAAATGGATAAATTCCCAGACACTTACACCTTCCAAAGATTAAACCAGGAAGAATTTGAATCCCTGATTAGACTAATAACAAGATCTGAAGTTGAGGCAGCAATTAATAGCCTATCAATCAAAAAAAGTCCAGATTCAGACTGGTTTTCAGCTGAATTCTACCAGATGTACAAAAGGAGCTGGTATGATTCCTTCTGAAACTATTCCAAACAATAGAAAAAGAGGGAATCCTCCCTAACTCATTTTATGAAACCAATATCATCCCGATACCAAAACCTGGCAGAGACTCAGTGAAAAAAGAAAACTTCAGGCCAATATCTATGATGAACATCAGTACAAAAATCTTTAATAAAATACTAGCAAATTGAATGCAACAGCACATCAAAAAGCTTATCCATTATGATCAAGTAGGCTTCATCCTGGGGATGCAAAGCTGGTGCAATATATGCAAATCTATAAATGTAATCCATCACATAAACAGAATCAAAGGCAAAAACAAAATGATCATCTCAATAGGTGCAGAGAAGGCCTTTAACAAAACTCAAGCGCCCTGTATGCTAAAACTCTCAATAAACTAGGTATCAGTAGAATGTATCTCAATATAACAAAAGCTATTTACCGCAAACCCACATCCAATATCATACTAAATGGGCTAAAACTGGAAACATTCCCTCTGAAAACTGGCACTCAACAAGGATGCCTTCTTTCACCATTCCTATTCAATATAGTATTGGAAGTTCTAGCCAGAGCAATCAGGTGAGAACAAAAAAATAAAGGGTATTCAATTAGGAAAAGAGGAAGTCAAATTGTCTCTATTTGCAGAGACATGATTGTATATTTAGAAGACCCCATCATCTCAGCCCAAAATCTCCTGAAGCTTACAAGCAACCTCAGTAAACCCTGAATACAAAAATCAATGTGCAGAAATCACAAGCATTCCTAAACACCAATAAGAGACAAACAGAAAGCCAAATCAAGAAAGAAATCACATTTACAATTGTTACAAAAAGAATAAAATACCTAGGAATACTACTAACAAAGGAAACGAAGAACCCCTTCAAGGAGAACTACAAATCACTGCTCAAGGAAATAAGAGAGGACATAAACAGATGGAAAAACATTCCATGCTCATGGTGAGAAAGAATCAATATCATGAAAATGGCCATATTTCCCAAAGTAATTTATAGATTCAACACTATCCCCATCAAGGTACCATTGACCTTCTTCACAGAACTGGAAAAAACCACTTCAATCTCCATATGGAACCAAAAGAGAACCCACATAGCTGAGGCAATCCTTAGCAGAAAGAACAAAGCTGGAGGCATCATACTGCCTCACTTCAAACTATACTACAAGGCTAATCATAACAGCATAGTACTGGTACCAAAATAGAGATATACACCAATGGAACAGAACAGAGGACTCAGAAGAAATGTCACACATCTATAAGCATTGAATCTTCAACAAACCTGACAAAAACAAGCAATGGGGAAAGGATTCCCTGTTTAATAAATGGTGTTGGGAAAACTGGCTAGCCATCAACAGAAAGCTGAAACTGGACCCCTTCCTTAAACCATACACTAAAATTAACTCCAGATGGATTAAAGATTAAACATTAAACCTAACACCATAAAAATCCTAGAAGAAAACCTAAACAAAACAATTCAGGACATAGGCAGAGTCAATGACTTCATGACTAAAATACCATAAGCAATGACAACAAAAGCCAAAATAGACAAATGAGATCTAAGTAAACTTAAGAGTTTCTGAACAGCAAAAGAAACAATCATCAGAGTGAACCATCAACCAACAGAATGGGAAAAAAGTTTTATAATCTACCCATCTGACAAAGGGTTAATATCCAGAATTTACAAAGAACTAAAGCAGACCTACAAGAAAAAAACAAACCCATTCAAAAGTGGGTGAAATATAGGAACAGACACTTTTTAAAAGAAGACATTTATGATGCCAACAAACATGAAAAAAAATGTTCATCATCACTGCTCCTTAGAAAAATGCAAATCAAAACCACATTGAGAAACCACCTCATGCCAGTTAGAATGGCGATTATTAAAAAATCTGGAGACAACAGATGCTAGAAAGGATGTGGAGAAAAATGAACACTTTTACGTTGCTGGTGGGAGTGTATATTAGTTCACTCATGTGGAAGACAGTGTGGCAATTTCTCAAGGATCTAGAAATAGAAATGCCGTTTGACCCAGCAATCCCATTACTGGGTATATACCCAAAGGATTATAAATCATTCTATTATAAAGACACATGCACATATATGTTTATTACAGCACTGTTTACAATAGCAAAGACTTAGAACCAACCGAAATGCCCATCAATGATGGACTGGATAAAGAAAATGTGGCACATATATACCATGGAATACTATGTAGCCATAAAAAATGATGAGTTCATGTCCTTTGTAGGGACATAGATGAATCCATCATTGTTAGCAAACTGACACAAGAACAGAAAACCAAATACCACATGTAGTTGCTCATAGGCAGGTGTCGAACAATGAGAACACATGAGCACAGGGAGGGGAACATCACACACTAGGGTCTGTTTGGGGGTGGGTTAAGGGAGGGACACTCAGGGGGTTGGGTGGTTTGGGAGGGCTAACATGGGGAGAAATGCCAGCTATAGGTGAAGGGAAGATGGATGTGGCAAACCACCTTGCCATGTATGTATCTATGCAACAATCCTGCATGATCTGCACATGTACCACAGAACCTAAAGTACAATAAAATATATATATATATGAAAGAAAATTTTCCTGACTTTGATTCTTAATGTATATATATGCTTATATAATGTTAAGTGGAAAATTATTTTAAATATAATCTAGTGAAAGCATCACAGTTTTGTCTAGTCTAACTATATACTTTTACAAATTAATGAATACCATGCAGTCAAAACCTAGAATTTCACAAATGAGGCACTAAACCCTACAGAATATGGCCTATGGTTGTGTTCTATATGGGTCATCTATAGAATCATATTCAACATGGCCTATGGTCATGACAGAAGGTTGTCCTGGGATTCTGTCTTCTATACTTCTGGTTCTTTTTTTTTTTTTCTGGCAGACATTAAAAGTATATGAGTATTTCCTAAAATCAATAGGAAAATATATATCTATATCAATAGGAACATTTAAGTGATTCTACATAGGTTTGCCCAGGAAATACTGCAATACCTTTGGAGAGAGTATATTTGGCTCCCACAACATTCTTTTTTTAGTTTTTTTTTTTATTCTGTCTCTGATTCTGTGCATATTTCATATGTCACAAGTGAAAACTGACAAATTGCAATAAATTATTAGTAAGTTTAATTTCTGCTTCATCATTTTCATTTGGATCTTTTAAATATAATGAGGGTCATAGGCAAAACAATCTAAATAAATGGCATTCATTGGTGATATTTCAAGCAGTAGGATCAGACAGGAAAGAATGGAAAAATTTGGGTTAGTTTGTGACCACATGCCTTTAAACAATTCTGTATGTCACTATTCTTTACTCCCTTAGTGTTGAGAAGTGAAATAAGTATTTTTCAGTTTCTGTAGCCAGAGGTTTCTGAGGAAAAATTACTGGAAACCTGGATTACATGACAATCCTTGGAACTTAAAGGTTGTTTATATACATGGAGAAGTTCAGAATTATAGAGATATTTATTTCTGCAGTTATGTGTCTACCTTTCAAAGGGTTGTAAACCAGATACTTTTCCTTGTGTTTTCCGAGAGATCTTTCTAATATGAAGGAGAGGGAGGTAGCTGTGCTGTGACTCAACGTAGCCCCAAATCCAAAATTTCAGGGTGTTTCTCCTATGGTATAGACTACATTGGCATAACCACGTGGTTCCCATCACATTGCCATGAAGGAGAAGGTGTGGCTTCAGAGACCTATACCCTGATTGATTTAAGTAGTCAGAAACCTTGTGCTTGATTTCAGAACCAAGCAAGTAAATGTAGTGTTAAAAACATATCTTGTGTTTTATATGTTAGTTGAACATTATTATTCTCCATTAATTAACACTGTAGACTAAAATATAAATGGAAAGACAAGTGAACAATGAAATATTCAATCTTTTTTTAATTTCATGAAGAAAATAAGCAAGGTCTGGTAGTAAAATACAGTATGGTCAGAAATATGCAATTATTTTTCTGTACACTGAAATGTAACTCTATTACAGCAACTGTAGTGTTGTATTATAAATTAACTATCTTGGCTTTCTGTGCCTAATTTGCTTGTGAGACTTTTGAGGATAATGACTAAAAATTCATTTTTTTATCACCAGTAAATGGTATTTGGGGTTAGCAAATATTTGTAAAATTAATAAATTAACAAATAACTTAAATTTTCTGTCCCAATTCAAAATTCAAAGTGATTAATATCAAGGAAATTCACATTTAATTCTCTTTTCACCTCATCTAAATATATCATCTCATACAGTTGTTGAAACTTGGAAAAACAAAATATCTCCTGATTTTACAAGAAATTTTTTATGTATGATAATGTAATGTCATTTACTTCATATTAAATTGACTATTTAATTTCAAAGTCTTCAAATGAAAATACCAGAAGTTTAATCCCCGTATTCAAGTTAGAATAAAGGAGTCTTCAATAGAAAATGGATTCTATGTTTTTTAGAGGCCCTATGACACAGGTAGTTAAGATATTTTTCATAACTATAAGAACAAATTTTGGCTGGGCATAGTGGCTCACACCTGGAATCCCAGCACTTTGGGAGGCCAAGGCAGGTGGGTCATGAAGGCAGGAGTTTGAGACCAACCTAGCCAATATGGGAAAACCCCATCTCTACTAAAAATACAAAGATTAGCCATATGTGGTGGCATGTGCCTGTAGTCTCAGCTACTCAGGAGGCTGAGGCAGAAGAATCGCTTGACCAAGGGAGGTGAAGGTTGCAGTAAGCTGAGATCGTGCCACCGTACTCCACCTTGGGCAACAGAGTGAGACTCCAACTCAAAACAAAAATGTATTATGAAATAAATATTGACAATATCAAATGAGGGACATTTCCTATGGTGCTGGGAAAATCTTACACCTTTGATCTTCCATTTGCTTCTTAACTATTTTACGATTAATTTTTACAATAATTATTCTGATTATGCACATAGAAAACATGGGCCAAAATTCACATATAATAATAAAAAAAATAAGTGTCATTGGTGACCACTTAGGCAATGTGATATGTTGAACCTGTGTCATCTTTTTTCTATGAGCAATGTCACCTTTTTTCCATTTTCAGCTTCATGTACATACCGAAGCCTACTTTTTGTTCAGTTATTTTTTTTCAATTTCATTTTAAGTTTTGTAATCCTGCTGCTATTTAAGGAGTGTCCTCAAGATGTTGTGGTTTACGCTTCTAGTGCCCTATCATCTTTCAGAAGAACACCACTTGGTTTGCTCATGTTTACACTGCCTTTTGAATCAGGGCTTCTAGTATGAAGTACAAGAGCTATTTGACTACTAAAGTGTAACTCTTGTCTTTTAGGTATGTCATTTGAAGATATGTCTCTAGGCTTGTGGTTGTATTTATACAACTTACAGTCTATTTCTATCTGTTCCTATGCTGTATTATTTACTCTGCATTTATTTATATGCAGTAGACTGAAGAAAGTTATTTGCACTCACCATGATGGTGTATTTTTATACATTCAAAAAGCATGACATTACTGATAATGTAATCATTTTAATTCATTCTATGTGTATTTGCTTAGCATTTCTTCCTGTCAAATAAAGGTCTTAGTGAAATTATAGATAAACTGGCCAACATCATGAAAAAAATGAACATTTGAAGTTAAAATGTAAGGGCATTTTCATATATCATAGTATCCTGAAGATCAAGATGGAGAATACATTGGATTATATAAATGCAAAATGTTAAAAAGGGAGTGGATAAGCACAAACATATTTTACTCAAACAGTATTTCCCTTTTCATGTTATAAGCAAGTTGCTGTTGACATTTATACAGCTAAAATATATACTTATGTATTAATCCTCCCAACAATACATAAGTGTTTTTTGTAAAAATCACATAGTAATTATATAGGTACTGAGGTTAATGGAACTAATGGATTAAAATATTTTGTTAAATACTAACAGTATGGCAATTACAACTAAAAACCTAGCATGGGACTGCCCATGCTTGTATTCCAATTTAACCATTTATCAACTGTGTTATTTTAAGCAAATTATTTAACCTCTTTGAGGCTCATGGACATATAATAATACCTGTTTCTAAGAATTATCACTACCACCTAGATTCACAGGATATAATTTTCTAATATTTATAAGTAGAAAATATTCCTAAAATATTAAAATAGATAGGAGACATAAAGGATAAAAAAGGAAAAGATGCCATCACCAATAGCCGTAAGAAAATGATAAAGATCAAAGTTCAGCTTTCCCAAATGAAAATTGTAACCAAGGAATTTAAAAATAGAGATAAATGTGGTACAGATACATCATGGAATACTACGCAGCCATAAAAGGAACAGCATCAGGTCATTTGCAGAAACATAGATGGATCTGGAGGCTGTTATCTTTAGCAAACTAACACAAGAATAGAAAACCAAATGCTGTATGTTATCACTTATAAGTAGGAGCTAAATTATGAGAACACATGGACATATAGAAGGGAACAACACACACTAGGCATAGCAGAAGGTGGAGGTGGGAAGGAGGGAGAGGATCAAGAAAAGTAACTAATGGGTACTTAATACCAGGGTGAGGAAATAATCCATACAACAAACCCCTGTGACACAACTTTACCTATAAAAAAAAACTTGCACATGTGCCCTTGAACTTAAAAGTTAAAAAACGAATACATAAAAACAGTTATAGATAGATTCAACTAAACAGAAGTGAGAAATACTAAAAGTAAAATAGACCAGATTGCAAAACAGAGGGATAAATGTTTGAAAATTTAAACAAGATTAAGATTTGCTAAGGTTACAAAAGAAAATACACAAATGGCCAACAAACATATGAAAAAAATGCTCAACATCCCTAATGATCAGGGAATTTCAAACTAAAACTACAATAAGAGACCACCTTACTCCTGTAAGAATTGTCACAATTAAAAAATCAAAAAAGAATAGATGTTGGCATGGATGTGCTAAAAAAGGAACACTTTAACACTGATGTTGGGAATCTGAACTGGTACAACTATTATGGAAAATTGTATGGAGATTCCTTTAAAAACTAAAAGTAGAACTACCATTCGATCCAACAATCCTACTGTTGGGTACCTGCCCAAAGGAAAAGAAGTCATTGTATGAATAAGACACTTTCACATGCATATTTATAGCAGCACAGTTCACAATTGCAAGAATAGAAAACCAGCCTAAATGCCTATCGAGCAATGACTAAAGAAAATACGGTTTATATGTATCATATACACCATGGAATAATTCTCAGCCATAAAAAGAAGTAAAATAATGGCCTTTCATGCAATGTGAATGGAGTTGGAGACCATTATTTTAAGTATGTTCCCACTTGAAAATGGGAGCTAAGCTATGAGGATGCAAAGGCACAAAAATGATATAACGGACTTTGGGGACTCAAGGGAAGTAGAGGAGGGGAGTAAGGGATATAAGACTACACAGTGGTAAAGTGTACACTGCTCAGGTGACAGGTGCATCAAAATCTCACAAATAATCACAAAAAGAACTTATTAACATTACAAAAACCACGTGTTTCCCAATAACTATTGAAATAATTATTTTTAAAAGTCATTGCCAACCCCCCACAAAAGAGTTATGGGGTTAGAATGAGAATAAATAAACTTCCAAACAGAGCTGTAGAATTAGAGAATAGATAGGAGGCAGACAATAGACAAACAAATGTTGGCTGAGAATGTATCAATAACTGAACGGAAATCTAAATTCTCAGATTCAGAAATCACAACAAATCCCAAGCCAGTTAAAGATAAGGATACCACCACTAGATATATCAGGCTAAAATTGCTGAACCCCAAGGATAGAGAGTGATATGGCTGCCTTCCTGTGCAAATCTCATCTCAAATTATAGTTCCCATAGTCCCCAGGTGTCATGGGAGGGACCTGGTGGGAGGTAATTGAATCATGGGGAGGTTACCCTCATGCTGTACTCATGAAAGTGAGTGTGTCCTCAGAAGATCTGACGGTTTTATAAGGGGCTTTTCCCCCTTTGCTTAGCACTTCTTCCTATCTTCATGTGAAGAATGACATGTTTGTTTCCCCTTCTGTCATGATGGTAAGTTTCCTGAGGCCTCCCCAGTCATGTGGAAATGTGAGTCAATTAAACCTTTTTTCTTTTTAAATTATCTCATCTCCAGCAGTTCTTTATAGCAGTGTGAGAACAGAGAAATACAGAGAGTAAATCTTAAATGGCAGAAAGAAAAGACATTCTCTACACAATGAGGATAAAAACAAAGAGCATGTTTCTTAACAAACAAAAATAAAAGTTAGAAGACAGAAAATAGAATTTCAAAGAGGTTAGGAATATGCACACACACAAATATATATGTGTATGTAAATAACATATGCTATATTTATGGAGAAAGTTATAGAACAAAGTGAGTCGTTTAAAAACTTTAAATAAAAAAAAAAACTTTAAATAAAGAATACACATATGACAATGTTAAAAAATTCCCACATTAATCTAGAAATTCAATGTGATGCAATTCCAATTTTTGCTGTTGGTGGTGGTTGTACTGTTGGTGGTGGTGGGGGTGGGGGTGGGGTTGGTGTTTATGAGTGTGTGTGTATGTGTGTGCTACTAAAAAATATTTCCATTGCACTCCTGAACAAAAAGCAGAAACTGGGAAATTTGGCCAAGAAAAAAATAAAGGTTTATTAACAAGATATAATAACATACACTTTCTGGTATTAACAAATAAATAAATAGGTTGTCAAAAGTTACAGAATGGAGAGTTACAAAACAGAACTATATATTGATGTACATAACATACATATATATCGTTCTGTTTTAGAAACTCTCCACTATATATATATTAATATATATAATATACATAACATGTTATACATTATTAACTTTACCTATATATATTAAATAAACAATATAACTAACTTGTTAATAAGATTGTTAATATAATAATTAACTTAATATATATATTAAGTTAATAATATATAGGTAGATTAAGTTAATAATGTATAACATATATATTATATATGTCACATATATGTTAGCATTATATATATGTATGAGAGGAAACTTAAATGCATATCCAAGTGAAAGAAGCCAGCCTGAAAAGACTGCACACTTGACAATTTCAACTATATGACATTCTGGAAAAAGCAAAACTATGAAGACAGTAGAAAAGATCTATGGTGGCCAGAGGTTGGAGGGAAAGGGAGAGAAAAATAGGCGAAGCATAGAGAATTTTTAGTGCGGTGAAAATACTCTATGTGATACTGCAATGGTGGCTATGTATCACCATACATTTGTAAACCCACAGAATGTACGACACCAGGAGCAAACCCTAATGCAAACTTATAGACTTTGGAATGATTATGATGTGTCAATGTAGGTTCAAAGACTCACTAATGTACCACTCTGGAGGATGATGATAATGCAGGATATTATGCATTTGTGGGGTGGGAGTCTATGGGAATTCACTGCACTTTATGCTCAATTTAGCTGTGAATCCAAAATTGCTCTAAGATATCATCTTATGTATTATACATATTACACATGTTATATGATACATATAATATATGTTATATATCATATATATGTTAGCATTATGTATTCTACATATATTATATGTTAAGTATATGTTAGCATTATATATACATATTAGCATTATGATCAGAATAGTGGCTTTTAGACAGAAACTTTTTAGTATAATCCCCATTTCCTACCATACCAAAAGTATATTCAGATAGCTAAAGTCAATATTTTTTTTTTTTTTTTTTGAGACGGAGTTTCGCTCTTGTTACCCAGGCTGGAGTGCAATGGCGCGATCTCGGCTCACCGCAACCTCCGCCTCCTGGGCTCAGGCAATTCTCCTGCCTCAGCCTCCTGAGTAGCTGGGATTACAGGCACGTGCCACCATGCCCAGCTAATTTTTTTGTATTTTTAGTAGAGACGGGGTTTCACCCTGTTGACCAGGATGGTCTCGATCTCTCGACCTTGTGATCCACCCGCCTCGGCCTCCCAAAGTGCTGGGATTACAGGCTTGAGCCACCGCGCCCGGCCAATATTTTTTAAATGAAAATTTTAAAATGTTAAAAAGTAGAATTTCTTCATATACCTGAGATAGAAAATTAAAGGCAAAACATATATCAATATGAAATAAACAGTGAAATAGAAACAATTTTCAAGAGGTGTGAACAAGCTATCCACAGAAACAGATACACAAATGGTTAGTAAACCTATGAAAGTATGCTAATGTCTCGGTTTTAATCAGGGAGTAAATGTTAGTGCAGGAAGATACACTTTCACTCTAATTTTAGTTTCAAAAATTAAAATCTGTCACTACCAAATGTCGGCAATGGTAAGGAGGAAAGAAACCTCAGATACACTACTGTAAATCTGCATGACTCACTGGGGAACAATTTGCCAAAATCTAGGAAAGTTGACATGTAGAAATTTCCTACCAAGATATTTTAATTCTAATCACTATCCTATAGAAATTTTTATATAAACAAACAAACCATATTAAAATATGTTCACCACTATGAAAGAATTTAGAAAAAAACTCTAAATGTTCATCAAAGATTAAAATAGATAGGAAACAATAGATTGATAATATCTTCATTATATCTTAGATATGGACAAATAGGAAATTAATATTGGATAAAATCATGTTTCAGTAAAATGAATAAAAATTGTTTCCATTTATAAAAATTTTAAACTATACAATGTAAAATTATGGTGAATATGGTAAATTATCTTACTCAAATTATTTTCTTGATTGAAAAATTTAACTCATATTTACTTCCCTATAGAGCTCTACATCTAATCTGGGTCTGCAGTTAAATACACTCCTGTGTGACCTGAATTCACTATTAAGTGTAGAAAAATTGAAAAAGACTAGAGGTATCTATACTGCTAGTGAATAATTATTAGATGTCATATATCTCTGGAACAGAAAGTTCAGGTAACAGATTAAATTAGTCCCCAGTTTTAGCCAAAGCAGTCAGTGTGCTCCTGGAGCCAGAAGTTCTGGTAGAAGCTGATCTCCAGAAGTTAGATGAAGTGCACTGGATGCAACATTGTAGCCAGCTCCAGGAAGGGGGAACACATTTGAATATCCCCAAAATCTACATCTAGAAATGTGTTCTAGGTCTGCTGTTTTAAACACTTGTCATATGATGACATACATTCAAAATGGCATTCTTCTTAATTAATGAGGTTGCTAATCACTGAAGGACATCAATTAAATACTAACCATAGGGTTTAGTGAATAATACTCAATGCCGTAGTCAAGTCATGGCACAGTGATTAGAAAACATTACCAAGTATACACAAGAGATATGTACTTGGAATTCTCATTCTGGAATTGCTTGTTATCAATAAATATTTGCAAACAAATTCCATGCTCAATAACAAGTGAATGAATGAAATAATTAGAGGATTCTATACCATAAAATCCTTTACCACTTGGTGAATAAATTAGAGCTATACATCAATCAAATAGAAGGTAACTGCAAAGAAATATACAGTATGTTATCTTGTTTTTAAGACATAAAACCTACCAAAATAATAGATAATTTCCTAAGTTCATAAATAAGTGATGAGATTATTTTTGAAAAACATATGTGAGGATATAAAACAGCACATTCAAAATAATGGTTACAGGCCAGGCATGATGGCACATGCCTATAATCCTAGCACTTTGGAAGGCTAAGGCGGGAGGATCACCTGAGGTCAGGAGTTTGAGATCAGCCTGGCCTAAAAGGAGAAACCCCATCTCTACTAAAAATACAAAAAATAGTTGAGTGTGGTGGCATGCACCTGTAGTCCCAGCTACTCGGCAGGCTGAAGCAGGAGAATCACTTGAACCTGGGAGGCGGAGGTTAGCAGTGAGCCGAGATCACGCCACTGCACTCCAGCCTGGGCAACAGAGCTAGACTGCACCCCAAAATTAATTAATTAATTAAATAAAATTGTGGTTACATCTAGAAAGAAAAAATGGAATTATTATTCACCTACTATGTACCTACAATAAAATTTTTAATTAAAAAAAGGAATCAGGTTAGGAAGGCAGCAATTTATTTTTTGTTTCTGTCTTTCAAATATTCTACAGCAAATGTTGCAAAACACTAAGATGATTTCTAATCTAGGGGCTGGGACACCGACATTTTGAAATATTTTAAAATTAAAAATAACCTATGGTATAAAAGGAATTTGTTGGTTCATGAAACAGTATTGCTAGCATTTGGCTGGACCCTATCTCTGGTTCTTGGTGATGCTTCAAGCGAGAATCTTCCTCTGTTGGCTTTGTTTTCCCTTATTGTTTCTAAATTATATCCGGGAGCAAGAAAAACTATGCGGTCCCTTATTCATACACTAAGGGGAGAGCATTTCTAGTCACTCGGTCATCAAATTAAATTCCAGATTTTCTTTGTGAGTGAACAAATTTAAGACAATTATTAGCATGCGGAATAGTGTGCTGGGTAATTATAGGCTTCCCACTGTACTTCGCCCTTTCAGTTGCTACAGGAAGAGGAAGGGATGGCACTGATGGCTTTATGCCAACCTCTACTGAACCTCGGAGTTTGGAGGAGCATTAATAACACCAAAATCTCAGGACTCTAGAGAAAACGTGAAGTTCATTAAGGAAAATATGGACGTTTTCCAGGAGATGGAATAGAGGGGACAGGAGACTAGATAAGCAAGCAGTGAATGAATGTCCATACCAAGTGCAGATCCTCAGGGTGTGTGAACATGCTGGTATCTAGGTCAGTGCTCTGAAGGTGTGGCCCCTAGACCAACAGCTTCAGCATCACCTGGGACCCTGTTAGAAATGTAAAATCTCAAGTGACACCTTCAACCTACTGAATCAGAGTGGCTGGGCCCAACCAGCTTTCCAGGAGATTCTGATGCCCATTAAAGATTGAGAGCCCCTTCTCCAGGCCCTTAAAACCACACACCTCTCATATTGTGAGCACCTCACTTTCCTGCATGGAACACTATTGTTTTGAAAAATGCATTTTAAGCTATACAGCCATGTACATCATGTATATTCTATTTTCAGGAAAATAAAGAGAGAATTTTAGAAGGTAAATTTAATTACATGTCAAGTTTACCAACATGTCAGCTTCAGAATCTGCACTGTAAGATCTCACCCCACTATATATACTATATTAATAATCCAAATCTGAAATGTATCTAAGTATCTTGTGTTTCTTGTTGTCTTACCTTTTTTTTGTGATCTTATGAGTTGCTTCAATCCTATATTTGTTGTGATGCATTAAGATTATTTTCCATGTTCTGGAATGGAAAAAAAAACTTGTTAATTTTGATAAAGTCAAATTTTTTTTTGTTGCTCATACAACATAATTTTTAAAGTTTATTTTGATAAAAGCAAGTTTTTGCTTTCTGTTGTTGCTCATGCTTTTGGTGTCACAGCTAAGATTTTATTGCCAAATAGAAATTCATGAAGATTTATCCCCATGTTTTCTTCAAATAGTTTCATGGCTCCCACCCTTTTATTTAGGCCTTTGATCTATTTTGAGTTATTTTTTGTACATGGTGTGACATAAAAGCAGTTCAACTTATTCTTTTGCTTGCAGAAATACATTTCTCCCAGTATCATTTGTTGGAGAGTCATTTGTTTTCCTCTTGAATGGTCTTGGCACTCTCAATTGACCATTTGGTTTTAGTTCTGGACTCTCAGTTCTATTCCATTAGTCTCTATGCCCATCTTTATGCCAACATGACACTGTTTAATTACTGTAGCTTTATAGTTTTGAAATCAGAAGCTGTGAGTTCTTTACCTTTGTTTTGTTCTTTTAATGTCATTTTGGCTATTTGGACTCCCTTACAATATCACATGAAGTTGAGAAGTTGCCTTAATTTTATCCAAAAAAGGGTGGCTGTTGGAACTTTGGTAGGGATTGCATTTTACTTGTACTTTAAGTTGTTTTGACACCTTAGTAATATTAATGGTTCTAATCTATGGATATGGGATGTCATTCCTTTTATTTGAGCCTTTTATATTACTGTTTTTCTAATTAAGAAATTTATTTTAGGTAGAATTAAGGGTGTACATTTATATGATAAAATAACTCATATTTAGGTAGTAAAATTCTATTGCCAAAAGCCATTACTTTATTATCAGATTTTAGAAATTCTATTAATAACTAAACATATGATCAATTTACATGTACCCATCTGTACTAGTGGAGACCTGACATATCGGCATTTTTTTCCATGCTATTTAAACACTATGCATTTTTTCATACAATGAAGAACAAACTAACTGAATCACTCTTTAATTCACCTCTATTTCAAAGTAATTCAATTATTCTGAGGCTTTTACTCAAGTGGAATGCTTAATTAATTGAAAACATGCCATTGATTTTAAATCACCAGAAAAAAAAATTGCTTCCTATTTCAATGTTAAGATTTACCTTACAATGGTAAGATGATTTCCAATGAGGGAGCAATGATGATTCTCTTAAAGAGAAGAAAATTCTACAAAATTATGGAACAGGGTAAAAGGAACAGAAAATTTCAAATATAAGCTAAAAATCATTAAATAATAAAATTTTAATTCTCAAAGAAATTTGCCTGATTTTGTCATGAAATTAGGAGATAATATTATCCTAGTAAGTCAAACTTTTTTAGTTTCAAAGGAATCTAGTGTGCTACTTTAAGATAAGAAATTTCATTGAAGCTTGGAAATTGTGGTTAAAATGATAAAATTGGCACCTTTGAGGAAAAAGTCTTGAAATTAGCAGAAAAAATGTAATTTAAACTAGATTTGCTTCGTAAAGTGAGGCATATTTGCTTGATGATCAGTAATGATTTTTCCAAGGGAGAAAAAAAATAATAGTCATTGCTTTTTGTGGTTCCATGTTAGTTTTTCATATTGCCATAAACATTTCTCAAGCTACAGTTTTGGCTCTGCTTTTTAGACTTACAGGAAAATTATTTCTATCACATAATTAGGAAGCTTTTCACATTAAGTAGGTTGCAACTTCCTAATCTTTAATCAAATGGGTATATACAGAGTACAGAATATGGGCCACATGGTGCTCAAAGTTTTGGAATATTTTTACTCATAAAGAGATATCTGCTTTCTCAGGGTGTCTTGAGGTAAATATAATGATCCTATAACCAAACAGAATGAATAGTATCACCTCAAATATTAACAAGGGCCATAAATTGATAAATCAGTCATATGACATAGACTGGCTAGAGAGTGTGGGCGAAATTATGCAGTATTTCTAAGAAAGATCTACCTACCAAGGTGACAACTGAATTACTGAAGAGGTAAATTCAAAGATAGGTAGAAAAAGAATTTTATGAAAAGGGGACAGTAAGTCGAGTGTGTATAGGTTTGAATCAGCCTTGTTTGAAGACATAAAAGAATGTTGCAGTATTTGCCATACAGAGAGAAATGACACAAGAAAGGATCAAATCCTGCAGGGCTTATTTGAAGATGATTTGTTTGTTTTCTTGTTGTTGTTATAGTTTAATCTACCTTATGTCTAAATCCTGCCTTCTCCCTGTATGGGAAACTCCCTGTATCCTGGCAGCAAATAGGGGCACATTACCTAAGCTCAGACAATGCTTTCAGAAAAGAATTGGAGCATTGGGCAAATAATTAGTAAATTTAAAAAGAATGTGCAATGTATCTCAAAGCATTAGGCTAGTGGCTGGAGCTTCAAAATCTAGGGTCAAGAATAGGGGTATTTTGGGAAACTGCCAAGCAGCGGGAGAGGTGTCAGACTATCTATGCTGGGCAACCTTGGAAGTCATTCCTGCACCAGAATCTGTTGGTTACATCAGTTCTCCAAGCTTGGTTCTCTAGATCCTGTTTTCCACCTAAGCACTTACCCAGTTGATTAAAACAAACAAACAAACAAAAAACAAAAGCAAAACAAACAAAAAACTTAAATTAGCTAGAGTCTGTTTCTATTACTTGCAGCCCCAAACTCTTAGATATTATTATAGAACATTCTTTACTAGGATCAGCTGCTTCTTAATACTCATTTCTTTCCTAGAACCTATAAAAGTTGTCTCTGCAATTGTTTATAGTTTTTAGAATATTCTAATTATCTTCACACTTTAATGTGTGCCCCTGGTCTTCTCTATATCTACCTGTGAGCAATGCTCTTCCAGAAATTCTTCCCGGCCCCTACCAAACAAGGCAATTCTATACTCTCCTCTTCCTCCATATTTTATTGGTAGTATAGTCCATGTTATGCTATATTTAATAAACAAATGTAACATCTCAGTGGTTAGCCTACTTTCAGAAATGCTACTGTAAATCATGGTTATAGCCCAGGGCACTGGTTCATGTTATGATACCCAAGCTATTTTGAGCTCATAATCCCACAAGAGACTTCCATATTGCCACTGCAGAGGAAGAGACGAACTGGAGGATAGTAGAGCAGATTTTTAAAGCTGTAAAGCTTTAACCTTGGAATGGCCCACTTCTATCTGGCCCACATTTAAATGGCCTGATTAACATTTAAATGTCCTTGGACAACAGCAACAAGTTGGGGAGGATAGTTTTTATGATGTTCATAGAAGAGGCATATGAGAATTTGATAAAAACGTAACATCCTGTTGGCTTCATGTATCTTGTTTTCATCTAATTTTGTATATATAACATTGTACTGTAATTTATTCACTTACAAGATGGTCTTCATATTCACTATGCATTGGTCCTTGTGAGTAGGGGCTATTACTTATTCCCCTCTGAAGCCTCAATACTGAGTATCATGCTTTGCTCTCAGTAAACACTGTTAATATTTACGGAATGAGAAGATGACAAATGAATGTTATTTTTTATAATAATATTAGCCACTATTCACTAAATATTAAGCATTAAAGTGCTGTGTAGGGACTACTGTTTCCATCAACAGAGTGGGTTGGATTCTGGGGAGGGCCTTCCTGTTACTTAAAACCTGCATAAAACACAAAATTTATTTCATTTCTAGACTGCAGGATATTTGAAATCACCACAAATGAAAAGAGAGATTAAAATCATGAGCTTGAACCTAAGCAGTGAGCATTGAAAGCAAACAGAAGTCAGTCATGTGAGCCCCCAAAAAATCAGTATTGCTTTGGGGCCATAGGTTTTTTTCCCACATTAGTAAGGGAGACCTTGAACCTGGGACTCACATACAAAACAAAGAATTAGCAGGGGATAGTTGGGATCTAAGTCTGAAGTTATTTAGGCTCTGGGAACATCAGATTCAATCACTCTCCATAGGAAAGCAGCCTTCTACTTGTCTTCAAAGTCTGTAAATAATATCATCAACCATATACAACTCACAATCAAATAAGACCAAAAACAATGAACAAACACCTTCACTGACAATTAGCAGAGTCAAGAGAAAGTAGATTTAGGCCAAAAATGACCTAATGGTAAGTATGTAAGCTATGTCCAGATGGATAACAACTTTCAGTTATCCTCTCTTAATTGCTCCATTAGTTTTTAAATTATAAATGGATTGTAATCAATAAAAAACTTTGAACAGTTTTTTATTGATTAAAAAATGTGAGAAATGTCACTTTTTCTCATATTTGTACTTCTATCAAATAATTTTTGTAAAAATACTATGCATGAAGTATTTAATGTTACTGTTTAGATCAGCATTTCTCAAACTGTGTAAAGACATTGTTTTTCAATATATTTAAAACACATTTATTATAGATGAAGTGACATAATATAGTTATTACACTAAAAGGTAAACCCCTTTTTATCTAATGTGACCCTATATTCATGATATTACTTCATTTATCTCTATTGATTCCTATATATAATTTAATTTTTCTTCTAGTTTGCCTAGTATTTGGTAAGGTTATCCTATTATTTTGAAAATGGTAAAAAAAATTGAAATTTGGAAATTTTGACTTATATTACCAACATAATTCCCAATAAATTTAATTACTACATCATATTGTACAGAAAAGAGTGAATACAGCAGCCCTGAAAATATTATCCTTAGATAGGCTTTCTAGCATAGCTGTCTCTTGGTTGGCATTTAGAAACATAGATTTCAAGAGCATTTCCGAATTTGTCAAAGTTCTGTGCATTTTTAAATAAGAATAAAGAGTGTCTCAAAGTGCCTAAACAGTATATTCATAAGACATGGTTTAATTGAACACCTGCTTTCCTACTTGGAAGCTAGAATCTTTTTTTTTTTCTTCTTCTTCTTTAAGAACAACTTTATTGAAGTATAATTTATGTATAATAAACACTTCAGAATGTCTAATTCAATGACCAAGCACAACCAAGATACAGAATGACCCAGCCTTCCCCCCAGACTCTGTGGATCCTCTGCAGGTAGGGCCTCTTGGCCCTGTCCTTGGAGCCGCTGATATGCTTTTTTTCACTGCGTGTTCATTTAAATTTTTTCTTAATACGTGATAGAGAGAGGTATGCCCACAAACCTATCCCTGAAAATAATTTCTGGGTACTGAATTTCTAGTGAGCTTCCCTGGTAGAAGACATTTCATAAAAATTTTCACAACGAATTTTAGTCACGTCCATGTTCTAGGAAAGGACTCTTTGTACTTTGCACTTCATTTCCTCCAAACTTCACTCTAGGTTCCATTTTCTTTTGTTGAAATTCACTTATTCTTTTTGCTATTCACTATTCCGTTTCACAGCCATCCCCATTTGAATGGTTTCAACAAAAAGAGAATTACATAGTATGCCACATCATAAGTGTGGCTGGCTTATTTCTCTTCACATAATGTCTTCAAAGTTTAAACATGTTGTGGCAAATGGTAAAATTTCCTTCTTTTCTGAGACTGAGCAAGATTCCATCGTATGTATGTATCACATTTTCCTTATTTATTTGAGTCAATGGGATTTTAGGTTGTTTCTCTATCTTAGCTATTGTGAATAATGCTACAAAGAAAATAAGAGTGCACATATCTCTTTGAAATCCTGATCTTAATTCTTTTGAGTATATATATAGATGTAGGATTGCTGAGTCATATGGTAGTTCCATTTTTAATTTTTTGAGGAAACTCCATTCTCAACAACAGTGAACTGATGAATTCCAGAGATCTGTGGTGCAGTATTATGCACTGTAATACATATTCAGAGGACAGATCTCATCATAAGGTTTCTTAACATACACACACAAGTGCAAAAGAACACAAGAAAATTTGGGGAAGTGATGAACCTTGGTACCTTGATTGTGGTGATGGCACAACACAAATGTACGCATATGTCTAAACTCATCCAAATGTACATCAATTATATGTCAACAAAGCTTACAAATCATAGCTGAGGGAACAACTGTATGCTAATTACTGTGAGTCTTCCTAGCCAATCAACTTAACTGGGAGTGGTCTTGGGAGCCACTAAAATGCTGATGCAAAATATTAAGTATTTGAGTATGCTGCATTTACCTAAAGACTTTTTTTTTTTTTTTCTTTTTTTTTTTTTTAGACGGAGTTTCGCTCTTGTTACCCAGGCTGGAGTGCAATGGCGTGATCTCGGCTCACCACAACCTCCGCCTCCTGGGTTCAGGCAATTCTCCTGCCTCAGCCTCCTGCGTAGCTGGGATTACAGGCACGTGCCACCATGCCCAGCTAATGGTTTGTATTTTTAGTAGAGACGGGGTTTCACCATGTTGACCAGGTTAGTCTCAATCTCCTGACCTCGTGATCTACCCACCTCGGCCTCCCAAAGTGCTGGGATTATAGGCTTGAGCCACCGTGCCCGGCTACCTAAAGACATTTTTAAGTAAAGTATGATAGAGATTTAGTCATACCACAATAGGGAATGGAAGAATAAGAATCATAATTGCAAAGACTGACATTATTCTTTTTCACCAAGACAGTTGCAGATTATGCAGTCTTTCAGTGAACTGGGTTCACTAATATGTTCATTAACCAGTATCTTCAAAAGTTCCGTTTCACAGCCATCCCCATTTGAATGGTTTCAACAAAAAGAGAATTACATAGTATGCCACCATTAGAGTCAGCTTCTACTTTGCATAGTGTATTGCTATGAATAGATTTCTATGGAAATAATACCTTATTATCATCTCTAGTTGTCTATTTATATAAATTCATAATCCTTAAATTAAATTGAAACACATTTGTAATATGCATTGTTACATTATAATCTGTATATCCTTTTAGATGCATTTCAATTTTCTTTTATTTTCACTTACTTATGGACACAATGAAGAAGCTGTAACTTGTCTTTTATAAGCTATAGAATGATGATGAGCCCTAATTTTAGACAACATTTTAAATTCTATTGCAAAATAAGCAGAAAAAATTAAAGACTTATGAGATAAACTCTAAACTTTATTTTCAAAGACAATTACAATTTGAAGGTCATTCCAAAAATAAGCGTATTCAATGATGTAAGTTAGCTAGTGGTTCAATATAAATTTCTTTACATATTCACTATTACATTTATTTGAACATGTTTTTGTATTTGTCAAATGCAATGAAAGTTCCAAAATTTAAATTCTTTTAAAAGTTACTCTAAAGCTTAAAATCTGTAAAATATTCATTAATGCATTGTATCTGGATACTTGAAATAACCTTTTGTTTCTTCACATAAGTTTGTTATGTATTTGATCATACAATTTTCACATTATTTCCATTTTGCAATAATGGGAAATTATTCAGTTAAAAAACATACATGCTATGGCTTATCAATTTCCAATTTAGAAAAATGTATTATTTAGCTTAGAATAAAGGACTTTAAGATATATCACTTTATAATAATTATGTAATAATATCTTATTTTGATATATGCCTGTGAGTTAGCTTTTTTCTATTTCAAAAATAAGAGGATAAGTGTTTTAAGTAATTCTGGCACAAGCTTTTTATTATTAGAAATTGTTAAGTTGTAAAGATATAATGTATATAGTATAAAACTATCTCTCTTTAGAGAAGAAATTATCAAGATTGATGCATAAAGCAGGGATAAAAATTCAGTTTGATGATCAGTGGTTCAGCATTACTTTGGATAAGGCCTAGCTTATTGTAGTACATCACAAAGTTGGTAGCAACAATTAAGTCCAGTTATGTTAATCTGAAACCTAGATAGCTTTATCTGGTCACAACACCATTGGTTCCTAGTAACTTCAGAATTATGTATATTTATATGTTGCTCACCAAAATATATAAAAACAAATAATTGAAATTCAAAAACAGCTATTACTAATTTGATTATTTGCGAGAAGCCCCATTTCAAAAAGCTGTGCTTTTTTTGTTCCCATAATCCATTATCAATATTATATTTTCAGAATATACTTAAACTAATAGAGAACAATAGTATGGTTAATATTTTAAGTAAAGATCTGAAAATATAAGAAAAATGAGCAGTAAATTATAATGCAAGTGGTAATATTTTAAGAAATTTAAATGCAGTTATTCAAATATTTTAATATTTTAAAGAATTTTGAGCACAGTTTTTAAAATTTTTTTATAGTTTTCATGTGACAAGTCAAAGATTAATACTAATAAAACATCCCCTTATAAACAGGGAATAATTCTAACGTTCATTAAGTATAAAATAATAAAGAAATATTAAAATTGCCTCCAATTCAATTGTATCTATCTCTGTCAATATGAAGGTATATTACTGAGACCAAGCTAAGTGATAAAAATAGTTTTCAGAGTAATATAATGGGATGCAATTTGATTTTACTTTGGGGAGAAAATGAAAACAAACATTATACCAAAAATAATTCCAGAATAAATATTTTGGTGACAGTAAATGCATGGAATAAAATGAAAAAGAATACCTGTCAACAAATCCTACTAATATACAACTATTTTCAATCAAATATCTACTTTCAATTTTTTTCTCTTTATAGTTTTATTTTACAATGAAAAATACATTTTTATTGATAAAATTCAGTTATAAAAGAGTAAAATTTCAAGTTTTTCTTTCCCAGTCTCCTTGCCAGTTTTCACCTTTCCCAGACACAAAAAGAATCAAATACCTGTGAATACAACTAACTAGGGAGGTGAAACATATCTACAAGAACTACAAACTACTGCCCAAAGAAATCAGAGATGACACAAGCAAATGAAGAAACATTCCATCTTCATTGATAGGAAGATTCAATATTGTTAAAATGGCCATAATGCCCAAAGCAATGTATAGATTTAATGCTGTTTCTATTAAAGTGCCACTGATATTCTCAGAACCTGAGAAAACTATTTTAAAACTTATATGGAGCCAAAAAATTGCCCAGAGAGCCAAGATAATCTTAAGCAAAAAGAACAAAGTTGGAGGCATCATGCTACCTGACTTCAAAGTATACTACAGGGCTACAGTAACCATAAAAGCATGGTACTGGGACAAAAACAGACACATTAACCAATAAAACGGAATAGAGAATACAGAAATAAAACTGTACACCTACAACTATCTGATCTTTGACAAACCTGAACAAAACAAGCAATGGGAAAGGATTCCCTGTTTAATAAATGATGCTGAAATACTTGGCTAGCCATATGCAGAAGATTAAAACTGAACCTTTTCCTTAAAACATATATAAAAATTAACTCAAGATGAGTTAGACTCAAATGTGAAACCCCAAATTGTAAAAACTCTGGAAGACAACCTAAATAATAACATTCAGGACATAGGTATGTGGGAAGATTTCTTGAGGAAGATGCCAAAGAAACTGCAACAAAAGCAAAAATTGACAAATGAGTTCTAATTAAACTAAAGAGCTTCTGCATTGCCAATGAAACTATTAACAAAGTAAACAGAAAACCCACAGAATGGGAGAAAATTTACAATTTTCTCCCATTCTGAAAACCATGAATCTCACAAACATCTAATATCCAGCATCTATAAAGAACTTTAACAAATTTACAAGGGAAAAACAAACAACGCCATTAGAAAAGTGGGCAAAGGACATGAGCAGATGATTTTTGAAAGAAGACATACATGTGGAATATAAGTATATAATAAAAGTTCAACATCACTGATCATTAGAGAAATACAAATCAAAACCAAAATGAGATACCATTTCACACCAAACAGAAGGGCTATTGTTAAAATATCAAAATATAACAGATGCTGGTGAGGTTAAGGAGAAACAGGAAAACTTATACACTAATACACTGTGGTTGGGAGTGTATATTAGCTCAGATATTGTGGAAGACAGTGTAGCAATTCCTCAAAGACATAAGGACAGTAGGAGACAGTGTGGCAATTCCTCTTTAGGTTTTTGAGGAATTGCTGCACTATCTCTTCAACCATAGCTGAACCTACTACTGGGTATAGGATTTGAAAGGAATACAAATGCACATGCACATGTATGTTCATTGCAGTTCTATTCACAATAATAAAGACATGGGATCAATCTAAATGTCCACCAATGATAGACTGGATAAAGAAAATATGGTACATATATAACATGGAATGCTATGCAGCTATAAAAAAGAATGAGATCATGTTTTTTGCATGTCCCCACATGGATGGAGCTGGAGGCCATTATCCTTAGCAAGCTAATACAGGAACATAAAACCAAATACCATATGTTCTCACTTATAAGTTGGAGTTAAATTATTAAAATACATGAACACATAGAGGAGAACAACACTCACTGAGACCTTACATGGGTTAAGGGTGGGAGGAATGAGAGGATCAGTAAAAATAACTTATGGGTACTAGGTTTAATACCTGGGTGATGAAATAACCTGTAAAACAAACTCCCATGACACAAATTTACCTATGTAATGTACCTGCATTCATACCCTTAAACTTAAAAGTTAAAACAACCATTTCAATTTATTTTATGGATTCACATACACACAAACAAAAACATACATACACACACCCTTATATTTCTAACTCCTAGGGATTTCTCAATCCCCAATTCATCCATTTTCATGGAATGTTTGAATTACAGGTGAGTCCTTCTCCTGGAATCCTGTGCTATATATTTTTAGAGAATCTACCAACGTCTTGGCCAGCTGCAGTGGCTCATGCCTGGAATCCTAGCAGTGGGAGGTTGAGACTGGAGGATCGCTTAAGATCAGGAGTTTGAGACCAACCTGGGCAACAAAGTGTGACCTAGTATCTATTTGAAAAAAAGAAAAACCTAGTGGTTCTTTCAGAAGCTCTTGTAAAGCAGGCCTGGTGGTGATGAAATCTCTGAGTGTTTGCTTATTCACAAAAAAAACTTTATTTTTCCTTCACATGTGAAGCTTAGTTTGGCTGGATGTGAAATTCTGGGTTGAAAGTTCTTTTCTTTAAGGATGTTGAATATTGGCCCCCACTCTCTTCTGGCTTGTAGGGTTTCTGCTGAGAGATCTGCTGTAAGTCTGATAGGCTTCCCTTTGTGGGTAACCTGACCTTTCTCTCTGGCTGCCCTTAGTATTTTCTCCTTCATTTCAACCCTGGTGAATCTGATGATTATGTGCCTTGGAGTTGCTCTTCTTGAGGAATATCTCTGTGGTGTTCTCTGTATTACCTGGAGTTGAATATTATCCTGCCTTACTAGGCTGGGAAAATTTTCCTGAATAATGTCCTGAAGCGTATTTTCCAGCTTGGATTCATTCTCTTCGTCACATTCAGGTACACCTATCAAGCGTAGATTAGGTCTTTTCACATAGTCCCATATTTCTTGGAGACTTTGCTCGTTCCTTTGTATCCTTTTTTCTCTAATCTTGTTTTCTTGTTTTATTTCATTGAGTTGGTCTTCGACCTCTGATATCCTTTCTTCTGCTTGATCAATTCGGCTGTTAAAACTTGTGCATACTTCACGAAGTTCTCCTATTGTGTTTTTCAGCTCCATCAATTCACTTATATTCCTCTCTAAATTGTGTATTCTTGTTAACATTTCGTCAAATCTTTTTTCAAAGTTCTTAGTTGCTTTAGATTGGGTTAAAACAAGTTCTTTTAATTCACAGAAGTTTCTCATTATCCACATTTTGAAGCCTGCTTCTGTAATTGGAACACACTCGTTCTCCATCAAGCCTTGTTCCGTTGCTGATGAGGAACTGTGATCCCCCGCTGAGGGAGAGGCGTTCTGATCTTGGGCATTCTCAGCCTTTTTTGCCCGTTTTCCTCCCTTCGTTATAAATTTATCCATCTGTGGTCTTTGAATTCACCGTCTTTGTAATTAGGTTTCTGAGTGGACGTCCAACTTACTGATTCTCAGCGCCGAAATCTGAGCAACCCACTGCACCGACCAAATCAGCAGCGTTAAGATTAATGGTGCTTTTCCGACTCTGCACCAAGAACCATCGCTCCAAGGCGCCGGCAAAACCGCCTCGCCGGTCACAAGAGTCGCGCTGGCGACCCGTGGGGCTCCTCCGCTGGGAATCTCCTGGTGCGTGAGCAACAAGAATTCATGTGAAGGTGTGGCGTCCTCTCATTCTTTAAGCTTTCACTGGGAGCTACAATCCCGAGCTGTTAGTGATCAGCCATCTTGGATCTCTCTCGATACCTGCTTTTTTTTTTTTTTTTTTTTTTTTTTTTTTTTTTTTTTTTTTTTGTGCTTACAAAGTTTATTTTTAAAGTAATTTAAAACACAGTGTAACCATATATTTAAAATATTGTGGCAATTTAGATTAGGAATAAACATAAACCTAAAATTAAAAAAAATCTATAAGCATTTGTAGGGTGTAGTCTAGCCCAGCATTTCTAAAGCCTGATCAATGTAAATTCTTTAGCTATGACCATTTCTCCAAAGCATGAAATCTTACACTGGCAGACCCTTTGAAATTGTATGATTTTTCTTTACTTGTCCTTATATGATCATCCAAAAAGGAATCTAATCTCTTAAGAAACTCAACTGATAAAATTCTATTCCTGAAACCTACTTCTGACAGTCATTTTCAATTTAATAAACATATACTTCTCCCTAGGTTGTGTTATCTGACAGTATGCCCACAATAGAAAAGAGAGATAATTGACAACTATTACTTCTCTGCTATATCTTTGGATTTCTGGTATTGCTCCCATATCATTATGCTTGAAAATTCAATTAGGTTATGATCATTTGCACTATTGTTCTAAATGCCTAGAAGTATTGGTAAAACTGAGCTTTTGGCTTACCTCTGGAGAGATATTTTAGTTGAAGACACATCTTTGGGTAAAAAGCATGAAATGGGCTTACCCCTACAAATAAAGTTCCACTGAAGGTGTGGTTTACCTATTTCAGTCCCAGCAGATTTTGAGTTTGAACAAAGTTATACACAGCATTAAACATGACAACTGGATTTCTTGAAGATGAAGTAAGCACAACATACCTTTCTTCTTCCACTATATCTATAAACCCTGGACAGAATGCATGCTATAACCTTACAGAATACAGCTATAAATCCTGAAAAGAATATATGAAACAACCGTCAGATGATGAATCAGGAGGGCTGTGGAGACAACAGGAATTCAAAGTATACCTCAACCAATGGTGAGTTTACCATTTTTATTTCTTCTAGTATCCCTGGCCTGAAATGAAGTACCAAATACCCATAAGTGATCACCCATAAGTGATCATACTGGTGCAAAATTGCTGCAGAAAAATCCTCTAGTTCTGGCTTGATGAGCAGGGCTAGATACTCTTAATGCTTGGAGAAAGTGTATAATCACCCTCGAAACCCCTCCATCTGATTTTCTCTTTCCATTCTCCATTATCTCATGACCCACACCCCAAGCAATTCTGTGTTCAAGGAGGAAGCAGTGGCAAGGAGTTGTCAGTGGCAACAAGAGCCTTTGGAGCCAAAGTCGGGAGAGAGAGAGAGAGAGAGAGAGAGAGAGAGAGAGAGAGAGAGAGAGAGAGATGGGAACCTACCTCTTCATTCAGAGTCCCAAGAGGATGAGGCAAACCGTTTTATTTTCTTTATCTTCTTCCTTACTTGACTTCAGGCACAGGTATAGATGTAGCATGTGTAGTACAGTAAGATAATAAAACCCTCAGGTTTCTGACCCATAGGAAGACCCTGAAGAATCAGAAAGTGGCATAGAGATAGTGGAAAGGAAGGCACTAGCAGTAGTGAGTCATGTCTAATGATGTTTATAAACTTCTACATTTGCTAACAGCTGCACCTGAGTGACTCTGATCCTTTTCAGCATATCAAAGATGTTGAAAATTGAAACAATAAATTATTTCATTTATAGAATTAGATTCAAACAGAACTGCAAGTCTTTGAAAATTGACATGACATTGGAACCACAGAATGGGTATTGGAATATATGGTCTACATAACTGAATCAACTGCCAATTAAAACACAGACACACACACACACACACACACACACACACACACACATATATATATATATATATATATATATATATATAATATGTGATATATATATATATATAATTTAAATATCATATATAAAAATCCAGGGCTCAAACAAGTTTTTGCATTTTATATCTTTATATTCAAAATGATCAGGATATAATTGAAATAACTGTATATGTGAAAAACAAGAAGTAACTAACAAGGAAAACCAACAGATGCCAACACTAAGATGACACAGATGTTGGAATTATCTGAAAAAAGATTCTAAGGCAGATACAGTTACCACAACAAGCAAACACAAGCACTCTTGAAACCAATAAAACAACTTGAAGCATGAGGAAGAAAGTAAACTACATAAGAACCACATCGAAATTACGTAACAGAAAAGCACAATAGTGAAAAAAATTTCAGTACAATAGAAGAATGGAAATAATAGATCAAAGTATCTGTGAATTTGAAGACAGATCAATAGACTTTACCCAGTTTGAATGAGAGTGAAAAACAACTGAAAATAGACAACACACATCTTCAGAGACTGTACAACAGTAACAAATTGTCTCACCTCTATGACATTAGAATTTCAGAAAGGGAGGAGAAAGAGTGTGCTGT
Source organism: Saimiri boliviensis (assembly GCF_048565385.1). Taxonomy (NCBI): domain Eukaryota; kingdom Metazoa; phylum Chordata; class Mammalia; order Primates; family Cebidae; genus Saimiri; species Saimiri boliviensis. Next base: position 111,628,427 of record NC_133451.1, read on the forward strand.
TGGAGGAATATTTTAAAGAAATAAAGCTGAAAACATCTCACTATTGGTGAAACATATAAACTCACAGATTCTGGAAGCTGTGAATCCCAAACAAGATAACCCACCTCCAAAAAACCATGATGTTCTTATGTGTTTTTTCACTCTGCCCCATTTCTCTTATTTTTGCAACTTTTCACACAGACTTTCACCACTTTTCCTCAAATTCCTTGATGAGCGCATCCCACAATCTTTTCCTTACTCTCCCTCCAATGTTCTTGACTATTTATAAAAAAAAAACCAACAAATAATCTCCAAAAGCAGGAAGCAAACTCTCTGAGAAGACTGGAGCGGTAGACATTGAGATTTTGTGTTAGTATCCTATCACTGCTAAAAAAAGTTCCCATAAACTTAGTGGCTTAAAGAATATACCTTTATTGTTTTACAGTTCGGGATGACAAAATCTATCTGGGCTAAAAGAAATGCACTAGCAGGGCTGCAATCCTTTTGAGACTACAGGAAAGTATTGGTTCCTTGTCTTCTCCAGCTCCTAGAGGCTGGTCACCTTTCTTGGCTTATGACCATTTTTCATATTAAAAGCCAGCAATCATATCTCCAGCCTCTGATTCTGTTATCATATGTCCTTCTCTGCCTCCCTCTTTCTCTTATGAGGAGCCTTGTGATTATATTGGGCTCACCTGGATTATCCAGAATAGTCTTCCCACCTCGAGATTCTACATTTAATGACATCTACAAAGTATCATTTACCTAAAAGTATCTTTTGCCTTTTGAAAGAAACACATTCACAGTTTTGGGAATTAGGAGGCAGACATCCCTATGGAGGATCAGTATTCGGCCTACCACAGTAGGCAAAGCCAAAATCTTTAATGATGACGTAGAAATGAAAGGTAAAAACAAACAAATAGGTAATGATTTTTGTCCTATCATACTGTCACAGTTTGGGGAATTAGGAGGCAGATATCTATGGAGGGTCATTATTCTACTTACCAAGGTAGTCAAAGCCAAAATCCTTAATGATGACTGCATCATCAGAAATGAAAGGTAAAAACAGACAAACAAAATCAAGTAATGATTTTTGTCCTATCATGCCTTCCTTTCAGACTTTTCTATTTGTCCTTGGTCTTTTGAAATTTCCTTGAGATAACACTAGATATGAGCTTGTTTCTATTCATCTTTCTTCAAAAGACATTTTTATTGTTTTAAGCTCTACTAATTATTTCTGCATTTTATTTGATTATTGCTTCCTTTCATCTCTCTCTGATTTTTCAATGCCTGTTTAAAAAGGTTTTTGAATTTTTTTTTCTATCCTCATCCGTTTTGAATTTTTTTTGATCATACTTTCTATTCTTTTGCTTTTAATTCTGGGAGAATCATTTGGCTTCTTCTTCTGCTTCCTGATTTCCCTCCTCCTCTACTTCAGTTTAATAATCAAATTTTAAATTTATTTTTCTTTCAAAGAAAGCAATTTTATTTTCTATTATCTTTAGCCTCTTTCACTACACCATCATGCATGCAATTTCCTCTGAGGAAATTGGCAATTCATTATATTTTTGTTTCAAATGTTTTTCTTTTTTCTGTAATAACTTTGTTTTTACTAATGTTGCCTTGTGTTGTGTATGGTGAATTACTTCATGGTGCCAAGTGTCCTCAATTTCCTCTTGATCCTTAATTTACTGCTCATTATTCTATTGGAGGATCGCTGTTCACCTGTCCACAGATGCTGTGAATGCTGTGGATCCTGGAAGTCAGTGGCTATTTAAAACATTGTTTTATTTCTATTTCCAGACATTGCTTGTGCCTAGTAAAAAACACTGTTTCCACCCACCAGCTGTCCAGCATAGGGAGTGAGGCCAATCTGCCCAGCTACTCTTGAGTCTGTAATCCTGATAATTGTCCTCAGTCTCCCTCCAATTGCTGCTGCAACTACTCACACCTCTATAGCAATGTTCTGTGCATTATTATTATTTTTTTTTAAGATGGGGTTTCACTATGATGGCCAGGTTGGTCTTGAACTCCTGACCTCAGGTGATCCACCCTCCTCGGCCTCCCAAAGTGCTAGGATTACAGGCGTGAGCCACCGCGCCCGACCATTCTGTGCATTTTTAGACCTATGACTGGTTTTCTTTTTTCGCTTGTACTCTGTTCTGATCCCATTTATTTTCTATCCGTGAGGAATTCCTCACACATTCTGGTAAGATCATAGCTATTTATTATTTTCCAGTGAGAGATATTATATATTTTCCTCACACATTCCAGTAACTTGTCAGCATTATTTTTTTTCAATGAAGGCTATTATATAAAAATTTTTAAATGTGTTTTTTCTTATTTCATGCACTTTTTTGGTGTTTAGTTTTCACTACATACCCTTATTCGATTTGCCAACACCTTCTCATACCTTAAGTACCCGCATAAATGTGTTTCCTCTGGTAGATTTTTTTCTGATTATTTTCTTCTTAGAAATATTCCCCTGTAATAATCTCCCATATCAATTGGCCTTTCTCCTTCTTCTTGCTCATCAACTTGATACTAGTTCAATGCTCTGCACTAGATAAGTGACAAGAGAATGAATTTTGTCTTTCTGACTATCTGCTGTAATCACATTTATTATATCACTCTGAAAATAATAGTAATAGATTTTTCAATGTAAAAATTATTTTCTTCTTGAAACTACCCTTTTTTATTAAAGGTGGGTTAGTGACTGAAACAACAAATGGGGTGATCACCAGCACCACTGATGAACAGGGAATTAGGTACAGTGTGTTTCAGGTAACATAAAGCTAACAGAAATCTAATCATGGCAAAAACACAGGAAAAGTCATGTGTAACATTGTCACATATATTTAATACTTATAAGAGAGGTATTTTAGTCCATTTTGAACTGCTATAACAAAATCACAGACTGAGCAGCTTATAAATATAAATTCATTTCCCATGGTTCTCGAGGATAGGAAGTCTAAGATCAACAGGCTGGCATCTCGTGAGGGTCTTTTTGCTATATCATCTGGTGGCAGAAAACAAGAGAGGAAAATAGCACAAATATGTGGGTGGAGGTGAGGGCAAACTTGTTTCAACAAATCCATTCCTGCAATAAGAAAAACACTCCCTGGGTAAGAGCATTAATCCATTCATGAGGACAGAGCCCTCATAAACCAAGTCACTTCTCTTTAGGTTCCACCTCCCATAATGTTGTATTGAGGATTCAGTTTCTGACACATCCTTTTGGATGACACATTTAAAGCATAGCAGGAAGTTTTTGAAATTAAAGAAAAAGAGATGAATTATTCAGCAAATAATGCTGAAATTATTAATTAGCAATTTATGAAGAAATATATTTATAATTTATATGATGCCATATTCCAAAATAAATGTCAAATTTATAAATTAACATAAAAATAGATGACACACATTAATATTTATCTCACATATGCAAAAACATGACAATCTAAACTTCAGAGCTGTAGAAGAAAACACAAGGGAAATTAAAATTGACCAGATAAAGAATTAAAACATTCATATGATTTAAAAATGCAAACAAAAAGGAAAACATTTGCAGTGAATTTCAGCTTAATTAATACATTAAAATAATTAATATGTGGCTTAATTTTAATTTCCTGTTAATATAAAAATGTATAAGAAAGTAACTCTTAATTCTGCTAATGAAACCCAAGACTTAATCAAGCAATTCAACAAAACAAAAACAAAGCCACATATTTATCAACACCAAGAAATAAAGTTAAATATCTACGAATATACCTCATCTTTCATTCTAATTCTTTTACCAGTTGGGCATATTGATGTCAAATACATTTAAACACTTAAAGTAGGCAGTCGTATCTCTGGTAAAAATACACACACACACACACACACACACACACACACACACGAGTCCCTCAATTTCAGCACTAACATGCAATAAATTACCTAAATTTATTATAAATTACAAATTTGGAAAGAATATTGTTGAAAAAAAAAGTGAGTAAATTACTGAAATTTGAGAAAAAACTGAAATAAGGAAATATTTCAAGAAAAAATAGCACATGATATTTACATTGAAGAATGGTTCAAATGAAGTTATATTAAATGATGCAGGATGTGCCAAAATTCTACTTTAAAATGATAACATGTTACAAGAGAAAAAAGATCTCTCACTTCTTAGTAAATGTTGTAATGACTATTTGAAATTCTGGCCTCCAGGGAACCAATGAGGAATGAAGTTTTCATTGGGACTATTGAGTCATAGTAAGAGACAGGATAGTCAGTACTTGTTCTCATATAGGAACAATCCAAGTCATTCTAACAGTTTTGATTTCCAGACACAAATACTTTAGTTTTAAGTGTGAACATTTTTAAATGAGATACTGGCCTTCATGTCTATGTACAGTGGTTTATATAAATATGAGTTTTCAATTGAATTTAGCTACATATAGTCACAGCCTGAGCAGAAGAGCTACTAAAGGAAGTTTATGTGATCTAATTATTTGATGATGTCTCAGGATTTGGAATTTAATGCTGCATGTAGGGTAGTGGTGGTGGGATGAAAGATATTGTGGTTTCATTTCTGAGTAACCCTTCCAAAATGTTTCAATGATTGCAGTAAGCCTTTTCAATGCATCCTCCCTTGAAACTCTCTTCCTCCGCAAGAACCCACGACAGAAATGACCATTGCTTTGGTGCTCACTGCCATCTTTTTTCTTGTGATGGATCTTGACCCAAAGCAGTCAAAGGTTTTGTTTTGCATTAAAAAAAATTGTGTGTGGTTATTTTTATGTTTTAATCACCAATTCATTTAAAAATAAAAATGTCTACAATATCCATGCTCTTCCTGTAGATAATGCTATGACTACATCAAGGCTGATTGTGCTTCAGTAAGTAATGGAATTAATTAGTTATAAAAACTATATTAGGTGTTGAAACATGCCAGTATTATTTCAGACAAATTATTCTGATGAAAAAAATAGTTACTACAGAAACGAGAAAAGAAATCTGTGACTGTAAGGCTACGTGCATTGAACCAGTTCTAGAAAAAAAGAATAAATTAAAGACTATTTAGAGAATCACCTAAATGTTTATTTCTTGGTCTTCCTTTTTGTTTTTCCAAACAATTCTTTTCAGTTAGCTACTGGCCTTATCTTCCTGCTGTTCTAGTCCTTAATGACATTCTGGTGGCACCTGGTTAGGGCCTGCCTCTGGACTTCACCTGTTCTCACGCCCACATAACTACAGGAGATTTTTCTCATTCCTTCAAGGTCCTTCTGGATGATTGGCTGGGTATTGCTGAGAAAACCACATTAAGTTGTCAATAGCACCTTCCTATCTTCCATCTTTCAGGACAAAAGCCACAAATTAGGATTACTTCAGGTTCTCTGGTGCAAGGCTGAGTTTTTATCATTTTTGCTTTTATTGATGTTTTGTGGTTGATGTGTATAGGTGAAGGAGAGGTTGAATTAAGAAAATATACAAATACATCTTACAGACAGGTTTAAAAGAGTATTCATGGAAAGCAAAATATGAGATCACTGGAACTATTTTGTTTTCCAGCACGGTATTTAACCTTTGAAGGTGAATGTTGTTAGGCTAGGCATGACTTCTGCAGTTTTCTATAATCCCTCTCTAGCCTGCTTGACCCTTGAAAGCATGTGAATGTGCAACCATTGGCATAAGCCTGTGTTTCTCACCTATAAGGACTAGACTTCCTGTTCCTAATTTAAAAATTTTCTGACTTTAAATTTCACAAGAAATAAAAATATAAAAATGAAACCTCCATTTTTCAGGTTTACCATCTATATAAATGAAGTTAAGTGGGAAATGACTGTATTTTATTTCCTTCTTTGCCTTAGAAGGGTATCGATGTATAGTTCACTTAAAATAATGATTGCAAATATCCTCTTATTTTTATTAGTTGCTGTCTCAGCCTGGCTTACAACAAGCTCTTTGTTGAATATATATGTCGATTATGACACTTAGTGTCAGGACTAGCCTGAAGCAAACCTGGCACAAGGGCTTTAAATTTAAGGAGATATTCTCATTCAGGTGACACCCATGTACTTGCAGAATCCTGAGCATGGTGCCTCCTTAATTTTTGAGCCTTAGGCACCTCATTCTTAAGAAGGAATTTATAGTAAACTTACTTATAGTAATCATTAAAAATCCATGGTTTAGCCATATGAATATAGTATAATTAGCTTAGCTAGATTAATAATAATTTTTCATTGTTCTCAATTACTGTGCCAAAAATAAGTTTGAATTTTAAGAAGATGGGAGAAGTGGTGATCTGGGTCCTGTTTCTAAAATAAAATGGGTCCTGTTTCTAAAATAAAATCAGTGAATCTTATCTCTGGGTGCTCTTTTCATAAAGAAATTTCTAAGACTCAGGGACACAGATATTAGTACCTACCGACTTCTTTTCTCCTTCTTGGCTCCGTTATGGTCCAAACTACAATGGGACTACTGCCTTAGTCTTCCAATTTGCATCCCCTGTAAAAGGGTGATCATTCTTCTCAATGTCTTATGGGGCATAGTATAATTCTCTCTTGATGAAAACTGATAGGTCCATTTGTTATTTTGAGACTTTACAGTAACCATGTGAATACTTCCCTAGACAGTGCTGGCACAAAGGACACGAGGGAGGAGCCATTGTCAATTTAGAGGCTGAGGTAGAGGAAATGATAATTGACTCCATTAGGACACATCTTTCTTAGAAACTATTAAAAACAACTAAGGTAGGCATTGTTAAGTGATTGAAGAGTTATTCTCTGCCAATGGGGCAATATCTTAGGAAAATTTGAGTGTTACTATTATTATGACCTCCTAGTTACCCACCTGCTAGTAAGATTGAGTTCCTATAGGTTACATTAAAGGAATATATCTTAAATAAACTTAATCTCATTGTTTATCTCTTAATATTAGGTGCTAAGTATTTAGAATAATATAGCTGCTTAATATGGTTTGTACATATAATTAGAGATTCAACATTTAGAAACTATATTAGAAAATAAAGTTTTCTTAAAAAATTTACATGTTTATTTGCAAGAAAAATAAAAAGAATAATCTTTTTTATCTTTTAAAAACATGTGAGACATTGCTTTTCTCCCTTTCCAATGAAAAATTTCATGACTTAGTAAAACTATTATAGAATAATTGAATCTAAAATTATCCTGAAATTTTCAGAAAATCATTAGTAATTAATATTTGAGTGCCTATGGTACATTACATACTGGATATTATTAACTATTATTTGGAATTTATTCTGCTTAGCTTCTTCCTCCAGCATGTAAGTTCACCATTTTCTCTTCTGTTTAAGATTTTTTTTAAAAATCTTACTTTGAGGTAAAACATAATTAGTTTTTTAATCATAAATTATTTTTCTTAGCATAAGTATTTTTTAAACTTTAGCAACATTTTATATGTTTAGAAAAATGTTGGGATTTTGACTGGAAATAAATCTATGCATTAATTTGAGAATGATCACTAGCTTAAGTTGTTGCATCTTCCTGTTGTGAACATAGTATAGATCTTCATTAATTTTTGACTTATTTAATTTTTTTAGTTGAATTTTCATATGTTCACTATGTAAGTCTTCTACAATTTCTTATTTTTTTGAAATAAGATCTTGCTCTGTCACCCCACCCTGTGGGTGGAGTACATTTGCGCAATCATAGTTCACTGCTGCCTTGAATTCATGGGCTCAAGTGATTTTCCCACCTCAGTATCCCAAGCAGCTGGGACTAGAGGGGTGTACCACCATGATCAGCTAACTTTTATTTTATTATTTTTTTAGAGACAGAGTCTGGATATGTTGCCTAGGCTGATCTAAAACTCCTGGCCTCAAGTGATCCAAGGACCTCAGTCTCCCCCATAGCTGGGATTACAGGTGTAAACCATTGCCCTTGGCTTCAAATATTTTTGTTAGATTTACACATATATGTATATACATACACTTCTTACAGTATATTTCTCATATTTTTCTCATTTTGTTAAGTTTAAAATATTTCTCAAATTCTTATGATTTCTTCATTAACCTCAACTTTCAGAAATATTTTAATTAAATTAAAATCATATGTAATTTTTATTTATATGTTTGTTGTACTAAATGCACAAAATTTATGAATTCTAAATTTTTCCACAGGAATGTAAATATTTACCTTTAGGATCTGACTTATTTTGTCCATGATAATTGTTTTCTATCTAAAAATAACTATTATATGTTATTAAAGCATTAATTTTTTGTCAGATATTTTCCTCATGAATTTTTTAACTTTATTCTTGTGAAGTTATGTTTTAAATACATCTTTTGAAAACATAGTTTGCTTTTGTTTTCTTTACCAATTTGACCATCTCTCTATTTTAAAATGCAACTTAGTTTTATTTATATGTACTGTGATTACTGATGGACCTGGATATACTTATTTTTTTTGTTTAATATTAGTGACACTTTTTCTATGCTTACATGCTTCTCCTTTCTTATAATTTAAATTAAATTGAACTTTTCCTAGTAACTGTTAGCATTAAACACTATCTTATGATGCAAATGAATCTTCAATCATATTTTAGTTAACAAATTATAATGTTAATTAATATATCTACCCAAATAGGTCAAAATTAAAGAAATTTAAGATATAGTAACTTTAATAATCATCTACCCTAATCTTACATGCTATTATTGGTCTGGGGTTTTTTTGTCTGTTCATTTGTTTTCTTTTTTTTTGAGATGGAGTATCATTCTGTCGCCCAGGCTGGAGGGCAGTGGTGCAATCTCAGCACACAGCAACCTCTGCCTCCTAGGTTTAAGCTAGTCTCATACCTCAGCCTCCCTAGTAGCAGGATTACAGGTGCCCAGCAACCATACCCAGTTAATTTTTGTATTTTTAGTAGAGATGGGGTTTCACCATGTTGGTCAGGCTTATCTCAAACTCCTGCACTTAAGTGATCCACCCCCTTGGCCTCCCAAAGTGCTGGAATTACAGGCCTGAGCCACCAGCCCAGCCACTATTATTGTTTAATATTTAACTTCATCCATGAGTTTACTGTAAAAATTAGATATAAAGGGATTTGTTCAATAAAATCAATATTTGTTGAAATTACTCTTTTTAGTGTATTTCCTAACTGTTCTTTCTTGGTATCCATTTACCTTTAAGCTCAATGTTTTTCTTTCTTGAAGTTCATCTACTGGAAGTTCATTTAGAAAATTTCTGTTTGTCTGAATTGTCTTCATCTCAGCCTCTTTGATTTATAATTTAGCTGTATATACACTTCTAACTTAACAAATATTTTCCTTCAGCAATATTAAGGTATTTTTGCACTGTTTCCTTAAATACAAAAATGTTTTTTGGAATTGAGCTATCAGAGTAATTGTCCTTCCTCTGGAAAGTAGTCTGTTTTTATGTTTCTAAGATTCTTAATTTTTCAATAATTTTACCTTGATTTGTTTAGGAGTGAATTCCAGTTATTTGTGGTATCTGGGATCCACTGGGCTTCCTAAATCTGAAGAGTCACAAATGTCATTGGTTCCTGAAAATTCTTGTTGCTTTATTTTCAAAATTACCTCTTCTGAGTTTTTCTAATTTCATGTGCATCTGCAATTAGATGGATAGCAGGCCATCTCCCTCTGAACTGTTTCTATTTTTCATCTTAATTGCCATTTCCATTTATTTTTCCATTTATGAATCAGTTTGTATAATGGATCACTCTAAATTATTGTCCCGACTTGGGGTTTCACAGAATGACCAGCATGATGAAAGGTATTCAGGTGAGAGAAAACCTGTGCTTTCAAGTACTCTTAGGTTCCCAGCTCATGAATGTCAGACTTTAGTACGAAAATAATAAATTTTCAGGCATTCATTCTCTTATGTCAAAAAGAGGATTATTTTATTCTAGGCCTCCCTTTACCTGAATTTGAGAGCCTTGGGCTTATGCAGGAATCTCAGATTTATACCAATGAAGAATAAATAAAGTGATAAATAACAAAGAAAAAAACAAATAGCAGTAGCTTACACACACACACACACACACACACACACATACACATATGCACAAATTACACAAATATATTAATTTTCTCTCAGGAAAACTAATTTGAAAGTAGTTAGTGCAGGACAGACATGATGATTCAACAGCTGTTTTGAACCTGATTTTCTTCTACATTTACAATCTCAGCTTTAAGATAAAGCATGAATGATTAAGGCTACTAATTGTAAGTGACAGATACAACCTTATGTTCTCTATTCCTGGCAGAAAGAAGAGAAAGCAAGGGGAAAATATGCTTCTAAAAGCTGACTCCTATAAAGAGATGTATTTTTTTGCTTAGAATTGACTTGACTATGTGGGCTCTCTTTTGGTTCCATATGAAGTCTAAGGTGTTTTTTTTTTTGTTTTTTTTTTTTGTTTTTTTTTCCAGTTCTGTGAAGAAAGTCATTGATAGCTTGATGGGGATAGCATTGAATCTGTAAATTACTTTAGGCAGTATGGCCATTTTCACAATATTGATTCTTCCTAACCATGAATATGGAATGTTTCTCCATTTGTTTGTGTCCTCTCTTATTTCATTGAGCAGTGTTTTGTAGTTCTCCTTGAAGAGGTCCTTTACATCCTTTGTTAGTTGTATTCCCAGGTATTTTATTCTCTTTGTAGCAATTGTGAATGGGAGTTCATTCTTGATTTGGCTCTCTTTAAGTATGTTATTGGTGTATAGGAATGCTTGTGATTATTGCACATTGATTTTGTATACTGAGATTTTGCTGAAGTTGCTTATCAGTTTCAGGAGACTTTGGGCTGAGACAATGGGGTCTTCTAGATATGCAATCATGTCGTCTGCAAATAGAGACAATTTGACGTCCTCCTTTCTTATTTGAATACACTTTATTTCTTTTTCTTGCCTGAGTGCTCTGGCTAGAACTTCCCATACTATATTGAATAGGAGTGGTGAGAGAGGGCATCCTTGTCTAGTGCCAGATTTCAAAGGGAATGCTTCCAGTTTTTGCCCATTCAGTATGATATTGGCTGTTGGTTTGTCATAAATAGCTTTTATCATTTTGAGATATGTTCCATCAATACCTAGTTTATTGAGGGTTTTTAGCATAAAGTGCTGTTGAATTTTGTCAAAGGCCTTCTCTGCATAAATTGAGATAATCATGTGGTTTTTGTCTTTGATTCTGTTTATGTGGTGAATTATGTTTATAGACTTATGTATGTTGAATCAGCCTTGCATCCCTGGGATGAAGCCTACTTGACTGTGGTGGATAAGCTTTTTGATGTGCTGTTGCAATCGGTTTGCCAGTATTTTATTGAAGATTTTTGCATTTATGTTCATATGGAATATTGCCTGAAGTTTTCTTTTCTTGTTGAGTCTCTGCTGAGTTTTGGTATCAGGATGATGTTGGTCTCATAAAATGACTTGAGAAGGATTCCCTCTTTTTGGATTGTTTGGAATAGTTTCAGAAGGAATGGTACCAGCTCCTCTTTGTATGTCTGGTAGAATTCGGCTGTAAACCTATCTGGACCTGGGCTTTTATTTGGTGGTAGGCTCTTAATTGCTGCCTCAACTTCAGTCCTTGTTATTGGTCTGTTCAGGGTTTTGGCTTCTTCTTGGTTTAGCCTTGGGAGGATGCAAGTATCCAGGAATTTATCCATTTCTTCCAGGTTTACTAGTTTATGTGCATAGAGTTGTTTGTAATAATCTCTGATGATGGTTTGTATTTCTGTGGAATCTGTGGTGATATCCCCTTTATTGTTTTTTGTTGCATCTATTTGATTATTCCCTCTTTCCTTTTTTATTAATCTGGCTAGTGATCTGTCTATTTTGTTGATCTTTTCAAAAAACCAGCTCCTGGATTTATTGATTTTTTGAAGGCATTTTTTTTGTGTCTCTATCTCCTTCAGTTCTGCTCTGATCTTAGTTATTTCTTGTCTTCGGCTAGGTTTTGAGTTTTTTTGTTCTTGCTCCTCTAGCTCTTTCAATTTTGGTGATAGAGTGTTGATTTTAGATCTTTCCTTGCTTCTCATGTGGGCATTTATTGCTATGTATTTTCCTCTAGACACTGATTTAAATGTGTCCCAGAGATTCTGGTATATTGTGTCTTCATTTTCGTTGGTTTCGAAAAACATCTTTATTTCTGCCTTCATTTCAATGTGGCACATATACACCATTGAATACTATGCAGCCATCAAAAATGATGAGTTCGTGTCCTTTGTAGGGACATGGATGAACCTGGAAACTATCATTCTCAGCAAACTGACACAGAACAGCAAATCAAACACCGCATGTTCTCACTCATAGGTGGGTGTTGAACAATGAGAACACATGGACACAGGGAGGGGAGCATCACACACTGGGGTCTGTAGGGGGGAAATAGGGGAGGGACAGTGTGGAATGGGGAGTTGGGGAGAGATAACATGGGGAGAAATACCAGAATAGGTGATGAGGAGGAAGGCAGCACATCACACTGCCATGTGTGTACCTATGCAACAATCTTTCATGTTCTTCACATGTACCCCAAAACCTAAAATAAAATTTTAAAAAATTGAAAAAAAGATATAATAAATTAATAATTTTCCTGTTGATGTGTATATATGCTAGCATTTAATGTGGTTATAGTTTGAAGAAATTAAAACAAATTGAATTCAAATAAAAAAGAGATGAAATATGATAGTCACCCAATATCTACCACTTGCATCACTCTGGCCAGAATTTATGTCCCCAACATTACTTCTCTCTGGGAAAATGGCTGGATATTTAGTCTGTAGCTGGTTGCACTGCAACCAAAATGAAATTGGGATGCAGTAATTAAGATTAATGGAGAAAGTAGAACAAGCAGGCAAGAAGCATTCTCTGCCACATTGAGTCAAACTCTTTCCTCCTGTTCACTGCATCCTTTAACCCTAAGACTACAAACCAAGGGCACTGCCAAAGCAAACAAAATACAACGCCCTCTTCGAGGGCCTTCATAGCTTCAGCTTTACCTTAAAACCAGGGATAAAAGTTCCCATTATATTCAAAAACCATAACTACTTATAAGCTTAGCTCTGTACTTAAAAGTTTGTTTGTAATATTTTATCAAGTGCTTTGTTGCAAGACATTATTTTAGAAAGAACGCATTTTTTTCCACATCATGTATATAATCTGATTGTAAAATCCAAAAATACTAGGTGAATGTTTACCAGAAACATAGGGAATAATGACCTATTCTCCATAATTAGACATGGGAAAATACGATGTATTACACCTCAATCAAAACACACATAACTGGTTTTCTAAATTTTCACTAAATGCAATAAAATGCTTACTTATAAATGATCACGTTCGAATGTAAAAATGCTTAAAACCTTGCTTCCTGATCATCAAACAATTAATGTGGTTGTTAAAATCGTTTTGTATGCAGTAAAATGGACATTTTACATGTCGCACCATAAACATTCTGTTTACGATATGGAAAGGCCAATAATATGTGGCAATAAATAAATTGGTTAGAAAAACTGCATATGAAAATTTACAATAAAATGGCAATTTCCTGTAATAAACTGTAGCATCAGCTGAGGTGGAGAGGCAAGGCTTGGGAAAAACTGATATTTTTCTGTCAAGAGCAGAAGAGGGTTGATCATGATTATTTCATTATTTTTCACTGGTTATGGAAGTTTAGAGTATAGACAAGTCGGAGGAAGAGGCAGACACTATCCAACTCAGAACCCAACATAGATCCTCTGTTATTCTGGAGCTGCTGTAAAAACTTGTGAATAGAAAAGCTTCAGTGATGTTGGCTGGAGGTTTGGATGAAAATTTTCAAAATAAAACTTTGCTTGTATTTTAACATTCACATTCTCTGTATAACTCCATAGGACAAAACCAGTCTTTTGCTTTAAAAATACATATTTACATCTTAAAAACACAATAACACATTTTAAAGAATAATTTAGAGATAAATCTTGAATTACATTCCAGAAACAATTGCTGGAATATCAAAATCACATGCAAACATTTTGCAAAGCACTCTAATGGTTTACAAGAAAATTTGAATCAGATCTTGTTGGCATTCTGAGAGATATTGTAGTAGATGGGCTACGTAGATGCAAAAATAAACATTTTTCTGAAATGTTATGCCAATGAGATAGAAGCTTTCCTTTTTGTTGTGGATGAAGTCATTTATTTCTGTTTTTTAGTTTTCCTTCTAACAGTCAGGCCCCTCTGCTGCAATACTGCTGGAGGTCCACTCCAGACTCTGCTTGTCTGGGGATCACCTGTAGGAACTACAGAACAGTAAGAGTTGTTTCCAGTTTCTTTTTCTGTTATCTTTGTATTAACAAATGGGCAAAACATCCAGCTAGCATCAAAATGGCAGGATCAAATTCACACATAACAATATTAACCCTAAATGTAAATGGGCTAAATGCCCCAATCAAAAGATACAGACTGGCAAATTGGATAAAAAGTCAAAACCCATTGGTGTGCTGTATCCAGGAAACCCATCTTGCATGCACGGATACACATCGGCTCAAAATAAAGGGATGGAGAAATATTTACCTAGCAAATGGAAAGCAAAAAAAAAGCAAGAGTTGCAATTCTAGTTGCTGATAAAATAAACTTCAAACCAACAAAGATCAAAAGAGACAAGAGCATTACATAATGGTAAAAGGATCAATGCAATGAGAAGAGCTAATGATCCTAAATATATACGCACCCAATACAGGAGCACCAAAATATATAAAGCAAGTTCTTAACAACTTACAAAGAGACTTAGACTCCCACACAATAATGGTGGGAGACTAACACTCCACTGTCAATATTAGACAGATCAATGAGACAGAAAATTAACAAGGATATCCAGGACTTGAACTCAGATCTGCACCAAGTGGACTTCAGAGACATTTACAGTATTCTCCACCCCAAATCCACAGAATATACATTCTTCTGAGTACTACATGACACCTACTCTAAAATTGACCACATAATTGGAAGTAAATCACTCCTCAGTAAATGCAAAAGAATGGAAATCATAACAAACAGTCTCTCAGACCACAATGTAAACAAATTAGAATTTAGGATTAAGAAACTTACTCGGAACTGCACAACTTCATGGAAATTGAACAATTGGCTCTTGAATGTTGACTGGATAAACAATGAAATGAAGGCAGAAATAAAGATGTTCTTCGAAACCAACAATAATGAAGACACAATGTACCAGAATCTCTAGTACACATTTAAAGCAGAATCTCTGGGGCACATTTAGATTTAAAATTAAATATGAATTTAAATTAAAGAGGGACATTTATAGCAATAAATGCCCACATGAGAAGCAAGTAAAGATCTAAAATCAACACCCTATTGTCAAAATTGAAAGAGCTAGAGGAGCAGGATAAAAAAAATTCAAAGCTAGCCGAAGACAAGAAATAACTAAGATCAGAGCAGAACTAAAGGAGATAAAGACACAAAAGAGCCTTCAAAAAATCAATAAATCCAGGAGCTGGTTTTTTGAAAAGATCAACAAAATAGACAGAACACTAGCTAGATTAATAAAAATGAAAAGAGAGAATCATAAAATAGTTGCAATAAAAAAAGATAAAGGGGATATCACCACAAATTACACAGAAATACAAACCACCATCAGAGATTACTACAAACAACTCTAGGCACATAAACTAGTAAACCTGGAAGCAATGGATAAATTCCTGGACACTTGCACCCTCCCAAGCCTAAAACAGGAAGAAGTCGAAACCCTGACTAGACCAAAAACAAGGGCTGAAGTTGAGGCAGCAATTAATAGCCTACCAACCAAAAGAAGCCCAGGTCTAGATGGGTTCACAGCCGAATTCTACCAGACATACAAAGAAGAGCTAGTACTACTCCTTCTGAAACTATTCCAAACAATCCATAAAGAGAGAATATTTCCCAAATCATTTTATGAGACCGACATCATCCTGATATCAAAACCCAGCAGAGACTCACCACATAAACAGAACCAAAGACAAAAACCACATGATTATCTCAATAGATTCAGAAAAGGCCTTAGACGAAATTAAACAGGCCTTTATGCTAAAAACTCGCAATAAACTAGGCGTTGACAGAACATATCTCAAAATAATAAAAGCTATTTATGACAAACCCACAACCAATATCATACCGAATGGGCAAAACCTGGAAGCATTCCCTTTGAAATCTGGCACTAGACAAGGATGCCCTCTCTCACTACTCCTATTCAATATAGTATTGGAAGTTCTAGCCAGAGCAATCAGGCAAGACAAAGAAATAAAGGGTATTCAATTAGGAAAGGAGGAAGTCAAATTGTCTCTATTTGCAGAGAACATGATTGATTGCATATTTAGAAGACACCATCATCTCAGTCCAAAATCTCCTGAAACAGATAAGCAACTTCAGCAAAGTCTCAGGATACAAAATCAGTGTAAAAAAATCACAAGCATTCCTATACACCAATAACAGACTTAAAGAGAGCCAAATCAAGGACAAACTCCCATTTACAATTGCTACAAAGAGAATAAAATTCCTAGGAATACAACTAACAAAGGATGTAAAGGACCTCTTCAAGGAGAACTACAAAACACTGTTGAATGAAATAAGATAGGACCGAAACAGATGGAAAAACATTCCATGCTCATGGTTAGGAAGAATCAATATTGTGAAAGTGGCCATACTTCCCAAAGTAATTTATTGATTCAATACTAGTCCCCATCAAGCTACCTATGACCCTCTTCACAGAACTGGAAAAAAACACCTTAAACCTCATATGGACCCAAAAGTGAGCCCATATAGCCAAGTCAATTGTAAGCAAAAAGAACAAAGCTGGAGGCATCACACTACCTAACTTCAAACTATACTACAAGGCTACAGTAATCAAAACATCATGGTACTGGTACCAAAACAGAGACATAGACCAATGGAACAGAACAGAGGCCTTGGAGGCAATGCCACACATCTACAACCATCTGACCTTTGACAAACCTCACAAAAACAAGCAATGGGAAAGGATTCCTCATTTAATAAATGGTGTTGGGAAAACTGGCTAGCCATGTGCAGAAAGCAGAAACTGGACCCCTTCCTGACACTTTACACTAAAATTAACTCCAGATGGATTAAAGACTTAAACATAAGGCCTAACACCATAAAAACACTAGAAGAACACCTAGGCAAAACCATTCAGGACATAGGCATAGACAAGGACTTCATGACTAAAACACAAAAAGCATTGGCAACAAAACACAAAATAGACAAATGGGATCTACTTAAACTCCAGAGCTTCTGCACAGCAAAAGAAACAATCATTATAGTGAACCAGCAACCAACAGAATGGGAAAAAATTTTTGCAATCTACCCATCTGACAAAGGACTTATATCCAGAATCTACAAAGAACTAAAACAGATTTACAAGAAACAAACGAACAAACCCATTCAAAAGTGGGTGAAGGATATGAACAGACACTTTATAAATGACATATATGAGGCCAAGAAACATATCAAAAAATGCTCTTCATCACTGGTCATTAGAGAAATGCAAATCAAAACTACATTGAGATACCATCTCACACCACTTTGAATGGCGACCATTAAAAAATCTGGGGACAATAGATGCTGGAGAGGATATGGAGAAATAGGAACACTTTTACACTGTTGGTGGCAGTGTAAATTAGTTCAGCCATTGTGGAAGACAGTGTGGCGATTCCTCAAGGATCTAGAAATAGAAAATCCATTTGATCCAGCAGTCCCTTTACTCAGTATATATCCAAAGGATTATAAATCGTTCTATTATAAAGACACATGCACACAAATGTTCATTGCAGCACTGTTTACAATAGCAAAGATTTGGAATCAACCCAAATACCCATCAATGATAGACTGGACAGGGAAAATGTGGCACATATAGATGGTGGAATATTACACAGCCATAAACAGTAAGAAGTTCATGTCCTTTGTAGGGACATGGATGAATCTGGAAACCATCATTCTCAGCAAACTGACACAAGAACAGAAAATCAAACACTGCATGTTCTCACTCATAGGCAGTTGTTGAACAATGAGAACACATGGACACAGGGAGGGGAGCATCACAAACTCAGGTCTGTTGGGGGGGACTAGGGGAGGGACAGGGGGTGGTTAGGAAGTTGGGGAGGGATAACATGGGGAGACATGCCAGATATAGGTGATGGGGAGGAAGGCAGAAAACCACATTGCCATGTATGTACCTATGCAACAATCCTGCATATTCTTCACAAGTACCCCAGAACCTAAAGTGCAATTATATATATATATATATATATATATATATATATAATTATATATATATATATATAAATCTTATACATTATTTTCTTCTGTTGTTCTTTAGCATTTCACAAATGCTTACATGCACTTGTGGCCTGATACTCTTTCCTGATAAAATGTCCATCCTGTGTCCTGTAGAGTACAGTTTTGTATTTAGACTAGTTCCACCTCTTTTTTAAAAAAAAATTCCTCTTTTTCTCTACAGCATTTCATTCTACATAGGAAATCTGTGGTTCTCAGGGAATAATGCTGTGTGAAAAAAAGCCAATCTTCAATGATTACACCGTGTATGAGTCTTAATCAAACTTCATTCTTGAAATGACAAAATCATAGAGATGGAGATCAGTAGTTTCTAGAGGAGAAGGAAGTGCAGTGAATCAGTGAGTATGGCTATTAAACGTACCACTACTGATTATTTTGATGGAAATGTTCTTTATCCAGACTGCCGAGGTGGTCCCATAAATGAACATATGTGATAAAATTTCTTGGAATGAAATATACAGCCACAGAAATGAGCACATATAAGCCTGGTGAAGTCTGAATAAGGTTAAGAGCCTGTCAAATGCCTTCTCCTGGTTGTGATACTGTATTATCATTATGAAAGATGTGACCAGTGGGAAAGATAGACTGGACTTCTATTATTTTTTGTAACTGTATGTGATACAATAATTACCTCAAAATAAAAGGTTAAAAATTAAAGAAATGCTTTTTTCACCAAAGCATTAATGAAATATAGGCATATGCATATTCATTTTAATTACTGTCAGATGTAACATCCTCCACATGTCTTAAGAATGCTTTAATCATCACAATATTATAAAAATCTTATTTTGTGATCTCCCCTGCATTATATATGAATGTACTAATATGTAAAAATGTTTTGTTTTTTACATTTAGATCTTTAATCCACCTCATTTATATTCCATACAATATCAAGTATGAATATAATTGATATAATTTTTCTTCAAATGCATATTGTTTTCTGAAACTGCTTACTGAATTGTTTATTCTTTGCCATAAATTGAAAATCCAAATTTTCTTATATCTGTGTGGCTAAGATGCTGCACCTATAATTCTGTTCCATTAAATTGTTTATATTTACATTTTATATTAGTTAAGATAAGCTAATTATATCATATTTCTATTGTTGCTTAAAAAAACACATAGATCATCTCATAGTTCCTTTGTGGCTGCTTTTTTTTTTGCAACCCAGTCTCACTCTGTCACCCAGGCTGGAGTGCAGTGGCACGATCTTGGCTCACCACAACCTCCGCCTCCCAGGTTCAAGTAATTCTCTTGTCTCAGCCTCCAGAGTAGCTGGGACTACAGGCGCATCCTGCCATGGCCGGCTAATTTTTTTTTGTATTGTTTTAGTAGAGACAAGGTTTCACCATGTTACCCAGGCCAGTCTTGAACTCCTGAGCTCAGGCAATCCGCCTGCCTTGGCCTCCCAAAGTGCTGAGATTACAGACGTGAGCCATCATGCCCAGCCCATCCCACAGTTTTTGTGGATTAAGAGTCTAGGTATGGGTTAGCCAGGTCCTCTGACTATAATCCAAGTGCCACCCAGGGCTCAGCTCTCATCTGGACACTTGACAAACATAAGCTTAAGATAAAAAATAACGAAACATGAGAAACTAAAACACACTGAATGAGGGCTATCTGAAAGACAGGGGAAAAAAGCCACAGTAAATTCAGACTGTACAAAAGCATATAGATTCGCTGTTTGGATACATAATATGTAACATTCTGGTTGGCAAGCAGTTTTGGAAAACATTGTATATAGGAGAAAAGCAGATTAAAATGTATGGAGACAAGCAGTTTAAAGGTTATTCTTCAGTGGATAACAGTGCCTGGTCCCTGGCTGATACTTGGGGCAGGCTGTGTTCCCAGTGGGGAGGCAGAAAGAATTGCTGTAGAGAATGAGTAGAATAAAAAGAAAAAAAAGTGGGACTAACCTAAAGACTAAAAGACTGTACTGTACAGGACATAGGATGGACATTTTATCAGGAAAATGTGTCAGGACACAAGCATATGTCAACATTTGTGAAAAGATGTGAGTTCTTAAGAACAACAGCAGAAAACAATGTGTAATCTTTGGTGCAAACTGACAGAACAAGCTAACAGATTCATCGCCTTTCTGATGAATCAATGCTGATTCCCAAGACATTCAGCTTGAAGTATATTAGTCTGGCTTAAATCAAGATTAGTCCCATTTTTTATTGCTATTTGTTTGGCCATTTTCTCTTCATTGTGAATGTTTCAGTAACATACCATTTTATAACTTAATCCTGGGTTTGCTAGTAAATCTCTTAAATTCAAAAATACAAAAGCAATTCTGGACAAATATTTCTTTATAAACTTCAGTTACATTTGAGAATTTAAAAAGTTAATAAATATCAGTTAAATATTTATACTACCATTTAAAAATATATTAACAATCACTATTGTTGTTTTAAATGAAACACACCCATAGTGAAAAAATGAAGTTTGTAATTGTCTCTGAATTTTCTAACAAATGCTTAAAATTTTAGAACTTGAGTATACTATTGTTCCCCGTTTATCAATACATTACACTATCATATTAACTATTTGCAAAGATTGTAATTAATAACTTTACACAAGTAATTTACAGCAAGGTTGATTATGAGTAATTTTTATTTTATAATAGAGCAGCTCTTTAGTGTATTTTATAATCCATTAAAATATGATAGGGCTTAATATAAAGTATATTTTTTCATATAAAGAAAATGTTAGAACTGGGCTGGTAGTCTTGAATATTCTGCTAGTGTGATGGCCTCATTTGAGTGATAAATTGTTAAGATTAGCTCTCTAATTCATTATAGTCAATTCTTTTGAAAATTGTAATAGATATTTCAGTGAATTAGAGAATTAATCTAAGAATCTGCCAAACAAGCTAACCTGATAGTTTGAAGCTTTCCTGAGTATAATGTAATTTTAAACTAAGAGAGATCATATCCCATGAGCAACAAATTGAGATACTCTGTGTAACTTAATTTTGAATGGTAATTATATTAATGAAATAAGATTTTGAAAGCATTTCAAATCCATACATTCCTATAAAAATTGTTTAATCAACCCACTAAAACAGGGGTTAGTTTAATTTTCTAAATTTCGTAAAATGCTTGTCTTTAACAAATACTTATCAGGAACAAAGTGATATGTCTTTTCTAATCTATTGTTTGAAACTACTTTTCCATGTGTGCCATCAGAGCAAAAGCCCACAGGTCTATGTATCTTGTTAGTGCAGTGTAGCTTATAAATAATCAAAAGAACTTGCTACAGGTTATTTAGAGAATTCAAATGACTATTGAAAGAGTAAAATATGAAGGATGTATTTATTAAATTCAGGATGGCATTATGTGGTTCTGTTTGGAACAAAGGCTGAATGAGAAGTTGCAGTGGATCTTAATATCACAGTTTTCAGCACACAAAATAAATTATATACATAAATAAGTAGGGTTGCATGGGCCAGGTTAGAAAGGGTGTGTGTGTGTGTGTGTGTGTGTGTGTGTGTGTGTGTGTGTAGAGGAGCTTATGTGTTGGGGAGGGAATGGAGCTGAAAGGAGAGGATGGTTAAATATTTCTCTTACATGGAGTATTCATGTTATTCTAATGCCTCTTTTAAAACTTCATTATGTGACTTCAGGCTGCAAAAAAAGTTTTAGGTCCAGGCAAGTGAGCACCAAGCACAAAATTCCAAGTCATATTCAAGAACACATTCATTTTAGTGTCTGTTTAACTTGGATCTCAAGGATCTTCCCTGAGCTGGACAAAAATTAACCCATGTATACAAGACAAGCACCCCCTAGTGGATGCTGTGTGTTTCTTGTGCTTAGAACAGTACTTAGCATACATACAGTTATCTGAGTCTGAACATCTCTCCTGCTTTCCCTACCTAATAATGTTGTGCCTTTCCCCTTAGTTCTTGCTAGGAATTTGCAAGATAATCCACAGATCGGAGTTGAGGGTTGGTTCTCTAGAACTGAATAAGGACCATCACAGGAAATCCAATGTGGGAAGAGTTAGTGGGAAAGATTTGTACCATAGTCCAAAAAGAGGATCCAAAATCACTAGAGAAACCAAATGTAAAGGCCAACACATTAATAATAGGCAAAATAATTATAAAAACACTTAATAAATATTTTATTTAATAAGTGTTCTTTATGTTAGTAATCTATTTAACACCATAACAATGTTATTAAGAACCATTATTCTCCCTCTCTGTATTTTTTCAGATGAGGAAGAAATCAAGGTAGGGAAAAAGAATATCTTGCCCAAGGACATACAGTTAATATGTGGCAGATCTGGTACTTGTACACTACAGAGGCAGTCTGATTCTAGAGCTTGTCAAGTGGCAGCAGCAATACATATTGCTTTTTAAATACAAACTACTATTGAGCAATCTCATTAATAAAAATTATATGCATAAAAAAGTGAACTTTAAAGTACCTGGCAAGCTACAGGGACTTTTGGATACATATAATAGTTTGATAGTCTTGTGTCTTTGAAACAAAAGACACATTAATGATTATAACATATTTTGCAAGAGCTAAAATAGTTGCAAAAATTCAGAGTTGTAACACTATGCAACACAGCTAAAATCACTGTGATGAGAATCTCCATGAGCTCAAAATGCATGCAACGTGGCAAGCAATTAAAACCCTTGCTAGGCTGACTAAAGGGTCAGGGTCAGTGATAGCACAAGGCTAAATCTCACAGTGTTCCCTGTTACCCTTGAGATGTCATATCTAGGCCATGGCTGTACTGTTGCCCAGGACATGCAGAAGGAGTACCTGCATGTGTCTTGAACACCAAAGTACACATACTTCCATTCTACCTTGCAACACACTCACTTTAGTGATGTCAATTGACAGTGCATAAATGTTGCTTTTTATTTCTTTCTCTTTGGGAGTGACTCTTTCCATGGTAATGAACAGTACAGAATGTCACGAGCTGTGTCTCCCACAGGCTAATTATATTCAGTAGTTTGGTGCCATTCATCTTGAGATGCCTACTCAAAAATGTGCCATGAATGGCATCGTTACAATGTTGCTCTGGCAGTAGATTCTTCTTCCTCAAGGCAGAACCACTAAGAGCTGTATTCCACAAATCATCTGTGCAAGTCTGTCAAATGTAGGGGCAAGGAGAGCCAAAATGTTCTTGAAATATCCTCAAAGGAAGATGCAGAAGAGACTGTTCAGTTATCACCTTCCCACACTAAAACATTGTAATGATCACCTACACAGGTTTTCCTACAAACTGACACCCTGCATGTCAACATTGTATTGCATCTGTGTAAGGGAAATAGATCGTGGGAGAACGGTTTTCAATTGATTAAAATCTGTGGCATAATGTTGTTGTGAGAACCCTACTGTAAGTTGAAGGGTATGACATCAATATGGACAGATATGTATTTTTTGACATGTATTTCTTCCCTCTCCCACCAGACTGGGATTCAGTTTCCTCATTAAATATAGTGGTGATTGGAAACAACAGGAGGTCTCTGATACTAGAATGTCAGACAAAATATCTGGCAAAGATGCAGATACTACAGAGAAAATTAGAGTACGTTACAGTAAACAGGTGGTCCTAAGCTAATGAGTCAATTACTTGTGTGTGTATATTTTTTTTTCTTTTTTTGAGACACATTCTTGTTCTGCCACCCATACTGGAGTGCAGTGGTATAATCATTGCTCACTGCACCTCTACCTCCCAGGCTCAAATGATCCACCCACCTTGGCCTCCCAAGTAGCTGGGACCACAGGCACGTGCCACCACTACCAGCTAAGATTGTTTTTTTTTTTAAAGATGGGGTTTCTCCATGATAGCCAGGCTGGTCTTGAACTCCTGACCTCAGGTAACCCACCCACCTCGGCCTCCCAAAGTGCTAGGATTACAGGCATGAGCCACCGCGCCCGGCCTTAACCAGCTAAGATTTTTACTTTTCTCTGTAGAGATGAGGTCTCCTCTATGCTTCCCAGGCTAGTCTCAAACTCCTAGGCTCAACTCCACCTGCCCCAGCCTTCCAAGGTGCTGGGATTACAGGTATGGGCCATCACACCTGACTGTGGGTCAATTA
Organism: Saimiri boliviensis; assembly: GCF_048565385.1. NCBI lineage: Eukaryota > Metazoa > Chordata > Mammalia > Primates > Cebidae > Saimiri > Saimiri boliviensis. The sequence goes on from NC_133451.1 coordinate 111,652,786, forward strand.
TTGAAAGTTCTACAACAGAAGTCAACAAGTGGAAAACAGAAGAATCAAATGCAGAGTAAGAAGAAAGGAAAAGGCAAGGGGCCAAGAGCAAGATTACAGAGTTCAGATTTTGTAATTAGGCAAAGATAGTTCCAAAGAAAAAGGAGTATGGAAATAAAATATGTCCAAAATTACCAAGGAAACTAGGGGAGTGTAAGTGCAGGTTACCTGAGTATGTCATATATATATATATATATATATATATATATATATATATATACACACACACACACACATATATAATGAGATATATATATCATATATACATATCTGACATACTCAGGTAACATACATTTTATTAATATGTGTGTGGATGTATATACACACACACACATATATATATACATGCACACCATTATTAATATCAATAATAGTTTAATCATATTTATATCTTAAATTATAAAGTGTGCATTTTGGTGGCTTTTATTATATTCCCAGAATTGTGCAATCATCAGGATGATCCAATTTTAAAATATTTTTATCATGCCAAAAGGAAATTCCATACCTACTAGCAATCATTCCACAATCCTGCCTTTCCATAGCCCCCAGTAACAATAAACTGAATTTTCATCATCATGAATTTGACTATTGTGGACATTTTATGTAAATGTAGTCATACAATATGTGGTCTTCCTTAACTGGCTTCTTCCTCTAAGAATAATACTTTCAAAGTTAATCCATGTCACATAACATGTATAAATATTTAATTCCTTTTTATTTCCAGGTAATAACCAATTGCATAGATAGTCCACATTTTCATTAATGGACTTTTGGGTTGTTTCTACATTTCGATTATTATGGTTAAAGCTGATATGGATATCAGTGTACATTTTTGTGTGTGGACATATGACTTTACTACTTCTCTCTAGTCTATATCTATAAGTAGAATCATCATATGACACAGTGACTCTATAATTTATTATTTTGAGGGAATGCTAAACTGTTTCCCAAAGTGACTGCCCTATTTAACTAGCCCATCAGCAATGTATGAGGGTTGTCATTTCTCTATATACTTTGTAATACTTTTTATGGTCTGTCTTTTTAAGTTTTAGCTACCCTTGTGGATAAGAAGTTATATTTCATTGTGGTTTTAATTTATATTTTCCTATGAACTAATGATGTTGAGCAACTTTTCATGTGCTTATTGGCCGCTTGTATATCCTCTTTAGAGAAATGTCTATTCAAATCTTATACTCATTTAAAAATTGGTTTTATGTTATGCATACTTTTATTGTCTAAGAATTATTCATATATAAATAGAAGTCCTTATCAGAAATATGATTTTAAAGTATTTCACAAAAATTTTTGGGTTATCTTTTGTCTTACTCTGTTTGGTGCTACTGTCACAGAATATTGAGACTGGGTAATTTACAATAAACAGAAATAAATTGATTTATGGTTCTAGGGGCTGGAAAGTTCAAGATCAAGAAGATGGCATATGGTGAGGACTTTCTTGCTGTGTCATCCCATAAAGGAAGGGCAATGATGGGGCAGGGCAGGTATGTGTGTGTGTGAGAAAGAGAGATCAAATTCACCTTTCTGCTGCATTTTTTATTTTATCTGGGCTTCCAGCTGATTGGATGGTTCCTGCCAACATTGAGGGCAGATCTTCCTAACTCAGTCCACTGATTGACATGCCGATCTCCTCTAAAAACCTTCACAGACACACCCAGAAATAATTATTTTCAATTTTCTAGGTATTTCTTAATGCAGTCAAGTTGACACCTAAATTAACCACTAAATATTTTCACATTTTGGATGATGTCCTTTGAATTACAAAATCTTTTAATTTGATGATGTCCAATTTATCCATTTTTTTTCTTTTGTAACTATACATGTGTTACATATGTAAAACAACTGCCTCACTTAAGGTCATGGTAACATACTCCTATGGTTTCTTTAAATGTTTTTAGTTTTATTTGTTATATTCAAGCCTATGATCAATTCTTATACAAGGTGATACATATAATTCTTTATGGCCCACATAAAAAATAGAAAGAAAAGAGACCATAATTCACGTGTATAAACAGAGACTTCTATCTCTTGAACTGGAGAGTCCAAAGTTGAAAAGTCAAAACTGAGCACATACACTACACTGAATCTTGTGTCATCTGACCAGAGCCATCTGGCTAACAATACAAAAAGCTGGGAAGCAAAGAGTTTCCTCCATTTGACTCTAACTTCATCATGATTCTCATTTATTTCTCTACCAATTAATATTCAAATATAAACTACTCTGGGATGGATACAGTAGATTCACTCAACACCAGTTTTCACCTTGGGGCTGGAAAGCTGGAAGAGCTCTGGGAAGCTAGGATTCTGCATGGCACACATATTTCTCAGCACAGATACTTCTACATTGTTCTCAGATGTGGAAGTGATCAGCATGATGCAGGAGCTGCACGAGAGGCTTCTTCCACACAGCAACCAGCATCACAAAGGCATCCAGTTATTCAAGGTAACTGATTTTTTTTCTTTATTCCAGTCACTAGCATCAGAAGTTCTGAGCATGGACAATGACTCTAGCGATGTCATTGGCTGTATGTTTCTCCTGTGTTCCTGCCTATGTGTTTCTTACTTGTATAGGATCTAACTGTAGTTCTCTGGTTCCTCACGAAATCATTTTTTGTTCAAGCTAACCCAAGTGAGTTCTGTTATTTGCATCTGAGAACCATTATTAACATACTCTACATTGTCTCCATCCACCTACACTCACAGCCTAGGCTGGAAGTCCGTTCTTTAATACATTATCATTGGACAATATGCTGGGTTGGAACCCAACTCAGCTGCCTGGGTTCCAACCTTCATGTTTATTCCTACCTCCCTCTACCTCATTTTCTTCTGCTGTATAAAGTATTATGAGCAAATTCCTCTATGCCCTTAATTCCAGGGCCTAATATTGTTTTATTTACCAAGTCAGTAATTTATATATCATGTTCTCTGTCTTTCTAGCTCACTTGACCAAACTAATCCCTCTCAATACTTTAAACATCTTTATACTTTTTTCTTATGATTTTTCTATTTTTGTCTTCACTTTTTTCCCTGAGTGCAATTATACGGTCCATTATTTAATAATTTTCTCTTGTTCTTCTGATTTTTTTTTTTTTTGCCTTCTGAGCAGCTGAACACAGCTAGAGAAAATCATTTAAATTAACAAATTAGCACTACTATGAATTGAAGATCCCACACCATAACTAGACCTCCCAATATGGCTTGCATATTTATTCAATATTTATTTAATAAAATTGCACAACAACAAACATTCCATACCTTCCCACTTAACCAACATCAAACACCTTTGATACCCTTATTCCTGTTAGCAGGTGATCTCTAACTTCTTTTTCACAGAACATGAAGAAACCTTTAAAAAGTACTATCAAACCATGTTGATTTATATGCAAGTCAACTGGAATTTGATTCCACGCAGTTCTCCTCTTTGTATTCTTTTGTTTTGTTTTGTTTTGTTTTTTTGAGACAGAGTTTCGCTCTTGTTACCCAGGCTGGAGTGCAATGGCGCGATCTCGGCTCACCACAACCTCCGCCTCCTGGGTTCAGGCAATTCTCCTGTCTCAGCCTCCTGAGTAACTGGGATTACAGGTACACACCACCATGCCCAGCTAACTTTTTGTATTTTTAGTAGAGACGGGGTTTCACCTTGTTGACCAGGATGGTCTCGATCTCTTCACCTCGTGATCCACCCGCCTCGGCCTCCCAAAGTGCTGGGATTACAGGCTCTAGCCACTGCGCCCGGCCCTGTATTCTTATAAATTTTGTATTTCTGCCTGCAAGTACATTGCTCAAATAATATTTCAGGAAGGACAGAAGAAAGGAAGGACGGAAGGAAGGAAGGAAACAAGGAAGGAAGGAAGGAAACAAGGAAGGAAGGAATAAAACAAGGAAGGAAGGAAGAAAAGAAGGAAGGAAGGAAAGAAGGACAGAGGGAGGGAGGGAGAGAGGGAAGAAAAGCTCCTACGTATCTCTCCTTGCATATGTTCTAAGATGTTCCTAAAGGAGATTTCCAAAATTTTTGATGTCCATCTCAAGCAGACAGAACATTAAATAATTCACTACCCTCTGGCAGGATCAGGAAACTGTCAGTTGCTATTATATATTTTTTTCTAACTATTTAATTAGGTAAATGATTTAAGCTTGAATAAATATGATCCTGTTTGCTAAAATTCTCAAGGAATTGTGGGATAATCTAGTACACTGGCTAACAGACTGGCAAAATACAATGAATCATGTTTCCTCAACTGCCCTCCCATATTGCAGGTGCAGACAGCACACACAGCTGAAGAGGAGTGTTTGTAATGAAAAGAAATCCTCTGTTCATTCTCAGCTATGACAGCAGAAATTCATAGTGTGAGTACTATGTCCCAATAAGCTTCATAGACAAGCTTCTGTGAAGAAGATTGTCACTTCATAGACAATCTCCTCTTCCCAAATATGAGATACCACAAAAATCTCAATTCCCTGATAGAGGTAGAAGCTTGATGGAATGTATTTGCTTTATGTTTATTCATCTAACCTTGATAATCTTTGTGTCTCCAGGATTTGTTTAAGTACTCAGACCTTTTAAGTTTCTAGGGTGTGTTTTACTGACAGGACATCGTTTCAGCAAACATCTTTCCAAGACATTAGAAAACAATTCTGTTACTAACAGGGATATCCTATATTAGGCTATCATAAAGGAATTCCTAACTTAGAAGCCCAGATGGTGGTTCACATGAACTTTTTCATTTCTTATATTCAGTTCTCAGGAAGCAGATTTTCAAAAACTCAGGCTTATAGGAATGTCTAAATCAGGCGTCCCCAAACTATGGCCCCGCGGGCTGCATGCGGCCCCCTGAGGCCATTTATCCAGCCCCCCCGCTGCACTTCAGGAAGAAGCACCTCTTTCATTGGTGGTCAGTGAGAGGAGCACAGTATGTGGTGGCCCTCCAACGGTCTGAGGGACAGTGAACTGGCCCCCTGTGTAAAAAGTTTGGGGACGCCTCGTCCAAATATTAGAAATTCAGATACAATGTGTATTACATATTCTTAGAGGAAGCTGTCTGGAAAATTGAAAGAGAAAAAATCCATTTCTTGGATGTCTCTGGAGGATCCCCTCATTTGACCCTACTTTAGATCATTTATTATTGTAGGTACATGAAACCATCTTAGTCATGGCAGTCATTCTGATAATAGTCTACTGTTAGATGCTTGACAAAGGTGAACAACTTGTCCTGATTTGCCTGGGATTTTCCCAGTTTTAAAACATAAAAGTCCCATATCCTGGAGGCAGCCCTGGTTTATGCTGGATCCTTTTCATCCCTGAACACCTTGATTACATTTATTTTTCAGCTATTTTACTGTGTGGATTATTCAATATCATCATTTCATTTTAGGTATCCCAGGTATCCCAATTCATGCCAATTCCTATAGGTTCTTAATTAAGGTACTTCCATCCTAATGAACCTCTGTATTGCAAGTCACTTAAGATTGGTTGCCAGAGAAGTGTGTGAACAATTTGATGGAAGGGTAAGTAAGGTGTTAAACTCCCATCCTGGTGAATTGCTATTCTACTCACCAAAAGAAGAATGTTCCTAAAGCCTGTTTTCCCAAAGTCTTCATTCCAAACAAAAATACCATAGGGGTCTTTTCTATTATCACCATCTACCCAAGAGGAACTCAAAAGATAAGACAGCTTTATAATGGAACATTCAAGTCTTTGAATAAGAAAATCTAAGTTCCAGCCCCTCTCTTTACCCTAACTCTTTGGCAGAAGACCTACAGCTGGATGTTTTACCCGGAAGTATAAACTCATCTCAGTCAGATTTCCTGCAATGGGATAGGTGCCCACTAAATAAACCAAGATTTGGTCCAGATGGAAGTTGAGGATGAGCAAGCAGAGGTAAGCCAAACTTGATTAATACCTTCAAAGCCTCTGGGAGTAAGTGTGCTGATACAAAAAAGGAACAATTCATGGATCATAAAATCAGCTTTGGAATTACTCATAATAGACTTCTTTCTTTTCCATGTCTTTTCTTCTGGCAATCCTCATTCATTTCTTATGTTACTTCTCAGTTGACCCTATAGCTTGAACCAGTTGAATAAACATCTGCCTTTGAGACTTTAAATCACCTCTAAGGTTCTATCATTGGTAACAAGGCAGAGGAATTTCTCATTATTTTGCTTTGAAGATAGCCCTTACCAGAAAATTCTTAGCAACAATCAGGTAATGAGATTTTCAAAGACTACTGAGGCATCCTTTATTCATTAGCAACTCTATTACATATACCTGTTAGCCATATTTTCCATCCCAATTTAGAAGAACAATCACAAGAGTCAAGAGAGAAATGTTCATGGCAAAAGAATTTTAAAATAATTTTACGTGGACAAAAAAATGGTCACAAATTATGGTTTCCACCACCCTGTCCCTGAATTTATTTGATTCTACAAAAAAAAAAAATCTGTGGTATACTAATAATTTAAGATCATTCATTTATCAATATAGCATTTGTGAAGACTGACGGTGCTAAGCTCATCATTAAAGACTGAAAACTTGCTATGAATTAAAGCGTATTTTCAGCATTAGTATTCTCCGTCTCAAATGGAAGACATAATAGAAATATCACATCTTAATTATAAAAGATAAAGTACTATCAGGGTTTGAGATAATTGAGATAATACAGGCATAACCCTCATTGCACTTTACAGATACCACATTTTTCAAAAATCGAAGGTTTGTGGCAACTTCCCCTTGAACAAATGTTATCAGCATCATTTTCCAAATGACATGTTCACTTTTGGTCTCTGTCACATTTTGGTGATTCTCACAATATTTCAAAAGTTTTCATTATTATTATATCTGTCATGATGACCTGTGATCAATGATCTTTGATGTTACTATTGTAATTGTTTGGGGGTTCTAAGTCCTATGCCCACCCATATAAGATAGTGAACTCAAAAGATAAATTTTGTGTGCGTTCCGACTGCTCCACCAACTGGCTGTTCCCCTGCTTTCCCTCTCCTCAGGTCTACTTATTCCTTGAAATACAACAATATTGAAATGAGGCCAGTAAATAACCCTAAAATGGACTGTAAGTGTTTAAGTGAAAGGAAATGTTACATATCTCTAACTTTAAATCAAAAGCTAGAAATAATTAAGATTAGTGAGTAAGGCATGTTGAAAGCTGAGATAGGGCAAATGCTAGGCTTCTTGTGCTGGTTAGCCAAGATGTGAACACGAAGAAAAAGTTCTTGAAGGAAGTTAAAAGCGCTATTTCAATGAACATATGAGTGATAGCAAAGTAAAACAGCCTTATTGCTGATATGAAGAAAGTTTTAAAGATCTGAATAGAAGATCTAATCAGCCAGAACATTCCCTTAAGCCAAGGCCCGATCCAGAGCAATGTCTTAACACTCTTCAATTTTATGAAGGCTGAGAGAGGTGAGGAGGTTGCAGAAGACAAAATTGGAAGCCAGCAGAGGTTGGTTCATGACTTTCAAAGAAAGAAAGTATCACTATATTATAAAAGTGCAAGATAAAGCAGCAAGTGCTAAAGCAGAAACTGCCATAAATTATCCAGAAGATCATATGTAAGATCATTGTAAATGTGACTACACTAAGCAACAGATTTTCACAGTAGATCAAATGCTTTCTATTGGAAGAAGATACCATCTAGAACTTTCATAACTAGGAAGATCAAGGCTTGGCCTAAAGCTTTCAAAAGACAGGCTGACTCTCTTGTTAAAGTTGAAGCCAATGTTCACTTACAATTCAAAAAATCCTAGGTCACTAAAGAATGATCAGAAATCTATTCTGCCTGTGCTCAATAAATGGAAGACCAAATCCTGGGTGAAAGCACATCTGTTAATAGCATGGTTTACTGAATATTTTAAGGATCCTTTCAAGACCTACTGCTCAGAATAATAAGTTATTTTCAAAATATTACTGCTTATTGACAAAGTACCTCATCACCCAAAAGGTCTGATGGAGGTTTAAAAAGAGATAAACATTGTTTTCATACCTGGTAACACAACAACCATTCTGCAGGACATGGGTAAAAGAGTAATTTCAAATTTCAATTCTTATTATCTAAGAAGTACATTTCTTACCTAATGTAGATGATGGGGTGATGGATGCAGTGAACCACCACCATGGCACGTGTATACCTATGTTACAAAACTGCACGATCTGAACATGTACCCCAGAACTAAAAGTGTAATAAATAAAAATTTTTAAAAAAGAAGTACATTTCAGAATGTGATAGCTGCCATAGACAGTGATTCCTCTGATGGATCTTCGAGAAGTCAGCTGAAAACCCGGAAAGGACTCATCAGTCTAGATACCATTAAGAACATAAATGATTCATGAGAGGAGATAGAGATATTAACATTAACTGGAGTTTGGAAGAAGTTTATTTTAATGCCCATAGATGACTTTGAGGGGTTCATGACATCAGTGCAGGCAGTAATTTCAGATTTGGCCAAAATAGCAAGGTAATTAGAATTAGAAGTAAAGCCTAAAGGTATGAATATATTGCTGCAATTTCATAATAAAACTTGGAGAGAATGAGGTGTTTCTCCTTAAGGAAGAGCAAAGAAAGTGGCTTTTTTGAGATAGAACCCACCAGTGGTAAAGACGCTGTGAATACTATTGAAATGACAACAAAGGATTTAGAATATTACATACGCTTAGTTGATAAAAGTGTCAAAGTTTGAGATAATTGACTCCAATTTTGAAAGTTCTTTGGGTAAAATGCTATCAAAAGGCATCTGATGCTATAGAGAAATGTTCACGAAAGGAAGAGTTAATCAATGTGGCAAATCTCACTGTTGTCTTGTTGTAAGAAATTGCCAGACACCCCAACCTTGAGGAACCACTGCCATTCTAATCAGTCAGCAGACATCCACATTAAGGCAAGACCCTCCACCAGCATAAGGATTATAATTTGCTAAAGGCTTAGATGATACTTAGCACATTTTAGCAATAAAATATATTCTAATTAAGGTATGTAAACTTTTTAGACATAATGCAATTGAATTAATAACACTATAATACCATGTAAAACTTTTATGAGCACTGGGAAAGAAAAAAGATATGCTTGTGTAACTTGGTTTATTGCCTTATTGGCTTTATTTCAGTGGCTTGGGACCAAATCTGCAGTATGTCCCAGGGTATGCCTGCATGTGTAATTTGCCCATAGAAGGAAAATTCCTTGTTGATATGGCTTCCTTCTTGAAGGTTAAAAGGGCAGCCAACTTTAGCAAGTAGAGAGGAAATGATGAGACCTAGTAGTGCCAGTAGTATGGCCAGGCATTGTTACAAGTATTTTATGCAGTTGGCCTTTTGCATAAGTTTGTTCCACATCTGTAGATTCAACTGACTTCAGATTTCACATATTAGAAAAAAAAACCTATAAAAAGTAACTATACAATAATCATTAATACAAATAAAAATACATATAACAACTATTTACATATCATTTGCACTAAATTAGGTATTGTAAGTAATCAAGACATTATTTAAAGTATACGGGAGGATGTATGTAGGTTATAGGTAAAAACTATGCCATTTTCCACAGGGATCTTGAGCATCTATGGATTTTGATATCTGCAGTAGGGTCCTGGAACCAATCCCCCATAAATATCAAAGAATGACTAGCTATTAATTTATTTCACCCTTTCAACAATCTGGGCAGGGAGACAGATATTAAACTTTGCTCCAGTACACAAAACTAGGATGTAGAGAAACTCAGCCTCAAGAGCAGGCAGTTGGGCTCCAGTGTTCTCACACTGAACCTCCGTGCTATGTGCAGTGCCTCCCTGTTGCTCAGAAGGTTCTGGGCAACTTGTAGCAGTCACATGTCCTGGAGTAGATCAAGGGAAATTCATTAACACTCTGAATTTGTGATGCTGTAAATGCATAAGCAAATTCTGACTGTGCATATGAGACTTGTTCTCTTCCTGGGAGGTGACAGAATAGGGACAGAGAAATGAACTTTAGACAAGGGCTGCAGTGCCTATCTGGTGCTCTCCTTTGTGGTGAGTGCAGCAGGAAAAACATTTAAATTACTCTGATACAAAGGTAAGTGTAGGGCTCCTTAATTGTGGGGTGGTTGTATGTGTATAATTTTGCCTGGCTCAGAGATTAAGTCCTAATAGGCTTGCAGAAAGAATTAGACAACATCACTTTCTGGTATGCTTTTGGCAGAAGAACTTCTTTCAGAAAATGTTTAGGGTTTTACTATTATAATTGGCAAAAATATTTATTAACATTGAAAATGTTCTCAAGTATATCCTGTAAGTTACTGGGGTTCAGAACCTTTATTTAAAAAAAGAATTCATATTCAATCCATATGATAATTTGGAAATTAACAAACTTCTCTATATGGTAGAGATTCCACAATGGATTCTGGATTGGAGGAGATAATGTGGACCTCCCTAAAACAAATAACCACTATTGAAGAAGAACTGTAAAGTAATCCAGAGCAGTGGTCTTCAACTTTTTTGGCACCAGGGACAAGTTTCATAGAAGACAATTTTTCCATGGACAGATCGGGGAAGGGTTGGGGTTGGGCATGGTTTCAGGATGAAACTGTTCCACCTCCTATCATCAGACAGTGAAATCTCATACGGAGCATGCAACTGAGATCCCTCACATGTGCAGCTCACAATAGGGTTTGCGCTCCTATTAGAATCTGATGATGCAGCTGCTGATCTGACAGGAGATGGAGCTCAAGCAGTAATGCTCCCCTGCCCACCGTTCACCTCCTGCTATGTGGCCCAGTTTCAAACATGTCACAGACCAGAACCAGTCCATGGCCTGGGGCTGGGGGACCCCTAATTTGAGCTGGCTATGACCTCTCAGCACAGTCACACCTGCAAGACTTGTGTGTCTGGGAGAGCCAAAGACGAGGCATAGATGAAAAGTGCTATTCCTCACCCAATAGCACTAAAAATTTTATTTTAAAGTGGCACCGCTCAATAATGATAGCCCCTGGCCACATTTTGCTACTTAAATTTAAATAAACAAAACTTGAATAAAATTTTTAAAGTTAATTTCTCAGTGTCACTAGCCACATTTCAAGTGCTCAAAAGCTTCATGTGACTAGTCCCTACCACATTGCCAGCATGAGTAAACATTCCCGTTATTGAAGAATATCATATTGTACAATATTACTTAAAGAATAATAACTTGTTCACTACATGAAAGATAAAAGGAATGGGGTTACTAGGGAAGGTTAGCACTAGCAGAGCAACTGAGTTCAATGAAAACAAAGAAAAAAAGCAATACAAATCTAGAAGTAGAAGAATTGAAGAGCAGCACCATTTATTTTATGTGGCCTAGTACCTGATAATCAAGTGGGTAGTAGTTTCAAGGTATGTCCTGGAAAATTGCTGTGATATGACCTGTTTACCCTCATCAGCAAGCAAAGCCTGGAATGTATCAGAGATAGACAGAAGGACAGATAAATAGTTGTAGATAAAGAATTACCTATGCATGAAGCTCTCCGATGTGAAAAATCATGGAAGTAGGCTATTACAATGATTAACGTATTCTGAGTCATACAAATTTACATATTACACATGGATTACACATTTTCTTTTTTAAATAAAAATGTTTCCTTGTTTCTTTCTGATTATATAAATAATTCATGCTTTTTATAAATACTTCAAACAATATAGCAAAATGTAAGAGGAAAGTCAAAAATCACTTGAAAATTTCAATTACTAGAGATAACCAACAATAACCTTTTCAAAAGAGAGAAATAAATATATGCATATATACTCATTTTTTAAAATCTTTAACAAGTTTGCCTTTTGTCTTGGCATTTCTGATACAGTATTTTTTTTATCGTCTTTTTTTTTTGTGTGTGTGTGTGTGGTGTCTGCTTGCTCTTTCCACTAACCTGCATTCTCTCTTTGTTCCTACACTCAAGTGAAAATTTTTACATAAGTATTTCTCTTATCTGTGTTTTAAATTGGGTTTATATTACATACACCTTACTGCAATTTGATTTTCTCACCTAGAGTCATATTATAAAATCTTCTCAGGACAGCTCGTACACATTTAACTCATCCTTGCAAAGACCTCGCATTTCAGTGGGATGAATGCTCCATAATTTTGTCAACAGCATCGCTAATTACTAATGCTTTTGCTCATTTCTAGATTTATCCTCATACAATTGTATTGTAGCATTAGTGTTAGTAACCCTCGTCCTAGATTTTTACCATTCCAATAAATAAATGTAAGTAAACTTGTAGATTTCCTGGAATCTTCTTATTGTGTTACAGCATGTTTGTTTTTGATATAAATAAGCATTGCCATATTATATTCCAAAAAAAAAGCTCTGTGAATTCACCTTTCACCTGTTATGAACACATGTGTGTGTTCACCCTTTGTCCCTACTGGTGCCAGTGCTAATTATTATTTTATTTTTCATAGTCTGTACAGAGTTACCCTGTTATTATTTTAATACAATTAAAATTTATAATTTAATTTATAATGTCTACTAATGTGTATCACAATATTTTTGTGTTTAGTGTGTATTTGGTTGTCTCTTCCATATGTAGTCTGTCAAAGAGCCTCTGCAGACTTTTCTGTAAGGCTTTCTTTCTCATATGAACATGCAGGAACTCTTTGCAATAGGGTTGTGCTAGCGAACAACTCTTGAGAGCCTAACCCTGCTTCTGTTCACATTATAGTCTCTAGGGGTTTACAACACAATGTAATTTATACACACTGAAATCATAAAATAGGGTAGCCGTAATGACTATTAGAGATAACATAAATATTGTACATATGTCAAATATGTACATTGCAAATACTTTCCCAAACCATAGTTTTCCTTTGACTATACTTACAACATGTCTTGCCTATAATTTTATGTTTATTAGAACACATATTTTGATAGTTTCATTAGAGTCAATAATTTTCCTAACATGTTTTAAGAGATTGCCTAATCTCTAGTTTATTTATTTGGTATCCTAAAAATAATTTTCCTAACATGTTTTAAGAGATTGCCTAATCTCTAGTTTATTTATTTGGTATCCTAAAATTTTCCAGCATTTTTTGATTTTAGTTTATACTGAAATGTTTAATTAATCTGGAATATATTTTTATATGGTGTATAGTAGGCTTTCATATAAATTTCTTTCAAACAAATAGTCACTTGTGCCAGCCATAAGTATTAAATTACCCAATATTTTTCTACCTAATTGTAATATCTTCTTTTTCACATATTAAAATTTATATATTCTGAAATCTATTTCTGAACTCTGTTCTTTTCACTCACCTTTGGCTAAGTTTATGCCAACAGCATACTGACTTGATTACAGGGGCTTGAATTTTTTTCATATGTGGTAAGGCATATCTCTGCTCAACAGTCTTCCATTTGCATAAATTACATTGTTAATACTAGATATTTACTCCTGAACACATACTCAACAGCTTACTTTGTCAAATTGAAACAGACTATTTAGAATATGATTAGAATTTAAAGTGTGTATTAATTTTTCTTGTGTTTTCATTTTATTTTTATTGAGACCATGATATGTATTAGGGTATTTTCCCTTTTACATTTATTCAATTTTAATTCAGTTACAACTTATTTATACAATTTATTTTATACATCTTAAGTTTAAGCTAAAAATGTAATATTATAAACAGTTTTCTTAAGATTAAGAATCACTATACTTTGAAAATAACTTTTAATTGTAAAATTTAAAAAGTAAGTTGAAGACTATATATCAATACATAAGTTTTTAAAAGACTAACATACAAAATATATAAAACTAAAAGAAGAAAAAGACATCCAAATTTACAAAAAAGTGGGCAAATTCAAACACAAAATAAGGATATAAAAATGCTTCTAGTAACCCTGAGTGTTCCCTGTGCTCGCTATAAATCAATATCCTGAAACACATCACACTTCCACTTCTATCAACATAGATTAATTCTACCTACATTTGAACTTTACATAAGTGGAATCATCGGTTTGTCCTCTTTTTGTCTCTGAATTCTTTCTTTCAACGTTGGATTTCTGATGGGTGCATAGCTATTCATAACCACTAATGGGCTATTGAGAATGCTGAGTTCTCTTTGTTCTCCTGTAGTTCTCTTTGTCTCTTTTCTTTGAGTGCATTTGAAATTTGCTGTTTACTTTTGGTGTATCTAGGTGTGAATACATATGTGTGTGGGAGGGTGAGGGCATTTATCTTCTTTGAGTCTTATGAATCTGTGGCTTGTCATCTGTGATTGCTTTTCAAAATTTCAGCTATTTTCTCTTTGAATATTGCTTCTGTCTCATTCTCTCTTTCTGCTGCTTCTGGAACTACACTCAAGGTATATTAGACAATTGATATTGTCCCACAGCACCTGGCTGTTCTGGTCTTTTTTTTTTTTTTTTTTAACCTTCTTTTATTATCTTTCTTTGCTAGTTTGAATGATTACTATTAACATTTTTGACATCACTGATATTTCATTGAAGGAATTCTTAATTTCTGACATTATTATTTTCATTTTTTGCCTTTACTGTTTGGCAACTGCTTATACTTTCCATTTTCTGCTTATAATCCTCATTTCATTAGGTATAGTATATTTTCTAAAGAATTTCAGGTGACTTGGTTACCTTGCAATCTAAGCTCTGTTTTTTAAAAAGTTAATTGTGTACACTATTCTGCTGTTTTTCATTGTTAGAGTAGGAATGTCACTGTTTTCAGCATTCTCTATTTCACATTGAAACCGAATTATGCTGTGTATTTATTTTCAGTGAATACTGCCAAAAAGTTTTACAAAATCCTTAAACAAATTTAAACTCCCACCAGCACTGTAATAAGGAAACACACTCTTAATTGAGTAAACAGTAATTGCTAGTCTTACCATGTCTTTCAATTCAAGTTTTAATGAAATTGCATTATTAAATTTATCATGTTCTCTATACATTTCTAACAACCTTTGCTTAGCCCATTTATGCCGGGGGTTGCAAATTTTTTTTGTGTAAAAAATCAGACCTTGGCAATGACCTTGAGTAGTAGGTTATAAATAACTCCCACATGCTTAGCATTCCAATAATGGAACTCTAGGCATAGATGGATTAATAATTTACATACTTATCTCCTCTGTTGTTTGATATGTTCATATTTGTATTTATTTTATTCATCATTATATCACCATGTGTCCTTAAAATATCCAGCTTTACTCTGTTATGTACTTATAACATTAAATTCTTCTCTGTGTTCATAGGACTGATGTTACTTGGCTTGTCCTTTATTTCCAATTTATTCATTCCATCAACAATCATTCATTGGCAAATAACATGAGCCACTCCACTATTCTAGGTATCCTCCACTGGGGATAAACAAATCTGTAAACTAATGTCTCCTTCCATGTGGAGTGTATATTCAAGAGAAGATATATGAGCTGACTCTTTATAGGCTCACTGCATCTACTATGTTGATGTTAGAAAAACACAGGACAAAGGTAGGAGCAGGGGAATACATTAGGAAATTATGTCAATATTCTGAGCAAGATATCAAGGTGGTTAGGAATACAGAGGCACAGAGGTAAAGAGCCATAGGTAGCAATAGCAGTGAAGATATTGAAAGAGACTGTGAAGCAGATGTTTTGCAGTATATATATGTGTTTTGGGAGCAGATTATTATTATTATTTACTTACTATTTTTAGTTGTGGAACACATGTGCCAATCATGCAGGTATTTTACATAGGTATACATGTGCCATGGTGGTTCGAGGCACTCATCAACTTGTCATCTAGGTTTTAAGCCCCATATGCATTAGGTATTTGTCCTAATGTTCTCCCTTTCCTTGACCACCACCCTCCAACAGGCCCCAGTGGATGACGGTTCCCTCCCTGTGTCCATGTGTTCCCATTGTTCAACTCCCATTTATGAGTGAGAATATATGGTGTTTGGTTTTCTGTTCCTGTGTTAGTTTGCTGAGAATAATGGTTTCCAGCTTCATTCATGTTCCTGCAAAGGACATAAACTCATTCTTTTTTTTTTTCTTTCTTTCTTTTGAGACCCAGTTTCACTCTGTTGCCCATGCTGGAGTGCAATAGGACAATCTTGGCTCACTGCAACTTCCATGTTCTGGGTTCAAGCGATTCTCCTGCCTCAGCCTCCTGAGTAGCTGGGATTACAGGCATGCACCACCATGCCCAGTTAACTTTGTATTTTTAGTAGAGATGGGGTTTCACCATGTAACTCCTGATCTCAGGTGATCCGTCTGCCTCGGCCTCCCAAAGTGCTGGGATTACAGGCATAAGCCACCATGCTCAGCTGAACTCATACTTTTATATGGCTGCATAGTATTCCATGTTGTATATGTGTCACATTTTCTTCATTCAGTCTATCATTGATGGGCATTTGGGTTGATTATCAGAAGATGAATTTTAAACATCTGAGTTTGACATATCTACCTACTTATCAGCCAAGTGATGTAATCAAGTAGGTAGCTGAATACATAAGTCTTCAGTTAGAAGGAAGGTTTCAGGTTATAGCTACTACTTTGAGAAAAATTAGCATATAAATAGTATTTGAAGCCTTGAGACTAGTTTACATCATTACTGGAATAATACGGATGAAGAAGAGAAGCAGTTCAAGCACTGATACTTAGGTCAGCCTAAGCACAAGGGATTGGGGCCTGTGAGGTAATTTCATCTATCACTTTCCTAAGGCTTGCTGGTTTCATATAGCTGCCATTAATCCCAAATTGCCCCTTGTTAATTTACAATTTTTACTTTTCCATAAATTATCACTTTCTTTCCTCTGACCATGGCTTAAGACTCATATCATTCAACCTAATGGAAATGAATTTTTAGCATCTCAATTTTATCTCTACTTCATCTAATACCCCAAAAATGAGACTTTCAGAGCAGTCAACATCTCACACACCTCTACCAGATGACACCTTTGGAAAGCATTGATTCTTCCATCCATCTCTCTCCTTCCCCAACTCCTATGTTTTACAGGGTTGTGTGGTACTTAAACTTTCATTAAAAACATCTCCTTTCTGTTAGAAAAGCCCTTATTCCACAATTTTATTGGGTAATCTTTCATGATCCACTAGATTAATTTTCAATTATGAGCAGAAGTCCATGGCACCATATAATGAGGTGGTCTTCTCACTGTCCTTTGCTCTCGTCCCACTACAACCCCTTATCTTGAAGTTTCTGCCCCAGATCACTTCCACAAGAGACTTTTCTCAAGTACTTTCATCAGATAGAATACATGAATGATACATTCTATAATTTTCTGTATTGTCTCAAAGTACTTTTTTTCTCCCTGACACATGAATACTATCTTAACTGGGCATAGGACCCTCTGGTTACAGGATTTGTAGATGTCATTACATTGTTCTCCAGCCTCCAATGTTGCTCAGGAGAACCCCAAATGCTGGTTTATTTTCCCTTTGTAAGGAATTTGTGCCTCCACTCCGTGCTTATGTTTTTCTCTTTGTCCTTGTCATTCATGAAGTTTATTGGATATGCCACGTGTGTGACTTTTCTCATCACTACTGCCTGGATCTCCGACAGCTCTCTCAGTCTGTAGAAGCAGGTATTTTCTCCATCACAGATGAATTATCTTCTATTATTTAATTATTGTCTCTCATCCATCTGTTCCATTTTATCTTTCTGGAATGCCTATCAATCTATTTTATTATTAAAGGTTTCCTGGATTTTTCCTACCCCATTTTTATTGTCCTTTATGGTTTTTGTCACCTTGTATTTTTGTCCTTGATGTCCTAGGTCTTGAATTTTGCCTTCAATGTGATTGTCTCTACTTCCAAATATTATACTTGTTTAATGAAGAAAAATTCTACATGTGTGTGCTTCTGTGTGCATGTGCACATTTCTACTGCTTTTGTGTTTCTTCAATTCCTTCTATTATTTATTGAAGTTTTCACCTCATTCCTCTATGAGCTATATTTCAGTGAGACTACGTTTTGCATCCTGTGACTGAACTTCCTTTGTTGGCCTATTGGACTCTATGGTAAGTTGAATAATGTCCTCCAAAGATGCCCACATCCTAATCCCAGGGATCTGTGAATATGTTGCCTTACATGGCAAAAGACACTTTGCATATGTGATTAAGTTCAAGATCCTGGATCATCTAAATATGCCTGATGATTATCAAAGTTCTTATATGAAGGATGCGGGAGGAGGTAGTCAGGGATGATGATGTGACAACAGAAGTGGAGGGAGAGGTGGTGTGAGGACAGAAGCAAAGGGATTAGGTTGGAAGGCATGGAGGGAGAGAAAGAAAGAAAGAGAGAGAGATACTAGTGGGTGCCCCATGGCTGGCTAGCTTTGAAAATGAAGGAGGGTGTCATGAATCAAAAAATGCAGGTGGCATCAAGAAGCTGGAAAGAGCAAGGAAACAGATTCTCCCCTAGAGGCTCCAGAAGTGTAGTTCTGCTCTCTTCTTGGTTTTAGCCCTATAAGACCCATCTCAGACTTCTAAGTTTTAGAATTGTAAAATGATAACATTGCATCGTTTTATCATATAATTCATGATAATTTGTTCCAGAAGCCATAGGAAACTGATACACACCATTTCAAACATGCAGCAATTTCCTTTTTTTCTCAAGGCATTGGGGCTCAGGTGTGGATTTGTGTTTACATTGAAGGTCAGCAGTCGCAAAGGTTAAAAAAAGAGTGATGTAAAGTAGGTAAGACATCAGTCCATGTTGGGGACAATGAAGGAAGCGGCTCTGCATGAGCCCTCTGTACATTTTCAGTCTCAAATGAATACAGTAACCTGTCCATGATTCCACTATTTTTTATTCTCTTGATATTAGGAGAAGCTCAGCTTGCTAACATGGGGCCAATACTGATCTTCTCTGTGGAGTTTTAAAAGTCTCTGCTATATAAACCCTGCCAAGAATCTGCAAATTATTAGTTGTTGACCTTGGTCTTTGATTCAGTTCTTTACAAGTTTGCCCAACTGTCAGGAGAAGCTGCCTCAAGCTATTTTCTCCTGGGATTCCAATAATATTCCAGACCTAATTTCAGAGGGTTATGCATTACTTGTAGCAGCTCAGAGGAAGCAAATGACTTGGAATTGGGATTAGAAGAGAAGCAATATTTGTTTTTTGTAGAAAAGCAAATTATAATATTGATATAATGATAAAATAATAATTAAAATGAGGAAATAATAGGATGTGAACAGAAAGTCAGATCAATTTAACCAACTAGAAATCCAGAAGCAGGCAAAATTCACAAGAGAATTTAAGGGACACTTCAAACCAGTGGGGGATAAAAATAAGTGATCCATAATGCCACCTCACACCATAAAAACTAAATATTTGAATATATAAAAGAAATGAATCTTACAAAAGGTGACAGAAAATTTGGGAAAATTATATAAAGTGTTAGGGCAAAGAAAGTTTTTCTATGTTTAATACAGTATTCAAAGGCCAGAAAAGAAAACAGCGATAAGGTTGACTAGTTTTTTAATAAGAAACATGTAAGGCAAAAAAGTCACCATAATCTGTGTCTAATATAGAAAGGGCTTCCACACATTATTAGGGAGAAATACTAACAATATAACCAAAAAAATGGTAATGGATATGAAATGACAGCTCACAATATGAGTAAATGAACTTTAAATGATGAAAGTATATATCCAAAGGATTATAAATCCTTCTATTATAAGGACACATGCACACGAATGTTCATTGCAGCACTGTTTACAATAGCAAAGATTTGGAACCAACCCAAATGCCCATTGATGATAGACTGGACAGGGAAAATGTGACACATATACACCATGGACTACTATGCAGCCATAAAAAATGATGAGTTCGTGTCCTCTGCAGTAATGTGGATGAGCCTGGAAACTACCATACTCAGCAAATCGACACAAGAACAGAAAATCAAACACCACATGTTCTCACTCATAGGCAGTTGTTGAACAATGAGAACACATGGACACAGGGAGGGGAGCATCACACACTGGGGTCTGTTGGGGGGGAACTAGGGGAGGAACAGCAGGGGGTGGGGAGTTGGGGAGGGATAACATGGGGAGAAATGTCAGATATAGGTGATAGGGAGGAAGGCAGAAAACCACATTGCCATGTACGTACCTATGCAACAATCTTGCATGTTCTTCACATGTACCCCAAAACCTAAAAAAAATAAAAATATATATATAATTAAATAAATAAATGATAAAAGATGACCAAGCTAATGCTAATAAATTAAATTAATATTAAATTATAACAAATATCCTTTTTACCTACTAGATTGCCAATTATTTTTAGAAGTTAGTAATGTCTGTTTTGGCTATTGTATGTAGCATAGTCATCATCAGCATTTCTGATGGGTTTCTAAATGTGTGATACTAATATATAGGAAGTTAAGATTTATTTGTCTTTGTATTTAGAATGTTGAAAGCATTTCATAACATAGTACAAGGCCAATTATACTTAAATAATGAACAAATTTAACTAGAGATTATCTTGCTGAGAATATTTACTATCCTTTATTTACTAAGGGAGAAACTATTATACACTTACAGAAAATTAATGAACAACTGAAACAATAGCTATGCCAATTAACTCCTAATCAAAAATTTAATTAATTATACACAGTTATTCCAGTGAATTATAGCTAATCAAGACATTACTGTAGGTACCCTTTTGTTTTGAGAAAGATCAGATCAAATTACCTCAATGCAAAGTACATTTTTTTATAATTCATTATTCTGACAAAGTAATTTTGTTTTCTTCAATGTAGAGATTTTCTTCTGCTAGCCATGCATTTCCAGAATTGTATAGACAGTCACACCCACCATCAAGAAGGCATATCAACTAACAAATAGATTGTAAACAATAAAGTATAGACAGCATACTACAAATTTATTAGAAATAATAATTATTTATTAACTTGAAGAAAGTCTTCTCCTTTCATGATCACCATTCAAACTCCAGTAAATTATACCAACAAATAATATCTGAAATTTCCAGGTATTTAAAAATTCAATATATTGACATATCTGTAGAATGGAATTTCAATCAATATTACAGAACATTAATACATATAATTAAATGTTGTTAAAAGATAATTTTTAATGAGCTGAGCATATAATAAGAATCAAATAAAAACTTAAATTCTTACACTAACAAGTGGATATATTTCAATAATAAAAAATTTGTAAGCATATTTTACTTTCCAAATGTTTCACTGAGAACTTTAATTTCAATTGAAACTCTGAATATCTATTGACCCTGATCTTTGATTCAGTTCTCTACATGTTTGCCCAACTGTCAGGAGAAGCTGCCTATAAAAAACAATATGTAAAGATTATGAATTTCTACAATTTTAATATACTTGTAAAAATATCTTTCCAATGTAAAGTTCAATCTTAGATTAATTATATATATATATATCTCCATATTAATGGAAAATCCTGGACATTCAGATGTAATTAAAATCAATTGAAGGAATTATAGACTATTTTGTTTCTAATTAACTTAAAGTAAAAATAACAATAATGATATGAAGGCATTTATTTATTTTATGGTAGATATGCTCTTATGAAAATTAGTGAGAGAATATATGGCATATTAAGATTTTTTTCTAAATATGATAGTAATAACAGAAAATGAATGAATGAATCTTCTGTCTTAATGCATCCAGTTGATAGGCAAACACCTACATTAAATGCAAAGCACTTCTGTCATTGATATGCTTATCATTTTCTCCTGAATGACCTTGAAGCTTAATGAAATTCACATGAAAGATTTTACTATGCGTGTTTAAAGAAAGCAGTTAAAAAGATTCAGATAACTTTATAAAATTGAATTTCATTTTATTAAAAAATTCCTCTGTTCTCATTTATTGAGAAAGTAAACTGCTCCAATTCAAAAGCAGTTTACAAGCAACTTTCATGGTGTATCTTTGTTGTCACATGGTAATGTTCCCTAGATTGACAAGCGGTGCAATGGTCTTTGAGGACTGATTTCTAAGGATGTTAAGAGCAAGAACTTCATTCTTTTAAAATATTTTCTTATATACATGCTTCAAAACAAAGTCAACCATTGAACCAACTATTTAAGAAAGACGGTCTCAGTGTTGACAATGGGAAACACTACAAAGAACATTAATCTAGCTTCTTGTTTACATTTGACAAAAGTAGAAGTACATAGTTGTAGAAAAATGTGAAAAGCCTGGGCTCTGTTCAGCAAGGTAAATCTACATAAAGTCACTGGTGACTAAGATAAAAGGAATCTTTAGAGTGTCATATGCTGACATTTAGAAAATTTAAATGACATGTATTAAATCTATTAATATCGGAAACTTTCTATGAGCTTTTAGAACATTTACAGACTTCTCTATATATAACATAAAAACATGAGTCCTTTGGGTTAGTAAAAGCTTTAGGCATAACAATATGCATAAGACAGGTTTGACTGACTTTTCAGCCTCTCTGCCCCCACCCTCAAGCAAATCTCCTGGGGCACCATTTCCAGTTATAATTCTCATCAAAAGATGAGGCCACTTTCTTTCTAAGAAGAATATGTGTATTTATTCAGAAAAGAAAGCTGCAAGTGTAGACCTGAATTTAGCTTTATCCTCTCCTAAAAGTACAGAAAATGCAAACAAAGAGAATTGTGAACTTACATTAATCAGGTGCTATTTATTGCACAACACAGAACATCTCTAGAATCATTTTATATGATTTATCTACTTGTGATACTAGAAGTGTTAGAATCCACAGGACTTCTTATGTTTCACGATGCATAGTGTAGAAAAAGCACACAGTATTTCCGTGCTTAGCCATACTGGAGCCTGAGGCAAAGACAAATCAGTTAATACTGATCTATCTATATTTAAAATTTGGATGTTTTGTTCATCATGATTTTGGAATTAATTCTTGTTTTCAAAAATGTATTGCATTAAAAATAGATTAAATGGCATGACATCAAAATAAAAACTTTTGTGCATCAAAGAACACCAATAATACAGTGAAACAGCAACCACGAAATGGAAGAAAATATTCAAAAAACATATATCTGATAAAGGGTTAATATCCATAATATATTTTAAAACTCCTACATCACAAAAAACAAACCAAACAACCCAATTAAAACATGAACCAAGGAACTGAATAGACATTTCTCCAAAGAGGATATCCAAATGGCCAATAAAAGCATGAGAGGATGCTCAGCAGTACTAGTCATTAGGAACATGCAAATTAAAATCACAATGAGGTACCACTTCATACCATTACAATGGCTAAAATCAAGCAGAAAATAACAAATTACATTGAGAATGTAGAGAAACTGGAAGACTTGTGCCCTGCTAGTGGGAAAGTAAAGTGGTGCAGCCTCAATAGAAAACAGTATGATGTTTCCTCAAAAATTAAACAGAATTACCATATGATCCAGCAACTCCACTTTGGGTTTATACCCAAAAATAGTGAAAACAGGAACTTGAACAAGTATTTGTACACTCAAGTTCATAGCAGCATTATTCACAATAGCCAAAACATGGAAGCCATCCAAGTATCCATCAATGGGTAAATGGATAAACAAAATGTGGTATATACATCCAAGGAATTATTCAGCCTTAGGAAAAATAAGGAAAATTTTTATTGCATTTTAGGTTTTGGGGTACATGTGAAGAAAATAAGGAAATTCTAATGTGTGCTACAGCATGGATGAACCTTGAAGACATTTTACTAAGTGAAAAACGCTAGTCATGAAATGACAAATACTGTATTATTATACTTATATGAGTTTCTTAGAGTAGTTAAATTCATAGATACAGTGAAATGGTGGGCGTTGGGAGCTGGGAGAAGGAATGAATGGGGCAAATTGTTTAAACTATACAGAGTTTTGGTTTGGGAAGACAAAAATGTTGCACAATAACACGAATTACTTAATGCCACTGAAGGGTACACTTAAAAATGGATAAGACAGTAATGTGTATGTTATGAATACTTTGAAAATATTGCATGTAAATATTATTTAATTCAATTATTGGCACTACCTCTCCTTCAACTCACTTAAAGTTTGTACCTGAGAGTGCTTTACTAACCTCACCCTTGCCCTGGCCCTGGATAATTTCTGTGGTTTGGGGGATCATAGATGCTATGATCTGAATGTTTGTGTCACCCCATCTTCAAATTCATATGTTGAAACCTAATCCTCAATGCAGAGTCTTGAGATGATTAGGTCATGAAGGCAGAGTCCTCCTGAAAGAGATTAATGCTTTTATAAAAGTGGGCTGAGGGAGCTTGTTTCTCCCTTGCACCCTGTCAGGATGCAGTGAAAAGGCACTGTCTAGGAAGAATGGGTCCTCACTGGATACTGAATCCACTGGTGTCTTGATCTGGGACTTCTCATCCTCCAGAATGGTAAGAAATAATTTTCTAACCCAATGTAGAGCACATTTTTATTACAGCAGTCTAAGTGGACTAAGACAGTAGAGTACAGCATAAAATAAAATGTTTTCTTCCTTTCCCCTTCTCCCCACCCTCAAACTCCTCGAGTTTGTTCTTTTGTAAAACAGATTAAAACATACTTCAGTTACTAGTTGAGAACCTTATGTTGTGCTATCGTTTTAAGACTAAAATTTTGAAAGCTATAAAGGAGAGCTGAATAGAGAAATCAAACTCCATAAAGAATTGAAATCTCATAAATGGATCCCTGTTACCTAGAGCAAAACATAAATTTAAGAGGGATTCATTTGTGAGATTTCAATTCTTTATGGAGTTTTATTTCTCTATTCATCTCTCCTTCATAGCTTTCAAAATTTTAGTCTTAAAATTATTTTAGTAGAAATACATATTAAAAGTAGTGTTTTGAAAGTTTGTCTCAAAAGCTTTGAGAAATTTCACTTTTTAAAAAGACATTGGTTAGATCCTGGCATGGTTAATCTTAGCATATTTGATCACTCTACCAACAAAGGAGAACATTTTAAAACTGGCTCTATTTTTTTGCTAAAAAAAAATATCATCACATATAAGGGGGAAATAATGTTCAAACGATATGTTGATAAATATATTACGTAAAATGCATATGAGGAGCTCTGTATTAAAAACAGAAAATAAAAATTAACTAATGTTTCAAAGTATATACTTCCTTCATTTTTTATGTTTGAATATTCATTAATGTCTGCGTGTGTAAACTGAATTTGAGAGTATAGGATTTTTTCAGTATCCTCAGTGAAAATAATACCACTAACTCCCTGAATTGTAAAATCAAGACTCTCAAAGCCAAATTAGTCCCAGGTATAACATTCACACTAATCCAATTTTTAAATGCAGCTATCAAAAAACAAGTTGCAATTTACACAGCAAGTTGCAATTTATACAGCACTAAGTATCTCTTCTTACTTTGACAGTTATCTTCATAGACCATAGATCTTCGAAAAACACCAAGGGTTTTCATAATAATGGTGAAGAAAGAATCAACTTGGGTAAAATTAAGTAGTTTGTCTTTTTAACCCTACTATATCCCAATTGTCTAGCATTACACTGTCCAGAATACAGCCTGCCTGAATTGTATTGATTTTTCTTTCCTATATTCATTTAACAAGTGTATACTTTTGACAACTACTGTGTGTCAGGCACTGCTCTGAATACTGAAGATACGAACAAAAATCCTCTCATAGAAATATTCCAGTGCCAGAAAAAAAAACATATCCATTAAATACAATATCTCAGACCTATGGAATTATAACTTGTCTGGTATAACTTACTGGAAAACTCTAAGTGTCATGAAAATGAATATAGGGGCTCAGAACCTCAAGGAAGTGTTTGTTATCTTAGCATATGGCTTTACCTGGAGCTTGGAGATGTGTAAGAGTTAGCTTAGGTGCATGATGAAGGAAATCCATGCATTCCAAGCACAGGGAACAGGATTTGCAAGGGTCCTGCACAGTAAAGAAGAAGAAGAAGAAAAAAAGAATCAAATGAGGTCTCTTTGTGGGATAGGAAGGAAGAGATTAGTGACAGTGAAGCTAGAGAATCCAGACACATTGACCTGTAAGGATGACTGTATTCAAGAGCTCATATCCTCAGGCTAAGGACAGTCGAACTTGGCACACAGATTCTATTTGTCTTCACACAGATAAAGGGAAATGGTGCTGTCCCTCTTGCAAATTAACTTTCTCATTGCCCAGAATTTCTATAACCTTAAATTCCCTAACAGCTAATCTACTGCCCTTCTTTCTCCCTGACTTGAGATATAATTGAAGAGCTTGTCCAAAGTTTTCCTGTCTTTTCTTCAATGTCCTGAATGCATATATTGAATATGTCAGATACAGGAAAAAAAAAAAAGCTGAGATGGGGGTGGTGGTGGAGGACATATGAGAAATAGGAAACTTTATTTTCAACTCTGACAAGTGAAGTGAGCATAGGAGAGTTAGAAAATCTATGTTTCATAAAGTGCAAACAAAGTATCGAAAATGAGTATACTATGTCAGGATTTTTTTTTAGATTAACCATAAATGCTGAAGAATTTGAGAAGCAAGAGATGAAACACATTACAGATCAAGAACATCTTTTAAAGTCTTTTTCTTGGTTGTCATTTTCTAACATGCAAATGGTTCAGTATCAACCCTAAGTATTCACAATTGCCATGCTTACATATTTTTTACCACCGGGGACAAATAATACTTTTTTTTTTTTTTAATTTTGAGCTTCAGTTTCCATATCTGAAACCTAGATGATTACACACTGTAGTGCCTTTGGTTAGATGTTGATAATATGTCTGCATACAAATACATACATACACACACACACAAATAAATAGATCACTGGTTGCAAATTACAAGTAGGGACTCTAGAAAAGATGGAGTTATGTGACTTGCCAATGTACATTCATATATTTAAAAAAATTGAACTAAAATTTTTGTACCATATAAATCATGACTTAGTGTATCTTTTATGAAAAAGTGGGAAAAGTGAAGTTCTTGATTGTGGAAGTGAGAAGTATTGGTTTGGTTTCACTCCTTTTTTTATGATGTAGTTCTATCACTGGTAACACAAGCAACCCAACTGTTTTAGGCATATTTTCATAAATTCAGGATATTAAGCGGGGATTAAGAGGGATTTTCTGATGACTGCTGATGTTCTCAGCCAGAAGTTAAGGGACTCTCATACTTTTCTTTCTATGTTTCCCATCTTCTTATCATGCTACTGCTCTACAACCAATGCACCTTCTTTCCCTTATGGTCACATCTTTCACCTCTTTTTCCCATTTGTAACCTTTCTATGTCCTTTTATGTTCTATCCCTCCGGTAAGAAATTAAATATTTTTTTTTTTCTTTTTGAGACAGTCTCGCTCTGTCGCCACGCTGGAGTGCAGAGGCAATCTTGGCTCACTGCAATCTCTGCCTCCCATGTTCAAGCGATTCTCCTGCCTCAGTCTCAGGAGTAGCTGGGATTACAGGTGCATGCTACCATGCCCAGCTAATTTTTGTATTCATAGTAGAGACATGGTTTCACCATGTTGGCCTGGGTGGTCTTGATCTCTTGACCTTGTGATCCACTCATCTCAGTCTCCCAAAGTGCTGGGATTACAGGTTTGAGCCACCATGTCTGGCCAGAAATTAAACAGTATTTTTAAATAAATTCAATCAATTCAATGCAGTTATACATTCTTGTATTCTACATAAAAATAGTTTTTTTGTATTTCTAACAATGACCTCTTAAAACATTAAGTTACCTTTACTCTCTATGTTTAATATCATTTTCCTTCTGATTCAGTGACTATTAACAAAGAAATAGGCTACCTACCTTCTTTACGTATTCACAATTTTAATTCACCTTACACATTTTAAAATTTCTGTGAATCAGGATTTAGGCTGTGGGTGCAAACATAATCATTGAAACAGGTGATGTTTACAGATAATAGGCATTATATAATATTCACTTCTTTACTATGATGATGAAATCAATTCCAGGTTTCATCTTTTCTCCATCTAATGTCTGTGACTATGATGTTTGCTGCATCTAGAGTCAATATCATTCTCAGCATCAAATGTGTTTCTCTAGTAAGAGTGAATACAGGCATCATAATGTGGATAGCAGTGCTCAGTGAACACTGCCAACTCTGAACACTGGAGAAGAGAAGCATATTGGGTGCAAGTGTGTGGCGAAATGGGGAGGAGAGACAAGAACAGGTGCATTCCCTCAGAGAAATTTAGAAAAAGCATGTCATTTTAAGACTTGTTCAAACTATAGGGGTGGGGTGGGGAACACATGGGTGCACGTGTGTATGTATATACGTATGTATGTATATATGAGTTAGATACATATGTATACATGTGTGTATGTATACATGTATATATGTGCTAAATACATATGTATATATGTGTGTGCCTGTATGTGTGTGTATACAGAAAAAATTGTATGTAAAACACGATCGAAGCTATCTGTATCAGATAGGTATTTCCCTACGTTAGAGGCAGGCCACCTCCGGAGTAGGGGACTGTAATTCTGGAGAAATACATGTGTTGCCAGAGTTCTGGCTTTAAAATTCCATGTGATTCAGATTTTGAGTAAAATTCTTACTACCTCACTGGCACAGATGCCATCAGAGACGGTCATATCTTCATGTCCACCACTCAGCTAACCAGTAAAGCACTTTACTGCCTTTTGGAGATTATCTGTGGATTCTTCCATTCAATAGGGTCTTAAATTCAATTATGAGTGGCCGCTTTTCTCAGGAATAAGACGGTATTTCCTGAGTACAGAGGGAGTTAAAGGTCCAGACATGGAGATTTCCCTTTTTCCTTCTTTGAAAATGGTATTATGCTGGGGCAAGAGAACTACAACATGCTGAAAAGATACATATATAAATAAATACATTTTTTTTCTCCCCACCTTCTCCCATTTTCTCATCTCACCTGTTCCCTGTCTGACCTCTTGGGGGCTTACTCGGGATATCAAGGAAAATGTAAAGTATGTAAAACCAGCTTTTTAAGTAGTAGTATTTGTACACTTAACAGTGAATTTCTGAGAAAAGACCGAGAAGACTAAGGAATGCATATCTAATGGCTAAATTTCAGGGAAATTGGAAGGTTTGGCTGGAAAGGAAAGCACAGTTTACATACATATGCAGACTGTGAGGGATCAGGGCAAGCACTCCAGTGCCACCGTGTTTCTGTATCTGTAGACCTTGTAATACAGTCCACGGCTGTTTAGACTTGGGAGGGCAAAATGCTGAGGAAACGAACCCTGCCTCCAAATCCTAGGCGTCAGATTTACATTGCAGCCTTTGCGACGGGGCTTAGATAACCGGTCGTGTGTATTTATGGAGATCTACGGTAGAATTAGTTCCTTTTCATTCTTCCCCCTTTTGTGACTGAAATCGTGAATTCCTAAAAATAAATAAATAGTAAACCAAAGGAAAAAAAAAAAAAAAAAAAGCTAAAACAGGTTTACCTAACGGGAAGCCTGGAAGGGCTGGCGTGGGAGCAGCCGCTAGTAAGCCGGCCCGGCAGCAGCGAGCCGCCGACGGGCGTCCGGTCTCCGCCCCGGGCTCTTCCGCGCCCGGCCCTCGGGTGACTGGGGTCGCGTCTCCCGCAGGTTTGGGAGCCGGGCAGACCGTGACTGAAAGACGGTGGCAGCCGCGGTCAGTTGCATTTGAAAGCTCATTTTGGGGGTGAATGGTAGCAGAGTCACTGCCGCCCTGGCTCTCGCAGGTGGGTCCGGAGGGTCCCGGGAGCCCCAGTCCGCGCCGGGGGGCCGGGGTCCGCGGACTCCCACTCCTTTGCCCGCGAGGGCTGAGCCCGCCCCGCCCGGCGGCGGCGGCACCTTTCCCGAGAGTCGGGGCAGCGGCGGGCTGGAGAGTGGAGGAATCCTCACCGCGCAGCGCGGAAACCACCGTTAACGAACGCAAACCCGCTTCTCCCGCGGCGAAACCGTGGCGGCGCGCCTCCGAGCTTCCCCGAGGGGGCCGGGGGGAGCCCCGCGGGCAGCAGGAAGGGAAGCGGGCGGCGGTGGCTCGGAGGCGCCTGAGCCTTCTCTCCGGCCTGCGGAAGAGGAGGCGGCGGGTCTGGGCTTGCCGAGCCAGCCGTTCCTCAGCCGTGGCGCAGGGTTCGCCCCGCTCCACCCCGGCAGCAGCCGGCTGGGTGCCCCTGGCACAGCACGGTGCGGGCGGGCGGCGGCGGCGTCCCCTCGCCTCCTCACACTCCCTCACCTCAGCCCCGGCGGCAGCCCCGGCGCTCCCGCCCGTCAGGCCCCGCGCCCCCGCCCGTCAGGCCCCGCGCCCCAGCGCAGCGCCCCCAGCCGGTGCGCCCCCGCCAGGTCCCGCCGCGCAGCCCCGCCGCTCTGCAGCTGAAGCGACCGCCGCGGCCTGCCCCGCAGACCCGGGAGGAGGAAGAGGAGAAGGAGGAGGGGAAGCTGAGGAGGGAGGCGCGGGGAGGAGGGCTGGAACCGAGAGGAGGAAATAAATAAATAAAACAATAACCTCCGCGCCAATAAGAGCGAGGGAGAGAGCAAGACGCGACCAGAGAGCCACCGGGGCCCGCTCGCGCGCCTCTGAGAGGCTGTCCGCGCGCGCGCGTCTGTGCGTGAGTGTGGATTTGCCGGGACCGGAGCTGGAAAGTTCAAACTAAACGTGTTGCTCTCTCCGGGTGCCGAGGCCGCGGCGGAGGCTGCCCAACTTGCCGCGGCCAAGTGAGTGGCGTTGCCCGGCGCCCTTGGCGAGGCGGCAGCCGCTCGGCTCTGCGCCCGGGCGCAGCGGCGGCGGCGGCGGCGACGACTGCGCTCGCCCCGGGAGGGAGCCCGCGGCCAGGGCTGGACGCTCGCCCCGCCGCCTCCACCGACTCTCTCCTCAGCCTTCGCGCCTGGCACCGCAGCAAGGTACGTGGCGCTTCCCGGCGCGGCTTCTCCCCGAGCACACCGCGCGCGGATTTTTGGCTGCCTACATGCTTCCCCTTCCCAGAGTGGTCATCATTTGTCAAACTTTACCTCCATCTCGCACATGCCCGCGGCCGCCGCCGCCGCTCTCCCCGGCAGCGCGGGCTCCGCTGGCTGACAGGAACCGAGAGGGGGCGGGGGGCGGGGGGCGGATGCGTTGGCAGCGGGGGTTCCCGTCTGGATGAAGATCGCATTTCGGAATAACTCGCGGGTTTTACCTTCTGGGGGTGTCCTTCATGATGACGTTCCGTGGGAGGCTGGTAATGGTTGTTTCCTTGCTCCTGCACGGAAGGACGTACAAGTTTGCAGGAAAAGGTACATGACTAGCAGGTGAAGTTTGCAGCCACTTGACTCCGAGAGGGGAGTAACCCTTTCTTTGCAGTAGCGGCTCTGCGGCAGCGGTGACAGCGGCGACAGCGGCCTGGCCGGTGGCGGCAGCTGCACGTTGTCCCGTCTGTGACTGGGGAGAAGGAGGAAAAGTGGGGCTGCCTCGTCGGAGAGCGCAACTCGGGAGCCGCCTGCAAAGACGCTGCGGGGGAAAATTCTGAGGGCTCCCTGATCCTTGGTAAACCGTGTTTGGAGAGGCATGATTTCCTTTTGTGATATTTATGGGCTTACTGACAGGCATGCTTAAAAATCTCTTTAAAACTTTTATGCATATGATTTCCATTTCTGGATTAGGTGACCGACTCTGAAACCTCTCAGGTAAATGCCAAAATCAGTAAGATTGAAGCGGTTTGCAAACCTGCCATGAATTACCCAGAGGCTTCTTGTTTGTAGTAGATCACCTACTGGGAAACGTATCTTCCTTGCCATAGTATTTTAGTAATGGTTATAGGTTCATTCTTCTTCTTCTTCTTCTTCTTTTTTTTTTTTTCTTATGAAGAAGTAGGAAGTTTTAGTGAAACAAAAATTTAAAAGTCAAAGTAAGTTTCCAAGCAACGTGCTTTAGCCTTTTGAAGCCACCTGCTGAATTAGTTCATGCCACTTTTCAGAGGTTACCACTTTGGTGCAGGAGATGTAGGCATATCCAGCAGATGGAGCAGTGGAAAACTATACTAGAACCTGCATAACACTCATGTATCCCGATCTAATCACAATGAGGCCAAAAAACTGTATATGGAGCTCACTTCAGCGGAGGCACTGGTTTTACTGTCATATTTGGAAAAAAATGTGTGTCAACTGAAATATGATTGGAGTATATTTGTAGAAACTTCAATTCTTCAAGCTTCTTTTTCATTCATAAAGCATTTAAAAATAGTTTTTGTGCATATTAGAGTACGATATGATTCATTCATGTCAGAAATGTCAACTGGTCCTTTGGTTATATATTGTGGTGACTCATAACATCATGAAAAACAATGCATTCTGACATAAAAGAGGTCTAATTATTGTGTTATAGTTTAAAAGAGCATAAAAACTTGCATTTGGAAGTAAGCAAACATCATTTTGAATGCTTTTTAGTATTCTGAGTGCAACTGAATTTGTGTTTTTCAAAGTTAAGATAGCTACCTATTTCTTCAAATAATGTGCTGCAGCTTAAATTGAAGGAAAAAAGTTAATGAAACTTTTTAGTCATCCTTGTGAATTGATGTTCCTTCTTCCCGAAAATACCATGAAATTTAGATACAGTGTGATCTGGTCACATTCATTTTACCTTCAGATACAAAGGCAAAATTCTTCAAAAGCCACTTTCAAAAATGCTCACGTTGATACGTTATGGGTAACAATAATAACATGAAGGGAGAATCTGTCTTCCTATACACATTTTAAAACTTTGCAATCAATCATGCATATGAAAAAATAGCTTTAAAGTGAACAGAGACAAATGGGCTGCCCATTTCACAGACAGAGTGGCAAAGCCTTAAGCACCTGGTTTCTTGCATTGTTTCAGGAAAGAATTGTTTCTTGAATCTAGTCTGTTCATCTCTCTTCTCTTGCTCCTTTCTTTGTGTTTTGTCGTAGATTTCCATGCCAGAGAACTGAGCTTAACTAGTCTGAAAAAAATCCTATTAGGTCTTACTTTAATGTCATTGTTTAGCAATTTAAAAGTTACAGCCATACAGCAAACATTTTAAGGAATTTAGAGACATACGGGATGCCATTGAAAAATGTAGCACTAGCAATCATTTGAATTAAACATGCTTTACACTGAGGGTACATGTTTATAAAATATAAGTGACTGTTTTCTAAATCTTCAGATAACGTCTGTAGCAAAGTACTTACTTTTGCGTTCTGAAACTATATTTCTTTCACATTCGCATAATATCCAAGAAGGCTTGGAGTTCCCCGTGTTATAAAATAGTATAACTACCTTTCTCAAGGAACTGATTTTATCCCGCCTGTTGCCACACAGATTAAATGATTATAGATTTTTCTAAATTTATTCCAATCTAAATGTATGCGCCTCTACACGGGCAAGAACAAAAGGGTTTCAGTGTAAGATGCTGAAAGTTTTATGCCATATTTCAATATTTAAAAATATGAAAACCAGACTTTTACTAATTTATCATCCCTATTAAATGTGTTGAATTCCTCCAGTATAACTCTTATTGACAGTTAAAAATCAGCCAGTTACAGCAGTGTTAATGTGGTAAAATTGGTTAGAGGTAGGCATATTATGGTGATTGCTCAGGTGATATGTATCTTCAGAGAAAATCAGGTGACTTATAAGTTTTTCTGTAAACTCAATATAAAGGAAATGATAAGATTGATATAATTTTGACATAACTTTGACATATATATTTTTACATATTTTGAAATTTTAAAAATGTAATCACTAAATATTCTTCATACCGTACTGAGATTCTTCATTTAAGTTTATTGGGCAGGTAGAATCATGTATTACACTACTGAGGTTGCATTCAGCTTTATGGAGGGAAATATACATACATACATACGTATATGCATACACATATGGGTAATCAGTTTTCACTGGGAATCTTGGTAATGGGAGTGGTGATGTGCATATTGAAGAATTTTGGAAAATAATTTAATCAATCATTAATTTTAAATTCTTATTTTAAAAATGTGGTCAAAAATAGATATCTGTTAAACAGAGGATCTGTATTAAACCTAAGCCTCATGATAATAGTTGAAGCTTGGCATTCACCAAGTGTTTGCACTTGTTATTACAGTGATTTTAATGCACCTACTGCATTACTTGTATTTTCATTCCATCTCCTTAGGACTTCATTCTATTACAGCTCTATTAGGTAGTTTTCTTCCAGAACCATAAAATGTAGCCACTGGGTTTAGACTTAAATATAAAACCGCAATTAAATTTGCACCAACCTTTCAACTGAATTAAGCTTTTAAAACACATATACAGGGATTGAGACGTTATGAAGAAGCAGAGATTTTGTTTTTATCTCCATTAAGTTATCTTCTAGGGGTTAACATGGGTTTATCAATCAGTGAAGATCATGCAAAAGATGAAACCTTTTGTTCCTTAATTTCCATCTTGTCACCTGCCTGTTTGGTTTCTCTTATAATGCAAAGTATGATTGAGAATGACTTTCACTTATGACTTATAGAAAGGCATACATATTTGAAGCTTGGGTGACTTCTTGGGAGGCACCATTAGTTCTAATAAGAAGAAAAAGTTTTTAGCATTATATATAAGGAAAAAAATCATATCTTGGAGTATAACTTTTAGCAGAAATGATGAGGATGTAAGATTTATTCCAAATAATATTTTCAACTCTGAGTATTACTCTCATTTAACTTTTATATGTTAATGCTGTATTGGGTGCAAACACCTTTACCTTCAACTCTTTTTAATTATCACTTCTTTGCATAAAAGTATATAGAATATAGCTTAATAATATGTGTATTATGATTGTTTTATAACATGTTATATGATATATATCTCATAAAACATATTTTTAACATGAGTACAGTTTTGCTCATACAGTATTCAGGGATAGATTTTAATTCACTGATTATCCCAAATTCTTCTAAAGCCCCAGAATCTCCAGATGATTTTCTCTATATTACCGTATATAGGATACCAGTTCTGCCATTTAGCTTTGGAGATATTTAGCCATAGAAATATAATCGGGTAAGCTGCCCTACGATTCACCTAATTACCATGAAACTTGTGATAATCTCTAAACACAAAATTTTCTATAAACTGTTTATATTGTGACTAAGTGATTAAAACCATCGAAAAAGACAGATATAGTCATTCTTTATAGTGGTCAAAAACTATCTTCCATTTTTTAAAGGACCTATATTTAGAACTTATTATGGGAAAATGTGGATGGATCAAAAGTGAATATCAAGTGAGTGAAAAATTATTTACCAGAATCACAGCTACTAAGTGTTATAATAAGCATACCTTTCTAATTATTATTTTCCAAAGATAGAAGATTGGAGAGGCTTAATTAAAGGTAACTGATATTATTAGAAAAAGACAGTTGTCCAACTAGTATTTTCCTTCTTATATGTTTAATGATTTTGATTATTTCACAAGAACACCTAACTAACAGAATTATATCATGTTTTCCAAATGAATATTTCAAAGGTTTTAAAATGTATGATTGACTACGATTATCAGAGCTTTGTGCCTAAACTAAAGGCAGCTGACAGATATAATCTTGTTGGCAAATTGAAAGGCTGATTAATGGTGTGGCAAAAAGTTTAAATTGATGTTACCTCATATATATCCCCAATCAGTATTTTGACTACTTTGCTAGTACTTTTGTTATGAATATAAATTACATTAGATTCTTATTCAACTTTCCATGCTTGAAGTACAGTATATTCAAGAAGTTGCTTTAGTAATAAATATTGATGATTATTGTATGACAGGGATCTTTGCTGGTAACATTAGATTTAGAGCATTATTATGCAAAACAATAAAAAAATCTGCAGTGGGTCTATAGAATTTACTAAATTAGTAACCATGGGCATGTGAGAACAAACAGTATCCATATGTCAGCCTCAATTATATGACAGAGGGAGAAGAGTGAAGAGACATTTTTCTATGAATGTCTTCCCTCCAGTTTATACCACCAATTTTCTAAATAAACTCTATTTTGACACCTGAAACTGGGCACTTTTAATGAGAACTAATCAGTCACAAATACCAGTGTATTAATGGATTACATCAATACTTAACATTTTTTTCATCTTATAGCTCAATTCATCATTCATTAAGTAGATTTATTCACATTACTTTTTAAAAAGTACTTCAGCAGTTATATAGTAGACTGATTTTTAATAGTTGTCTATTAAAACTAAGAATAAATTGTTTATGTAGTTTTTAGGATTAATTTTATTATTTGGAAGATAAATATAGGTTTAAATTTTGATTATATATAAAATTAACAACAGCAAGATTAAATAATCTCATATTTCAGCCAATATGATAACCAAAATGATAAATTGGCTTTCTTGTGTACAGGTGTGTGTATTTTGATTTGTTGTGTTAATTAATATGTACTATCAGTAGAACAGAATATTCCGAGAGGATAATGGTACCTTGTTGAACATAGATTTAAAGGTTAAGCAATTATTATAGAAAAATCAACATGCCAATTTACCTTCTATCTATAAACTTTTTTCCTGAAGTGTATTTACCTAAATTTAATCAGCATCTATAATACTAATACAAATTTTAAAAACATAAATATCAAATTAAGTGATCAGTAAATATTAGGATCTATTTTTGATCTTTTCTTTTCAAATAAAAATCAGTACACTGATATCTTTCTTTTAATAACAAATAGGTGCAAGATAGTCCAAGAGGTTAACAACCAGAAAATATTTGTTTTGTGATGGGATATTCATAATTTCTTTTTCCCATTGTCTTACAGGTTTAGTTATTTTAATTTCATGTAGCATATAACAATTCTTTATGCAAAATAAATGGTTTTTGTGGTAAAATTAAATACACTAAAGTGTCTTGAATTCTTAAGTATGTTGCCTATAGATTTGAGTTTCAAAAATATTAAATTTATATTTTGTGTGGGTCAATATTTATATTGTAGGTTTTTCCCCAAATACAGGTCCTCTTATATTATTATTGTGAAGTTTTATATTTGTACTTTTCACATTAATAATTTTTCATACAGTTTAATTATTTTGCTTTTTATATTCAGAGCAGAGTTGACAATTTTGCAGTTATTGCTAACTTCATTTTGTTTTGATTTAAAAATACGTTAAAATCACATAAAGTATTAAGACTCACAATACATATTTTTCTAAAATTATATGTGTGAGTCAAATTTGTTTGTCATTTCTTCAAAATTTTATTGGTAACTAAAGGATCAAAACCTAAAAGATTAATTTTCATACAATTAGGGTTCAGTGATTTTTTTACTTAACGTTTACAATGTGTTTACTTCTTTAAGAAATGCAATAACATTTTGAACAGTGTTTCTTATTACTTGTGAACCTTATGCATGTTAATTTTTTTTAAAAAAAACAGTTCACAGTGATTAATTTGAACAAGGAAAGCAACAATTTAATGGTTGTCATACACATATAAAATTAAATTTCAAGGAATAAAAATTTTGTAGTAATACAATTATATAACAGATAGAAATCTCAGTATTTGTTTTCAGAAATTTTGACTAAAAAAAAAAAACCTTGAAATAGTAAAGTAACAGAAATAATGTTAACAATAGTCTTAAATGTTTAAGTCCCTGTTACTGATTTTGGCAAAGTCTATGTCCAAATTGCTATGCTAGCAATATTCATATAGAATGGTTTATTAATTTTTTAAGAAAGTCATTTTTCAGTCACTATTGTTTTATACAATATTGGTAGTTCCAGTTTAGTCTATTTTAATATGAGAAGTTATAGCACTGAAAAATTTTGTTTTTGAGACATTTAACTAAAAAAGTGCATTGAATATGAATGAGATTATTTGCTTACTGTTCTTAATTTTTAAATATCGGATAATGTTATTTGGGGAAAATCTAGATTTCAAATGTAATTGTATGGTAAATTCTTTGAATTTTACTGTTTTTGGAGCTTGGTCATTTCAATTTAGAGAGTTTTCATTTTGAATCATTGTGTGATTAGCAACTCTAGAATAAAGTTAAAAAGGATTTGCAACACTTCCTATTTGCATGGATTGGCTTTTCACAATTCCTGAGAAATTATAGAAAATTAATTTTTAAATTGTGTGAGAAGACCAACAACCATAACAATAAGTGACAGTGGTTTTGCTCGTTATGTGATATCATTTATAGAATTGCAACTGATATATCAATTCAAAAATTAATTCTGACATTCTAAATAATATGTTGACAGAATGTTTGTAAAATGTTTTCCATTTGGTAATTCAGAGGAGTTTAAAATGTGAATAATATACAAAACATTTTAGTAAATAATGTTTTATATACAATTAAGAAAAAATATGTACTTCGAGGCAAAAGATAAAGCAAGTGACCTAAGAAATCTCTTCAGATTTCAAAAACTGGTCAAGAATTAATGCATCAGAAGACACCCCATAATATAAGACCAAATCTATAGATTTGTGTGAAGAAGAATCTCTATCAAAAATGATAGAATATATTCTCAAGGCAGCAGCTCAAATCATACTGACAGTCTTAACAATGTCTATGAGATAAATGTTTCTAATGTGTATAGAAAATATGCAAACTGAACCAGAATCTGAAGGGCAAAGTTTGGTAATAATTGTATGGGTGCCCTTCAAGAAAGAAAGTAGTTGCTAGCTTTCTGAATACTTGATGCTACAGACCTGCATGGTCTGATGGCAATAGGAGTACATCATATAAATAAAATAATGTATTCTAATTCATGCTCACCAAACAACCTTCAGATAATCTGTTTACTCTTGTACATTTCTTGGAATAAGGTGCTTAGGGTGCTTCTGCAGGCAGCAGGCAAGAGCTCTAGGCTCCTTTTTAAAATTTTGATTAAAAATTAATAAATTAAATAATAGGTTATACATTTCATTCTCTTGTGAATGTTAGTGTGAGTCATCATCCTCAAATCTAATTAGATCTGACACACTGACACATACTGTAAACCAAACCTGTAAGACCAAGGTTACCAAAATAGTGCCACACCTAGACCTGTCCATCAGAGACCTCTGAGAGAAGCCCTCATGTCACTAATGAGAATGTTTAACTTGAAGACTATAATGACAAAACATGGAGAACAGGAATATTTACTCTTTTGGTTTAATAATTTTTTATTAAAATAGCATGAAAATAAAAAAATTAAATTAGGGAACAAAAGGAATAAAAATTTGGGATAAATAACATGGTCAGAAGGAAGATGCTTCAAAAATATTTGTATTGTAATATTTATGAGGGTTTTTAATTATTCAACTTTCAATATTAAACTGAATATTGAATTCAATTTAATAGAATTCAATAGAACCAATATTCAGTATTAAAAGTATTAAAACTATAGTCTTTATAAGATTTGTTAAATGAAAATTTAAAGATCCATTTAGAAGAGAAGTCACATTTTAACACTCATTTTACATTCACTCTGTGTATCATTTTACAGTTTGCTTTTCTACTGTTCATGGTTTTAAAATATTTTCTTTGTTCATACGTTTAGAACTAGTTCATTCATTATAACCATTGTTCAGTATTCCATCGTGTGATTATGATGAAATCACAATTTCGGCATTTCTATTCTGACTTCTGAAATCGTTCTTAAGTGTAATAATGTATTAAAAACAAACTGCAAATGCAAGATACAATATAAAACACAATTCTATAAGATAAATGTGAGTGATATTGTGGTATATCATATATATATGTTATATATATGTCAATGATGCTATATTTATCATAACGTTTTGCATAAAATTTTTAAAATTAAAATACTGAAGCCATTAAATATCTTTCAAATACAACATTATTTTCATAGTCACATGTTATTTCATTCTGTGGATCTAGAAGAAGTTATTTGACAGTCTGTTATGGCTGGATATTTCAGTTGTTGTCAAACTGTTTCTAATATGAATATGCTCATATTAGAAAGAAAGCTGAATGAATAATTTTGCTATTATTCTTATCTTTGTTGACATCCAAAAACATTTCTTTTTTTTTTTTTTTGCATTTTGGGGTACATGTGAAGAACATGCAAGATTGTTGTTCTTTAAGAAAAATTTTTTAAAGTTAAATTATTACATTAGAGTATGCCTGGATATATTTTACTTTTAATAGTGTTGAGATAACAATAGCTTTCATAAGCATTTTCTTGAATAATTTGACCCTTTATAGTGTTGTGGCTGACTCTTAAGGGAACCATTGCTTGAAAAAAATTATTTCTGATATTCTAGTATTATAGATATAACACTGAATGCTGCCTAATCTGAGATTCAAAGCTGTCTGATGCTGAGTGCATTACTGAATATCTCTTAGCTCCCGTTTCCTCGCTTGAAAACCAAGGAATTTGTAATAATGCTTAGAGAACATTATTAACACTGGTATTTTATCATTATAACTCTGCTTCTGATTTTGGAACAAAACAAATAGTGTATAGGAATAAAAACAGGTTTGTATATTTTCATGATTTATCAGCATCAACTCACTCTCTGCCAATTAAATTGTAAGGTTGTAAGATTTTCTTAGATCAATTTTCTTGCAAATAGATTTCATAAAATACCAATTATTTGTACTGATGTTCAAATTCTGATATATTTTTAGTTTTTCTCAGGTAAAGAATTTCATTGCTTTCTGCATAATATATTAGAATATAGGCAAATAGTGTCACAAATACCTACAGTTATTACTCTGTTATTTTATTTCCACTGCTGAAATAATAGGTATGCACGTGTGTGTATATCTGTTTATATTAATTCCTGCACAAATTTAAACAGATTCTGTTAATGAATACCATAGGCCAATATTCCAATACACATCTTAATTATTTTTAAATATATTCAAATGTGTGTCACCGTTTTCTCACTTAGTTTTAAAAATATTTATTTCCAAGCACTTTAGTTTCCAAGAAACAAACAAAATAAAGTTTTCTTTTTGTTTGGTTGTTTTTTCTTTTGTTTTGTTTCTGAGATACAGAGTCAGGCTTGTCACCCAGACTAGAGTGCAGTGGCTCTGCTGCGGCTCACTGCAACCTCCACCTCTTGGGTTCAAGCAATTCTCCTGCCTCAGCCTCAGCCTCAGCCTCAGCCTCCTGAGTAGCTGGGATTACAGGCATGTGCCACCACAGGCAGCGAATTTTTGTCGTTTTAGTAGAGGTGGGGTTTCACCATGTTGGCCAGGCTGGTCTCCCAACTCCTAACCTCAGGTGATCTACCCGCCTCGGCCTCCCAAAGTGTTGGGAGTACAGGCATGAGCCACCACCGTGCCCGGCCAGTTTAGTTGTTTGTCTAAAAAAATTTTACGGGTACTCCTTATTTAATTAACTTATGAATTAGATTTGTCCATGTTCGTTGTTTTAAATATAGTTATTTTGGCTCCTTACGTGAGTCTGTTTATTCCAGGCTAGACTATCAAAATAACCTTTCTTCTTTCAGTGCCATTCTTTCTCTAGGTCTGTAAAAAATGCTCTTTCTAGAAGTTTTTGCTTTTAAAAGAATTTTTTCTTTTCCTTTTATAGTTGTAGGCTTAAATTAGTAGAATAAAAACCTTCACCGTAGACTAGAAGATTGGCAGCAAACCTTTGGCTGAAAATTTCCTATCAAGGTGTAATAATTCTGATTATCTATATTCTCTTGTCAGCAAACAGTGAAAAGTCTCTAGCATATAGAGTAGAAGTCTCAGGAAGAATGAATCAGTGTGCTATGGAGAGTCTTAGGCAACAACATTTGTTGTTAAACTTTAGTCCTTTTTTCTGTTCTTTCTTTCTTCTTTTTTTTTTTTTTCCTAGTTTTTTTTTTTTCTTTCCCTGAATACATGACCTTTCTTAACTGAGGAAACCTAGAGGCTGGGGGATAGCATAAATTCCAGTTAGGCTAAAGTGATTTTAAGTGTTTTCCTTTGCATCTACTACCTGTTATTGATTACCACATTTAAAGAAAAATAAACAAAAAATGATAACAGGTTAGTTTGTAAATAAAATGGTCAAGACCTGTCAGGCCTTCTGATAATTTTCCTCTCAACAGGTGAAAATACTGTTTTTAACCCCCACTGCTTCACTTTCTGGGACAGAATACATTCTGATTCCTTATCCCCACCCCAACAAGGAAATGATATGGTACTATTTATTAACAGTTATTTGTAGATGAGTTTTCCGCAATATGTTCTTTTTCTATTTAAGTCTTTAAGTCTTTTACTAAGGAGATGTCTTGTGTCTAGGTCAGGAGCTCCCTTGGCTCGAAAGCCAACACCTGACTGGCCCATATCTTCTGTATATACTGGACCAGAAAGCAGGTCAAGTTCTCCCCTTCTCTTCCTTTGATCGCCCTTAGCATTAATTACTGACTGAGGTTGCTCCTCTTATTTCTCCTAATTGAGATTTCACTTCCATCCTGGCATTTCACCCACAGAATTCTGTCCTTAAGGTGATTAATCCACAGTTCCATTTTTAGTGAGCACCTAGGTGAATATGAGCTGTGAGAATAACTCTATTTATTAGCACTAGAACTTCGGAGGAAACCAGCTACACGTTATAGAATTAGGGAATTTGGGGCGGATTAAAACACAATGTTTGAGTTTGTGAGAGTCTAAGTAGTTTCTGTATGGAATGTAGGAAGCATTAAAAGATTCAGGATAGGACCCGGTGCAGTGGCTCACTCCTGTAATCCCAGCACTTTGGATGGCGGGAGGCAAGTGGATCGGGAGGTCAGGAAATCAAAACCATCCTGGCTGCCATGGTGAAACCCTGTCTCTACTAAAAATACAAAAATTGGCTGGGTGTGGTGGCACATGCCTATAATCTCAGCTACTTGGGAGGCTGAAGCACTATAATTGCTTGAACCCAGGAGGCAGAATTTGCCGTGAGCAGAGATTGTGCCACTGCACTCCAGCCTGGTGACAGAGCAAGAGTTGGTCTCAAAAAAAAAAAAAAAAAAAAAAAAAAATTCAGGATATTGAAAAGTGGTAAACTTTGGTTTTGCAGATGCCAGAGAAATATAAGGTAAGATCATCTTAAAATAATTTGGTTTGGCCATAAAAAATAATGAAATGTAAATTTTATATTTTGTTGTCTTTTTTCTTATCACCATGCATGGTAATAATTCACATATCATTACCTATATGTCACATTAAATAAAACACTCCTTTATTTGTCAGTTACATTAAGCTTTTTTTCCTCCTATAGCATTGTTTGATCAACAGTATCCTTTCACACATCTTATGTCATTCAGTCTCTTAGGCTTCTAGTGTGCCTCAGAGCCTGTTCAGAACTTTAAAAAAGGAAGTAGTGTGGTTCTAGACCCAGCCCGTCAGCCTAATTTTAACAGGCAAAATCATTTTCCCACAACCTAACATTTACGTATTTTTGACATTTTTCTTCAGGTGTTCACCCAGATTGCATTTACTTGTTTTTGTTAATTGGGAATTTAATCACAAAAAAAAATCTTGATTATATCTTTGTGAGATGTGGAAGGAACAGTAACTGCTTTGATGGAGATCAAAGCACCTAAAAGAAGTCTTACTGATGGGGATAGTGGCTTTGTGAGTTCCCTTGGGCTGCTCTAACTTATTAGACAAACTGGGTGACTTTAAAAACTAGAAATGTATCATCTCACAGTTCTGAAAGCCAGAAGTCCAAAATCAAGGTGCTGGCAGTTTGGTTCTTCATGAAGCTCTGAGAGACATTCTGTTCCATCCCTCCCTCTTAACTTCTGGTGGTGGCCCTGAACCCTTCCTGTTTCTTGTGAGTGATGTCTGTACTCACATCACTCCAATCTCTGCCTCCATCTCCCTTTGACCTTTATTCCTATGTTTTCTGATTTGTGCCCATGTGCTTCAAACCTTTCTCCCCTTATACTTACCCGGATGTAGGTCATTGTATTTACTGCTCACCTTGAATCCAAGATGATCTCATCTCAGAATCCTTAATTGCATCTGTAAAAATCATTTTTAACAATCAAATCACATTCATAAGTACTGGGGGTGAGGATTTAGGCATATCATTTTGGGAGACATTATTCAATCCACAAATGTGGAACAATG
Organism: Saimiri boliviensis; assembly: GCF_048565385.1. Classification (NCBI taxonomy): domain Eukaryota; kingdom Metazoa; phylum Chordata; class Mammalia; order Primates; family Cebidae; genus Saimiri; species Saimiri boliviensis. The sequence goes on from NC_133451.1 coordinate 111,696,792, forward strand.
TTGGTAGAACTTAAAAGGTTAAGTTTGAACCTGACATTTAGATGCATCACCTGCAGAAGTTGTCTCGGCAGGTGACATAAAATATAAATATAATATTTGGCACAGCTTCTAAATCTTTGCTAGAAATAAGGGGTAATGGAGAAACCTGAATTGCAAGGTGAATTTAATTCAAAAATGTACATACTAATAAGAACTCAGCACAATTCAGATAATCTAGCATAAGACAAGGAATACCAAAAGATCAAGGATAAATATTCCAGAAACAAGTTGTGCCAGTGCTACCTTTGGTGAGATTTTTTGAGGCTGTGGTCCATTCAGGGAGAGGCCTTCTATGAGCTATTCCTAATTTTAAGGATTTCTTTTCTTCAGTCAATTCTATATATTAAGTGGAAAAAGCAGAGGCTCAGAAACCAAATTGAAATGATATAAAGTTGTTGGTTCACCAGTTACTAATATTCTGAAATTGAATATGCTGTTTATTTTTTCTTCTGAACTTCAGTTGTCCCATCTGAAATGATGAATAAAAAGAAATCATTTTTAATTATTCTTGGGAAGAAAGGTAGCTATCCTCAGTGCTGTCTAAAAGAACTTTCTGTGATTCTGAGATTGCTGTCTACCTATGCTGTTCAAAACAGTAGCCACTAGCCATGTAGCTTGCACTTGCAATGTATCTAATTTTAATTAAGTTAAATTTAAATAACCTCTTATTGGCTCTTATATAGAACAGTGCAACTCTGGAAAGGTTTCTGGCATGTGAAAAAGGCTCTCACTTGGTTTTCATTCTTGCCCCATTCTTCCTCAATTGAGCAGTTATTTAAATTGGGTGGGTAGGTGGGTGGGTGGGACCAGAAACTGGTATGTATGTCTTGAGTTTAGTGAATTTCAAATATTCTCTAGTTAGCACAAAGCTTTTATTCTTTGCAGAACAATATTGGAAACTAATATTACTCATATAACCTTTGAAATCATAGCACTTTATAAAAGAAAATTGGATGTAAATTATTTCTTAGACTCCCCTTTTTACAGTTTAAATGATAAAGTATGAGAAACCAATTTGTTATACTCTGACTTGATTATCACTCCATGTTGCAGATTTCAAGGATACTGTTATGATAAAAAGTACACATTAATTCAAGACACATCTCACATTTTCCAATATGTGATTGATGGTTTAAAGTATTCGTTGCTCTTTTGCTGAATTTTTAATGATTTTATTTTAACTATTTTCATAGGTATAGATTTTATTTAGATGCAAACACAAAATTTTATATATTTTCTTGGAAAGTAAGTGGAAATGGGGGAGAAGAGTTTTTGAATATACTCTGAAATTCTAGCTATGAAACTTCAACAAAAAATATCTGTCTCTAGCTAATATCATTTTAATTTATTATGTTGAATTAAAATATGTAACACAAAATGGCTAAATATACAGCAAAAAAGTGAGAGAAGCATGAAGAGTATTTGAGTTTAACATACTTTATTTAATTTGTGAAAAACTAATACACAAGAATAAGATTGTGGCAAGAATGATTGTACTGATGTAACAAATATCATTCAAGAGATAGGCAAGCTCTGTACTATGTAAGAAAGCAAAGTATTAACAAGCAAACTATGTACACTATTTATGTTACCATATGCTTAGCCGAACACACACACACACACACAGAAAATAAACTCAGTAAATTATGACAAATTTCTGATAGAGTAGTCTCTGGTATAAAAATAATGTAACAAATTGAGAAATAACAAATGCAAAAAGAAGAAACTGAAACTATAATTCCAGATTATTTAGAAAATAGCAGAACAAAATATGCTACATATGGAATCTATGATTGTGCACAAACCATAATATAAAGAAACTTCATGTGTTAAATATTTGACTGCTAAGTAAAATCAAAATAGATGAATTACTTAAAAATCTGAAAAATATCAATAAAAAAATTCAGGCAATTAGAATGAATGATTTAGTACATATAAAAACAAAAATGAATGAACTAAGAGGGAAAGCATAATTTGAAAATAAATTCAGAAAACTATTCCTTGAAATCAATAAATAAAATACAGAATGCTTGATCAAAAATTATGAAATCAAATAGAATTGGAAATGATAGAAAGAAGATATGCATCAAATAGATAATATTTTAGGAGCTATAAATTAGAATTGTCTCTGTAAGTGAATAAAACTATAAGTTTTCCAGTAGGAAGATAGCTTTTGAGCTATTCTAAAAAACAAAAAGTACTGTGGCTGACAAAATTTATTCTTTCTTTCTTTTTTTTTTTTTTTTTGAGATGGATTTTTGTTCTGTGGCCTAAGCTGAAGTTCAGTGGCATGATCTCAGCTCACTGCAACTTCTGCCTCCCAGGTTCAAGCAATTATCCTGTCTCAGTCTCTTGAGTAGCTGGGACTACAGGCACCCGCCACCATGCCCGGCTAATATTTGTATTTTTAGTAGAGACAAGGTTTCACCACATTGGTAAGGCTGATCTCAAACTCCTGACCTCAGGTTATTCCCCTGCCTTGACCTCCCAAAGTGATGGGATTACAGGCGTGAGCCACCGCACCTGGCAGAAAAACATATTCTTGAATTTCTTCTATAGTCAAGAAGCCCATGCCATTTTATAGAGAAGGATGAAAATTATTATCCTAACAAACTATATAAATCAATATGATAAATGGCGGTAAAATTGGAAAAATCTACATGACTATTAAAAAGGGCATTTAGTGGCTGGTACAGTTGCTCATGCCTGTAATCCTAGACCTAGGCATGGGAAGCCTAGACTGGCAGATCACCAGGACAGGAGTTTGAGACCAGCCTGGCCAACACAGTGAAACTCTATTTCTACTAAACATATAAAAATTAGCCGGGCATGGTGGCAAGTGCCTATAGTCCCAGCTACTTGGGAGGCTGATGCAGAAGAATCACTTGAACCCAGGAGGCAGAGGTTTCAGTGAGCAGAGATCATGCAACTGAACTCGAGCCTGGGCAGCAGAGCGAGCCTCTGCCTCAAAAACAACAACAAAAACAAACAAACAAACAAGGGGGCATTTAGTTAACTTTAATGTCTGTTTTTAATAAAAACTTTATATAATTATTAGGCAAAGGAATTAGAAAATAAGAAGAATTCAGAGGTGTAAAAATTGGAAATAAGAATGCCATATTATTAATTATTTTTGAAAACCTGAAGCCACCAAAATATGTTCAGAAAAAAATAGCATTCAGTACATAAGATGCTTACAAAACAAATAATTGATAGTATTTATGATGCCAAAAATTTTTGGAAATATAAGGAAATCTAATAATTAAAAACTGCAGCTAAAAACATAAAAAGTGTAGATGCAGATTCAACAAGACCTGTACAGGTCCTGGGCTAAAAAAATGTTTAAACTGTGAAAAAATAACACTTTAATGGAAGGATGTATCTTGATTGCAGAGTTATCATTATTAGGGCTGTCTTTTCAAAATGTTTAAGTGGAATTGTAGCTCTAGTCTTTGCTGATTATTTGACCATTTATCAAATTTTCTAAATATTCTGGACCTCAGTTTTCCTATCTACAAAATAATGACAATACTAAAAAATACCCCATTTACAAGGTTTTCCTGATGAATAAAAGACATGATCTTAAGTATTTGGAAAATCATCTTATACACACTAAACATTTATTTAAAGTTTGCTAATTATTTGACTGTTTATACTAATACTTCTACTGCTGCAGTAAGAAAGTTTAAAACATTAATGATATAAAATAAAACTTAATTTAACCATTCAATGTAAATTCAAGAAAAAAACCTATTAGGATTTTTGTCAAGTGATTTAAAAATACCTCTGAAAAAATATATGAAACAATGTATTAAAAACTATATAAAACAGTATTATCATGCAGTATTGGAAGAGGGTTTTGGCCCTAATATATATTGAGAGTCATTATAAAGTTATGTTATTTTAGATAATAAGAAGATGGAAAGAATAAAGGGTCCAGAAATAAATATATCTATGTAGATATAGAACATTAATATGTGATAACAAAGGTTCTTAGCATTGGTGGAAAAACTACCTTAACAACTGAGGTAAATATTCTTAAAATGCACATAAATATCAGGACTTCAGATAAGAAATACAAAGGATCAATAAATATACACACAACTTTCCTAGTAACTGAAGAAATAAAAATAAAACATAAATCTTGTATTTCTGTTTTGCTGGGTGCTTAAAATATAGACCATTACAATTTCTACACATTTCATTGTTAGGGAGTGTCTTTGTTCCACAGCCTCTGTGACTCCAGTATAAGAAACAGAGGTGGGGTATGGATTTGGGGAAGGATATAGGTCAGAGACGGAGAGACTGTCAAGGACGATGAAAACTTCAGGAGTTGTTTTGCAGTCATGACTTGTGATAAAGGTTAATAAAATGCTGATTGTCCAGTATGACACAGCAGTGTCAGAAGGCCATTATTTACTTTTTGCTTATTGTAAAATCTGAAAATATTATGAAAATGCAATTGTATCCTGTGTGTAGGGAAATAGACACATGTACACTATTGATCAGAGCCTAAAGGTATGCAGTCTTTCTGCAGGGCAGTTTTACAGTATTGATCAAAACGTAAAATCTGGATATTCTCTATTAATTTTATTTATAAACATCTATTTTAATAAGAAAACTAATTGTGCAAAGATAAATGTACATAGTCTTTTCAGAAGTGTTTATACTACCCAGAGGAAAAAACAAAGGTAAATAACCTAAATGGAATACCATGCAGCCATCAATAGATGCTGTAGATTTGTATTCACAGAAGTAAAAAAAAAAAAAAAAAAAAAAAAAAAAACTGTGTACAATGGATTGCAAAGTACACACACACACACACACACACACGCACACACACACACACATATACATGTATATGTCCTCAGCGTTGCCATAAAGAATGTTCAGAAAAATGTTAACAGTAACAACTCCTCTCCCGCCCCGTGTCCCCAATGGTATTTTGGGCGATTTAATGATTTATTTTTACCTGCTTCACTGTGATGATTCTTCAAGAGTATGTGCTATTGTATTTTAATTAAATTACCAATACTTGCCTGATCTTTTAACCAATTCTTCCTATTGATTAATGTGTTCAGAATCACTTCACTGTGTTGTAAATAGCTCTCAGGCTGTAGAAATTTTGAATAAGACCGAAGGAAGGGAATATTGCTTTTCAAAATTAGCATACCTGGGGGAAGAAAACATTGTACAACCAGTTGACCCTGCACCAAGGAAGAGTACACAGAGGATGCAAGAGGTGCTGGAAAAGGATGTAAAGGACAATCAATAGCAGAGAATGGGTAGTTTTCCCTGGGATGTACAAGCAGTGGTTGTTATATATCGCAGGAAATCTCATAGACAGTTGCTCTCATATTAAACATTACTAACGCCAAATATGACAGATCATTGTTACTTTGGAAAGTATTCAATTTACTTCTTGGTTGTCAAGTTCCTTTTGTCCTGTCTGAACATAAATCCCCAGCCCCCGTTTTGTTAAAGCGCAGTCTTTTCCATTGCATTTCCTCCTTAACGTCAGGTGCCTTGCTTCTGTAAAGAGACCACCAGGCAGGCTTTGTGTGGCCAGCAAGGCCATTTATTTAGTGCTTGGGTGCAAGCAGGCTAAGTCTGAGAAGGAGTTAGGCAAAGGGGGTAGGAAAGGGGACTGGTTATATAGGTTGGGGCAAATGGTCAGTTAAATGTGGTAATCTATCCTGGGGAGGAGAAGGGTGTCACAGGATGCATGGTCACAAGGATATGCATTATCTATTACAGGCATGATCATAAGAGTGAGGGGTATCAGTTGCAAGTAGAGGGGAGGGAGAGGTAAATTACATACTTACAGGGATGGGGGTCTTGAGAAAGCAAGTGTTCAGGGGGAAAATTTTGCAAGGCTGAGCAGGAACAATGGTTGCAGATTGCAGGGGGAGAGCAATTAGTTGAGGCAGGAACAAACTGTTTCACTTCTTTCTGTGGCCACCCGGTTACTTGTGGTTATTTCAGACTTCCTGGCTCCTGGGGACCATCAGAGGTGTATGTCCGTACAAGGCTGTAATGACCAGGCTTGGACTTGGAGGTCTGACAGTTTTCACCTCCAAATTCTGCCCCTCCTTGCCTGTGAAAGGAGGAAAAAGAGATGTTTATTAACTTACATGGTGTTTCTTGATTATTTCTCATGTGGCCAGGCACAATGCCAGACCCTGGAAACTCAGTTTCTGAACCTAAATCCCCAGCTCGAGTTTAGTTAAAGCAGTCTTTTCCATTGCAAGTATAGTTTCTGTAAATCTAGTTAGAGAGGCAGATGTACAAATAGGTAGTTGCAACACAGCTGCAATTGCCTTGACGGACATCTACACAGCTGGCATTTATATAAACATCCAGAACAATCATAGCGGAGAGGAGATTCCTGGCTGCATAGGGCTAGGGAGGGGAAAGTGGGATGTGAAGTGATGTTCATGCGAAGGACATTTCTTTCTAGGGTGATAGAAATCTAAACTTATGAATCACTTTAAATGGTTGCACTTTATTACATGTAAATTATATTTAAGTAAAGATGTTTGTTAACATAACAAAGAAGTCATATGAACAAGCATGTTACCCAGCACGGGTGGGGTGGGGGGGAGCAAGGGTATGAGGTCCAGGTCTGGCCATTGTTAGAAAAGGAGGTGGTAGAGGGTGTCCTATGGGCTTTAGGTTAATCAGCATTTAGGCTTGTGAAGGAGGTTGGCAAGTGTATTCAAAGCATGTGTAGCAGAAAATGGGGAGCACGGGCTGGGAAAAGCTGGAGAGACGCAAAGAGATTGCATCCTGTAGGGCCTTGGGCCTAGAGTGAGAAGTGTTAAACAGTGTTACTTAGTTTGTTTCATGAGATTCCCATTCACTGCTGGACAAATCAGGTCTGTTGTCTCTGTCTATAAAGGGGGCAGTTTGAAGCAAGTCATTTACCAAGCAACTTGTTTAAAATACAGACATCTGAGATCCATGTCCAGAGATTCTGATCTAGAGAGTTGTACCTGGGGGCAGGATATTAGCCTTCATATTCTGATGAAGGTAGTCTATGGACCAAGTTTATAGAAATATTATTTCGAGGGGCGAGGGGGTGGGGAGGTGGGAAGAGATAGCATGGGGAGAAATGACAGATACAGGTGAGGGGACGGAAGGCAGCAAAGCACACTGCCATGTGTGTACCTATGCAACAATCTTGCATGTTCATCACATGTACCCCAAAACCTAAAATGCAATTAAAAAAAAAAAGAAATATTATTTCGAGAAATTTCTAAAATATACACACTCATTCATATCCCAAATGCCAAATTCCTTGCATTATGTAGGATCGCTGTCTTAAGCATTTAAGTGCTCAAGACATTAGTTTTTGAGCCAGTTCTCTGTCTTTTGCTTTCAAATTTCTATTGTAATTACCCACTTTAAAAAATGAAAGTATTCCTGCAGCATATTGCCCATAGATGTTATGTTCTTTTTAGTAACATATGATGTAAAAAGGAAAGAAAGATGAGATGTTACTTGCAAATGTGAAATGGATGAATGAAAATGTTGCACACAAAATGAAACATTTGAAACTTTCATAAAATTATTTACAGATATAGTTTCAAGGGACCATAATATAGCAAAATCTAAAGGTAAGGCTAGAGATAATTTAGTATAGGATGCCAATTCTATGCTTTACTTCCAGTGAGTGACGACGTATGGATACCCTTCTTACAAACAAAGATATATTAAGCATAACACAATGAACATGCTTTGAAGCAACCTGCTGCATCTCATTTAAGCCATGATCACATGCATTGCATTTCTTTTAAGAGGAAGATAAATATTAAGACTGTAATTGTAAAGCTTTTTCTTCCCCTGAGAGTATTTGCTATGAACTTCTATTGATTTCTGGAGTGATTCTGCAGAAAAAAATATGCCACTATCTATAGCATATTAAGTTATGATGTTTAGTTTTATATATATATATATATATATATATATATATATATATATATATTCTCCTTAACTCTTTTTGCCCCCCAATTAGTTATTCATTTTTCTTCAAGACTCTGCTTTGGGAAAATAATCTCATTATGGCTTCAGCCAATGAATATAACTCATTTTCATTAAATGCTATTTTGCTGTTGTGGTCATAATTCTCAATTAATTTAACTTCCCCCCTTGACTGTGCTTTTCAAGAGGCATATATGATCAAGAAGCTCCCTAATTACTGAACTAATTTATTAGATGTGGAAACTCCAGGCAAAGCCAGACTTTAATAGTCCCAGAGAGTGGGAGACAGCTGCATTTAGCCTTATGAGCAGGTAAATTGATGTGGAAGATTTGAAGAAACTTAACTTGTGCAAAAAAAATTTGTACACATTTCAGTATTTGTTGCTTAAGATTTCACTGTTAGAAACTGAGATGCATTCTGTAAGCCCTGGTTAGAAGTAAATGCCCTTGGATAAGGTGGAATTCATTCAGTTAGAAAATGTTTATTTTGTATCCTTAGTAAGTATCAACCACAGAAACTCTCATGTATTTATTTTGTGATCTTCTAATTATAGTCTGTATTATTATCATAATTTCAGAGGGCAAAAATTAAGGCACAGAATATATGAAGTTATGATCAAAGGGTACACTTAGTAGGTAACCAAGATATGATTTAAATTACGATCTGTTCACGTTTTAAACCCAAGCTGTTTCTATATCATAATAGATGAGTCTTAGGCGCAAGAGCTTTAATTAATTCAAAAAGCAAATAAGCTGATTCTGGTTGAAAAGGTGAGAGCACCAAAGGCATTGGTTTAAATAATCCCTGCAGCTGGTAAGAGGTATATCAAAAGACAGTGCTTAATCAAATTCTCTTGACTCTATTGGTAAAATTTCAGAAACCATTTAGTCCACTATGCCTTCTTTGTTAAATGAGAAGCTAAATTGTGCACCTCAGAAGGTTAGAGGTGTTGTTACTGGTTTCCATTGTTAGAGAGAGAGAGTAGGGTAGAGAGAAATCCAAAATCCTTTGGCAACAAGTAGTAGGGAATAAGAGTTCCATTCACAGATTGTGAATTCTGTGAAAAAGAAAGCACAGAGTGCTCAGAGTGGAAATATGACAGAGAAAATGTGAATTTTGTTTGTTCTTAAAATTATAGTATAATTTAATTTAAGCTGATTTTTTCCATGAGAAATTGTGAAGTCATCAGTTTTATCTTATTTTTAGAAATATTGTACTTCCCATGATCTCTAGGATATAGTTTTAAAATATATGACATTATCACTAACATTTTTATAGTGTGAAAAAATAGTTTGTTGTTTCCATAGATAAGGTGTTTACTTTAGAATGCATTTAGGCATTTTAGGAGGAAACACTTTGTAACCTGAATTTTTTTAAATTCCAATTAGTTTATATGAAAAATTTGATTGTCCTTTCACAATTCTATTTGACAGAATTGCACATGTATACATATGTTTATGATATCTTTTTCACCTTTAATTTTTTTTTTTTTTTTTTTTTTGAGACAGAGTTTCACTCTCGTTACCCAGGCTGGAGTGCAATGGCGCGATCTCGGCTCACCGCAATCTCCGCCTCCTGGGCTCAGGCAATTCTCCTGCCTCAGCCTCCTGAGTAGCTGGGATTACAGGCACGCACCACCATGCCCAGCTAATTTTTTTTGTATTTTTAGTAGAGACGGGGTTTCACCATGTTGACCAGGATGGTCTCAATCTCTTGACCTTGTGATCCACCGGCCTCGGCCTCCCAAAGTGCTGGGATTACAGGCTTGAGCCACCGCGCCTAGCAATTATTTCTAATGATAAGCATTTTAAATTTTGGCAGGAAGAAATGGAGCAGTTTTATTTGATCACTTATATTCCATGTACTATAGTAGGCTCCTAGAGTCCTTTTTTTTTTTCCTCACCATTAAAGAACCAAAACATAACCTCTCTATAACTCTGGAGGCCTCTTCTACAAAATGGAAAGCTTCTCATAGTCAATAATCACTTCATCTATCTTATCTAGTAGTTCAATTATCACATTAAAGTGCTTTATTGTGGGACATTCTCGTTGATACTTTCCTCTCTCTGGTTAAAATCCAACTAGGCAGTGAATCACTTACTTATTACTCTTCTAAAACCAGATAAACCTCAAGGTATATAAGGCAGGTCACCTTAGAGTTGGGCAGTTTTATTGGTTCACTTAAAAAAGAGGGATTAATATATCTTATTAGGTTTATATTTTTAAACAAATGTATTATATTAATTAGAATTCTATAATTTCCCTTTTAAAAATATGTTACTTGGAAAAATAAAATATGTAATTAACAGCTTAGTATTGACTCTGTTTTATTCCTTAATTATTTCGATGGGAGGACTCTCAAGAACTAGAACACATTTATTTATTTTTTAATTATCTATGGGGTTACTGGGAGTAGAAAATATGACATATGTCAGTGTTTTTAAGTACTTATTTCTAAATTAATGCTCTTAGATAGAGATTTCTTTGGACAATTTTATTCCCTTTATACTTCCATCCTTTCCTCTTTTGCACATACAGGCAAACTATATTAGGGAGGCAATCTAACTGTAGTTTATTTCTAGTAAGAATTATATATCAACAGTAATAAATTTTATGGCTTGAAATCTTTTCTTTTCGGGAAGCGAAACACCCTGATGGCATAAAATGCAGCTCAAACACTGTGTAATAAAGAGCTTGCAATGTCATTTTACATTATTTAGCCTATATTAAAGAGTTAATTTTAAAAACACAGCATATAATTATGGGATGAAACTAAGGATCCAGCTAACATAGAAGCCTACCTCAATGTAAAAAGGCATGTAGAAATCCATAGTATAACCAAATAGCCTTTGAATTAACAAAACTTGCAGAATACATTTTTAGTTGTATCACTTTAGAAAACTTATAAATATTTTATACATATATAATCACATTTAATACTTCACTCTGTAAATAGTTTTCTTGTATTCGCCTAATATTTTTTGCACCTTTCAAAAGCGTTTTATCACAGCAATTGCTTTCTTTCAGTGATGATCCAGTCTAATAAAATTTTCAAACCATTCATTGGTGAAGTTTGATTCACCTCTCCTCAAATGTCTTCTAACATTTACCAAATCTCTTTTAAATGTATTAAATAGTAGTTCCAAAGAAGATAGAGGAAAGTAAAATCTTAGGAGGCATCATTCACAGCTATATAGTATTTCATTAATATAATACAGTTTATCTTTCTAAAAGTTCTGTAAATAGGTATTTTAACCAAATTAGATATATTTTTTAAAGACAAGACATTTGAAAGTGGACTATTTCAACTCAAAGTCAGTACAATGCATTTTTTTTTTCATTCCTCACCCAAAGTTATATTTTACATATGACTTAAAATTTTGGTTATGCTCAAAAGACTTTGAGGATTTAAAAAGAATACAGGCAGTGCTCGACTTACGACCATGGTCAGGGCCGCAGAACGGTCGTAACACGATTTGGTCATAAGTTGAGTAGGCTATATGTACTGTTGAAATGGTGCACGCGGAGATGGTAGTGCTGCCGGAAACTGGTCCACACTGTCATACGCCCAGCTGGGCAATGTTTGCGCTGCCAGACGCAGAGCAGTCATGGCTAGCAATTGTGGCCGTAACGTCGAATGGTCGTACGTTGCATAGGTCGTAAGTCGATCAATGCCTGTAAGTAGGAGTTTATTAACTTATAATTGAAATAACTACAGAACGATTATGGTAATGAGGATTAAGGTAATATACAATTTCTGATTTTATACAGTTTCAGCATTGTTTCTCATTATGTTTTATTTGTATTTTTAGGAAGATGCAAAAATGTCTAATTTGGATTTAATCTCTTTGTAGCCTTAGCCTGCTCTCTAATAAAACTTTTAATCATGAGTGAAGTAGCTTAAAGTCAAACATTTTGGAAGAAATATTAGAAGGTCTGTGATTTTAGAAGTAAAAATCAGGAACCAGGCATGGTGGCTCAAACCTGTAATATCAGCACTTTGGGAATTTGAGGCCAAAGGCTCACTTGAATTAGGGAGTCTGAAACTAGCCGGGGAACATAGTGAGAAAAAAAAGTAGCCATATGTAGTGACATGCACCTGTAGTCCCAGCTACTCAGGAGGCTGAGACAGGAGGATCACTTTGGCCTGGGAAAGTAAGGCTACAGTGAGCTATGATCATGCCATTACACTACAGGCTAGGCAACCAAGTGAGACCTTATGTCAAAAGAAAGAAGAAAAATAAAGTAAAAATCAGCAGATGAAATCATTACAGCATCCATAGAATCTCAATAAATTAAGAGTTTGACATCAGGAAAACCCTTCTAAAGATTTTCTTTTGCTGGGAAGTATAATTTATTTAGGAACAATTCAAAACACAAATTTTATTATTTAATAGAAGATTTTTAAAAAAACTATTACCATCCTTCCAAATAAAACATTCAGCTTCAAGGTCAATACTACCTTAAAAAGTACTATTTATTTTTAAGCACATGTTTATTCAGTGATTCCACTGTGCTGGTGCTTTTTGAGTTGTGTAGCCATTAACCAGAGACTTGCCATTTCTCATGAGCCTTACCTTGGGTGTGGAGACCTTTTATACAAATTAAGTAAATAAAGGAGGAAAATACCTCTAGTAACCAGCCCTGCAATGTCTTGAATTAGGGCAAAGTTGTCAAGTGATTGTATGACTGCGACACATTGGTTCATTAGGTAAGCACTTGCTAAGGAGATGATTTTAAGCAGCACCTGGAATGATGAAAAGTTGTCACTTACGCCAATTGGGAGGAAAAAAAATTCCAGGAAGGGCTTTTAAGGGCCCCAGGTAGAATCAGGGGTGGTGATCAATTATAAATTGCTTTCAATTTAGACTTGGCATTAATGTGGTTAAAAATAGGAATTACATAAGTGAATATGTGGACCAGGATGATAAATTCTTGAAACAGTTAACACCATTTCCCACTCCATTACCCATAGAAGATATTGCTTATCCACCACAGAAGTAGATTCTTCCAAATTCTAATGCATGTTCCAAATCCTCAATAACAGCGTTCAGGGAGTTGGAGAATTGGCTCATGAGATGAAGCACATATGTATCACACTCTTGTTCTGATACTTGGGTAAAACTGTGGGTCAAACCTCTTTTATACACCCAGGGAGATATTTTTAAAAACTTCAGTGTCCCAGCCTGGTATATTTAAATTAGAATCTGTTACCACAGGACTCAGGTAAAGATATTCTAAAAGTTTCCCAGATGCTCCTTAACATGCATCCAGCGATGAGACTAAGTACCTGTTCCTGTCTTGCTGTTTCCTACTCATCCATTCAGTTAGTATATTAATAAAATATGAAACAAAACAAAACAAAAGCCTTCAGATATTTATAGAATGACCCGTAACCAGTGCCTTCTAACCCCCAAAGTTGTGGCTTTTCTTTCTTTTTTGTTAGTTTATTGTTTCTTTGGCATATTCTGAAGTGCTTTTCTGGCCCACTCTCTTTTACCCTCTATGTACTATCAATTTTTCAAATGTATAGACATATTTTCCCAATGAGAACACAATGTGAGCCACATATGTAATTTTAGACCACGTTAAAATATCAAGAAAAGTTGAAATTAATTTAATTATTTATCCAATAAATATATCCAAAATATAATAACTTTAATATGTTAAGAAATGGGATCGTTTACAGACTGTTTCTCGTCTTATATCTTCAAAATCTGGTATGTATTTTACATTTCCAGAACTGGCCAAATTCCAAGTGCGCTGTAGCCACTTGTGGCTAGTGACTGCCAGATTGGGGAGTGTAGTGTAGATAATGAATCTTGTATTTTGATCTAGATCTCTGCTAATGTGCCACTGGAATATATTAAAGCATGCATGATTTAAAGTTACTCTAGAGTTGATTTCCTCCAAGATAACTTATTTCTGTAATGGTAGAAATTGTGCCTCCTTTGGAAATATATTTTGTGGAGGCAAGGCTTTCAGCCACAATAAAAATCAAATTACAAATGATCACCAGTCCTTACAAGAATTTCTATTTGTGTGGTAAAGTAACAGACACACAAACACACACACACACACACACATATACACACATAGCGATATACACAGAGTTTGTGGCAAATCAATACGTAGATCTACAGATAGAGAAAACTGACTCAAAGCAAATTCCAGATATTTCAATCAACTGGAAGCATAATTCTTAAAGTTCTGAAAAATTGCGCACCTCCTGATATTTTAAAGGCTCTGGCAAGATGGTATTCTCTGAAAATGCAGCATCCTGTTATGCCTTTGAAGAGTTTCATTACACTCACTAAATATATTTTTGCTAAATTAGCAGAACTTTAATCCTTAAAGGCACTTTCAACTTCTAAATCCCAAAACCTTATAGTGACTAGTCATGGTTAAATATAAAATAAGAAAATAATCCATAAAAATCCATTCATTCTTAACTTTACTAAATATTCAAATGAAGTAAGTAAAACAAGTGTTCAAATTTATGAGGCAGTTTGTGTATTAGATTCTTTAATTCTTTCATTTCTTCAAATATAATTAAGGTTGTGGCTATAGTATAAAGATATATAAAATGTATAATTTCAGATACAACAGAACGGTCACTCTTTTATAAATTAAAAGAAAAATAGTATGTGTATACATGAGCTTAATTTATGCTCATCTCAAAATAATCATAATTTGTACCTCAATGCTGTAATTCATGTTAATTCTGAATATTTTTACTTTAAATATTATTTTTGCATGTTATCAAGCTTTAATATTAGTAGAAGATCAGGGATAATCTCTGTTTTATAGAAACAAAATAGTCCTGTTTCAATTGATCTCTTTCTCTGGGTTTATTTAATTGGCCAATAGAAAACAACCCTATTTTCTTCAACCTTGTAAATAATATGTAGTATTTAATGAGAAACTCCTTCATTGGAGGTCACAAGTCAATAAGATTTTCTAAGTGACTGAACTAGAAAAGACTAAGTCTAGCGGGAAATATAATAGAAAAGAAAAAATATCATTCAGGATTCAACGTATATAATATCTGACCATATCTAGAAGAAAGAAAAAGTGTTATGCTCCATGCAAAAATATGTTTCCTATAAATAGTTGAATGCACATGTAATACCTTCTGTTTGAAAAAAGAAGTACATTACTCTCTCCCAAGTAACTCTTTCTAAACTTAGGTTTTCCTTAGCATTGAAATTGTAGTAGTAAAAGTAATAGAAAAAAAGACATTTAAAATGGAAATTATATTTATTTTGACATTAATATTTTATCATAAAATTTGAAATATCACACTTAGCCTTAAGAGGTGATCTTTGGAACTATGCTTTTAAGAACAGAAAAGAGCAAAGGTTTAATCCTTTTACCTGTATCTTTATAAAGGAAACCATCATGATACTGATAATTGTGCAATAAAGCAAAAAGCACATTAAAAATGGAAACATCCTTTTGAAAACTCTGAAACAATGTATTTTATTGCAGCAAACAAAACAGACAGCTAATACTAAATATGGGCTAAACAAATTTGTTTAATATTCAATTTAATCTATAATTCACCAAAAAATTGCGAATAGATTCTATCTGGTCTGTTTAGAATGTTATAAGACTGTGTTCTGTATGCTTTTCAAAGCTTTGTTCTTCTGCCTTTGGGACTAAATCATAAAGTTCAACCAAAAAAGCTTTGTTTCCCAAAGGACACAGCAGGCATTGATAGTGTACTGTGGCTGTAATTCTATAGTGACACCAGATTGGTGACTGACAGAAATCTCTTGGGTGAAAGTGACAAAGCTGTAATATTTTCACAATGGACTGACTGATGTCTTTGGAAGGTCTGTTTGATTTCAAAGGGCATTTATATTTTTCTGTGAAGATGAAAGTATATTAGACCTTTGTGATGAAAACCATCTGACTGCATAATAAGCATGATGATAAATAAAATTATAGTGCTACTTTCCTGAGTTATTTATTGCCTGAAGCTGATTAAGAATATTTCAAAGTATAGATCAAGTACTATTTATTTTTAGGACAAAGTGGTTATAAGGTTATCTTTATTTCTATCTGATTAATAGAGAATAAATTACTTAGAAAACAGAATGTGTTGCCTATTCCTATGAAAAGTGAGGAGTGTATGTATTTTTAAGAAATGATATATTTATTACTTATAGTTAAAACAATAAATATTCAATAGATTATCACATAAAGTATTTGGTTTATATCAATGTTTTAAACAAAGCATGTAAGAATATTTTGATTTTTTTTCTGCTTAGTTTACTGGAGGGTTTCCAGAATTCTTAAAATTTTAGTAAACTAAGAAAACTGCAAAAAACTACATAAATTTAATTAAAAGTTAAGTTTTAAAATTTTTGAAAATTTGAAACTCCAAATATGTTAAAATCTGTCATACCTAACATCAGTAAAATATGAATAATTTTTAAACTTTCAGTTTTATACTGGTTTATAAGATACATATCTTAAGGAGAAAACAAGAAACAATTTGTGTGTTCACCCTAGCATTCTTGGCTCATATTTTTTAACTGAGTGGTTAACAATCACTGTGTTATTTTGAATTTTGATGTTGCTTATTAGAGCTTACTTAAAGTCTTACTGTTTGAAAATCTGTACAACTGTAATTAACATAGATTATGTTTGTAAGGTAGAAATGATATATAATTTAATATTTAAAAATATTAGTCATGGCATTTTAAAAGAGCAAAGAATTATTGCTTGCTCAACTACTTAGGAGAATAAATCTTTTATTCAGTTATTTTGTATATGAAATTAAGAATCAACACAATTCAAAATTATCTGGGGTTTTAACATTAATTCTGCTACATTTATTTTTCAATAGTTTTATAAGAGTGTTCATGTTTCTTTAGGGTCAAAATATATCTCTTGTTCCTTTGGGCCTCCATTGGATTTCTTTGTAGCAATGGTTTCTTAATGGCTGCCTTGATAAATGGCGTTGTATTGTTCTGGAAGTTGAAAATAAAATTGCTAGCCACAGATTTAACTGAAAGATGTAAACAATATAGTGTGAAATGGTTTTGATGCAGAAGTTTTATTGATGATAGGAAGTAAAGCCTAGAAATGAATTAAAGGTAATTTTATAAGGTTGATCAAAATATTTTAATTTTTACCTTTGAATATAATCATATCATGATCAGTTTTTATTACAAGTCACTGTTCATTCATGCAGTGGTTTTCAGCCAGGCCTGGTACTCTACTATCTGAGGGCACTTGGAAACCTGGGAGACGATTTTCAGTTGTGGCAGTAACCAAGGAGTATATTTCTGATATTAGATGTAAAGGGGCAAGGATGCCAATTATCTGACTGTTCAGGACAGTCCTACACTGTATTTTATTTTTTTCTTTTTTTTTTTTTTTTTTTACTATTACTGCTGTAACAAATTACAGCAAATTTAGTAGGATGAAACAACACAATTTTATTGTCCTACAGTTATCTAGAAGTCCTACAGAGGTCTCAATGGTTTATAACCAAGGTGTGGACAGGGCTATATTTCTTTCTAGAAATTCTTGGAGAGAATCCACTTACTTGTATGTTCCAGCTTCTAGAAGACATTCGTTGGCTAGAGACCCCATTCTTCCATTTTGGAAGTCAGAAACATTGTATCTCTCTAACTGTTGTGAAGCTTCTTCTCTCAAGAACTGTTCTGAAGTTTCTTGTCTTATAATCACATTTGCAAAGTCTGTTTTGCCATATGAGGTAACAAACTAACAGGTTCCAGGAATTTGGACATTTTTTGCTAGTAGTGGGGTTCTGCCTGTTACATGCACCATGAAGAAATTTCTGACTTTTTCAATAGCTGGAAGGCTGAGGAACCCTATGTAGGAGGGTAGTACATGGTGCCCCTGAAATAAGCTGGCAACCTTCACTTCTTTGAAATAGGCATTAGATGACACTTAAATAAAACCCAGAGTTTTCCCTATGACTGTATCTACTTATTTTGTAGTTTCTGCCTAAAAGAAGCTGAAGTGATAATATTGAATAATGAATCAGGATGACATCAGGGATGGCTCTAAAATCCATTGCTAAGATATATAGATGTAGATAGCTAATCTTATGTATCTGGATTTCATCATAGCCTGCCTTTTGTGATGCACACCTCAGGTTCATGTTCTATGGATTCCTTCCATTTGTATTTTAGATGTCTGTAGAGACAGAGTAGGTATAAGACTGGAAAAAAAAGGGGGAAGAAGTATGAGACAGCTGTCCTTCATTTCTTAATTCCTGTGTCAGGAGTTTTAATTTAATTCATGTTATTATTTAGAATAATCATCTATATTTCATATATCTCTGCAAGGTTATCTTATGATTGTGAACATTTTTTCCAATAAAATGAGTTATATATTATAAAATAAATTGTTATAAACTATCAGGAATTTTTAAAGACCTGAGGTTCAAATAATATTCCCTAATATTCAAATAAGTATCCAGAAGATAAGAAAAAAAATTATTAAAACATCCTGTAATTTTTTACTATACATAGATTATTTAATTTGGAGTAATGATAAAATTATATTATTTATATTATCTGTATATAAAATTGTAATGAAATTTGCCATTTGTGTAACAGTTCACTATTTTCAAAAGTATTTTAAGTGATTTGTAATACTTGCAATGACACCCTAATATAGCTATCAGTATTTCTATTTCACAGGTAAGGAAGCTGAAATTTACAATAATCTTGTCCAACAGCAATACATGTAGTTAATAGTAAAGCCAAAATTGGGACTCTGAATTTGTGCTCTGCTCTTTGGCAGCTGTATTAAAGTAGAATCACTGTGGAAATGTATGTATGCTATTAATTCCTCCTTTCATGATATTAGAGTTCCCTAATTAGTAATGAGTGACTAGTTTGAATTATTATAGTTTGACTTATACACTAGTTTGTAATTGTATATTGACTCTTTAAATATATCCTAGGCAATCTAGGATTTCACTGAATACTGATTACTTTAGTGGGCCAAATCTTCATGTTAAATATTTTTGGCATGTAACATTATAATTGGCTGTATGAAGCTGGTTCTGGGTTTAGATTGCTAAGGAAAGTCAGAACTAGCTAAATTAATCCTACTGGATTTATATTGCCTTGATCAGCTTTTAGCTGATGACCATAAAAAGAAGAGGAAAGAAAATTCTCCTTGGAGGTTTCCTTCATCTCTCATGAATTTTTAAATTAAAATGTATTTTCTATGTATCAGGCACTTTATAAATTATTTTAATTATCATTTGAATAGTGGTTTCATATTAATAAATTGAGATAAGCCTTTAAATTTTACTAATGCAATAATTGATTATTCAGTACAACTACAATATCTTTATAATTGGAGCTTTGAAACAATCAAGAATTTAAAAATGTAAATATTATGAGATGCTTTCTCCTATCTCCATATTTGGTGACCATTAACTCTTCTGTCCACTGTGATTTTTAAATAGTCATTATTGATTGAAAGAACAATTTTAAGTAGGAAAAAGTACTCTGATTAATAATATAAGTAAATCAAAATAATTGAGTGTAAAATTGTTTACTATGATATAACTTATTTATTTTTTATTTTTTTACTTCTCACTTTTGAAGTAAGAAGTTCTTTTGTCTCATCAACTTTTTTCTTTGTACCCTATGTGACCATAAGATTACTGGATAAAACTGGGAGCATGTCTACATTTTGAGGTTTATTATTTAAAAGAGAATAAATAAATATTTTCTTATGTACATCATATATTAATAGATAATGTATCAACTATACTCTGATTTTTTTATTCCGCTTTGTTTCAGATCTTTATATGTATGTTTTTGTTTGCTTTTTAAAACATATTTAATAGTATGTCCCCATGTATTTCTCTTCTTATTTGTAGAAAAAAATAATATAATGTCATCGAAGAACCAATGACAACTTCTCATTATATTTGACTTTTATTGGGTCATTCTTCATAAAAACATTTTTCTTAATTCATACCAATGTATGCTATCAGAAATAGTTTCATTTATCCTATATAGACCATTACATTTAAAGAGATAGCACTGGTAACCATGAAGTGATGAAATTAAAGGATATATGATCAAAGACTAGAGCCTACACAATGTCTCCTTTTAAGCAATCCTAAGATTATGGTGCATTTCAAAATATAATTGTTTTATACAATTCTCCTAATTCTATCTACATAATAATATGGTCCTGCCACCATTTCCCAAGATGCTGTTGATTAGGCTCATATTTGGCAAAAGCCTGTGTATCTATAATCCATAGCAGTGACCAGTAAAAAGGAAAAATATATTTGAAATCAATATGATTTTATTTCACTTAATCAAAGGCTAAATCATTACCAAAGAAAATGACTGGAATTGTTTGGTTGTTGAGAAAAAAAAAAATAGAAATGGTGGCCATTTCATTAAGTTTTTAAAAATAAAGGCAACTATAATAAACTGTTAAAGCCTGTTTATGTACACTTTCCTAAGTTTTAATACACTGCAAAATTCAGTTGACTTGCTGTTCATATAAGCAGCTTAAGAGTGTAAGTGGTAACTTGGAAGGTGACATTTGGAAAAATAGACTGCTCTCTCTCAGCCCCATGAGGCTCACTGAGCATGAAATGACCACTGGCACCATGGTGGCCTTGTAATATCAAGTAACTGGGGTGAAGTTGGTATACCAGCAGTGGCTGGAGTCAGGTTCTGACTCATAAAACATAAAAGAGACCTTTTCATGCTCTGCTACGTTCTGGTTCAGGAAAGCTACCATATGTAGAGAACTGTGTACATAAATTTTGGAATATGATTTCTTATAGCTTTTGGATAACTGTTATGAAACTCACATGGCAAATAAAGAAACACTCTTTTTTCTTTCCACAAAATTATTTTTATTGTATTTTGAAATATGTAATTATTTTTTAAAATCTCAGTTGTTTATAAATATAATTTCAATCAATCTTTTACCTCAAATGTGATATGTTTAATAAACATAGTATATACCCACAAAAATTAAAAATAAAAAAAATTAGAAATGCTCTGTTTCGAACAAACATTGAGACTTGTATATAGCATCCAAGATAGCTTTAGAAATATATGTATATTAATATACAATACATTTACATATTGATAACTCAGAATAAATACTGTTTGTTCTAAGTATTGATTATTCATTCATCCAGTAAATATTTATTGAGAGCAAAACATGTAAAAGTTACCATGTTATTAACTATTTTTGAATCTAACTTCCAATTGGACTGAGTAGATAAAAGCAATTTTTGTTAAAAATGAAGATTTACATAGGTCATTCTTTTAGTAACGAAACAGGAAGGGAGGATTCTTGAGAAGAATCTTTCTTATTCTAAATTTCAGCCTGTCAAGACTTTGTGTGGGACAGAGTTGCAAGAAGGCACTAATAATCCCACTCCTGTTTCAGGACTCCACTCTGCACTGACTTTTATTTTCCCTCCCCTACAGGTCAAAATCTAAGTTGCTACGATGGTGAAAAGTAGTGAACTAATCTTTGATCACAAAGGTGGTTACTACGTTTCCCTTAAAAACTGTCTGAGTATTTCATCTTTCGTCTTGTGCCTTTCTTTGGATAAGAACACTGAGTTAGAAGAACATTGACTCTCAGGAAGTCTCTAAGTAGCTGGGGAATTGTGACATTCAGCCACTTTAGGGAAACTTATCCTTAGAATACTAATACATATTATTGGTTTGGGAAGGTGAGCTATGAAGATGAATTCATCTTCATTGATATTTAATAACACTTTGATTGTAAGTTTTTCTAATCCATTGAGATGCATCCCTTTGGATCACACTGACACTTACTTGACAGTACTGTAATCTGATTGAGAAACTCAGTGTTAAACATGACAATAAATTTTATTTTATTTTTTGTCTATAAAGGACAGAAAAATATATCAAAAAGTTTCCTTGACTTACACAATTCTATGTGCTTCCTTTCACTAAAATAATTGATTTTGCCCTTGGGCCTGGCAACTTTAACATTATCCCACTGATTTCATTATCTGTTATTTATAACCACCTATATTATGCATATTTGTAAGAATTTTATTTGGTTCATGGGGTTAATGGGGTTAATCTTTAAAATGATAGAAATACATGGATTATTTTTTGAATGTTTATGAACGTTTTAATAATTTTCATCAATTACTAAATTCAACATATTTTACTCTCACTATTTTTTTCTACTTTCTTAATTTGTTTTTAATGCTGTATTATTTTGTCATTCATTTTTATATGTTTCCATACTATTGTGTATGCATTTTCCTGAAATGCTGTATAAAATGTCTTTCACTTATTATATAAGCACTACATATCTATTGTAAATACTTTGGAAAATTCAGAAAAAAATACACAAAAAATAAAGATATTCCTAGTATAATGTCACGGAGAAACAACATTTAGTTTTTATCAACATAATTTTTTGTTCATTTAGCTTAATAGCATAGATGTGCAACCAAGAAGGAAGGAAGTTTCAATAAGTTATTATTATCAGCATACTATATACCTTGTACGGTGTTATGCACTGTGAAAATAAAAGCAAGGTGTCAGACTCACAGATTAGATAGTTTAGATAAGATAGATAAGACAAAGAGATAGGACAATAGAATAATTAAGCACCAGTGTAATTGGATCATATAAATGAAGGATAAATGCTTTTATAATAACTTCCAATTCAATGTATGTAATTTACAATTATCTTAATGAGCTTTACCAAAAGCACTATTTAATTATGGTTGCTTTTAACAACAGTGCAATGTAGATAGTCTCTGTAGGTTCAATAGCAAGTTCTTGTCAACAAAAACATAGCTGTACTCAGTGAACTTTCAAGAGACATTTTCTAAGTTAATTGGCTTGGAGGCTTATGGAGAAGAAAGAGTAGGTGTTTTCTTTCATTTCTTCTATTCCACTTAATGATCATAGTTACAGTAGTTACAGGACCATAGAGTTAGAAGAAATGTCCGTAATTATTCCAAATGCTCTGTTTTACAAACGAGGCAGTGGAGACCCAGAAATGCTACCTTATCCCATTGTATCTTTTCAAAAAATGGTCTAGTAATACAGCTATTATCTTTGAGACTGTCAATTCCATGAGGATGTATACTCTTCTGGCTTATTGTTTGCATATTATTGGTCAAAATTGTACCTGTTTTAAGTTCTCACTAAAGTGAGTGAATGTAATCACATCTCTGTAATACTATATTCATTCATTTAATTTTATAATATTTTTTCATGTATTTACCTATGCATTAATTTTTTTGTCATGCACTTTTAGATGGCCTATTCATTTTTAAGTACTCTATTCTTCCTAGAAGTGCAAGGATAAAATATGTATTCTTTAGTTTTATATAACACAGAATCTAAAGTAGGTATCAGACTTGCAAATAAGGTTTCAGTGTAATAGCATTTGTAAATTTTATGCCTACATTTAGGGTCTAAGTGTTGTTATTAACATCTCTCTTTGATATATATTAATCTTGGGAGCATCTGTTGCCGTCTCATATTATTCTTCCCAAATTAAAAATATCTTATACAAACTGTTGTAGTTAACACAATATCTCTTGTTGGCAATGCAGATACTCTATAAAAATGTAAAGCCTTCCCTACATCTATCTTTTCCAAATATATTCCCAAATATTTAGGCTTTGTTTCACCTTCCTCATGATAATTGAAGATGTGATACTTTCTTTTTTCTTTTTTTAATTGTACTTTAGGTTTTGGGGTCCATGTGCAGATCATGCAGGATTGTTGCACAGGTACATACATGGCAATGTGGTTTCCTGCCTCCATCCTCTGTCACCTATATCTGGCATTTCTCCCTATATTATCCCTCTCCAACCTCCCCACCCTCTGCTGTCCCTCCCCTATGCCCCACCAATGGACCCCAATGTGTGATGCTCCCCTCCCTGTGTCCATGTGTTCTCATTCTTCAATACCCACCTATGAGTGAGAACATGTGGTGTTTGATTTTCTGTTTTTGTGTCAGTTTGCTGAGAATGATGGTTTCCAGATTCATTCATATCCCTACCAAGGGCAGGAACTCATCATTTTTTTATGGCTGCATAGTATTCCATGGTGTATATGTGCCACAATTTCCTTGTCCAATCTATCATCGATGGGCATTTGGGTGGTTCCAGGTCTTTGCTATTGCAAACATTGCCACAGTGAACATATGTGTGCATGTGTCTTTATAATGTTCAATTGTCTCCTTTGACATTAAGGATGAGGAATTCAAAGAAAGTAGTTGTCTTTTTTCAGACCTATGGGCTTCCCAGGAGGGATCAGCATTACAAATGGACTTCCGTAGTGTACCTGTCTCCCTGAATGAATCAGCAATCTACAGATCTCCCTCAAAATATGTGAAACAGTCTCCATTCAAGAGTACAGAGATTATAGTGGCTCGCCCCTCTGAACCCAGCACTTTGGGAGGCTGAGGAGGGTGGATTGCCTGAGGCCAGGAGCTTGAAAGCAGCCTGGGCAACATGACAACACCCCATCTTTACAAAAATAATAATAATTATTATAATTATTATTATCCAGGCTTGGTGGTGCTTGCCTGTAGTCCCAGCTACTCGGGAGGCTGAGGTCAGAGGATTGCTTGAGTCCAGGAGGTAGAGGTCGGAGTGAGCCAAGATGGCAGCACTGCACTCCAGCCTGGGTGACAGATGACATACTCTGTCTCAGGAAAAAAAAAAAAAAAAAAAAGGTTACAGAGATGTTAGTTGTTCTTTGTAAAAACTCCCAACTTTTCTTTTTCCACACATTTTTCTCTATATTTTATTTCTTTATTTTTCACTAGAAAAAATTACTTCTGAGATTTTTGACAAACTAAAGACAGTATATATGATACCTCCTCCATTCTAATGACTACGTTTCTGTTGTTTGCTGATTTAAATATGTTAAAAGTCTTTCATTTTCATGTGACCAAAATGCTAGATGAAACACAGAGTGAAAATCCATTTTGTCCTGTGGTCCTGGATAGGAGGCCATCCTTGGTCACCATGGGTAATAGTCAGACCTGACACTGTTGAGAGAAGGATCCTAATGATCTGTAACAGCTATGGCACCTACTGAGTCACAAAGCTTTCCTCCCATGGTTAAAAGAAAAGGATCAAGAGTACCAAAATATTTCAACAGTCTAGCTGCCCCTTTTCCCACTCAGTCATCTTAAACCCTCCAAGAGATTACAGGACCCTTATAAAATAGAATATGAGACCTCAAAAAGCAAGTCTAGGAGGGAAACTAATACGTTCAGAACGTTGTTCAGTGATCTAATTCTTAGAATCTGCTAATGCTATGCCTTGTCCAAGAGTTAAACTATTCCTGCCTTATTGCTTTCTACTCTTTTCCTTTTTCTTTAAAGCAATATTTTTATATAGCAGCCACAATAGAAAAGATATTCAGCAAAATGAGATATGGATGTCTGATTATGATATACTTCTATTAGTATTTTATTTTTGAGAACAAAATCATCCATTAAAATTATGCTCATTTTAGAGAATTCTTAGGAAATATTATTTACTGTCATCATCCAGATGCAGACATGCATGGTCTAGAATATTTTTATAAGACATACACAAAAATGACTGCCATATTTAAATACTCATCTGGCTGTCCCTCCTGAGTTTATACTGTGTATCCTCAGAAATTAACAATTTGCTGATATATTTAACTAAATACAGAAGCAGAATAGATTCTCCATGTTTGGTTGACTGACAGATTGGTGATACAATAGCAACATTACCCCAACAGTTATGACTAACGTAGCCCTTTACCCTCTGATTCCATAAAAGCACACAGAACATGTTAGTTTAGATATAAGGAGGTCCTCAAAGGATTAACATTCTGTTTTACAAATGGTATTTTCCAGAATCTTGATAATAGCTGATTCTGAAATCTTTTTAACTTTTTAAAAACTTTCATTTTAGTTTTAGGGTTACATGTGGAGCTTGTTTCTATAGATAAATTTCATGTCACAGGGATTTGGTGTACATACTATTTCATTACCCAGGTGATAAGCAAAGTACTCAAAAAGTAGTTTTTCAATCCTCAACTTCCACCCACCCTTCACCATCAAGCAGGTCCCAGTGTCTGTTGCTCTCCTCTTTGTGTCCATGTGTATTCAGTGTTTAGCTCCCAGTTATAATTTTTAGTTCTTTGTTCCTGCATTAGTTCACTTTGGATAATGGCTTCCAACTTCATCTATGTTGTTACAAAGGACATGATCTTGTTCTTTTTATGGCTGTGTAGTATTCCATTGTGTATATGTACCACACTTTCTTTATCTGGTCTACTGTTGATGTGCGTTAAGGTTGATTCCATGTCTTTGCTATTGTGAATAGTGCTGTAGTGAATATACAGATGCAAGTGTCTTTATGGTAGAATGATTTATATTCCTTTTAGTATGTACCCAATAATGCAACTGCTGGATCAAATGGTAGTTTTGTTTCAGGTTATTTGAGAAGTCGCCAAACTGTTTTCCACAGTGACTGAAATAATTTGCATTCTCATCAGTAGTATATAAGAGTTCTCTTTTATTTATAGCCTCGCAGGCATTTGATATTTTTTGACTTAAATAATTGCCGTTCTGACTGACAGGAGATGGTATTTCATTATGATTTTGATTTGTGTTTCTCTAATGATTAGTGATCATGAAAATTTTTTCATATGCTTAGCTATGTCTTCTTTTGAAAATTGTTCATGTCCTTTGCCCATTTTTTATTTTGTTATGTTAATTTGTTTAAGTTCCTTATAGATTCTACATATTAAACCTCTGTTGGATGCATAGTTTGCAAATATTTTCTCCCATTCTATAGGTTGTCTGTTTACTATGTTGATAGTTTCTTTTGCTGTGAAGAAGCTCTTCAGTTTTATTAGATTTTATTTGTCAATGTTTTGTTTTTGTTGCAATTGCTTTGGTGTCTTTATCATAAAATCTTTTCTATAGCCCAAGTCTAGAGTAGTATTTCCTAGATTTTCCTCATGGTTTTTTATCGTTTTATGTTTTACATTTAAGTCTTTAATTCATCTTGAGTTGAGTTTTGTACATAGTACAAGGAAGGGATCCAGTTTCAATTATCTATGTGCGGCTAGCCAGTTTTCCCACCACCATTTTCTAAATAGGGAGTCTTTTTTCCATGGCTTGTTTTTGTTGATTCTGTCGAAGACCAGATGGGTGTAGGTATGCAGACTTATTTCTGAGCTCTCTATTTCTATTCCATTGGTCTATGTGCCTGTTTTTGTACCAGTGCCATGCTGTTTAGATTATTGGAAACTTGCAGTATAATTTGAAGTTCGGTAATGTGATACATTCAGATTTGTTCTTTTTGCTCAGGATTACTTTGTCTATTTGGTCTCTTTCTTGGTTCTGTATGAATTTTAGATTTTTTTAATTATGTGGAAAAATGTCATTGATAGTTTGATAGTAATAGCACTGAATCTGTAATTTGCTTTGGGCAGCATGGCCATTTTAACCATATTGATTTTTCCTATTCATGAGCATGGAATATTTTTCGTTGTTTGTGTCAGCTCTGATTTCTTTAAGAACTGTTTTATAATGGTTGTAGAGATATTTCACTTCCCTGATTATCTGCATTCCTGGATATTTTATCTTGTTTTGTGGCTATTGTGAACTGGATTGTGTTCTCATTTTAGCACACAGCTGGGACATTAATGGTTTATTGATATGCTCATGATTTTTGTAGATTAATTTTGCTTCCAGAAACTTTGCTGAAGTTGTTTATCAGATGTATGAACTTTGTGGGTAGACACTATGGGATTTTCTAGGTGTAAAATTATGTCATCTGCAAACTGGGAGATCTTACCTTCCTCTCTTCCTATTTAGATGCCTTTTATTTATTTCTCTTGCCTATATGCTTTGGCTAAGACTTCAAGTCCTGTATTGAATAAGAGTTGGGAGAGAGGGCATTCTTGCCTTGCTCTGGTTCTCAAGGGGAATGCCTTCAGCTTTTGACAATTCAGTGTGATCTTGGCTGTGAGTTTGCCACAGATGTATCTTATTATTTTGAGGTATGTTCCTTCAATGCCTAGTTTGTTGAGGTTTTTTAACATGACGGAATGTTGAATGCTATCAAAGACTTTTCTGCCTTTACTGCAATGATTATGTGAGTTTTTGTTTTTAGTTCTGTTTATGTGGTGAATTACAATTATTGATTTGTATATGTTGACTGCAACTTGCATCCTAGTGATAAGGCTTATTTGATCACAGTGGATTAGCTTTTCGATATGCTGCTGCATTCAGTTTTCTTGTGTTTTTTTTTTTGAGAATTTTTTCATCTATGATAATCAAGGTTATTGGCCTGAAGTTTTCTTTTCTTGTTATCTTTGCTGGGTTTTGGTATCAGGATGAGGCTGATCTCATAGAATGAGTAGGGAGGAATCCCTCCTCCTCAGTTTTTTTGCAATAGTTACAGTAGTAATGGTCTCAGCTATTCTTCATATATCTCATACAATTTGGCTTTGAATCTGTATGGACCTGGGCTGTTTCTGGTTAGCAGACTTTTTATTACTGATTCAATTTTGAAATTTTTTAATTGGTTGTTTCAGGGTTTGAATTCATTGCTGGTTCAGTCTAGGGAGCTTGTGAATTTCCACAAATCTGTGCATTTCTGCTTGATTTTCTAGTTTGTGTGCATAGACATTTTTGTAGTAGTCTCTGATTCTTTTTTTGTATTTATGTGGGGTCAGTGATTATGTCACTTTTGTTATTTCTGATTGTGTTATTTGGATCTTCTCTCTTTTTCTTTATTACTCTAGTGGTCAAACTATCTTATTTATTCCTTCAAAAACAAATTTGTGATTTTGTTAGTCTTTTATATGGTTTTTCATGTCTCAGTTTCATTCATTTCAGCTCTGGTTTTGGTTATTTCTTGTCTTTTGCTAGCTCTGGGGATGATTTACTCTTGTTTTCCTAGTTTCTGTAGATATGAAATTTGTTTAGTTTTTAATTTGAGATCTCTCTAACTTTGTGTCGTGGGCACCTTTTATTGCTATAAAGGTTCCTATTAAGACTGCTTTAGCTGTGTCCCAGAGATTATGGTATGTTGTATGTTTGTTTTCATTAATTTCAATGGATTTATTGACTTTGGTCTTAATTTTATTGTTTACTCCGAAGTTATCAAGGAGCAGTTTGTTTAATTTCCATGTAAGTGTGTGGTTTTGATCTATCTCTTTAGTATTGATTTATATTTTCATTGTTCTGTGGTCCAAGAGAGTGGTTAATATGATTTCAGCTTTTTTTGGATTTGCTTTTAATTGTTTTATAGCCTATTGTTTGATTGTTTAGAGTATGTGCTAAGTGCAGATGAGAATACTGTTTATTCTGGTTTTTCATTTTTTTTTTTTTTTTTTTTCTGTAGCAAGTTCTGTAGATGTTTGTTAGGTCCATCTGGTCAAATATTGAGTTCGTGTCCTGAGTATCTTTTTTAGATTTCTGCCTCGATGATCTGTCTAATACTCGCAGTGGAATGTTGACGTCTCCACTATTATTGTCTAGTTATCTAAATCTCTCTATAATTCTCTAAGAACTTGTTTTATGAATCTGAGTCTTCCTGTGTTGGGTGTATATACATTTATGATAATTAAGTCTTCTGGTTGAATGGAATCCTTTACTATTATGTAATGCCTTTCTTTGTCTTTTTTGAAAACTGTTGGTTTAAAATCTGTTTTGTCTGAAATTTTAAGAGCAACCTCTGCTTTTTTGTTTGTTTTGTTTTATGTTTGTTTTGTAGACTTTTCATCCCTTTACTTTGAGCCTATGATTGCCACTGCATGTGAGATGTGTCTCTTGAAGAAAGTATACAGTTGGATCTTGTTTTTTTATCCAACCTGCAACTCTGTGACTTTTAATTGTGACATTTCACCCATTTACTTTCAAGGCTAATAATGATATGTTCAGATTTATTCCTGTTATTATGTTGTTAGTTGGTTATTATGCAGACTTGATTGTGTAGTTACTTTATAGTGTCAATAATCTATGCACCTAAGTGTGTTTTTGTGATGGCCAGTAATGGCACTTCATTTCAGTGTTTAGCACTCCCTTAAGTACATCTTGTAAGGCAGGTCTGGTGGTAATAAATTCCCTTAACATTTGTTGTCTGAAAAGGATCTTATTTCTCCTTCATTTATGAAACTTAGTTTGGCTGGATATAAAATTCTGGGTTGTAGTTCCTTTCCTTTAATTATGCTGGATGTGGGCCTCTAGTATCTTCTGGCATACAGGGTTTCTACTGAAAGGGCTGCTGCTAGCCTGATGGGATTCCCTTTGTTGGTGATTTGCCCCTTCTCTGTAGCTGCCTTCAGTATTTCTTTCATGTTAACCTGGGAGAATCTGATGTCTGTGTATCTTTGAGATGGTTGTCTTCTATAGTGTCTCACAGAGGTTCTCTGAATTTGAATGTTGGCCTGTCTAGGCAGGTTGGGGAAACATTTTGTTAATGATATCCTTAAATATGTTTTCAAGTTGCTCGTTTTCTCACATCTCTTTCAGGGATGCCACTAAGGCATACATTTGGTCTCTATACAAAATCCCATATTTCTTGGACATTTGTTCATTCTTTTTTTTTTTTTTTTTGCCTGACTGAATTAATTTAAAAAACCTGTCTTCGAGCTCTAAGATTCTTTCCTCAACTTACTCTATTCTGCTGTTAATACTTTAAGTTGTGTTGTGAAATTCTTGGAGTATATTTTTCAGCTCAGTTGAAATCAGTTTGGTTCTTTCTTAAAATGGCCATTTTGTCTTTCAGCTCCAGCATCATTTTATTGTAATCCCTGGATTCCTTGAATTGGGTTTCAGCTTTCTCCTGAATCTTGATGATCTTCATTCCTATGCATATCCTGAATTCTGCCTCTGTTGTTTCAACCATTTAACCTGGTTAAGAACCATTTATGAGGAACTAGTCATTTGGAAGAGATAAGGCACTCTGACTTCTTGACTTGCCAGAGTTTTGTGCTGGTTCTTCTTCATCTGTGTGGTCTGGTGTTGCGTTAACTGTGGTGTAATTTGAGTATAGTCAGTTGACTTCCTTTCTGGTTGTTTTCAGAGGGCTAAGGCTTTGTGGTGCATCTTGATTTGTGGTTGAATTCTTGTCCTGGGTTTCTTGGGAGCCGGTATATTAGCAATTTTTGGTGTTGCAGTTTGGGCTGCTATCCAGTAGATGGCAGATAAGAATAATGGATGGCAGGTAGGGGCTTGTTTAGCCACGTGGCTTCTCTTGTTTCCTCGGGTTTGCAGTCAAGCTGCCTCTGAGTTTTTTGAGTGTGAGACCCTCTCCCACTCGAATGTTGGCCACAGATCTTGGATTGGCACTCCCAGGCTGCACACTACACCGCAATCCTGAGGCGAGCTCAGGGTTTATGTTCCCTCCCCTGCTTGGGAGTAGCAGGGACAGGGATCTCCTCAGTGGCAATGGCAGATGACCTTTAACGTGTTCCCTTGGGATTCCACCTCAGAGAAACACAGAGCCATCAGCCCAGTTGGAGCCATCAGCCCAGGCTGGGGTGGTTGTGTTGTGGGCTCAAGCCAGAGCTTCCTGGCTGGTGATGAGTAGGGATATGGGGTGCTTATGGGGAAAACAGACTGGTTTCTTCTCCTTAGGGCGCTGAGGCTTGCTCCAGGGATGAATAAAGCACTCAGGGTCTTTGTACCTTCCTCAGTCCAAGGGTAAGAGGGGCAGAACCCCCCCAGTAGCGACGGCAGAGTGGCTTTCACTTGCCTCTAGGAGCCCCACCCTAGAGAAACCTGCAGAGCCGCTGCCAATGGCAATGTTCAGCCAGGTTGGCTGTACGGTCGGCCCAAGCTGGAGGCCCTGCTTGGTGAAGAGCAGGGGGTTGGGGGCTCACAAAGAAGAGAGACTGGGTTCCGTGGTGTGCTGCGGGTTCGAGTGAAACCCTCAGCTCTTTGTTCCTTCCCCAGTACCAGGGCAGCAAGGGCAGAAGGGCGGCAGTGATAGTGGCAAAGGGGCTGTCATTGCCTCCGGGAGCTCCACCCCAGGGAAACACAGAGCCAGCACCAGTGGGATTGCTTAGTTGGGGACGAGGCAGCTGCTCTTCCATCCCAAGGGGTTGGGGGAGGTGCTGCCTGATGAAGAGAAAGAGGTGGAAGCTCCCAGGAAATCGGGGAAGAGAGCCTGGGCTCCTCTACTTACAGTGGCTTCGGTGTGCTGGAGATGTCAGCAATGCGACCTTGCCCCTTTTCCTTCTCCAGCCTGAGGGTGGTGAGGGGGTCCTGCTGCAGCTGCGATGGGAGAAGGGCCATGTGTTGTCTCTGTGATTGACCCTTCCCGCCAAAGAAAAGCAGAGCCTCTACTGAATGACCTGATCAGGCAGGGGTAGGGGTTTGTGCTGGGGGCCCAGGTCAGGAGGCCCTGTGTAATGAGGAGTAACAGGGGAAGGGACCCTCCTGGAAAACTGGCCACCTTTTCCTAAGACAGGGTTGGGGTGCTGGAGGCCCGCGTTAGTCCTTAATCACTTTTCTCTCCCTCAGCCTGAGAGCAGAAGGAACGGGACTGCAGAGCAGCCAAACCCGCGGGCCTGCCTGTGCCCTCTGGGATCACTGTCTAAGAGAAGGCCGGGACTACCACTGGCCTGAAAGTACAGGCAGGGTGGTCATGCTAGGGTCTCAGGCTGCTGGGCCTTGTCTATCCAGGTACAGTGGAGGCAAGGTCTGTGGCCTGACGCTGCTTGCCCCATGGATTCAGCCCTTTTCCTGGGACCTGTGAGGGAGCCTGAACTCCACTGTTGCTGGAGCTGTACCTGCTGGTTGCTATCAGGGTTCCCAGGGGATCCAAGATTCCCGGACTCTGCTTGTTCCTGAGCAGCAGCTCTGCCTGGACTCCTCATAGCTCTCTGTATTAGTCTGGAGACCCTGGCAGTGCCCTGGGCCTCATGGTGGCTCTCCTGAGCCCAGGGTTGCAAAGGTCTGGAAGAAGTATGGCACCCCGAGGGCTCTCGCTCACACACCGTTTCAAGGCAGCGGGGAGCCTCCCCCTGACTCTGTGCCAGTCCCAAGTGGGTGGCTATCCTGCCTCACTCTTCTCTGTTCTTTGTGGATTGTGCTGCTTCCTTGATTAATCCCAATGTGTCCACCTGACCCATCAGTGGAGGAGCTAGTGTTTACTTGTTTCTTTCTCTTCTTGATGAGCGCGATGCACACTGGCTGCCTCTGCTCAGCCATCTTGGGCCCCAATCTCAGTATTTTCACTTCATTAAAGACTACCTAGGAACAAATGAGTGAAGTAGCTTTAGGCATTAGACACTCAAAATGGTAGATTTTGCAGGCAGAACAACCTTCTTGATGATCCTGCCACATATGCAGTGCGCAGACATTAGAAGCCCATATCACATATATTTCTGTAACTTTTGTTTTGCATAAATATTCTGTCACTTTTATCAAACTGCTTTGTTTTCCTTGATTTTTCCCCCCCAACATTGTATAAATAGGATATCTGATCATTTTGTAAGCTATTTAGGTCAGCCTTCCAGAGGCAGAACAGATGATGAATTTCAAAGTTATGTACAAAATAGTTGAGCAGCCCAACATTTTTGACAGGCATACTGTTTACAGAGAAAATAAAATGAAATAAATGTTTTCTCACTGTTGAGAGAATCACACCTTTACTGACACTGTATTCTTTTTTTAGTTGACATTGATCAGTTATTCCAGAAAATAACTTCAAGGTTGTATTAACTGACCTTTGCTGATTCCATGTGTCTATGGAACTTTGTATATATTTTATAATATCTGACTTTAGAACTTAACATATTAGCCAACTATTGAATCTGGATTATACAAGTCATTTTATATAACATAACCTTTGAAATATACACAACCAGGGTCAAGGCTCTTGTGTTTCTCGTCTCCTCTCTGTCTTCATGTTTATACCTGTGAACCAAAAAGTACATGGGCCTGGATCCTATTGATTATGCAGATTATATCGATTAGTCTTTTAATCATTTATACTTCTTAATTGCTTCTGCATCTGGCAGAAAACACTAGATGCAGACATTAATATTTTGTTATACCAGTCACAGGAGAAATTTAGTAGAAATTCTTTGACTCTGTGTTTGTGACAGAAGTGAGTAAAGGTGATTCATTTTTATAAAATGTGTCTCCAAACGCCAACATCTGCTCAGGAAGAAAAAAAAAAATATTTCCTAAATATAGAACTCTTTGGCTGATTTTTAATTTAATGACTATTTTTTGAAAATACATAAATTAATGCGTATATCACCTAAATAAAGAAAAACATGATTTATATGACTAAACAAAATTAGTGCTATGTGAGTAATTATAACAGATCATTCACCTATAAGTGCTTACAGACTTCCCAATTTAAGCTTGGGACTACATTCTGGATTCATACACTCTGCTCAAAGGTAAATTGTTGTTAAAAGGAAAAGAGAATATCCATTCACCTGCTTTTTGATGAGGATATGATGTATTTTAGCCATACAATTAGTGTAAATTTTAGTGCATACATTTTTACTTTGGATGAACTTAGAAACTGAGGTCTGACCTATACAGACTTTTTAAGTTAAAAATGGTTAGCCAAATATAAGTATAGTAATCTGATGCATGATAGATGAAATGTAAAATTCAATACCTGAAATTTATTTCCATTGCTTTTTAAGGAAAAAGTATCACCCTGGGGAAAAATATATCTTCTCAAATCATAGTTTAGATTATATGTTAAAATATAAAATTTTACCTTAAAATAAATAAAATTCTGAAGTTCTGAAAAGAAAAAGTAAGCAACGAAACAACACTCTATTTGTGTTTGTATCACTGTTATTTCGGGAAGCAAAGTAAAAGCAGGTGTGAAAATTTCTACACATAAACATTCACAAAAGTATCTTTGTAATGTGGTGGATGTAAGAGGGACTTGATAGGACTTCAGAAAAAGATAAATCTCCGGAGATTCTGACTCATTAGTGTGCAGTATGGCCCAACAATCTGTATTTTAAATAAACAAATCATATAATACAGAGACCATTTCAAGATTCACTGATATGGAAATAATTTTCTATTTATTCATGTATATGAGTTTTCTTTAATTTCAAAATCAAATATATGTCAAAGTATTTGATATTAATTATCTTAGGAATTGACTTATCTTAATTACACCAAAGGAAGTTTTGTTGTTGTTTTGCTTTTGATGCGTCATCATAGACATTTGGAAATAATTCCCAACATTATCAAGAACAACACATTTTTTCAGGTGACTGCTATTTGTTACTTTGCTAAGTTATAGCAACCAAAATGTTAAAAATCTCTGCTTTCTGAGGGTGTTTAATCTGAGTAGGTAATTAAAGCACCTAGATCAAAATGTTAAAGAGTCTAAAAGATTATAAGATGGTGTATTCTAAGACTCTCAAGAACCCATTGGTAAATAGAGGCCATTAAATTAGGAATCAGAAAACATGACTTTGGTTACTTTCTGTGCCTCTTAACAGTTCTCCGCTGTGTGTAAGTCTTTTAACATTTGCACTGAATCTACCTTGTATCCATTACAATTAGTATGAAAGTACTTCACTTTTACAAATCACTAGCTTACAGTGTGATATGTGTGCAATCATTCGTATAAAATACCATGTTATGAATAATTTAATAAATACATGATAATATGATTATTAAGCGTTTTAGGAGTTAATGGTTAAATATATTAAAACACTAAGGTAATAATAAAGAATATATGGGAAAATTAATGCAAGGAAAAGATTTCAGCAACTAGAAAGAAATGGTGAGCATCAATGGTTATGAAAAAGTGTAACTGAAATACTTTTGAAAAAATTCTCAAAAATATTTGTAATATTACAGCAGAAGTAGTGAGATCACCCACACACTATACTTTAAGGCATTATTTTAATAGTCTATATGATTTTATATTGTCAGGGTTATTCATTACATATATATGTATATATATATATATATATATATATATATATAACCTAATTATAAATTAATAGCAATGAAATATTATACATGCATAAGGGAGTGAATTATGGTTACTAAGGGAAACCTTGGTTTAAATTTCTGTATTTCATTATATGAAAATCTCAACTCTAACAATTTATTCACGTAAAATTTTATTCTAAATTCATTCACATTAATTATATCAAATTAAATTATAGAGATCATAACCTAGTCTTATTTCTGCTATGTTTCTACTTACTGCTTGTAAAGAATTCTGCATCTACAATTCAGTATATTAGTTAACCAATGCTTATCAAATAGATCTACAAGTAAAGCACCACATTGAAAGCTTGATACAAGGAAGCAAACATAAGGCAAACCCTGAATGTTTAAGAAATATAAAATATAGTTGTAGGGATACAATATACATGGCAACATTGGTATGGCAGTAGAATCACTGTAAAACTAATACTAGCAAAGTTGACCTGATGAAAGTTACAGCAATTTGAAAGTGAAAAACGACTCGTAAAGTGGACTACCCTGAGAAAGTGGAAGGCTTGAGTCACATGTTCAAGATAGGTTTCACAGTGGCAAGGAGGGCATTTCAACATAGCCCATTGGTATGTGCAAAATACAGTGATTGGGATATTGGAGTAAATATTATGGAGACTATTTGCTCAACTGGGCATCAGAGCCTATGGCTTAATGAAGAAATGAGCTCATTTTCTGTTAATTGTTCTTCAAATATGGGACGTTCTTATTCTCTCCACTTCTCTGTGCTTCTGCTTTTTGAACTGGTTCTCTAGTACAAATAGAACCAGTACCTGTGTACTAGTACTGGTACCCTGTACTGGTACTGGCCTCTGCCTCCTGTGTCCCTCCAATTAGTAGTTGATTCACATTTGTTGTTGTACTGCAAATGACAAGATTTCATTCTTTATTATGGCTAAATAATATTTTGCAGTGTATATATATATCACATTTTAAAAATTTATGTATCCCTTGGGGCACTTAAGCTTATCTCTCTTTTTTGTCTTCTGTGCCATCCCTTTACCATCAACCCGTCTGTCTTCATTTTTACTTGTTTGCTGGCAGATGACAAGAACTGATGCTCCAGATCAAATTTCAGAAATCTCCCAACAATAAAATATCATTGTTAACAGATTGATGTAGCACCTTACACACACACACACACACACACACACACACACACACACAATCTATATGCACATACCAGTTTTTTAAATAACAAAATTTTGTTGTTACTCTTTATTTAACTTTTCTTTTTCATTTTTTCCCACATAATAAGCTTCCCCCTGGCATGTTTATTCTTTGAGTGTGAGTGTGAATAAGGCTTCTCAAACTTTGGTTTCCTAATCTGCAAAATGGGGCTAGTAAACTCACAAGTTTGTTTTAAGAATTGAATTGAATGAGACGAGATGACATGTGAGCAAATCTTCAAGCATAGTTTCTGAGCCTCAGTACCTTCCCATGAGTTTACGTTTCTCAATTTCCAATTGCTGAGCTCTGACCTATATGGAAATGTTCCATGTCTTCCTCTTAAACTGTTTTTCAAGACATTTGCCTGAGGAATGACTATCAGTTGCCAAACCCATTTGTTCACTGATTCATACTATTATGTAACCTCAAGCTGTCATTTTCAGATCACACTCCCCCACATACCACATCTCTACTTATTTATTTATTATAGGGACATGATCTTGCTATGTTGCCCAGGCTGATCTCAAACTTGTGGTCTCAAGCCATCCTCCTTCCTCAGCCTCTCACATTTCTGTTGTTACAGATGTGACCTACTATGTCTGGCCCACATTTCTCTTTCTAAATAAAAAGTTTCAATTTTTCAAATATGATTTCTAAGAGACAATAACATCATGGGCATTGTGAGTGTGGGCATTGTGAGTGTGGACATTCAAATGGATTGTGTCATAATTTAAAATTCAGAACTACGCAATGGAAAAAAAGACACATGGAAAAAAAGACATTGCAATGAGGGCTTATTTCTTGGGAAGTAGGAGATATGGTAATGGAAATATAAAGTTGGTTCTAGATATATTTTACTTGATATTTCAGCAGACCATCACAGTGGAAACATTAAGGAGATATTTAAAAATAAACCCAGAGCTCAGAAAAGAGGACTACATAAGGCATGTCTGTAATTTTTGAATTACTTATGCACAAGCCATGGGACAAATCATGATAATGTATGAATTATCAAAATTGATATGAAAAATACATTCTTGAATATTTTCATAGTCAATTGTAAGTAATCTTGAATTCGAGTCTCAGTTTTTACACTTGCTGCGCAATTTGGTTATAGTATTCACTTTCCTCATTGACTACCTGGGGAAATCTAAGACTGTCCTCCTCTTTCAAGGAAAAATAGTATAGAATGTGGCTGAACCAGGCACTGAGGCATGAATCACAGGAGGCCTATGGAATATAAAGGATTCCTATTCAGTGAGTACTTACCATGTGTTATACACTCCTCTTTTATTTTCAATGTATTTACTCATTTAATATCCTAACAAAAACTCTGAGTCATGTGCTGTCATTAGCATCATTTTACAGATGAGAACACCGAAGCACAGGGAACTTCACACATGCCAGGGTCCCTAGGATGAGTGGCCTGAGTTCCTGGGTGGCCTGACTCCAGGCCTGAGCTCTGAACCCTTACTGACTCTAAAAGAGTAAAACTACTTGTGAAATGTCTGTGCTAGGAAAATAGAAAAGGAAATCAACAATCAAAATAAAGTTAATGTCCTGGGCAATACATTGCCTTAGAAGTATAAAAGAACATTTGTAATGACATGGTCTTTAGGGGAAATGATTTTGAATCCCAGGGAGAATGTTAGGCAAAAGAGAAAAATTACCAGAGTGTTAAGAGCAGTTTGCATTCTAGATATCAATGAAGCTGCCTAAGGAAAGATAATTCATTTTTCACAGAATATCTTTGTACTTTGAGTCAAATGAAATAATTGACCACAGAGTTTAAAAATAAACATAGCAGTAGTTTCATTATATTTTAATGATAATAATAAACATACTAAAATACATTAAACACTGAATAATGTAGGCAGTTTATCAGTTGGTTATATGTACTGCATTTTTCTCAACTATACATTGCATACCTTAAGGGTAACAAACCTGTCTTAGGCTTTTCTTTCATTTTTATAATGTCAGGCATATTTCTCATTCTATAGTGGATGCTCACTGAACACTTTATTAATTGATTGAATATTTGTATAACATAGTTCTTCTTTTACTATTTTTAAAGACTGTGAATGGAGTATAATTTTGTTTTGGTTACAAATATTTTACTCTAATATGTTGCAAATATTAAAATAAAAGTCTGTCTGTGATTCTTTAAGTTACTCATTTATTCTTGCATTCATTCAACATATACTACATGCACCAAATTCCATCTTCTGTCATTTATGCAAGGAGATCAATGTGCAACTCTTTGCTCTATCTCATTGTTACATTTTCTTCTCTGTTTTGCCATTCTCACAAGATGTTATTTCTTATATACAAAACAAGTATTTTCTTAGCCTCACTTTCCCCTCCAGTTACTGCCCCAAATCTTTATTCCTCTTTTCAGCAGAATGCCTTGCCTGAGTTCTCTTAGCCATGATCACCAATTACCTTGCTGTCAGTTTCTATTTGGTGCACATCAATCAGATTTTGTCACACTGGTCTCTACAAACTGCAAATGTTAGAGGCACCAACAACCACAACACTGCCAAGCCTAAATATCACTTCTTGGTCCACGTCTTAATGGCCCCATCTGGAGCATTTGACCTAGTTGTTTCATCCTATCACATTGGTCATTCCTGCTAGGTCTCCTTAAAGGATCTCCCTCTTCTGAAACGTGAGTGTGATAGTGCACCAGGGCTCCATCTTCCGAACTCATGACACTGGAAATCTGACCAGTCTCATGAAAGAACTATCCCACCAATTCAAAAGCAAACAACTGTTTTGGGTCCATCTGAGACTGAAAGTAGAAGTAGAAGCTATCTTAAAGGAAACGAGGTTTATCGCTTGATCTCAAAGAGAACTTTTGAAAAGAAGGATGGTGTAGAGACTAGGCTGTCCTGGAGATGAGAAATTTGATAAAAGAGTGATTTGGGGAATCAACCCCATACGTTAGCTTCAGGATGGAAATGAGCCTGAGCTGATAAGAAAGGATAACTGCAACTTGGAAGGGAGAGTCTGCTAAAATAATTGTGTCTCTTCAGACTTATATTTGTCAAATAAATCTTTGGATATTATCTAGGCCCATAAACTTGGCAAAACCAAATGTTTTATAAGTTTGTGTGTGTGTGTGTGTGTGTGTGTGTGTGTGTGTGTGTAGAGAGAGAGAGAGACAGAGACAGAGAGAGATGTAATCTGTAGATACAGGCATGGTGAGGTAAAAAAAATTGACTATAGCACATAGAATAGTTATTATATGTTGGGTATTTCATGAATTGACTCATCTTTTCTATAAAACAGGGGTTCTCAACAGGCTGTGGACCTGTACCAGTCCTTGACTTGACCTGTTAGGAGCCAGGCTGCACAGCAGGAGGTGAGAGCATTACTGCCTGAGCTCCGCCTCCTGTCAGATCAGCATCAGCATTAGATTCTCTCAGGAGTACGAGCCGTATTGTGAACTGTGCATACCAGGGATCTAGGTTGCATGCTCCTATGAGAGTCTAACTAATGCCTGAAGATATGAGGTGGAAGAGTTTCATCTCAAAACCATTGCCCTGGCTTACCAACACCATCCCAATCTGTGGAAAAATTGTCTTCCTTCCATGGAATCAGTCTCTGGTACCAAAACGGTTGGAGACCAATGCTGCAAAATATGAATTCCACTAATAATTTCTAAATTGAACCTTTCCAGAATGATCTATATGAGACAAACAACCAAAAAGCACTTTAAACTTCTTCTACAGACAAATGCAAGAATGTTCTTATTATCCCTTTTAGCTGCTCTCAGCGTTAAGCTCTACTAAACACTAATTCATAGTTTAATTACACCAGATAGACAATCTTTAAAACGTGACTACTTTCAGTTTAGTTCCAGAGTAATGTAGAGAATGCAGTGGAAAGAATCCTTTAACTGGAAAAAAAGTTATTTTTATTTGGGAGCTGATAATGATCCCACTCTTTCTGCTTCTTCAGATGCATTGGCAAAGTGTTCAAAATATATAGTATAATGTAACTAGCTTAATTTTTATTCAATTACTTTTATTAAACTGTATATAAAGGCTTAGGTCTTCAAAAAGTGCATGGATAGGAAAACCCATCTGCTCACACAACTATGGATGAGGACTCTGCATCCCTGGGTGAGTTCCAAGTTTTTTTGTTCCTTTCCTTTTTTTTTTTTTTCAAGAATGTTCATATTAAGCCTTAAAAGCAATTATATCATCATTACCATTCTCTCTCCTGTCTCTCACTTTCTCTTTCCATCTTTTGACTTCCTTTCTCCCTCCCTCTGTCCTTCTTCCCCATCTGCTTCTTTTAAACATTACATCAATTCCCTTGTGAATCTGAACTTACATACTGAGAACCTCACAAAAAGAAAGAAAAAGTGAGAGGTCCCCAAGATCCAGTAGAAAAATTCCAGGAACGACACAAATTAATCTGCTTATGGAACGAATACCCTGGCCTGAACACAGTGGCAAGGTACATATGAAGCCACCACAGTGGTAAAGTGGTGTGAATATCAGCTCTTACTGGAGCCAGGGAGCCACAAGTTTGAGCAAGAATGAGTATTTCTAGTAAACCTCATTGAACTCCCTAGTCCCTCAATTGCTTAATTTTTTTTTTTTTTTTTTTTTGGTCTATCACTATCACCGGAACCTTTCATACCCTTCACAGTCTGGGCTCCATATGTGATCATCAAAACTACATTTTTATCTAAATCTATGATGCCATCAACATGGCATTGGTAAAAATATCTACTATTTGCATTCTTACACCCAGACACCTGGATCCATTTGGAGAAATTCACACAGTTATGCACTTGGGAACCATTACGCCTTCATTGTTTCTAGTTTCAGCCAGACATTTGTCGATGCTTCTCAAGCCTCTCATTGTCATTTGTCAGCTCATGCATTCCTTCTGCCTACTGCTACCTCACCTTCCCCAGTCTTCTCAAAATCAGATCTCTTGGCCCTTGGCAGATGACATTTTCCTTCACTTATTGAAAACATTTCAAGCATTTGGATTGTGCTCCTACCTCACTTTGCAGCCCTTTGTCCCCAAAAATATTTACAAATATATGCCCACCTATGCTTTTCTTATCTATTTCCTTTTAGATCCAGAGGACAAGAGCTCCTTCAAAGCCAATTTACTCCAACTATTAACACATGCCTCACCTTCTAACTCCAAGACTTAGCCCTGTCCATCCTCTCTTTTGCTGGTGTCATGAGCCATTTTCTATTCCAAGAACATTTTCTCCTCTAAACAGTCTCAACTCTGCAATATGTAAAAACAGAACTACCACTCCCTGGCAGGTGCCTGTACATACTCACACCCCTCACACACACATAAAGCTCTCCTGGGACCATACTTCTCACTTTAGGGCCCCTGCTGATTACTTTCATGGAATGTTTTGGAAAAGCAATTTTCTTTCTTTTTTTAATTATATTTTAATTCTGGGATACAAGTGCAGAACGTGCAGGTTTGTTACATAGGTATACATGGCCATGGTGGTTTGCTGCATCCATCACCCTGTCATTTACATTGGGTATTTCTTTTAATGCTAACCCTCCCCTATCCTCCCACCCCCGCTATTCCTTCCCAGCCCTGCCACCCCCCAAGAGGCCCCAGTGTGTGATGTTCCTCTCCCTATGTCCATGTGTTCTCATTGTTCAACACCCACTTATGAGTAAGAACATGTGGTATTAGGTTGTCTGTTCTTGTTTCAGTTTGCTGAAAATGATGATTTCTAGATTTATCCACGAACTCATCCTTTTTTATAGTATTCCATGGTGTTATATGCCACATTTTCTTTATCCAGTCTATCATTGTGGGCATTTGAGTTGGCTCCAAGTCTTTGCTATTGTGAACAGTGCCGCAATGAGCATACATGTGCATGTGTCTTTATAATAGAATGATTTATAATCCTTTGGGTATATATCCAGTAATGGGATTGCTGGGTCAAATGGTATTTCTATTTCTAGATCCTTGAGGAATCACCATTCAAGATCCTTGAGGAATCACCACTCACTGTCTCTAACCTTTCAACCTAAATACCTGCTCAACCTGTTACCTTCTGGCTTTATATGCTTAGCCAACACAATTATTTTAGTAAGGTTTTAACCTATTTGTCCAATTCACTGGGTGATTTCAGTTGTCTTGCTAGGCTTCCTTTTGACTTTCATCTCTGTTAGCCAATCTCTTCTCAAACCCCCGTTCCCATGGCTTTTGTGACACCCCATTCTCCAGATTAGACTGGTACCTCTACCCATTTGTTCTGTCTTTTTAAGACTTCTCATTTTTTTTTTTTGCTTTAAAAATATTATTGCTCTATATTTTTGTGGTTCTGTTACTGGCATATTGATCTTCTCAACCATCATACTGTGTCTGAAATCAGAT
Source organism: Saimiri boliviensis (assembly GCF_048565385.1). Taxonomy (NCBI): domain Eukaryota; kingdom Metazoa; phylum Chordata; class Mammalia; order Primates; family Cebidae; genus Saimiri; species Saimiri boliviensis. The sequence continues at coordinate 111,740,380 of NC_133451.1, forward strand.
TGATACTGTAATATCTTGGGTGTTTCCACATGGATGCTTTCTTTAGTAGTCAATGGAATTTCCAAAACTGAACCTGTCATCTTTTTTTTCTAAACTGACATCTTCTATTTTTCTCTTTTTCAGTTATAGTACCAATATCTGCATGCAATTCCTGATGGTATTAATTATAGTACCTAGTTGACATTTATTGTGTTCATCATAGTGTGTGCCTGGCACTATGCTAGGCACTTTACATGAAATATCTCAAGTAATATTAACAATCCTGTAAAACACACAGCATTCTACTACCATTATGTAGTTTTGGAACTAAGGTTTAAGTGTGTTTAATAATTTGCCAAAAGTCACTTACTAAGTGTGGAGGTGGGGTGCTCATTGTGGAGACATGCGAACAATTATGGCACACAATCTGAGTGTCATCTTTGACTTCTCTCTCTCTCTCCCCATTCCAAACTGCACCACATCTTGTCATTTTACTCCCTGTATATTGTAGTTGCAACTATATCCTTACCTTCTTCTGAATTGTACTTCTCAAATATATCTCTCTAGCAGTTTCCAATGATTAGATAATAAAATTTCAAAACACAAATCTGAGGGCATTCCCATGTATTCAAAATATCTTGATGTTTCCATACCTTATCAGATAAATTCAATGCTCCTAACTATAATTTCTGCGATCATTGATTAAGCTTCGGTACACATACATCTCCAGCCTCAACCTCCATGGCTTCTTTCGTCTGGGTTTCCACTTTTCTTTAGTAATGCAGACTGCCTGTGGTTCCCCTTACAGGCCATTCATACTCACATCTGTGCCTTTGTTCTTGCTGTCAGGTCCCTTTGGAAGACTTCATTCCAGCCTTTTCCCACTGAATGCAAATAACTCTGTCCCCTGCCAATCAATTACTTGTTGAATACATTATGATTCTGATACCTCACTGCCTCTAGTAAGCCTTTTCTTGACTTCCAGAACAAAATGAAAGACTCTTTCCTTTACTTTAGCACTAACATTTTCATATTTCCATTTTTAAGAACTTTCAGCTTTGTTTTATGATTATCTGTTTCTGTCTAGGCAGGGACCCTTGAAGTCAGGTTCGACATTCTCTTTATATTCCTATTGCTAGGCACCAGAGCACCCTGTTTGCTCAGGGAGTATTTAAATTTATCTTCAAGTAAGAAGTGAACTTTGAGTCAGCTCTTGATTAGTGGGTTTAGAAATTGGTAGAATAAAGAAGATGAAATGTATTTTAACTTATGCTTGGCTATTGTTGATATTATACCATTTGAATATTAGATCTAACCTTTGCATTGATACTACATATTTTTGCACTGTGCATTTTACCATATCTTTTATGAACTATTCATATATTTAGAAGGTGGAATAATAGATTAGGTATGGAAACAAAATTGAGTCTTAAAATTAGTTAATTTTGTGATTAATTATAAAGTACTTTAAAAACAGCAATGGGTGAGATGGCATCTGTGGTTAGCAATAGACATGCTGTGGATAATTCATTATTAAAGGCCTTTAAAATTTTAAAAACCCAATTAAAAAAACTTATAATTGAAGAGTAGGAAAATGCTTCTTTAAAAAGCAGCAATAAGATTAAGTCACATTACACAACCTCCAGGCAAATGCTGATCTCAAATAATAATAAATTATTTGCCTATTCTTTGTGTGATTTAAATATCATTGAAACCATTGAACTTGATAACACCTGAGGCTATTGTCATGTTAGATTTCTATATATAATAAAGAATGGGAGACATATACAGGGGAAACTGCAGAATACAAAACAAGATAGAATAGTATTTAAAAAATTGTTTTTGTTTTTTTCCTGAGAGCATTCATCTGTCAATGGCACTATCATTTGAATTAGTTTATTCCTAAGTAGATTACGTTCTTACTAGCATCTTAGGATCAATTGTCACTCATTTCTAAGCCTGCCCAATTAAACACCCACATTAGACAGTACAGTCAAAGGCACTTAGATCATGTGAAATACACTTCCCAAGGAAATGCATACTCTGACTTTTGCACAAGGGCTTTCTTGTGAATTCCTGAATTGAATGATGATAGTTTCCAAATATCATTTGGTTCATATCTCCTGTCTAAAATAACAGCTAAGGGTTGCTCTTCTATGTTAAAACTAACTGCTAAAATAGTTTTCGGCTGTTCAGTGATACAGAGATTGGGTAAAAAAATCAGCATTAAAAAAAAAAGATGGGAAAGCAGAGAATAGAGCAGTACAGAAAAATTATTACCCTTTAAATGGCCATACGTGTTTTATATGAAGATAAAATATGTTCTTGATATAGAGTTTTTATTGCCAAATTAATTACATTTTGATGTTATTCTACATTTTAGTTTATGTTATGATTTGCCTATTGTCATTATGACATTCAGTACATACTTGTAAATAAATTTTGTCTGTTGACTTTCTTGTTTGTTGATTACCTGGAGGGATATTTTATAATTTATATACTTTTTAAAATTGCAAAATCATTAAAATTTGTAAAGTTAAATTGACTGGGTGATTTAAAAACGTACATATGCATGTCTAATAGTTCTTTTGAGATTGTTGATAATTTAATTTTGTCTGATGTAGTTTACCAGTAAAGGAAAATGTTAAGGACGATATCTCAAACTGCTTTGATTGGTGGGATAAAATATCCTGATGCAGTTGGAAGAAGTACTCCTTGAGGGAACAAACAGTTTGGAGGAGAACTGCTATTACTTCTAGAAAATGTACTTTTCCTGGAAAAAAATAAAATGCATAGAAAGTGCCCTTGGAGGCTTGGCAAATGAACAACGACCTGGTTATGTTGAAGAAGGTTCATTCTAAGATGGAAAAAGTGACTCTTTCAATCTTAATTATCTGGTTAGCATCTAATAGTATTTGGTCTTATCTCTGTGCCTATTCTCAGGCCCTCAGAGTCCTTAAAAGGTGAATGAATTAAAAAATATCAAGGATGTTTATCCCATTAAATACCATAAATGTCTCTATTATTTACCTATTTCCTTGTAACAATAGGAAACTTGTTGATGATAGAAGTTGCTCCACACTCATACACACATAGTTCTCTGCATAATTGTTTACTTTGCAATTTAAATACTAGCAAAGTCCACCCAATATTTTGCCAAATTCCTCATGCTGAAATGAGGTTTACTAGCTAAAAAACTGCTATTGTATGTATTACTATAGTGTGTATGTGTATGTATATATCTATACACATATAAATGTATATATATATAAACAAAACATATATATTTCCAAATTTGTTGTGTAAGTATATTTCTTCAACTAGAAAATTTCAGATTACAGGTACTATTGAGAGTCAGGGCAAAAAAATTAAAGTGTATTAGCAAAATTCATTAAAACTTTTATAATACACATATTCAAAGAAAAAATGCTTTTAAAGCACATTTGAAGGCAAAAATCACATTGGAGAAATTCACAATTTATAGACCAAAGCATTATGTTAATTATAATGTATATATTAGCAAATCTATACCCTTACTAGGCAACATATTATGTACATTATTTTGAAATTATTTTTAATACTTTTTATGTTATTATTAATAATACTTATATTTGTTTAAAATATTATATAATTCAACTGTTTCAGATTAATCTCTCCCAGTTAGTAGAGAATTGACTCATTTTATCTTTATTTCTCATCAAAACTTTTATGAGATCTGAAAAAAATGATGCATTTATTATTATTATTTTCACATTTTTGCTATCCCTTTTAACTTTGGAGATATTAATAAGCAGAAATTATCAAATAGACAATAAGATAAAGGTAAAATAATTTGAGATGTTACTGTAAAATCAATTTGAAAATAATTAGGTTTTATTGTAGCTGATGCAACATTTTACTGAAATCTTGTTTATATCTATCATTTAGGAAGTGCTAAATTTCTGTACCCACTTGATTACTTTGAGGAAAATTAAATTTTCCATCAACATATCCCCTAATGCTACTACTCATGTCCAGATGATTAAAGAATCAGCAGGAATCCTCAATATGTAGATCTTCATTTTATCTTCCTTGGAACTCTTGTGGTTTAAAAGACCCCAACTTTTGCTACCCATTTTCTTTCATATCCTTCCTCAGACCCTGAGATTTATAGATTTGGCTACATACTGATCAAGTTATATGCATATCTCAAAGACATCTCAACAAAACCTGAATTAATTTATTGTTAAAGTGCATCAACTTTCTGGAGACAGACTAACTTCCCCTCCAAACTTTCCTCTTGCTGTGTTTAGCGAAGAGTGTACTGCTGGTGGGAACGCCACAGGGATGTGAAAAACATGAGTTTATAGTTCTGTCTCACTCACAGGAGCCCTGACATCCAGCCTCAGAGCTTTTCCAGATTTGTCTACTAAGCCTTGGAGAATTCCTTGGAATTTCCAGTCTTAGTTCATGAAATAATCTCTGAAATGGTTTCCCAGATTCAAAGTTTGATCCCCTCTATCTCATAGTTCATGGTTCAAAAGCCATCCAAGTTTTAAATCAAAGATAAATTATACTCCCTTATTTTCTGTCTTCTATGATTTAGTCCAATCTGTTTATCTTATCATCCTCTCTTTCTTAAAACTAGTGCTGTCAAATTAACTCTATTACTATTCCACAATCTAGGCTTTTAGTCACCACATTACTTGATTCTGTTGCAATGGTCGTATTCCTCATCACTACCTGGACAACTCACCTAGCTTTTAACTCCCCCTGAAGTCGTACTTATTCTTGGGAGACTTTGTGCCTTTGGTTATCATTTACCTTCACCTTTCCTGTGGTTTTACAATATGAGAGGAGTCCCACATAGCCAGTCTTCAGTTATTTGTCTACATTCTGTTGCTCACTAGGTTTAAGTGTATAAAATCTTAACTGATTTTCATTGCTCTAATGACAAACTGAAGAATTCGTATTAGGCCTCACAAGAGTCTTTTATGCATGACCTCCTTTTGCTGCAGTATTAGCATCTCCCAGCTGTACTCTGTACAGCCATGGTCTAGTCAGGCTAAAATTTTAACAACTCCTACTGGTGGCAGTGACTCATGTCTGTAATCCCAACTCTCCAGGAGGCCAAGGCAGGTAGATCATGAGGTCAGGAGATCTAAACCATCCTGGCCAACATGGCGAAGCCCCGTCTCTCCTAAAAATACACAAATTAGCCGGGTGTGTTGACAGGCACCTGTAGTCCCAGCTACTCAGGAGACTGAGGCAGGAGAATTGCTTCATCCCGAGAGACAGAGGTTTCAGTGAGCCAAGATGGCACCACTGCACTCCAGCCTGGGTGACAGAGAGAAACTTCATCTCAAAAAATAAAAATAAAATAAAATAACAACTCCACTCTGATTCTTGGTTTCTTCAAGCTCCTGGGACATTGCATATGCTGATTCTTCTACCTGGAACAGTCTTTTCTCACAACTCCCTATCCTCACCACCATCTAGTGTATACTTTAAATAGCCTAGACTTAAACTATCACTTCACTCTTAAAGTCCTTGCTTATCAAGCATACAAAAGGGCAGGGACATCTCCTGTACTTTCATAGTACCAGGTAATTGTCCTCTCTGGGTGCCTACCATTATGATGTAACTGTTTTCATTCCTCCTCTTAAATGTGTAGAGGTAAGGGTATTATGTCAATCCTAACAACTTTTTATTCCCAGCATGTTTTATGGAAGCATGGAAATTAAAATGTAGGGTTTTTTTCCCCCATATTCAAGCTTTCTGTGGACCTAAATCATGTCTTTTAATGATATTGTATTTCATAAACTTTCTAAAAATGTCCTGAGTAGATATGCTGTTTACTTTCACACAAGAATATGGTAATCACTAAATCTTAATTCTGAAATACTTTTTGTTTGCATTCATGATATTTGATCAAAATACATTCTCACAATTCCAATGGATACAGTTGTTTTCAGTTAAAGGCATCATATAAGAATACAAGATATAAAGCTTAAGAGAACAAATGTTTATGGTTTTCAATTTTAACATAAGAGAATTTTTGAGAAAATCACATTATCAAGTAAATATATGTACATCTATATGACATTTTTCATACTTTCCACAAAATTTTCATGAAGTGTTTATATAGGCTTCTCTTTAATCTTGCATTTTTTAGAAGCATGTCTGCATTTAGTTTAAAATTCATATCTTAAATGTCTTTAAATGACCTGAATAATAACTTAACTTTTCAGCAATGTCTTAGATAGTATGGTGATAATTCAGCCTTTTTTGACCTGATTTTTAATTCAGGTTCTACTCCAAGCTCACCTTATGCCCTGGGAAAAGTTCATATGGCTTTTCTCACTTTCATTCTTGTCACTTGTAATATATAAGTATTAGGCTGTATTATCTTTTTAATCTTTTTCAACTTCTAAAGTCTATGATTATTTTATTCAAAACCTAAATATGAATTCAGATATGAGATTTAAAGTCTGGTCTTTAAACTTTCCACTGTTCTGTTTTCAATGTTGAAACTAGAATAGTCATAAAGCTCATCACTAAAATGAACAAAAATGTATTTCTTGAGACAATTCAAAATACAAGGAGGCTCTGACTGCTATTTCACTATAATTGAAATTATTTAGTTATTATAAATAATGGAAAGGTTGACATAAACTAGGCAAAGAGTAAAAATATGGTTGAAAATCACATATTCCATGTCCTTTTTTAAAGTTATGGGGATTTTGAGTCAAGAAACAAAAATAATGCACTTAATGTATACTTTGTGTTAAAGGAGTTTATTATGAAATATGTTTGATTTTAATAGGAGAATGTGTTGTAGTTACATATCAATTTAGCAAATATGTAAGTACTTTAAATTGGTTTGAACATCCATTTTTTTCTATCTTGAAAATGTTTTGTTTGTCATGATTTAGATTTCTGTTCAGCACACATTAATTGATATGTGCCATACAATTATTCTTGTCATTATTTTAGATTTCTATTTAGCACACATTAATTTCTATTTTGCACACATATGTGCGATGCAGCCACAACCATGCAGTGTGGGGAACATGCATGATTCAATGGTGAGTAAGCAGACATGGCTGTTGGCAGATGGCTTCAGGCCACAGGGTCACCAAAACAGGTTCTAGTGCACATCCAAGGTGTGCTCCAGGAAATAGTTTGTGGCCCAAGTGTTTCTCACACATTTGAAGTGGTTAAGATTTATGGAAGAATACTTTACATCCTGATATGGTTTGACTGTGTTCCCACAAAAATCTTAACTTGAATTGTATCTCCCAGAATTTTTACATGTGAGACCTAGGGGGAGGTAATTTAATCATGGGGGCCAGCCTTTCCAGTGCTATTCTCATGATAGTGAATGAGTCTCAGGATATCTGATGAGTTTGTCAAGGGTTTCTGCTTTTGCCTCTTCCTCATTTTTCTCTTGCTGCTGCCATGTAAGAAGTTACTTTCACCTCCTGCCATGGTTCTGAGGCCTCCCCAGCCAAGTGGAACCTTAAGTCCAATGAAACTTCTTTTTGTTTCCAGTTTCAGGTATATCTTTATCAGCAGGATGAAAATGAACTAATATACTTCCATTCAGAAATATTTCAGCCCAGAATACTTTGAGCAAAGACTAGGCACAGTGGCCCACACTAGACCAGGAGTGGAAGATTAGCCTGGGCAATATAGTGAGACTCTGTCCCTAGAAAATTAAATAAAAGAATTAGCCAGGTGTGGTTGGTGGTGCATGCCTGTAGTCCTTTCTACACAGGAGACTGAAGTGAGAGGATTGTTTGAGCCCAGGTGATGCAGTGAGCTATGGACACACCACTGCACTCCAGCCTAGGCAAAAAAGTGAGACCTTATCTCTAAAATTAATAAATAAATAAATAAATAAAGTATTTTTCATGCTACCCATCTGCCTTAGGAGACTTGGGGGAAATAATTTCATTTCTTAAACTCATAGTTGCCACCTATTCCTAGAACCCAACTTGGTGTAGTGACTGGTCATTGGACCTGATCACTTGCATATACTAATTCTTTGTTTTATAAAAATTGCGCTTACTTGTTCAAGAACACCCTGCCTAAACGATTCTAAGTTTGAATCTTAGGAGAAAGAAGTGTGGGAATTTGAAGCTTTCCTCCTAGATAGGCCCAAGGACTCGTTAAGCACATTTCTTCATCTTCTTACTAGCAGCATTTAAACTTTAGATATCAGTAGTTTTTAGAAAGAAAAAAAAGGAAAAGAGAGTTCATTGTATGCCAGTTGGTTACACGAGCTTCCACTTTCCATTATACAAATATTTCCTTTGATTCTGATTCTCTTTATTCAAGTTTTGTCCTGGCTGAATGACAGATAATTTGTTGGAGAAAATGGAATATGTTTCTTACATGAATTAAGACTTTTTTTTCTTATGGTAATAAATGAGGGAGCTAGGAGGCAGAAGAATGGAAGAAAGGAAAGAAATGGCAGAGCAAGGAAAAATAGAGAAAATGTCTGAACACACACACACACACAAACACACACACACAAACACACACACACACACACACACACTCCTAATACTCTTCGAAAATCATGAGAAATATTTCCTCTTGGTAATAAATACATTATAAGTTTAATAAAGGGAACCCAAGATGAGAAAATAGAGAATGGGTAAAGGATCCTTTCTTCCTTTCTTCTTTCCCTAAAGGATGAATGAGTAAGAAATGCCCAAATACAAAAGGGATATTTATATAAATAAAAGGACCAGGAAGGGTATTGTATCTAATGTTTGTATTAACTTAAGGGTAAAGCAGGGGAGAGTCTCTTCCACTGTTCATCTACCCCACCTACTAACAAGTGGAAGTTTCTAGCAAATGGCTGGCACCATTTATACTATTTTGACTCATGTTTGGAGACAGTTCAATAAAGCAGGTTTTCTTTTCCAAAAACACACCAATGCACTGAGATTAAATGAGAGATGTTAGAGCCTTCACTCATGTTCTGCCAACCACAGGCTTGACCTTGATACCGTTTCAATTATCTCTACAGCCAGAGTGGGAAACTACACGTGGGACATGCTCTCTCATTGTCGACTCTTAAGAGCTTCCAAACACAAATTGTACAAAGGTAGTTTAAATGTAACTATGAGTGCTTCAGTCAATAGATCATAATTTCCTAGTACTTGATCTGTTTCATTTTATTTTTAAAGAAAATAAATAACTTTTGGTCCAACCTCTAGCCTGTTCAGGAAATTATACAGTGCAAAGGAATAAAAAGAATTTAGTGTTGTGAAAGATTTTCTGTGAAACAAAGTATATCTAAAATTAGTAATTGTTAGAGTAGATTGTTTTAATAAAAATATAAACACAAATCAAAATTTAATTTTTTCTTTATACTCTTCCCAAAATATGTTATATTTTATGCTCTGAGAGTAAATATTTCATTTTAACTATAGCCGAGTTGTCAAATATTCAGAAACCTTATTCATGTTGTATGGAATATTTCAAAGTTAAATTAGTTCACATGACTTTTGCTAAATAACTTAAACTTTTAAAATGCATGTTTTTTCTCATCCTGATTATAGCATATTTTCTTCTCATCTTATTTTTAAATGATACCTTCTGTTGTAAACTAGGTACAACAAAGGACAACAATATTTTAAGTAACTAACTGATATATATATATATTGGTTTTAATAAGCCCAAATCAATCAAGGTGTTTAACTCATTTATATTTCTACTAAGGTATCTCTGGGATATATGGGTATATTGAAGATATAGTAGTGCATAAAATATTTTAAAACTAAAAAAAAATCTAGTGAAAAATATTTTCTATTTGTACAAAAAGGGGCTTTCCAGTATTTTTAAAATCTAAATGCTCAAATCAGGATAATGTCAACAATGAATAAAAGGGATAAAAAAATTATGTTTTTCCTAAACCCAATGAAACATTTTTTGTTTGAAATTTTAGCACTTTTTAAACTAGGTTTATAAACTAATAAAAAGAAAAACATGTACACAAAAAACAAAGCAGAGTAGGATTTATGGTCAAAGTATCTTCTACAAATATTTAATATTTTTAAAATAAGGGAACCACATTCTTTCAGACTGATTATAAACTCATATGAGATATGTAATGTAACCAATATCTGCAGATAGTATTTTCTGTCAGATAGAAAGTGGAGATACTCTTAGTTGCAAAAAATTGTTCTGAGACTTCACAGAAGGTAAATCATTGAGTTTTAAAATCTGATACAATTTTAGACCTAATCAGCTAATCTTATCTTTTATTTTGTATTTGATAAAATGTAGATTAAAAACTAAATTTTTTTCAAAAATTGCTATGACTGTATTAAAACTTTACTAATTTGTTTTAATTTGAAGAAAGAATGAGAGAAGTATCCTGCATTAGTAGGAAATCTATGATGGGAAGACCAGGCTTATACTTTAATTGCATGTATCACAAAAATTACCTCAATTGACTTCAATTTCCACATCTAGCCAATAAGAGTTTGTATTGCATTATTTGGACTATCCCTTCAAGTTCATAACGTTCTCAATTATTTAAAAGACTATTAGAAATAAATAAAATATCTGCTACGATTAAATGAAAATTCTGATTTGAAAAGAAATGCATTTTTTTGTTTCTATTGTAAAGCAGAATGTATTTCTAAGTAGATGTACTCAACCCAGATTTATTTATAATTAGTAGCATCAGCTGGCGGCATATAGCAATTAATGTGCTTTTTCCAAAGGGTTTAACATTTCTCCTGTTATATACTGCAAGCAACTTATTTGTTTATTATATTATTAAAGCAGCCTTTAGGCCAAAGCATGGTAAATGATCACAAATCCCAAATTTAATGAAGTAGAAATTGGTGACATTTTATTTCATTTTTCTCCGATCATCATATGATAAAAAATCACACTGCATTTCACAATTTCTGGAGGACATGATAAACTAGAGCAGCTATTCAAATAAAATCTGTACTCTGTGGCTAAAGCTGGAAGGTGGTAGCTATAGTGAAGGATAGATCACAAATTCATTAATGAGGGCTGTCTTTATAATTGAATCATCGAGTCTGCTATTTGTTTTATGCAATATATTATTCAATCAGTGACCATTTATTAGGGGAAAAATATTTTCCAGATAGCAAGCTAGGAAAATGAAAGGGGCTGACCTGTGAACTAGATTGCAAAAGCAGGAACTTGGAATAAAGGTGAAAGTGAAAGCTCAGCTGTTACAAGGAGAATATGCAGGAGGATGGTCAGTGTCAGGTGGAGAGAGGGAATACCTTCAGAAGGATATGCTTTTATCAAAGTCAAATCAGGCTAGTAACATGATTTATCTAGTCCTGAGCCTTTTAGCATTTATCCTGGAGCAATAAAGCAAAAATAAAATGGAGACACCAGTGGATGCTCACTGGGTCATTCCTAATATTTATCAATAAGAACTTTTACATATTTTATTTATTCCATAAAATAAAAATCTACTTATATTTTGTTTCTCCTCCATGTATTTGCAACAGAGATTTTAGTTTGAGTCTGTATTAGATTGTGCTACATCTGGAAATGTCTAATAAGCAAGTAGGATGGGCCAGGAAGAAAATTGTGTCACATGAATACTGATTTATTTATCACTGGATAAATCATCCTGCAGGAATAAAGTCCCAGGCATAAAGATCTTGGCTCAGAGAGGAAGTCTTAGTTTTCAGAAGGAGGCAGAATTCTGTATGCAGTATAGTTACTGAAAATTGTGTTTATTTAGTTATTCATTAGTAATGCAGACTGCAGTGTGGAGTGAAATATCTGCAGGGTAGTGGCGGCATCAAGCTCCTTGTGGCGGTAGCAGTGTCTGTAGGAATCTGACTTGTGTAGAAACCATGCAAGAACAATGCTGTAGATTATGGCAACTGGTTTAATAGCCCTGGTGCTTTCCAGAAACCATAGTTCTGTCAAACACTGCAAGTATCTGGTAGAGCAATAGCCGTAACTAGCAGGGGAAATAGGGACAGTGGACAAATGACCAGAGAGAATGGACATGTTTATTGGCTATATTTCAGGGAGTTATTTTCTCTTGGTTTTGTCTTCCTTCAAATATGTGATTATGTTGATCACTCAAACTGTTTTCTTTCCTGTAATTTCTAAGGAGTCACATACTGGGTCCTGGCTGTGTATTAAGTTGAGCAGAGAAGTTCACATCATTGCAAATCAAGGGAAGTCAAAACCATGTTGTACTACTGACATTGTAGTCCCTACAGCTTCTTCTTAAAGTCAGTGTGATAAAAAGGGTGGAGTAGTTTAAAGAACCTGAGGGTTGGTGCAGGAGAGGAATAATTCATTCAGTGTGTCTTGAAGTATGAGCCTGGGTTTCCCAGTTTCACTGCTCTGTGTTTTTCCGACATGAGTGCATGGCAAATTGTGGCAACAAGTTTGGGAGTCATCAGAGAAACTCAAATGATTACTCTCCAAAACCACCATAGAACCCCGCATTAGAATATTTTGTAGTGTTTCTTTACATTTGCAGATCTGACATGTTCTTCTTCAAGGTGTCTTCCTGACTTGGTGTCTTACTTCTAACCAAGTCTTATACACTGAGGTCTCGCTGTTCTGTCTATTGAAATTCCAGTACTTCCACCCATCATGGCATTTTCTGGCCTTTTTCTTAGAATATTTCACGTCCAAATATATTATTTCACTCATTTTTTCAAAGTTTTTGTTTGTTTAACTGTTTTCCAGCCCCTACTAGAATGAAAGTTCTGTCAGGTCAGTTTTTTGGCCCATTTTTGCTGCTTGTGTCTCTAGCACCCCAAATAGTGCCTAACACACAGAGTGCAGAAATTGATTAAATATTGGTTAACAAATAATGTAATGAAAATTAATTTTGATGCTCTGAAAAAATTTGTCCCAGCTGAGTCCCGTACACTAATGAAAAGCTGTGTACTCTTGTCAATTCTGTTTTATGCCTACGATACTACTTCCCTCAGTCACTGAAATAGCATCTTGGCTGTCTTTCTGCTTTTGATCCCCTGCATTATAGCACATTCTCCACAGAGGAATTAAACAGTGAATGTCTGTCTACTCCCAGATCTCTAAGAGATCCCATTGCCCCACAATTAAACCTGGAGTCCTCTCCCGGCCTATTACCTTTAGGCCTGTGCTGACCTGTGCACACTCCCTCCCTATGATTCAGTCTTCTCCTGCACTGTTGATCTTCTTCAGGTTCCTTGAGCCTGCTGAGTCATTCTACCCCATAGTATTGGTACTTGCTCTTCTTGCTGTTGGAAGCAAACCTTGGTATGATTGGCTTCTGTGTACCAATTATTTCTAAAAAACATTTGATTTCGGATTTTAGCATTTTAAGGATAAAGACATAGAATAGAACATGTTAATGTTTTGGATAATAACAGATTTATGCACGTTTATGAATAACTGTAACTTGAAACCATTTATATTAAAACATCATTCATGCATCAAAAATGATCAAATACTCACTATATGATGGGCTGGAGATTTCAACAGAGTAATAAGAAGCTACAGTCATTGTAGTGGGGAAGATGAAAAATGAACTCTCTGGTTTCTAACAAACTGGAGAGCTAATTTTATACTAGATAGCATTTTTGGCATATTTATGCTATGTAGAAGGACTATTTATATTACCAAAATTTTACATCAACACTTTGATGTAGGTGTAAGTGCAATCATTTTTATAGATGTGAAAGCTGTAATACAAATAGTTTAAGTAAATTCTTTAAGATCTCACAAATAGAAAATGGGTTTCCAAAGCAGGTGTATTGCACTTCAGAGCTCTTGCTGTCCCTGTAAGATAAAAGAAATCTCAAATGGGAAAAGGAGCACAGTGAGGGGCTAGAGGTCAATCACAGCTTCTGAGGTCAGAATAGGCTTTCCAGAGGAGATGATGATAAACTGAATCTGGAAGGACCACTGGGTGCAAAAATACAAATGAGGCTGAGGAAAATGATTTTTACTAAAAAATTAAACTACATCAAAATAAATAGAATATAGACTCTGAAAGAGAGTGGAGAAAATGGGAGGGGTAAGACAGAGATATGTGTAATGCAAAGACATTCCATTTAATCCTGTGAGTAACCACATCATTAGGTCAGTATTTCAGCAATGTTCTTCACTGACCACAGAATAAGAAAGACTGGAGCAAGGCAGATCTCTTTCGGAAGCCTTGTAATATTCCAGAGAGGGATGATGAGGATCCTGACACAAGAAAAAGGTATTACAGAAGGAGCGCGATAGAGGCTGAATACACATTCAGCAGTTGGAATTCTGCTGGAATTACGGATTGCTTAGATATGGGAGTGAGTCAGAGGTAGGAATTTAAAATAAAACCTGGGGTTATGCTTAACATGACAGAAAAGGATGTGTGCCATTAGGGAATTGAATAGAAAAAACAAATTTCAAGGGAAGTACATTACCTGTGTTATTTTTTATTGTAAGCATTTGAGGAACATTTATATACTCACTAAACCTTTTGAAATACATGTTTGGTACCTAACTCACAGTTTAGCTGTGCTCCTGGAGACAACTGTCTGCTTCAACTGCCAACCGGACCACTTCAGATTTGTGTAACTTTGGGTAATTAGTTAATAATGCCTTTAAACCTTAGTATCTTCATCTATTAAACTGACAGAGTTGTAATACCATATACTGTCCCCATGAGAATGAGATGTGATAATCTGTGAAAAGCATATAAGACACCGCCTAGAGGTATTTTTTTTTTTTTTTTTTTTTTTTGGCAGAGGCTATAGGGTTTTTTTTTTTCTTCTTCTTTTTTTTTGCTACTTTGGATGGTGCTATAGAAGAAATTTAAATAGATATGTAGATTTATGACCTACTAATAATCTATAGATTTTTATTATATCAGTGTACATGATCTGAGATGAATGAGATCATCTAGGAGCTCTGGTTAGAAGAAAAGAGAGGAAAACTGAAATTGAAACCCATGGGAACACCTACATTTCCTAAATAAAATAATAGGAAACCAGAAATATGCTTCAGAATAATTAGTTTGAGGACTGTAAGAAGACCAGGGAGAGAATGGTGTTTAACAGGCCAAACGAGTCGTTTAAGAAGTGAGTGATTAACCAGTTAGAGAATGCAGGGGTATAAAGAAAAATGAGAGTAGTTTGTCAATTTATGGGTAGTAGAAGGGTGTCAGTAGAACAGAAGGGTCAAAGAAGGGTCGGAAACCAGACTTTAGTCGTTTAGAAATTACTGGGAGGTCTGGAAGTGGAGACAATGAGAACAGACGGATCATCATTTAAAAAATATAAAGGCAGCACACATAATTGTTGGAAAAGGTCATGGAGGAGATAAGAGGAAAGGGAATCTAAAGAACAGATAGATGAAACAGTTTTTGGAACTTTCAAAATGTTATGATGGCCTGGTTGATGTCTTGCTGCCCTGTTTGCAATAAAGCAGTCAATAAAAAATGAGACTAAGCACACAAATATCAATAGCTGTGCCAGTTTATTCATATGTGTATTGACTTATAGAGAGGAATACAGTGTATTAAAAAGTCAGAAAAGAGAATGAACTTATTTTTATATAATATATGTTACATTATAATATAATATGCCCAATGCGTTTTTCTTTAATCTGAAGATAATTCTTCAATAAAGGAACTGTAAATATAAGGTCATCAATTCAATTGTGAATCAGAAAAAGCATCATAAACACAGCTTATTATTTACTGTGGGCTTCCAGATTTTGATGAGCATTCTGTAGAATATCTAAGATATATATATACCTGTATGCTACTATAAATGAGGGATTCATTTCAGCAATAGCGGAATTGTTGACAGAATTATCTAATTTGTAAGAACAGCTGTAGCATCACTAATACTGTTCAGTGGTTTGCAGAGTCTTGGGCAGCTATGTAAAATGTAAAGTCCACTGTTACTGTGATTGTGGTAGTAGTGTCTTTGTCATATTTCTTGTTACATTTTTGCTATGATCCTGGATGTTACTTAGCATCTCTTGCTTCCACCCTATTTGAAAACCTAGTTCTCTTGCCTGCTGATTCTGGGAACCACCTTAAAACTTTTCAATGTATTTTATTTCTGTTTTAACCATAGAAAATCACTGTCTCTTGTTGTGACTGAGAAACCACAGTGATAAACCTCTGGTATTACTTCATCATTGATGAGAAAGGACACAAAAGCTGCGTGATCTTTTCATGGAAATAGTGACATCAGAGGAAATATGAATCCAACAAAGATATCCACCCATTATAAAAATGCATTACACCATAGAAATGAAAACTGTTCACACAAAAACCTGTACATGAGTATTCAGAGCATCTTTATTTGTAATACCCCAAACTGAAAATGAGCAAGATAGCTTTCAGCAGATGAAGGGTTAAATCAACTGTGGTACATTTATACCCTGGAATCTTTTATATTACAGAGTAATAAACCACTGAAACACAAAACAGCTTTACTTAATCTCAAGGAGATTGCAACTGGATGAAAAAAAGCCAGTCGCCAAAAGTTACAAACTCTGATTCCATTGTATAATAGTCTTGAAATGACAAAATTACAGAAATCACGAATACATTAATGGTTGTCTGGAATCAGCAATGGGAAATGAGGCAGAGAGGGAGTTTAATAATAAAAGACAACATGAGGTATCTATGTGATGTTGAAAATGTTTTTTATCTTTACTGTTTCAATGTCAATACCCTTATTGTGATAGGCATCATAGTTTTGCAAAATGTTACTACTAGGAAAATCTGGGTAAAGATACATAAAATCTCTGGTATTATTTCTTATGACTTCATGAGAATCTTTAATTATCTCAAAATAAAACAGTGTAATGAAAAAATGTATTGGAAGTTATAGTTTTATTTTTATTTTTATTTTTTTCTTTGAGACAGAGTCTTGCTCTCTTGCCCAGGCTGGAGTGCAGTGGTGCAATCTCGGTTCACTGCAACCTCTGCCTCCCAGGTTCAAGTGATTCTCTTGCCTCCTGAATAGCTGAGATTACTAGGCACACACTACTATGTCCAGCTAATTTTTTTACTTTTAGTAGAGATGGGGTTTTGTCATGTTGGCCAGGTTGGTCACGAACTCCTGACCTCAAGTGATCCACCCTCCTCGGCCTCCCAGAGTGCTGGGATTACAGGTGTGAGCCACCCCACCGAGCTTGAAAGGTATGAATTTCTTATAGAAAAAAACCCTGGTCTGAAATGTCTAGAATTTTATTGTTTTGATGTGTAAATTTTTCAAAACAAAATTAGTATCATTAAATACTAAATCATCATTATGCAGGGTGGCTTATTATAGTAAGCTTTTGAAAAAAAATCACAAACAATTTGAGATACCTTGTTTCCCCCACCCCCGGAAATAATTCAGCTTCTCAATCCCTGCGAGGGTGAGACAAAGAAAATTTGAAAAATAAATGCCTCCTTCAAACTATTATGTTTATCCCAGATCAATGACATTTCATCTACTATTTTGAATGTCAAAGAGAAATAAAAGCTACACAATTTCCATTGTGTAGCTAAATTCAACTAGTAAATGAAAGAACTACTAACATCTGTCAGTTATTTATACCTAAACAATCAATGATAAATCATTTTTTGGGAGCCCATTTTGAAAACTTCAGGGGTCATTGATTTTGTTTTGTTTTGTTTTGTTTTTGAATAGAAATATCACTTTACTGATGAAAACATCATTTGAAAGAAAAATCTCAAATTGTTGTGTGCATTGGAAACCATTACGGTCTTGAAATATCTGACTTTGGTTATTTGATAAAGAAGGAAACTTCAACTCAGAATTATGATTTTTACGTGAGCTGCCTTACCGTTAGAGATTCTGATAAAAAAAATTTAAAGACATTTTTTGCTGTCCTGAAACTTGTCAATGTACTTAATATTAGGATCATTTTAAGGGTTTTGCTAAGAATAAAAGATGTAACTAACTATATAAGCCTTTCAAGAAAACATCTTGGATCACCTGTGTAAAATTTGAAAATAAAATTGCTTTTTCAGAATAAAAGCTACAATATAGTTCTCAGGCTATTAAAAAGAGAATACATTTTACCTATGTGATACAAGAATTATTTGTCTAAATTAGAAGGTAAATCATTTTTATTTAAGGCTATTTGGGTCATCATTTTATTGACGACAAATATGCACTCCTCTGAAGAAACTGCCACTATGCAAGAAGAGATGAGATGCAGACATCAGTTCAAACTTCCCAGTATTAGCAACATTAACCTTCATGTAGGCCAGATTAAAATCAGTAAATACTTGTCCATTTATCTATAGGCTCTGAAGACACCTTGAATTTCTGCAAATAATTCTGTATATAAATTCTTAAATGGCTTTAAATGTGAAACATAAATTCATAATTCTTATGAACACAGATAAGAACAATTAAGGAAGTACTTGCTGAACTTGATTACTTGAACTAGGGACAAAAAAAATAAATAAATAAATAATAGTACTTGGTTTCCAACATGGATACCTAGTGGCCTTTTATGTGAGACTAGGTTCCTTTAGCAATGTGACCACTGTGAACTCCAGGTTTGTTTTTGATTTCCCTTTTTTAGTAATATGGGTTTTATAGGCAGGGTTTTCTAAATTGTACCTATCAAAATGAAAAGTCAAAACCAATCAAATGATATTGTTAAAAGAGAAAAATGATGGTACAGCACTGTTAAAGTGTACGACTCCAGTTTTATTTAAAAACGCCAACTATAACTGTGTACATATATATTATCTGTGTTTTCCAGTGCTTAGGGTCAAATGTGTCATGATGTATCGAAACATTAATAATGGTTATTTCTGGGGACTGAGATTGTGTACAAAAATCAATTATGTAGCTCCTTTACTTTTGTAATAAAACATATAATATGTATGACTACCAGAGAAGGCATAAATATTATCAAGACAAAGTCTTCAGCTTCTTTTCAAGATATCAAAAAAATCTAGTTTTGTGTAGAAGTAAAATTTGTAGGGTTTATTTAGTTCTTTTATTAGCAAAATTTATAATTTTCTTCTTTTTTGAAAAAACTACATGAAAATGCAAAAAGAATAAGACATAACAATACTAATATGAATTTTGCTCATGTGAAGAAATAGCTTTCTAATTATACGGGTCTAGATTATTTTATTTTTCACACTGTGTAAAGTGAAATAGCAAATGAAAAGGGAAATTATATGTGAATTATAACTTCAAACATGTAGAAGTCCCAATGTGGAAGTACTTATCTTGGAAAGAAAATGTGTAAACACACACACACACGCAAACATATATATATATATTATATATATATACATGTATGCACTCATTTTCAGGTTTTTTTTTTTTTTTTTTTTTTTTTTTTTTTTTTTTTTTTTTTTTTTTTGAGACGGAGTTTCGCTCTTGTTACCCAGGCTGGAGTGCAATGGCGCGATCTCGGCTCACCACAACCTCCGCCTCCTGGGTTCAAGCAATTCTCCTGCCTCAGCCTCCTGAGTAGCTAGGATTACAGGCACGCGCCACCATGCCCAGCTGATGTTTTTGTATTTTTAGTAGAGGCGGGGTTTCACCATGTTGAACAGGATGGTCTCGATCTCTCGACCTCGTGATCCACCCGCCTCAGCCTCCCAAAGTGCTGGGATTACAGGCTTGAGCCACTGTGCCCGGCCTCATTTTCAGGTTTTTAACCATACTGTATCTAATCAAGCTAAGCTATCTGATAGATCCTTTTTCATTTTCTATTCAACATCACCATTTTCTTTTTTTTTGATTCTAAAACAAAAGCATCCTAGCTATTAGGATGCAAAATAGACAGTAGTTGAGATTTTTATCATGAGGATGTGACTGTTGTGACATAAGACAAAATAAACATCGGTGACAAATTAGAATGAAAGTATTATTATCTGAAGAGCTATCTCCAAAGTGTTTCCATGAATTGGCTCACCTAACACCCCAAACAAGCTATAGAGTGGGAGCAGCAATAGGAGTAGTTTATTATTTTCATCAGCATTTTGTATTAAGTATGTACATGTCTTGTCTAACAATAGTTTTCTTTGCATGGCTATAAAGATTCTAACAATACAGGATATCATATTGACTATTATAATCTGTGATCAGTAATAGAAAAGTTTAATAAAAGCCAATTATAATACAAAAGAACACTAAAGAAGACCAAACAGTATGCAAATCAATACAGGAAAGATCAGACAAATCTGGCTCCACTAATTTGATCAGAGTTAGCAGCAGATGTCTGGGCTAGAAAGTATCCATCACTTTTGCTTTTCCTCAAAGTGAGCTGCGATACAGGGACTACATTTACTTAACAGTAGTAATCAGATGTTTGAAAGAGACAGTAGTACAGGTTTACACTTAGCAAATATGCCTCTTCTGTAGATGAAATATTTAAAACAGAAAAAAACCCACAGGTCAGTAGACGAGGATATATATCTCAGTTTGAGCACTAAAATCTGCTATAGTATTTCGACAAGTTCCTAATACCTGGCCCCAGCATTCTCACTGTTTATAGAAGATGAAACAGAATAGTCTCAAAATAATGTTTGAAATCTAAAATGTTATGACCCTTTTAAGGCACCAACATATCCATATGTTACTTTTTTTTCGAATGTAGAATACAAATATCTAAAAATGTAATTTTCATGCAATGAGGATGCATTTTAATGTAATCCTTATAACACTAATATATTACAGTTTAAAATGACTGGAAGAGATAACATTAGCTTTTGCTTTTACTATCACTTGCATTTCTAGAGAAGTAAAGATTTAAAAATAACAACAAAATCTGCAATTCATTTACATAAAAGGTTCCTCAATAAAGAAATATTACCACAACTGTTTCTAATTCATTAAAGATAAAACATACAAAATTTATGTGTGTTATGCACTACAATTAGGTTCATTCAGATAAAAAGAATTTACAGAATTTTTTTAAATGCATTAAGTTTTATGAAATGATTTTATATATTACATCAATCTTTTAGCTTATTTGTTAATACTTGGTAATTAAGGGATTAAGCTGGATATTTCTTTAGAACAAGTTTGCATCTCTCCAAATAAGCTATTGAGTAAGAATTCATTGGCAAAATTTTCTAGTCCAGATTTTGATCAGTTCTTTCACACTGTACTGGAAGATCACCTTAGAATTACAATCCTGAATGGGAATGCTTCGCTTGACATTAGCTTTATTTCAGCGAGACAGATTCCAGCACAAAAGAAAACAGCAGGTTGAAAAGACAGAAGGAGCACAGCTATGAGGGGAGTTTTGTGCTTCAAGGTAAAGAGGAGTGGTTCGAATTTCTAAAGGATAAGAGAATAAGCCACTTAGATCTTTCAAAGTACTGAAATAGTCATTTTTTATGTAAAAGCAAGACTCAACAGCTTTAGAAGAGAGTTCAGAGAACTTCTTCCTAGAGGTACTGATAAGCCACACCAGGGATTGTCAGCTATTGCAGGGCACTCTGTCAGCTGTCAGGAAATGAATCTCTCTATCAGATGGAAGCAGTCTGAGTTGGAGCAAGTCCTCCACAGCATGTCACCCCGGGAGCACTCAACATGCTTGGCGAACAAGGGCTCCCTGTGGTACTCTGATTTATGTATATCTGTAAAGTTACTCCTGATAGGGTAAAAGGAGGAGACTGATCAAGAGTCTATCACACTCTAAATGCTTTCATGCTGTTGCCACCCCGCTCAACCTATGGTCCCTGGAAGCAAGGAAACAAAAGCGCCACATACCATTCCCAGCAGCCCTTTCTTTTCCTCAGTGACCCTTTCACAGACCGTTGCCAGAACCACCACTCACTTCTTGTGCTAGTTGAGAACAGCAAGTAGTTACATTTATGTTTTAAAGGTTGTCATGTTAGCGGTTTGTCCTTTCACACTTGCCATGTATCTTATCTGAGAATTTACTGATTGCCGACCATGGTACATACTTGCTGACACATTTCACACGTGCTTAAGCATGCAACCGAATTTCCTCCCATGAACACTACCATGGTTCATTTCCTCATGTCTCTGGAGTGATCGTATTTTAGCTTCATTTTATTATGTTTCCAATCCAGTGAAGTCCAAATTATATTGTATTTGTGCTAGTGTTAATGGGTAAAAATGTGGATATTATTGTTTGGTTGGTGTTGAAATTGTCTATCATGTGCGATTTACTGAAAGATAAGGATTTGAAGAAAATGAAAAGCAGAAAATACTGACTTTTATAACAGGATACTTGCAAGTAAATTTAAGATATACATGAGGTCTTTGTTTTGCAAGAATATGTATACAAAACACCACAGAAAGGCATTAACTTTAGACTTTAAGCTGCAAAATTCAAAGGTTGTATACATTTGGGAGAGTTTTGTTGTTGCTGTTAATTGACAGTACGTTGACATGGGTGGCCCAGTTACGGAAGAGCATTATTTGATCAGGGCTTTAAAGAAATCAAGAGGGGATGTAGAATTTCAGAAATCCTGAGAAAGATAATGATGGCTGACAAGATTGACGAAGGTTTGTTTTATGTAAGAGGATTATGTAGATCTGGTGTAATTGTGAATAATTTTATAGCTGATTTTTTTTCTGTTTGCACCCACAGCTAACCAATATAGTATGTTTTAGACTTACTTTCTAAAGCAGTGCTTCATATTGGAGTTATGTGTATAGATAGAAAGATAGATTAGATATATAGAGAGAAACAGAGACAGAGAGAAAGAGATTTTCCTTAACCTTCTCAAAAGAGTATGTCTAGAGAACAGAATTGTGCCTTGTGTACTATTGTAAGTAACTATTCACTTAAAATGTTGCTTGAATAGAGTAGCTCTTCAGTAAACATTGTTTGGAAAAATAAACTAGTATTCCATAGGATTTACCCCATTATTTGTTTTACACTTTATGCACATATAATTTATTTTATTCTTTGTATTAATATACCTCATTTCTCCCTACCACCACTGCCTTGCTTGGACTTTATTTATCTTTTGTGTTATAGTACTTTTTCTACTAGCAAGCCCAATATTCTTTACTGAAGGCATAATTTCTTTCTAACTTTACTATGACTTCCATTTTACTCTGCTCAAGTCAGAGAGATTTATATTATATGATTTATTTCACTGTGCAATCCTTGGATAGATTATGTGAGCTCCACTGAAAATTATGACATGAAGATTCTTAAAATTTTTTAAACATAGTTTTTAATAGTTACTTGTTTAAAAAATATTTTCTCTTAAATCTTCCAGAAATTGCTAGAATAATGGAAAGAGGAAAACATAATTTAGCATATCGCATACAGACTGGAAATCTTGTTTTTATTTCCATTTCTGACATAATGTGTTTTGACTGCTACCCTAAAAATGTATGATAAAATATATTCACAATTAAAGCCACCATTGAATCCCATCCATGGAAGACAGAGAAGCAGAAATGTTTCCTGAATTCAAAGGAGGTTGTGATTGTGACCTTAAGCAACAATTATTTGTCATGCAACAGGGATAAGAGGACCAAAAAGGTGCTAGTGAAGAGCAGAGTTTTTCAATATGTATGTCCACAGGAATTATAGGAAGCCAGAGCAGACCAGGCTGGTTAGTTACACAGCACCATCATGTCACTGTAGACCTGATGGTAACAATTGCTTTGTAACAAAAATTAGAAAGTAATAGATATGTTTGTTGGATATATGGAATTGACAGCTTCTGGATATTCTACTAAAACTCTGCTATTAATTTTATGCAGATTTCAAATTCATGTTTTTTTCCCTTTTTATATTTAGTGTTGATTTTTCAAATTTGTAAATGCATGATATCATGTAGAAAAACTGGCTCATTAAACAGACTTCCTGTCGACATGCTTCCAATGTTCATTCAGAGGTAAAGAAACAAGCAGCATAAGAAAGAAAAAAAAAAAAAAAAAACTACTTTGGGTAGAGTAAGTTTATAAATAAATTCTGATCCAACACAGCTGGTCCATTAAAATTATTGATAAGCCATGTTAATGTAATTTTAAATAAGCTATGTGGATAAATAGCAAAAAGATTCTCTAAATGAGCCACAATTTTAGTAATTAATGTTTTTAAAATTATAGCTATTTCAATGAAGCTTGGGATTGTTTACTTTTTAAAAAGTGGTAGGTAGTATCATGTATTAACTCAGCTATGTATATTTTCTTGCATAATTTCAATCACACTTAAGATTTTCATTCCTTTTGTTATTCTTTGAAATTCATTCTACCACCTAACTGATATATCATTAATATAGTATTTTTATTTGGGTAACAGTTTTAATGAGTGTGATGTATTTGATAGTATAATTCATATTTAAGGTATAAATAAGCCAATATTTTTGCTTTAACACCAGATCCAATTTGAAAGTAAAACTAGAAATGTTACTAGCTTTCAGTGTAAGCAATTAAAAATAAGTCATATGTACATCCTAGAATCAGTTTATGCTTCCCATTCCTAAAGCAGTTTTGTTATGCAAAGTTTGTTGATTCATTATGTGGATATTTTGCATTAAGATAACATTGCTCACCTAAAGTAAAATAAATAAATTTAAAAAAAAAGAAAATAAAAGATAACATTCGCTTTGGGAGGTAATTGTTTCAATAACCTTACACTAAATATAGTTGATAAAAGAGGCACGACTTAAAAAAATAACAATCCCTAGTGAAATAACCCATATTATAAAGTTGGAAGTATCCTTAATATGGAGACATTAAAGAAAAAGAAAATAGTTAGTGGTAGTAGAGATAATATATTGTTATGCTATTGCTAGCATCAGCCATTTTGAGATCCATAGCTTGTACTCTGTTTTCTCAATTCTAAGATGTCAATATGTGTAAAAGATTCCATCGATTTCATATCAGCTTTCCTGGGGGAAAGACAGAAATGACCAGCAAGTTTCTTTAGAAATCCATTGTAATATGTATACTAATTTAAGACATGCTAAAATGAAAAGAAATATTGGTCTTAGATTTGAAAAATTGTGGTTTTGTGTATATTTACAACCCATGATCTTCCAAATGAAACCCACCATATTGCAGCTGACAACTTTTCATCCAGAATAAATGCTGCTTGCCTAAAGCTATTATGATTTTGCTGAGGTTGTTATAAATAGATAGGTAATAATGAAGGTATAGTCTGATAGCAAGTAATTGTATGATCACTTTTCCCTCTGTATTCAAGATTGGAAATTACATGAAATATATTCTAAAACATTTCGGTAGATAGTAGTATCCTGTTTCTAGGTGTGAAGAATGAAGGATGTAGGAAGTTTGCATCTTACTTTGAAGAAATAAAAATCATGAAAATAAAGAAATCATTATAAAATTACTTACTTACCAGAGGTTTTTCTCCTCAGCAAAAGGTTGTTTTGAGCAGAGTTTTAGGTAGAGAATGGAATCTGATTTTGTGAAACAGATTATATGTAAAATTATATTCTTGAAACTTGAATTAACATAGCATAGAGTGAACGAGTAATTGAAAAATGTCATTATTAATAAAATAAATCAAACACAGATTTATTAGGATATGAATACTTTTAGGAATAATAGAAAAGAAAGAGCTGTGTTTTAAGGAAAAGGCCTAGATTGTCCATATTACTTTTGTCGTGTTTGTATTATTTATGTTATATAAAATATTTAAATGTTTGTCAGAAATTTCAAGGTTTACACATGATGTGCATGTAATAATTTCCAGAAACACAGAAACTTGTTTACTTTAGGTGAACACTTAAATTGGAATATATACAATTCAGTACTTGTATTGTAAAATATATATATGTACACACACACACACACACACACACACACACAATCTCTTCTGTCAGTAGAAACAAAATTGCCACTCTTGCTTTGATCTTACCGACAGATGCAACACTAGCAGAATGGAATGAATTCAAATAGACTTAATTAAGTCTTTCTAGTATGTTTAATTAGGTATGTACCAGCTTAAAATACATCTGGCCTGTAAAAAAGACATAATGAGTATTTGATGTAACAATTTGATCTGGTGTTGTGGTTTTCAAATTCTTTTGTGTGCGTCTGTACACATCTGTGAGCTCGTGTAAAGATAATAGCTATTACTTTCAATTGTTTATTCTGGTTATACTTCACGGTGATACTTTGGGCCTGTGTGACTGTGTGTGTGTTGGGGATGGGGGTGGTGCTACAAACAGTAGCTTTGTAAGTTTAGTCAACAAGCTCATAGAAATAAAAACCAAATGCCAAAGAGTTTGGGGAATTCAGTTCTAAATGTAATTTTCAAAAGTTTTGTCATTATACAAATAGCAATCAAATATTAAAGGAAACAATAAAAATGACAGATAAAATTCCCACATTCGCCACCATCTTAGTGACTTGACTTTCTTATTTCTATTTCCTTTTATTTCTTGCTTTATTTATATGTCTTTTTAATGTGTTTTTAATTATAATATGAATACAATTTTTATTCTACTTTTTAACTTAATTTGGAAAAATTAGAGTTTGAACACGATTATTTTTTAACAGTTACATATTGTTGAGGTGATTTTAAATAATTTTCCACCACTACATTAATAAAAGATATTTACAGTTATTTTCATAATATGCCATAACATAGAAGTGGAACTTTTTTAAAAATTAATTTTCTTCCTTAAAGACTATTGTAAAATTGCATATCTCATAGTTTAACTGTTTACAGTTATGAGTAACTATGAAATTTTACATTCATGAATGAAAAATAAAATGATGAAATAGCAGGTATCAAAAGAAAAAACCAAAATACATCAGATGTCCACATTTTTAAAAAATAGAGCATGATATTATATAATATTTGGACATAGAGAGGTGCCTCTATAAGACATGGCAGAATGAAGAAGGGTAAAATAAGAATTCTCTTGATAGAATTTTATATTCATTTAATTGCACTATACTCAATATATTCAACATATTCTGTATATGAGTTAATGCTTTATAGCTTCATAGAGATGGAAAATGTAAGTTAAGAAACATATTAAATGTTTACACTGTATATACTTTGTTCTGTATATATAGCAATTATTTTCACTCATAATTCTTGTTGCCTGTTTGAATCTGTTCATGATAGTAATGGTGTAATATTTGTGTTACTTGAGTTTATATGGGCAAAGTAAGGCTATTTATGTTATAGGATTTATATTAATTATATTAAATGAAACTTATCTGTCTTATCATTAACAACACTTACTATGAAAATCTTATATTGATATAATCAATTGCATTTATTTGAAACTCTTTAATGGTTTATAATTTATCTTTGTCCATGCAGTGGCTTTCTTTCCATTTCTTAGCCTATTAGCTTGATTTGACCATGCAAATCAGGGAGATATGTATTTTTTGTGTTCTCCTGAAATTCATCAGGAAATCTCTGTATCAACTGGCATAGTGGGTTTTGTGAAAGCCAACAGTTCCTTTAGTAATTGAAAGAACTAGTATGGAATTATAAAGCAAACATACAAACAAGAAACTATAGGAAAGAGCTAAAAAAAAACCACTTCCTCATTAAAATTGTCATCCATTGTCATTTAAAGTATATTCTCTATAGATTTTTTAATGTGAACGACTGATGTGAAAACAATCATAAAGGACGAAGTTGTAATTTAGTTTTTTAAAATTCTTTATGCACCAGCCTCCCTACTTTCTTTTCATATCTTGTTTATTTTGAATAAATAATTCTGTTAGCCTTCAAATATTTCCTGTCAAAAACATGAAATTATTTGATATGGGTTAGTAGGGCTGTGACTGGAGACTCAATTTTTTATTGATTTTAATATAAATGATACAGGATTGGATTGAATCTCATTATTTAAATATTGTATTGATTTAAATGGCTCAATGTGTAGGCATGTTTACGTATTTTACATTTGGTTTAAATCTTCCTTAGTGTTTATTCTTGGAAAATCAGGCATCTATATATCTATATGTAAATATATAGATATATAGATATAGATATAAAATAATATATAATTATATATCTAATATATATAATGACATATATACACATGTATATATGCCTGATTTTATATATATGTATAAATTATAACATTTTTATTTCCACAAACATATATATAATTATATATGCCTGATTTTGTATATAATTATATAAATATTTTGTATATAATTTTATTATATATGTAATTTGATTTTATATATAATTATATATATAAACTTCAACATTTTTAAGTTTCCACAAACATAATTGTGTATATATATATATATATACACACAATTATATACATATATATGCCTGATTTTGTATATAATTATATATAATATCTATACATATATATCAGTCACATATATATAATTATATATATATAATTATGTTTCTGGAAGCTTAAAAAATGTTATAGTAGCTGTTGTAACAAAGTATCATAGCCTGGGTAGCTTCTAAACAATAGAAATTTATTTCTCACAGTTTTGGAGGCTGAGAAGTTCAAGATCAAAGCATCAGTTGATTCCGTTCCTTGTTAAACCATATTTCCTGATTGTTAAATGGCATCTTCTGGCTGTGTGTTCCCATGCAGGGGCAAGGCCTATGGATCCTCTTTTATAAGGGCATTAACCCCATTCATGAGGCCTGCACCTGCACCTTCACCCCCCAAAGCCTCCACCTTCTAATCCTATCACACTAGTGATTAGGCTTCAACAAAGAATTTTTAGGAGACAGAAACTTTGAGAGAATAGCATAATTTATTCCTGCAAATTCTGGAATGCTTTATATTGTATGTATAAATATATGTTTACACACAGATACATGGTTATGGAAAAGGTCTAAATACAGAGAGAAGAAATGCTTTGCTTTAAATGAGTGCTTCTCCAGACTTAAGGTCTATGTCACACTTTGATAAACATAAGCAATTATGCATGCCACACTCCTTGGCGTGTTGCTCTATGGTGAAAAAGCCTGGTTGAAAATCACAGTATCTCTGCTTCTCCCTACCAACAACTAAAACTTTTATTGAGCTTCATTGTCTATATTTATATAATTAAATAATTTTACACATCCCAAACATAAGATGTATGTTTGTTATTTTTATCCCCCTGTGTATTCTAGTATTCCCAGTATTTAGGTAACTATTTATAACTTATAAAGTTGGTGCATTCCATACCTAACCCTGGTTTCATCATCAACAACAAGAATAAATGTATTTGATAAATGTAAGGCAATAAAGTAGTTCAATGGAATTCAAAGACAAAAATCAATAAAATTAAGATTAAAAATTAATGAAGTGACAAAGTGTGGGCACCATGGCTGACACCTGTAGTACTAGTACTTTGGGAGGCTGAAGTAGGAGAATCACTTGAGCCCAGGAGGTCAAGGCTGCGGTGGACCATGATTGCACCACTGCACTCCAGCCCAGGTGACAGAGCAAGAACCTGTCTGAAAAGAAAAAAAAAAAAGGAGAGAGAGAGAAACTTGATTAATCACCTGATAACATGACCTTTTTAAAGAAGGGAGGAAACTTCGTCTATGTGCAATAAATATGGAATACTTTTATGAATGGAAATAATATTTTCAAAATTAGAGGAAAACATCGAACACTTCCTTATTAACGGATTTTATATCTGCATGGTGTTGTTAAACTTTGTAATTTACTCAAAAAAGAAGTAATAGGACTCTGGAGATCATTAACTTTAAACTTACTTCAAAAAGTTATTCCTAAAACAGATATCAGAAATTCTAAGGAGCATGTATAATTTCCAGAAGTTTCTCTTAACTTTGCAAGTGATTATATTAGTCTCTGTATCTACATACCACTAAGAACTGCTGGTCTAGAAAAGTAAACATTTAGGAACAGTAAGGAAAAATCTTAAGGGAGTAGAGAGGCAAATTAGCAACAACAACAACAACAACAAAGCCCAGAAAGCGAAGAAACTGGTTCTAGTCTATATTCAGTATGTCTTTAAAGTCAATTATATATTCACTGGGGGAAAGAGTCCGGGAAATGAAGTGCACAATGTTGAATCTCCACATACCAACTTAATTCCAGAGAACCTGAGTGTGAAGTGCATGCTATGTCTATATTATTTTTAAACCAGAGCACATACATATGCAGTGAAAAAAAATGTAGGTAAATATCTAGTAAAAAATAATGCTTATAGCAAAATTCAGAAATTTTAAGCTTAAAATTAAAACAATGGATTGACTAATTAGAATGGAAACTTATGAATGGCAAAGTAGTACATTTCATAAATACATTTGAGAGAGAAATAAAATTACATATGTGTGTAGACATATTTATGTAAATATGTATATATAGATATATGTATATCTCAGCAAATGTGTGAGAGCAGAAAAACATGTTAATAGACCTAAATGTGCAAACAGCTTATGTGATGCAATGAAAAATATTCAACAGCTCATTAGAAAAATTAGTAGAAGAATAGGGTATTCAGTAATAAACTTAAAAAAAAAAGACTATATCAACTGAAGTATTCAATCTCAAGAATATCAAACTTTTAAAAATCATCATTAGTAATGATTTAAAAGTTAAAGTTGTTTTTACTGGCTAAAAAGGTTTAATTTTATAACACTTGATCCAAATGGAAAATGTGCATATCACCTGTAAAAGCAATTCTAGTATTTGGATTTGAAATTAGTAAAATATTGGACCAGTGTTCAAAGATACATAAAGCAGGATGTTCATTGCAGTGCTGTTTTTAATATACCTAAATCAGAAGAAACTTACTATTACTATTTGTTGGAATATACATGCAAAACACAATCATAATGTTATTGAAATGAATTATACTTTTCAAAATTTATTAACTTGGAATTATGACCCTACTATATTGAGCAGTATAAAAAGGTACATTATGAAATAGAGTGGTTGCATTTATAAAGGAAGAATATTAGTATGATTATCTATGATATATAAGAGAATATGCCTGGAAAGTAATCAAAGTATAAATTAGGAAAGATAGGAGGGAATTCCTTTATTCCAACTATAAATCACAGTGATATAGGTGAGAGAGAAAGATCATATTTCTGTAGTGTGATGAAGCCCCAGAGACAGAAGAATATTTCACCAAAGACTAAAGGAAAGTGAGTGAGAAAGACATGATGATAGGCATAGGACAGACTGTAGAAAGCAAGACACAAGTGTGAAGGGCCTGAGGCAGGAACATGGTTGCTATAGTCCAAGTACACTAAGAAAAGAGAGTTCATGAGAGGGAGAGTAGTGAGCAGATAAAGTGAGGTCTACAAAGCTACAGGAAGGGGATTGGAAGTCGTCAGATGGATTTTGCAGAAGCTTGCTTGATTCAGCCTACTCTTAAGGGTTACTGTATCATAAGAATGAACCTAGAGACAAGAATGAAAGCAGCCTCTAACGTCTTTAAAAACACTATTATAGTTATTCAGGCCAAAGAAAATGGTGGCTTATGTTTGGGTGATAGTTTTAGGAGTGATGAAAAGTGAAAAGATTCTGTAAATACGTCTATGTCTAAATCTCATATATATTATATATACTATAAATAATACAATACAAATACGTATAGATAAATGTTTTAATTGCATACACATTTTTCTTTACTGTGCTTTCTTCAATCACTTGAACCCCAGAGGCAGAGGTTGCAGTTCAGGTAAGGTGCTAAGAGCCTGTTGGTACTTAACCAAGGAGGTTATATCTTTTATTAGATGTGCTGTTTCCTTGCCTAATACAAGATCATTAGTAAGAAAGGGCTGTCCATAAAGCAGCTCATAGGGGCTGAGTCCTATTTTCTGAGTAGAGTTTTGAGCCCTTAAGAGTGCTATTGGTAATAGAAAAGGTCCCGGGAGGTGAGTTTCCTGTGCCAGTTCCTTTAAGTGTCTCTTAAGAATTTCATCCATCTTTCCCACTTTTCCTGATGACTGAGGCCTCCAAGCACAGTGGAGATGATACTGTATTCAAGCCTTGGAAAGTCCTGGATTACTGCACTTTGAAGGCAGGGCAGTATCACTTTGAAGACAGTGAGGTTGCTAGATTTAGTAATGATTCTAGACTTTGTTTTGGCCCCAGGGCCAGCTTCTGGAGATTCCTCTTAATGTCTGCTGCTGATTGCATAATAAATTTGCCTTTTAATATTAGCTGACCTTTGATGGAGTCTGGTGACAGGGGGGTATACTTTTTTTTTTTTATTGCATTTTAGGTTTTGGGGTACATGTGATGAACATGCAAGATTGTTGCATAGGTACACACATGGCAGTGTGCTTTGCTGCCTTCTGTCCCCTCACCTGTATCTGTCATTTCTCCCCATGCTATCACTTCCCACCTCCCCACCCCCCGCCCCTCCCCCATTTCCCCCCAACAGACCCCAGTGTGTAGTGCTCCCCTCCCTGTGTCCATGTGTTCTCATTGTTCAACACCCGCCTATGAGCGAGAATATACGGTGTTTGATTTTCTGCTCTGACCCAGCAATCCCATTACTGGGTATATATCCAAAGGATTATAAATCATTCTACTACAAGGACACGTGCACACGAATGTTCATTGCAGCACTGTTTACAATAGCAAAGACCTGGAACCAACCCAAATGCCCAACGATGATAGACTGGATAGGGAAAATGTGGTACATATACACCATGGAATATTATGCAGCCATCAAAAACGATGAGTTCACGTCCTTTATAGGGACATGGATGAACCTGGAAACCATCATTCTCAGCAAACTGACACAAGAGGGGGGTATACTTTTTAAGGCCTCTCATAACCGCTCAAGGAAGGCTGTTGGGTTTTCTTCCTTTCCCTGAGTTATGATGGATAACATTGCTTAGTTCATGGGCTTTTTCCTAGTTCGCCTTAATCCCTCAAGTATGTAGGTCAATAGGTGCCGTGACTCCAGCATTGTGGGGCTTGTAATTAACAATTTGAGCCTTGGACCAGTTCTGACTATGGTATTTTAGATGGAGAAGTTCTGCTGTATGGAAAGCCAATCCTAGGAAAGACAAATTATACATCATTGGATTTTGGCATCACTCAGTTGGATGAGGAAACTGCGGGTGACAGAAACCACAATGTCCTATAGCTCCCAGTACCCACTGATAGACTCTGGCTCTGTTAGGACATAACCTAAAACTGCGGACTCAGAGAACTGGCCCTGTGCATTGTAGGAGGTTCTCATAGGCATAAGCCTGAGGCATCATGGGCAAGGGTCCCTGGACTGCCACCCTAAAAGACTCAAGTGTAGGAAATATCTTAGAGGAAAGAGCCTCATGGAAATCTGGACCCAGGAGATTGGGGTCTGAAAGGCTAGGTGTGGCTTGCATAGGTGGCTTTTTCTTGGGAGGTCTAAGAGGGGCCCAACCACCAGAGTGAACCAGGAGTTCAGGATCATGCTCTTTCCTCTAGCTGGCACTTGGCCTGACCCAGAGAAAGAAAGAACAGCAAGAAAGGGAAGCTGGCTCAAGGCTGACCAATGATCCCTGTTCCTAAGAGCTGGGGTTCGGAGAATCTGTTCCCAGAAAGCCTGAAACCTGTGTCTTTAGACCAGTGGCCTTGCTTTTGAAAGGGGGGGTGGGCGTGGCTCCTGTAGGCAGCTGCCACTCCAGGAGCCCAGGCCCAGCCACTGCCACCACCGCTTTTAGATGGCCAGCAGGAACCCAGTCTTTACCTCCTTAACAAATTTAAAAGAAGCGAAAGGACAGATTAGCAAGAGAAAGGGGTCTGATGTCACTAGCTGCTGTGAAGTCTGACATTCTCCTGGCTGGCTCACCAAAAGATGTAACCCCAGGGGTTGCTGAGTAAAAAGGTAAATGTAAATGTAATTTTTATAGATATTGACAAATTTCCTTCCAGACTTTGATCTGTCTATATTCTCAGATTTTCTTTTTCTTCCTGACTTGCTTTTTCATTGTCTTGTTTTGAAAAACACTGCACATTCTCTCTCTCTTTTTTTTTCTGAGACAGGGTTTCTCTCTCTGTTGTCCAGGATGGAGTACAGTGGTGTAGTCTCAGCTAACTGCAACCTCCACCTCCCGGGCTCATGCAATTCTCCCACATCAGCCTCCCAAGTAGCTGGGACCACAGGCACACATTGCCATGTCCAGCTAATTTTTGCATTTTTGTAGAGAGGGATTTTCATCCTGTTGCTCAGGCTGGTCTTGAACCTCTGAGCTCAGGAGATTTGCCCTTGTGGGCCTCTCAAAATGCTGGGCTTACAGGCGTGAACCACTGCACCCAGCCTA
The DNA here is from genome assembly GCF_048565385.1 of Saimiri boliviensis. Lineage (NCBI taxonomy): Eukaryota > Metazoa > Chordata > Mammalia > Primates > Cebidae > Saimiri > Saimiri boliviensis. The sequence goes on from NC_133451.1 coordinate 111,774,511, forward strand.
AAAAAAACACTATACATTCTTGATGGAAATATTTTGAATGTGGAGGCCACATGGATTGCAAATTATTTGGATATGGAAGATAAAAGACAGACAAGAGTAAACAAGGTTTGGGCCTGAGTGACCGTATATTTTAACATAATTCAATTTGAATTCTTTTAAATTTACATTTAGATAACCACAAATGGTGAGTTTTAGCACATTAGATGATGCAGATATAAACATGAGGATGAAAACGGGAACAGAATAATTTGAAGAGTGAACTCTTAGTCACTCTGATTAACGCCTTACATCTGGAAATGAGGAAGAACCAGACAAAGAAGGCTGAAAAGAGTGGTGGGAAGGAGGTGGCAAGTAAAGAAACCAATTCGGGTTGGATTCAGAAGCCACTGATTCAATAGGTCAGATGCTGCCACTATTTGCATACAATGAGGATTCATAATTGACAACTGGTTGAACAGTGCAGAAAATACTTTAACATTACCAAGTGTTTTATGACTGTTGCATAGAGGTGCAAGACCTAGTTTGACTTGGTTTAAGAGAAAACTCAGCCTTTTCTTTTGTATGTGTAGCTCCCCATCTCTTCCTCAATGCGATTGCAAAATCTTTAAATATATACCTTATGCCTTTTATATCTTTGTATAAATACTTGCCTGACAAAGTTCTTCTTGTATTTTAAAGGGCTGGAAATATAAATGTTCTAATTATAAATGTCATTTTATTTTTATAACTTTCCCATCATTTCAGAAACATGAATTAGTCAAAACAAATTTTTCACCACATAAAATGTTTACATTATAAAATGAGAAAATTAATATTTCCAGCAATTTGTTGGGAAGATTTGCAACAGTGATCCATACCTTTAAAAAAGAGCTAATGAAATTTGAAGTGTAATAGTGGTGTTATCTGTGCAATTTAAAATGATGATTAGCCAGTAAAGTTTAGGTAACTTTTAAAAACAATTAGTATTCTAACTAAAGGAATTGCTTTCTTTGAGGATAAGTTACCTCCTACCAGTTCCACGTTTTGGCAGCTTTATCATTTTGGACCAATGTGCATTTGGCCTTACCCCCCAGTTCTTAATCTTGTAGGTGCTGTGCCCTTCTAGGCCGATCCTTTGAAGACAAATTCTTTGACCTTGTTTGTATTACTAAACAATAAATGTTGTTTTATTTTTTCCATTTACAAAGGTTTTATCAATTGCTGATCTAAAAAAGATTTGATGTAATCTTAGGTATTAAAACTACCATTCATCCTAGAAGATCTTTAAAAAAAATTCTCATGAATTACAATTAACTTTAAAGAGATTTTAATGAGGAAATGACATACTTCTTGAGGTTATAATTTGTGCATTCTTTCAATTTCTTAGCCTATTAACTTGATTTGACCCTGCAAATCAGGGAGATATATATTTTTATGTTTCTCCTGAAGTTCATCAGCAAATATCTACACCAACTGGCTTACTGGGTTTTGTGAAAGCCAACAGTTTCTTTAGTAATTGAAAGAACTAGCATGGAATTACAAAGCAAACGTACAGATAAGAAACTATAGCAAAGAGCTAAAAAAGAAATTTTCCTTATTAAAATTGTCATTAATTGTTATTTAAAATATGTTTTACGTAGTTTTTTTTTTTAATGTGAACCACTGATGTGAAAACAATGAACATAGGATGAAGTTGTAATTTAATTTTTTAAAAAATTCTGTCTATACCAGACTCTGTACTTTCTTTTAATATCTGGTTTATTTTGAAAGAATAATTCTGTTAGCCTTCAAATATTTCCTGTCATAAACATGAACTTATTTTATATGGGTTAGCAGGGCTGACTCAATTTTTTTATTGATTTTAATGTAAATGATACAGGATTTGATTGACCCTTATTACTTAAATATTGTATTGACTTAAATGGCTCAATGTATAGACATGCCTATGTGTTTTACATTTTGTTTTAAATTTTCCTTAGTGTTTACTCTTGGATAATCAGGTATATATATATAATTATTTATGTTTCTGGGTACTTAAAAAATACAGGCTATAGTTGAACTATATTTATATATCTGAAAGAAATCTAAATATTTTATTTTTATTTCCCACATACATTTACAGTGTCTTAACTATGAAATTCAACATTTTAGCATGTTGACATTCATATCCTTCTAATATAATTTAATATCAATATCATTCTTCAGAAGATTCAATTCTTATATTCACTTAGCATTTTTTCTTATCATTAAAACAATCACATATGTGTACATTATAACATTTTAAATTGAGGTATTGCCAGTAATGTATTATATATTGTGACATTAAAAACTTGGTTTATTTTTAAACTTTTCATTTTCTATCACAAAATGACATGATTTCATGGAAAGAACATGGGATCAATCTTGTCACGAAACAGGTTTGACTCCTTGCTAGTTAAATTTATGGCCTTGAGAAAATAACTTAGCTTTTCCTGGCATCACTTTACTGGTATGCAATATGAAGATGATAGTCACAGTAGTTATTTCATATACAAATGAAAAAAAAATCCACACAAAATGTCAACCTGACATAGAGTCACCATTCATGGATCTTACTGTTACTTTGTTGTTATTGTTATCATGATCATGCAAATTATTTTCTGTTTTAGCCAGATATTTAGCTGTTCCTGTTTCGGTTTTAAGTGTGTGAGAGAGAGGTAACACTTTGCAAGGGAGCAATGATTTCTGATGAGGAGTAACTAGGATGCTAAGGGGAAACGGACAAGATTCTCTGTGTGTTGAATCTCAAACTGAAAGTTAGAATGCAGTGTTCCTTTCTAACCATTACTTGTGCTTTTGGTGGTTGCTTACTTCCCAGACATGCTTACCAAAATATAATGAAGCCGACATGTAGCTGTTTTAGTTGACTATTCTGAGATTTTTAAATACTGTTGAAAATGTTGTTGTAAGAGCTAATATACTATGACCAAATATCAACAGCTTGCAAATATGCGCTGACCTCCTTATTAGTTGTGGATTTTCTGGATTATGGTATACAGATTTTGAATTTTGAAAATCTATAAAAAAATCGATTTCTCCCCAAATTACAGATTTCTTAATATAGTATGGGTATTACCTTTAGCAAATATAACACAGAAAAATATCACTGGGTCCCATTAAGCTATACCTACATATATTACTTCATAAATAAAAAGTACTGAAGCTAAATAACAAGCCAGGCTAATTATTGGCCCATAGGTCAAGTCATTTAAAAATAATTTCTTGAATGAATCAAATAGGGAGCAAAGACTGGCAATATACACCTACAGGCAAACAACAATCATTCCCTTCCATTAACCGTCTTAACAATTACTTGTGTAAAAGCCTAAGTAGAGTAACAGCTGTGGAAAATATCAAAAGATCAAATATAGAAGTCATTAGAAATAATATGAGAGATTTAAAAGGGAGACAAAAGAGAACTTACATATATTATTGAGTTTTGAAGAGAAAAAAATGAACAAACAGAAAATTGTTTATAAGTGAGGAAATTACAAAATTGAAACTGTGATCAACTCTGACATTTTTATGTACGACTATTATCAATATATAATTATCTTTTGAAATTCTTGAACAGCAAGAACTAACAATTAAATGATCAAGAGGGGAAAAAAAAAGTCATGAGCCAGAGGCAAGGGTGATACTAAAAATTAGAATGGGCATACAACCAATCAGAAAGGAAGTGGGTTATACACCTTCAATGCTACTGCTGACTGACATTTAATAATTACACTGAGAGGCAGAGCTTTTGTTTTGTAGAGAGGCAGATTTTTTTTTTTAATCAAGTTATTTATTCTTTCTGCATCCTCCTCTCACAGTGAGTGAGATTACAAAGGTTACACTGGGTAACTTCAGCTACTATTATTCTCTGTGACAATCTTCAGGGCTCACATGAAATGAATCCACTAAATTCTGATTTTGGGGTGGAAGTAAGAGTATTATAGCATTTTTACTCAAAATAGTTTTGTTTCTGTTTTTTAATAAAGCAACTGCATCTTAAAACTTTGTTTTTATTAAAACTTTGCTTTATTAGAAGATATTAAACAGATTCTTATTAAAACACTGGAGTCATTAGAATAGACAACTTTTAAAAAGAAAAAAAAAAGCAATACACAGATTGGAATAAAAGTATGATGGTGTATGTGAATGAGTGAAGGCTGAGCTAATCACACCAGGCTTTGCTGTCTCTGCATGATCCTTATAGTTAATGAGGTTAGTTCCTAAAGTGAACCTCACATGTGTTAGGTTAGGATGTGGCCCAGGCTACCTCTCCCCTATTTCCTCACAACCCAGATTGGGGCTCAGGTACCTGGTTACCATACATGATTGAAGCTACAGGTTACCTCAGGCCCTCCACTTACCAGGTAGACCCCATCAGTGCCCTGAAACTTTCCCAGTCAGTGGGACATTCAGCACCTTCCAGATTTGGAGGCTTCTTTTGTCCCAAATAGCTGGGATCAGAAGCTCTCAGGGGTCCAGGCATGAGGCTTATATTCTGAGGGATCGGCACCTAAGTGGGCTCCATGAAGGGATAAGGCCTCCATTGAGGAGCTGGACATCATTAAATCCTATGAGGTAGGTAATATTGTTAGCCCCATTTTACAGATGAGGAAACTGAGGTACAGAAGGTCAAATGACTTGCCCAAGGTCAAACAACTAGTAAGTAATAAAAAGTGGGACCAGAACCCATAACAGTCTGTCCCCAGAGCTCATGCTCTGCAACTAGTGCCTGACCAAATCCTACCAATTTGTCAAGGTCCAGCTTAAATGTGACCTCCAGGAAGCCTAGAGGTGATCACCCACCCTCTTCTCGAATTCAAAGTACATAAGACATTCAGTTAATGATAGTCATTCATGAACCCACTGTATCTCCTTACTAGGAGGGTAGAGATCATGTTTGATTCAACTCTGTATTCCAAGCAAAGAACTTGACAAATAGAGGGTGTTCAGTATGTGTCTGATGAAGACATACATGAATGAATACACAAATGAGTGAATGAAGGCAGTTTCAGCTAACTGCCTAAGACTCCTATGAGGTCCTGAGTACTCAGATAATGCATGAATGGATTCTCCTTTTGAGAAATTAGATTGTTATAGATAAAGATAGTCTCATTCAGCTACCAACCACTCCCCCTTCTGACCCTTCCCCTTTTAGTGGCTTTTATGTTTGTTGTACTTCCATTTAGACTTTTTTTTAATACTTGTATGTACATATATGAACTCATTGGAAATATTGTGTGTTTAATGCAAATGGTATATTGTTTAGCAATTTGTTTTCTTTGCTTAACAATGTTTTTCAGATCTGTGCATGTTACTTAATGTAGATCAATCCATTCTCTGTAATTGTTTATAGATTGCCATCATGTGACTACCACATTTTACTTAACACATTTCTCTTGTGATGGACATTAAGACTGTTTTCAGGTTTTGCTATTACAAAATACCACACAGGAGTATCCCTAGGCCTGTGTGAAAGTGTGTATGTGAAAGTTTACCTAGGGTTGATACCTAGAAGTAAATTGCAAAGTCATAGGATATTTATATATTGTTTTTTAATAGATACTTCCAAATTGTCCTCCTGTACTATTTACTCAGTATTTTTCTTAAGGTAATCTGAGGTCTAACATTGTTATCCTATATCATTTTCATCCCAAGTAGTGATATCTGTGAAGTCACAAGTTTGATGTGTGCTAATTATGTATTTTTCTTATACATATTAAAAGACATAACTATCAAAACAAACAAACAAAAAAACACTGGAGTCATAAAAACCAGCTCCACTGGAAGTCCTTTCCCTTAATGCCATTGGTTTGACTTGAGATGATAGTTAAATTAGAGGCAAAAAGAAGGCACATCCTTCCTTTCCCTTTGCAGATGGAGGTCACCGAAGTTAAAGATACCTTCAGATGTTTGTCTTCTCCAGGATCAACTCATTAAAAAATTAATACTTTCTTTTAATAATTTTTAAATCAATCTTTGACTATACTTAGATATATGCTCTGTTTTTAAAACATAGTATGAACATACATAACTTATTGGATTTGGAAGGCTAAATGGACTTTTCTTTGGCTGACTGTATTCTAAAATTTAATCTATTCCCTCATCCAAATATTCAGGGTTGGTTTATAAAAGTCACTTAACTGGTGAAAATAAAAAAAATATGTATTTTCTGTCATTCATATTATTCCAAATATACTTAAAAGAATAAATGTGATTAAGATCACTCTGAGTATGTGGAGATTCATGTCCCACCTTATTTGGGGAGTAAAAGAGGTGATATTTCACCTTGCTTAATGCATATTTTAATATAATTTTTGTTGGTCTGATGGTGTTTTCCTACATATATAAAAGTAATTTTTAATATTCTTAATGATTCATCCACTCAGTATTCAGAAACTTACTGTATTCTGTGAAATGCCACACATTTTCTTGTTGTTTCACAAATTACATAGAAGTAGACCATTTTATTTGATAATAAGATGTGTACAATTTTTATTTTTCAGACTCGAATGCAGTGATCATGTAAACTAGAGAAAGGAGATTAAAAAAAAACCTCTGGATACTCTTCTCATGTGATCTTTATTCTGGATGAAGCATTAGGACAGCTGATAGACGTGTGTCACTGTAAGTATTTTCTAATGAACTTAGAATGCATATTTTTTGTTTTTGGATAACATATGTTGTTCACATTCACAGAGTTTAAGAATAATGGATGTAAGTTAGTAGCAGTAATGGGCAGAACACTACAAACTCCCAAAATACTAAATGGCAAAAGTAGCAACATGGAAAAGGAAAATTATTCCTATTATAGAATCGCTTAATTATTGAGTAAATATTTTATATATAAACAAAAGCAAAGGATTAAATGATAATTATTTATGATGTCAAAGTGATCTTTGCTAGAATATACTTAGGAGTGTGGCAGTTTTCTGATGAGGAAGTAAAATAATTGTAAATCTGTGCTAAGAAGAATCATAATCTTATTATGAATAAGAAATGTGATATGAGTTATGGGATTCGAAAATAAGAGAATGAGATGCTTTTACAAGCCAGGCTATTTACATTTTGGTGATGTTCTGGAATGTGTAGAAATACCAGCAATTATAGCACCAACTTCAATTAGTAGAATGTTCAATCTGTATCTAATGAAGTTATCAAATACTCTGTACTCATGGCATCTATCATTTTATCATACAAAACCATTGCATTCATAAAGAGAAAAAAAATCTTGTAAACTGGCCTGAAACTTCATCTGATCATACAGACGAAGAAATAGGCTTCTCATTTAACATTCCACAGCACTCTAATGTAATTCAGAGGTAAGTGCTATTACCCTTAGTGAAGAGGTTGAATTTGATAGCCATTTCACTGTTAGACTAAAGATGGCCTATTGTATCTCTTAGATTACAATGTCTTTGATCCTGTGAATGACAAGCAAACATATAACCTCAGGGGGAAATTCAGACAGAGAAGGTATTTAATAGCAAAGCCTCCAGATAACTGTAGTATCTTTAGATTTTGAAATCATATGTAGTTAGTCAACCAGAACCCACTAGTAAGGCATTCAGCTTGGTCATACCTGTGCGGTACAGATGGCTACATATGTTGACCGTCACCCCAGTATTATGTTCAAATATAAATATATATACATATATACAAATATCAAATATGTATTATATTTTGACTTATGAACTTATTTATTATTTTACTAACCTGGACTTACTAACCAGAAAAATTACTTACATAACGAAAGCTCATTTTTAAATATCCTATAACATTTTCCCCCAAAACTGAATATATAATTTGGAAAACTCTCTGTGAAGGAAGCAATTAATATTTTGTTTTGTATTCATAAAACTGGAGTTATTTTATTTCATAGAATGTAGCAATAACTTACACTTTCCACTTCAAATTTTGAAAATTTTATTTGTATTAATATTTTACCTACATATAAAACAGGTGGTATATGTAATTTATATTTTGAATGGACAAATAACATTTTCTGAAAAAGTTGTAAGATGTCTTTGTTTTAGCTGAGTCATAGTTTTTTCTCTTTTATAGTTCCATAAAAATATGTATTTGCTATATGGCTAAATAATGAAATTGATTTAAAGCCAAGTCAGCACTCAAGACAAAAATCAAACTTACTAAGTGTGTTATTTGCCCTACTTAAAAAGAAATTGAGAGACACTAATATTCAATATGTTTTTTTCAAAATAATTTCTCTGGGTTAGATTTATAGAGAAATATTCATGAAGGTAAATATTCCTATAAAATAGAGATGATTTTGAATGAAGTGAAATTATTTTTAATTAATATCATTGGTAATTTGAAACAGAAATGAATTTTTGTGTTACTTAAAACTTAATTTTCTTCTAACATGGATTAAGCCATTTATCAGAACCGTGGTGTCAAATACAGATTTGCAGGAAATACTTTTCAGTGAATACTTTTCATGTGGTATTTGAAACCATCCAGTTCATTTAACTTGCTTAAACAATGTTCACTTTATACAAGTTCCCTTTGATATAATCACTTAAGGGAGCATTTTCGTATCTATTTACATATACATGTTTCTTTTTAAAAAGTGGCCGTGATTAGAATTACGAGCATATAGATCTTTATTTATACCAAAAAATAACATGGTGTAAGAAATGCTTTTATTAAGCAAAATGTATCAAGCCCTCTAGTGGTGTTAATATATAAGATATTTCATTACAGTGTTTGCTCAGTCAAAGCAGGCTTTTTAAATTTTCTTTCCCCATTTTAGTACAGGAATTTAACATTTCTTTGAGGTTAGCTTTTTGTAAACCAATTTGCTCTGCTTGGCAGATTATTTGTAGAATACTTTAGGTGGTTTTTCTAAAGAAAAAAGCTCTTAATTTTAGGATTAACCATTTTAAATGCCTAAACTTAGTGAATAAATGAATAGCCTATCAGGAGATAAATAATTATTTTTAGATCAGTAACTGTTATTTTTGTGTCTAAAGTTAAAAGACATTGTAGTGTTCCATATGCATGATGATAACAATGCTTTTTAAAAAGAAATTTTACATAATTTTCAAACTTAGAAAAAAACCTTCCTTTAATAAACAACACAATGAAGGATAAAAATAGCTAAAATTTTCTTTGTAATTCGTACTGAGATATTTCATCCTACCTAAAGTCTAAAGGAGGTTAATGGTCTTATTCATACCTATGGATATTTACACTGAGTTTTTTTGTTGTTGTTTTTGTTTTGTTTTGTTTTGTTTTGTTTTTTAATTTGGCTGTTAGTATAGAAGACACACAATTAGAGAGGAGATTTAGTTGGCAGATCTGCAAAATGTGTTTCATTTATTAAGGCATGAGTTTTAGCTTCATGCCAGCAGTATTTGTCTTTCTTTCTTAAAAAAAAAGTTGAAGTATGAACGTTTGGTATATATAGCTAGGGGAAACTGATGAATGAATATCAAACAGTAGAAATGGGAAAGTAACTATGAAAAGTTTAAGACAAAGATGAGTCTCAGTGACTACCCGTTCTCAAGGATGAATTTCTTGATTTTCTGTCCTTTATTTCAACTTTATTTTAGACTCTGAAATCAGGCTTGTGGAATAACCACTGAATACACTGTGGTAGAAAGTGCTATAGTAGGTATTGGAAGACTCATGTGACTTCTTGGCTTCATACAGTTTTCTTTGTTGTAAAATCAAAATAATTATGTACTACGTTACCTCACACATTGATGAGCACTTCTGACTGATCACCATTCTTTTGAAAACATGTACATTATCACTGCTTCTCATTGAGGAATACATAACAGTTGGAGAACATGTGGCCTTCTCCCTAATTTGTGTGCCCTCATTCTTAGAAGTCTTCAATTAAAACTGAATTAAATGGGGGTGCGGTGGCTCATGCCTGTAATCCCAGCACTTTGGGAGGAAGAGGTGAGCAGATCACTTGAGGTCAGGAGTTCGAGACCAACCTGGCCAACATGGCAAAACCCCATCTCTACTAATAAAAAATAGAAAAATTAGCTGGGGGTGATGGCATGTGCCTATAATCCCAGCTACTTGGAATGCTGAAGCAAAAGAATCTCTCAAACCTGGGAGACAGAAATTGCAGTGAGCTGAGATCATTTCACTGCACTCCAGCCTGGGCAACAGAGTGAGATTCCAGGTCAAAAAGAAAACAGCAGCAGCAACAACAACAAAAACTGATTTAAAACAAAATACTAAATTCTATTGGCCAATGTGTGTACTCTTCACCATCTAAATCTACCCAATTTCAGATAGAAGATATACATTTAAAAATCTTTAGCCTTCATTCTGAAACAAGTTCATGTAGCAACTGGAAGACATTGATATTGGTTTTTGCGTTACCAAAATACATACATTTTTACATCTGCTATTAGATTGTTCTAATTTAATTCATCATGAGATATGATTAAGTGACATCACAGACACTAACTTCAAAAAGGGAATAAAGAAACAGAATATTCTGGAACTCAATATATTTTTAGACTTAACCCTACATAACATATAACTCTATGAAAGTTACATTTTTGGACTAGGATTGAAGTGTCCTTGTCTCAACACCTAATTGTACCCTCAGGTCACATAGTCTTCCCGGTCCACCATATATTCACTTCTAAATGAATAAATTGTATTAGAGGATTTTTAAGATATCTTCTAAAAGTATGTTGGTTCTAGATCATTGAGCCACTCAAAAGGTTATTCCATTCTGTGAAGTGAGGGCAGCAAAATACTGTTTCCCAGATATTTTTATTTTTGCAATCTCCTTCCATCTTTCATGTCTTCTTTCCTTGTTAGGAGCTTAGTAGAGCTGTAGAGAGCTGAGCTGCCTGCTGTCTGAGTAGTCCATTAACAGAAGAACCCCAAATAAAGTAATAGTCAATTATTATTACTCACTGCAATGATGTAAGCAGGAAACTAAATTGGAGAAAGAGACCTCATGGAAGAGTTTGGACCCTGGCACCGTTTGAGGGTCAGTTGAATGAACACAGATGTGATGATCATCTTATGCCTTTGGAGCCCTTAAAAAAGAATTCCGGCCGGGCGCGGTGGCTCAAGCCTGTAATCCCAGCACTTTGGGAGGCCGAGGCGGGTGGATCACGAGGTCAAGAGATCGAGACCATCCTGGTCAACATGGTGAAACCCCGTCTCTACGAAAAACACAAAAAATTAGCTGAGCATGGTGGCGCGTGCCTGTAATCCCAGCTACTCAGGAGGCTGAGGCAGGAGAATTGCCTGAACCCAGGAGGTGGAGGTTGCGGTGAGCCGAGATCGCGCCATTGCACTCCAGCCTGGGTAACAAGAGCGAAACTCCGTCTCAAAAAAAAAAAAAAAAAAAGAAAGAAAAGAAAAAAGAATTCCGCTGTTTTATGGACCAGCAGCTAGAACTAGGGGGAAAAGATAGGACTAGGAGTGGAAAAGTACTGAACACGGAGTCAGCATGAGAAAAGTGGTGTCCTGTTTCCCTGCTCCCCTAATAAGAAGGTCTTAGCAGAGACAACTGAGGAAAACCTTTGCTGAAAATACTAGATAAAGAAGATCTGAATTAGGGCATATGATCTAGGAGTGTAGACATGCTTAAGAGTATGGCTGCCAGGGTACCCTTGTCCTTGACTGCAACTCCCTGCAGAGACGGCAGTGCACTGGGTGCGCACCCAGTCTGTTGTGGGGAGGGCAGCTCTTTCCTCTAAAGCTTGCCAGGTGGTCTGTAATTGCCTGCGGTGATGTCTGAAAAAATCACACATAGAGTTTTGGTCTAGAGCCAGATTCCCCATTGATTATCATCTTACTTGCCTACTTCCTCTTGAGTTTAAAATAGGGAGTAAAATCCAGGGAAATTTGTCATGTGTTTAGAACACTGGGTCACATAACCTTATTCAGACAATTTAACTTCGAAGAGACCCTTGCCCTGTGCTTGGTGCTCAGTGTTATTGATCCTAAGTTGAAACCCCCTGTCAAGCAACTTAGTGTCTATTGGAAGTCCAGAGGGAAAATATTTATAAACAGTAACAGCCATATTGTTAAGTGGTTTCTATAATGCAGGCTTGCTCAAAACAGTTTACTTTCCACTTATAACTACTGTATTACTTATGCACTACCGTGGTCTTCTGTTTTGTGGATGTGAGAACAGAGGTGAAGTAAGGTTAAGAAGAGTTAAGTAACCTGTATTCTGGTAAATGATAAAGCTGCATACAGAGGCAATGTATTTAACCACTGCATTTTAATTCTATTAAAAAAAAATAACCTGAAGGCTATAGATATGCATAGAATGTCAAGAGAGAACTGGAAAGAGACCCTGGATTCATGCAGTAAGTTGCAGAGGGAGTGGTACCCACATGGAGTGGATCTGGGGTGTGTTGTGCAGGTAAAGAGGTGGAATTGAAAGGTATTTAAGGCGCAAGGAGCATGAGCATGAGTGCTATAGACTAAATCAGTTTGGAGATTCAGAAAATAAATATTAAGTGAACAATAAATAAATAAAAGCAGTAACTATCAAGTGAGTTGAGGATAGGAGGGATTAGATATAAACAAGGAGATGAATATATTGAGGCAGCAATAAAAAGAACTTTACACATTATTTTACATAGGGTGTTAGTGAAATACAGCTAGGGAGAAAATAAACAAGAAAATTTCCTATATAATTTTCTGTTTTGATTTAATGAATGATTCCCTACATGGAGGTGAATATAGGAAGAGGAGCAGATTTATGAAAAAGATGTTTTGCTTTGGGGGTCTTGCGTCTATTGAACTACCAACAAAAGGTAATTTGCATGCAATTAATGCATGCATAAATAATTGCAAGATAAATCAAACTCTAGAGAGCATAGATCTCTAATGAAAAGACGAAGTAAAGGGTGCCCCAAAATGTGCTGTACAAGAAAAGACTGGAGAAGAACAAGAGCCAGTAAAGTACAATTTCAGAGTTTTAACAAAAAAGAATTGATGATAATGATGCAAAAGATAGATTAGTTAAGATCACAACTGAACTCATCTTTGAAATAGATCCCTACTAAAGTCACAGGTTTGCCCTATTTAGAAAGGGCGGGATTTGTGAAGTGGTGGAGCTGAAGCCAGATGGTGCTGGATTGAAGAGTGGTAGAGCAGAAACAGAATAGATAAGGAAAGGCATGGAATTTGACAGTAGCTAGAAGAGACAAAAGAACTAAGGAGGGCTTTCTTTTGTAGTTGATTGTTTTAATAGTTGTATTTTTAAAATGGTTTAATTACCTAATAAATTTTTTAATTGACACATCATGTACATATTCATTGGGTACGGTGAGATATTTCAAGACATTCATACATTGCATAATGATCAAATCATAGTATTAAGTATTTCTATCATCTCAAAAATTCATTGTTGCTTTGTGATGAAAGCATTCAAATTTCTCTCTTCTAGCCCTTTTGAAATATGCCATCGAATATTGATAGCTATGACACCCTTCTGTGTAATAGCATCCTAGAAATTATTCCTCCTCAATCACTGTGACTTGGTATCCATTAACCAGCCTTTCCTTATACCTCCCTTCCTTCCCTTCTTCAGCCTCTAATAACTATTTTTCTATTCTCTATGTCTATGAGATCAGCTTTTTAGATTCCACATATAAGTAATGGCGTACATTATTTGTCTTTCTGTGCCTGGCTAATTTCACTTAGCACAATATCCTCCAGGCTAATCTATGGTTTCTGCTAATGGCAGGATTTCATTCTATTTTTTTTAACTAAATAGTATTTTTTGTAAAAAATTACCACATTTTCTTCATTCATTCATCTGTTGATGGACACTTGGGTTGATTCCCTATCTTCGTTCCTGTGAACCGTGCTGCAATAAACATGGGGCTGCAGGTAGATACCTCATCTAAATACAGATTTCATTTCTTTCAGGTAGATACCCAGTTGTATGACTGCTGAATCATATGATAGTTCTATTTTTATTTTTTTAGCAACCTCTGTAATTTTTTTTACCTCTGTACTAATGTACATTCTCAGCAACTGTGTATATAAATTCCGCTATATTCACATTCTTGCCAGCATTTGTTATCTTTTGTCTTTTTAAGAGTAGCCATTCTACTGGGGTGAGGTGATGCTTCCTTGCGGTTGATTTTCATCTCCCTAATGGCTAGTGATGTTTAACGTTTCTTTATTTACTGTAGACCATTGTATGTCTTCTTTTGAGAGATGTCTAGTCACATCTTTTGACCATATAAAACATTTTTGACCATCTTCGATTGGATTATTTTCCGTTGAGTTGTTTAAGTTTCTTATATAGTCTAGTTTTTAACCTTTTGTCAGATCCATAGTTTGCACATATTTTCTCCAATCATATAGATTTTCTCTTAATGTTGTTGATTGTTTCTTTTGTTGGGCAGAAGACTTTTAATTTGAAGAAATACTATTTGTTTGTTTTTGATTTTGTTTCTGGGCTTTTCAGTACTTGCCTGAAAAATCTTTCCCAGACCAATGTCTTAATGCACATTTCCTTAATATTTTCTTCTTATAGTTTTATAATTTCAGGTTTTACATTGAAATCTTTCATTTATTTTGAGTCAATTTTTATATTATTGATAGGAGTCTAGACTCATTCTTCTGCTTGTGAATATCCAGTTTGTCTGACATCATCCAAATTTGCAAAGAGGAAGTAAAATTGTCTCTGTCCTCAGATAACATGCTTATATATATGACTTCACCAAAATAAGTTAGAATTAATAAAGAAATTCGGTAAAGTGGCAAGATTAAAAAATAAATATACAAAAATTAGTAGTGTTTTTATATGTCAATAGTGAAACATCTAAAAAAGATATAAAGAAAGATATACCACTTACAAAAACTACAAAAGATAAAATACCTAAGAATAAATTTAACCAAGAAGATGGAATAGCTCTACAATGAAACTATCAAACACTGAGGAAAGAAATTGAGGAAGACATAAATAAATGGAAAGGTATCCCATTGTCATGGATCAGAAAAATTAATGTTGTTACAGTGTCCATACTACCCAAAGTGATGTACACATTTAATGCAATCCCTATCAAAATACCAATGACATACTTTACTAAAATAGAAAACAAAATCTAAAATTCATACAGAATCATAAGAGACTCTGAATAGACAAAACAGTCATGGGCAAAAAAAAAAAAAAAAGCTTTTTGTTTATATTTTGATGTCTGGTATGTCATCATATCAGACATCAAAATATACTACAAAGCTATAGTAACCAAAGCAGCATGGTGCTGCTGTAAAAATACACATGCACCAATAGAACTGATAGAGAACCCATAAATAAACTTAAGTACTTACAGCCTAATAATTTTTGACAAAAATGCCAAGAACACACATTGGGGAAAGGACAAGCCAGCAAATGAAGCTGGGATGTGTTTTTGTTTTTGTTTTTAACGAGAGAGATACAAAGCTTAAAAAGTACCAGGAATGAGAGCGAGGTTGAAGGTATATGGAACAGAGAATAAAACTGAAGGCACAATTCTCACAGTCATCAAAAGATGAGATTGAGGAAGATATTGGCTTTAGAGCCAGCTGCACCACCTGATGGCTGTGTGACTTACAATGTCACTTAATTTCTCAAAATTTCAGCTTCTCTGTCTCTAAAATATGAACAAAACGGTATCAATCTTAGAGGGTTATTATGAAGAGTAGGTGTTATAAAATGTACATAAAAATGATTTACAGTGTGAACTCAGTATAATGTTTGCTATTATCTTTATTGAGCTTAAATCAGTTGACCTCCTCAATAAAGAGGCCTAGAGATAAGCACGTAATTGAAGACTGGAATAAAGAGGAAATGATTGATATTTTTCTAGGCAGTTTTGTAAGTATGATACTCAGGGAGATGATGCCTTATCATCTCAATGACTTTAGCAGTTACCCTTTTTCTTAAAATAAAACTCAGTTCAACATGAAAAATCAATACCCTTTCTTGACTAAAATTACAAACAGCTGATCAGTCCCAAAGTGTTTGGCAGTAAGACCTTTTTTATCTTAAAACTGTAAACATCTACTAAAAATACAAAAATTAGCTGGGCATGGTGGAGCACGGCTGTAGTCCCAGCTACTCGGGAGGCTGAGGCAGGAGAATTGCTTGAACCCAGGAGGCGGAGGTTGCGGTGAGCCAAGATCGTGCCATTGTACTCCAGCCTGGGTAATAAGAGCAAAACTCCATCTCGAAAAAAAAACAAAAAGCAAAAAAACTGTAAACATCTTGTACATACAAAGATGTAGTACATCTCATTTTCTTTAGGTGTGGTGGAAATCTTGTTTTACCTAAATATAAAACATGAGTGGATTCTTTGCTTAATATAAGATGTGACAACCTAATACAGGCTTTTAAATAATAATAGAAAACCTGCCTAAAACAGATCTAACTTGCAAAGAGAAATAAAACCATCACATCCCCTTCCTGAGCTGCCTTAAACAAAAGAAATGTGACTTTAATAAATATGTATATTAAAACAGAAATTATGACGCACACTAAATATGATAATTGATATCATGGCATGCATATTATGAATCTTACTATGTGAAATTTGTATGTTTAGGAATATATTTGTTAAACACACAAGTCATCACTGAAGGAAGTTTTTCTTTTGATGCTAAGTTGATTTAAATATTTTTTAGTGTTCTTTTATTTAAGCACGCCTGAAGAATTGGAATCAAATTACTTTATATTTCTCAATTTTGGTTATCCTTTCTCTCTGTGAGTTAGTCACAAATTTAGATATAACCAGAAGTAATTTATGATCAGCCTGAAAAGTACTAATAAATCTAGGAAATGAGAAAGTGGTGTTCAATAATACTGCTAAAATTTATATTGTATTATAGTATTGATATTATATTATATATTATTATATTTATATTGTAATACTAATATAATAAGGGCTAATTTTCTTGTGCGTATTTTATAAATGGATATTTTCTTACAGACAGAAAGTGTATATAACTTGTATGTTTTTTAAAGAGTTCTATTACTATCACTTATTTCTAAATGAAAAGAGTCCTGTGCTTTCTTTCATTTAAACTGAACCACTCATTTCTTTTTTTTTTTTTTAAGATTCCAGGTTAATTTATCCTGGTTTATTGTTATTTTAGAAATTTAAGTTACAAATAATTTCAGCTGTGTTGAATGGAAGCTAAACTTAAGAGAGAGTAGTAGCAAATCTAAGGATACCAGTTCATAAATTTTGTTCTATTTTGATATGCCTTACTCATGCTGATTCATGAGCTCTTCTGTGAATCAATGCCAGTCTTTATCCTTAATTGTATATAGTGTTCATTCTAATGTTATTTTCCCCTACATTCAAAAGCTTCCTACATTTGCAAAAGCTGGCAGCACATAAACAATTTATACCTCTTTGGAACTCTTACCTGTTTGGATGAAAAACTAGCTTCTTTTGGGAAATGACTTTTAATTAATAAATAGAACATTTTTATCACCTTCAATAGCATAGCTTATAAGAAAATAGAAAACAAGGCTGGTGACACCTTGTTGGGTCTGGCATGCCAAGAGGGGCTTAGAATTAAGGAAGTAGTGACAGTCAACAGCAACTTCTACCTCTTTTTAAGCATCTATCTTTATTTCAGATTTACTCCCATATATTTTCTCTTTCTTGACTACTTCTTTGTTATGGATAGAGTTCCCTTCAGTGTCAAGGTCCTTAATGTTTACTTTCAAAATAGGGAAAAGTGAATATTAGTGTGATGACCTTCACTACAGGCAAAGAAGCCTTACTAAACTTAGATTGGTATTGAAAGTGATTGTCCAAAAGGATGCCTTTCATGGGGAAAAGAGTGATTGATTTTAATTGGTTACTTTTTACTGTCAGCATTTGTTTTACTATGCAGCTTTAAATATGCATATAAACTGTAGTGGTACTAAAACCTAAGAAGTCAAATTCTGATCATTTCTTTTGTCAAAGAAGCATGATCTTAACTCATGAGTCACTGTTAAATATAAGTGTAATGTGAAGGAAAAATGAAAATACATTGTGAGTAGTTTTTTGCCAATTTGTATAATTTTTCAGTTAAGCAGTCATAAATCAAGGAATATTGTATTTTTTGAGGCTCATTAAAGAGACATTATACATCAGAATAGTGAAGTCGTCAGCATAATGAAATGATGAATGCCTGTAACTATCTGTATGTAAATGATGTGAGACAGATTCAGGGTGTTACAAAGGAGAATAACAATCTCTCTGACAGTTCGCTGTAGGTGCAGTTGCTGGATGCTGGTGACAGATGTTAAATGCAAACCTCTTCAATGGCAAGCACTTATTAGCACTCAGTGGAAACTCGCAATATAAAATAAGACAAATAGCAGATAATATCATTTTAAATAAATGTGTTCAGTAAGGTGTGTTATTGCATTGTAAGAGCCTTCTTTATTGACAAAGGCCATATTCTAATTTAATGAAAACAGAGTAGAAAAGAAAATGGCTATTTGAAAACCAGTACATAAAATGTATGTATGTGTATGTGTTTGTGTGTGTGTGTGTGTGTGTGTGTGCGTGTGTGTGTATGTGTGTGTGTGTGTGTGTGTGTGTTTACGTGTGTGTATTATGCTGGACCATATCCTTAACTAAAATAAGACTAAAATAAGAAATTTTCCGTAAAGCTGGTAGTGTGTCGAACTTAACTAATTTAGGTTTGTTTTAAAACTCACCCATTATCTTATCAAGGAAACAGATCTATCTCACTTGTGTATCTAACCAATGAATTCCTTTCCATACACACTTAAATGGCAAGGATCTTAATATGCATAGCACTTTGACAACCTTCATATCTGGTGTGTTTTATTATTTCCATTTTAATCTTCATACTTATTAAAGTCATGTTTCTTTTGTTTGACACTGTTCAGTCAATCTGTTGATTAACCAGGGCCTTACATCCTACATTTCATATGCTGTATTTCATTCACTGAAGAGGAGCAGGCAACAGATCTACTAATTTTCTAGAGATACTCATTTATCTATGCATTTCTCAGCACCTGGTACAGGTGCCAAATACGTAAATGATTATTAAATGAAGAAGGAGAGGAGGGAAAGAGGGAAGAAAAGAGGCTAGGAGGAACGGAGGGAGAGAGAGGAGATGGTTTTCAGTCCAACATGGGTCACTGATGGGTCTGTGGCATTGGCTAAGTCACTTAAGTTCTCCCAACATGGTCTGATATTATTACTTTTAAAAATAATGTTGACTTGGGCCGGGCGCGGTGGCTCAAGCCTGTAATTCCAGCACTTTGGGAGGCCGAGGCGGGTGGATCACGAGGTAAAGAGATCGAGACCATCCTGGTCAACATGGTGAAACCCCGTCTCTACTAAAAATACTAAAAAAATTAGCTGGGCGTGGTGGCGTGTGCCTGTAATCCCAGCTACTCAGGAGGCTGAGGCAGGAGAATTGCCTGAACCCAGGAGGCGGAGGTTGCGGTGAGCCGAGATCGCGCCATTGCACTCCAGCCTGGGTAACAAGAGCGAAACTCCGTCTCAAAAAAAAAAAAAAAAAAAAGAAAAAAAAAAGAAAAAAAATAATGTAATAATGTTGACTTAAGCACCTTGGGAACAGAGAAAGCACTTTGGATTGTATAATCAAATGTGTGTGGGTAAAGTCATCTCTTCTGATCGTTTTACAGTTTAACTCACTTAGCAAATAAAAGTACACTTATGATTTTATGTTCTGATTCTTTAACTTACTACACATGCACACACAAACACACAATCTGAGAGCATCTGTTACATATAATAACAATTTCATAATATGATTCACTTTTTTATATGACTAAATACTACATAAGAACCATGTTTTGTTCTCTTTAATATAAAATGCCACTGAGTATTATTATAATTACATTTATGTATTTTTAATAATAGCAAGCACATATATAATTTTTATATTTTAAAAAGTACTTTTAAATCTATTATCTCATTTGATCAATGACATGATTTGAATATTTGTCTTTTAATTCTAAGTTCATTGGTATTTTTCACCTATCATAGTGCTTCTTAATAAAACTCTTGAATTGAAATCCAACAAAATATGCACCACCATTTGTAATGCACTTTGCCAAACCTATATTATACTATGTGAGAGAATACTTATTTAATGGAATGTTTTGTCACTTATGTCACATTTACTTACTTTATGCTTTAAACATAGTTAAGCAATGCATAAACATTCAAGGGGATTGATTGGGTTAGAGTAACATGTCCATCATTCTATAGCACATAGTAATTAGTCCAAAAATTGTTTCCCAAAGCCAGAAGACATCCTACATAATTCTTCTTTCTTAAATTATGTATTGTTAGTATCACCAAGCTATCATTTACTTCTAGTTGATATAAATTACCCGTGCATTTTAAAAATAATTAAACTTATAAATATTTAGCTTTATTTCATACTCTAGACACACACACATATACATACAGGCACACATATATTTATGCATACATATATAGGGTATATGCTAGGTATAACTAGGTCATGCATCACTTAGCTACTAGAATATATTCTGAGAAATGTGTCATTAGGTGATTTCATCATTGCACCAACATCAGAGTGTCTACTTACACAAACCAAGCTGATACATCCTAATATCCACCCAGGATATATGGCATAACCTATTGCTTCCAGGCTACAAATCTGTAAAACATGTTATCATACTGAAACCTGTAGGCAGTTGTAACACAGTTGTAAGTATCTGTATATGTAACATATCTAAACAAAGAAAAGGCTCAGTAAAAATATGGTATAAAAGATTCAAAATTGTACATTTGTATAGGGCACACAACATAAAGAAACCTTACAGGACCGGAAGTTGCTCTGAGTGAGTTGGTGAGTGTGAGTGAATGTAAAGGCCTAGGAAAATTACAGTGCATCAATGTAGATTTTATAAAATATAGTACACTTAGGCTATACTACATTTACAAATAGAAATTTATTTCTGTTTAATAAATTATCATTAGCTTACTGTAACTTTTTACTATATTAATTTTTTAATGTTTCAAACTTTATAACTTTTGTGAAACACTTAGCTTCAAACACAAACATTTTGTACAGCTGTATATAAATGTTTTCTTTTGGCTGGGCACAGTGGCTCATGCCTGTAATTCCAGCACGTTTGGAGGCCGAGGGGTGGATCATCTAAGGTCAGGAGTTCGAGACCAGCCAGACCAACATGGAGAAACCCTATCTCTGCTAAAAATACAACATTAGTTGGGCATGGTGGTTCATGCCTGTAATCCAAGCTACTCGAGAGGAGAATCACTTGAACCCAGGAGGTGGAGGTTGCAGTGAGCAGGATAGTGCCATTGCCTTCCAGCCTGGGCAACAAGAATGAAACTCCATCTCAAAAAAAAAAAAAAAAAAAAAGTTTTCCTTTTTATCCTTATTGTATAGGCATTGTTCCATGTAATTTTTTTTTTAATTTGTTAAAAACGAAGACACAAATACACATATTAACCTTTGCCTACACAGGGTCGGGATCATCCATATCACTTCTGGCCCCACTGAAAGATCTTCTTTTCAGGGGCTGTAAGAAGCATAGAGCTCTCATCTCTGATGATAATAGTGCTGGAATATCTCCTGAAGGAACTACATGAGGTGGTTTTACAGTTAACTTTTTTTTAAAAATAAGTAGACGTATACTCTACAATAATGAATAAAATTATAATATATAAAATACATAAACCAGCAACATAGCTATTGATTATCATTAAGTATTATGAACTGAATATTATTGTTTTTGCTATACTTTTCCATGACTGGTAGTGTAGTAGGTTTGTTTAAACCAGAGTCACCACAAACACTTGAGTAATGCGTTAAGTTATGATGTTATGATGGCAACCATATCACTAGGTGAGAGAATTTTGCAGCTTCATTATAATTTTGGGGGACCACCATCATTTTTCTCATCCATTGTTGACCGAAACCTCATTATGTAGCACATGACTGTAGCTGTGTGTATATACGTATATACACCTTTAATAAACTTCAGTTTTATTAATCAGAATCTAGATGACACAGTCAGATTAAGGAACATTGAGCTAAGAAGAACCAAAACCCATGCATAAATATCATGAGGATTATCTAGAGAGATGGGAGCCTTGGAGCCAATATAGGAATTATTAATACCAGGAATCAGTGAATCACATTGGGGCATTTAGAGTCATGGAATGTTAGAAAGAGTAACAACCTTAGAAAATATCCAGTCTTGGGATGACAATCTTGGAAAAATTTAGTAGTTGAAAAATGTAATGCTGTCTAAAACTGATTGGGACTGGCTGCCTGGACCACTGTGCAAGAACAGGAATATGTGAAGCATGTCATAATCAATTAGTTCTCTCTGCCACAGTTGAGGCTTGAGAACTAGTAGCATACTCACTGAGGCTCAAAGACTATAAATTACTTGCTCAAAGTTGCACAGATAGTTAATTCTGAATCCATGACTATAAACAAGGCATCTGACTCATAATCCAGTGCTATTTGCCTTGCTCTACTGGTAAAAGAGAAACACTCCCATTAGGATTTCTCAGACTAAATCTACAGAGGCATTCAAGAGACTAATTGAGAACATGAAGGAGACCTACACAGGGGATGGGTGCTGCTCTGGACTGATGCCCTTGTGGGTTAAATTTATTGAGACTTGCTTATTCATCTCATAGTATAATTTAGTTAAGTATATTCTGAAGCACTGTAACTTGGGTGTGTTTTCTTTTATTAATTATATTTTATAATATTTTGTTTTTTCTTTAGAATTCCTAAGCAGATGATGCCTGTTTTTCTATAGTTTAAATAAACCTGTTCTGTATTTTAAATACATTAAAATATTAGTATTCTCTAATATATGTTTTGAGCATATGTAAATATATGTTGAAAACATATATTTACATAAAAAACATAAAAACTAGATTAAATGAAACCATTTGCATTTCAGTAATATTTACATAATCAAACTTTTCAGATCTACTTTTATATTGGTTAACTTATAGTAGAGGACTGAAACAGTTTAGTAAAATACAGACCATCCCCAAGCTCCCTTCACTCCACCCTTTTTATAGAATCTTGTCTAGCTGATTAATATAACAGAGCACTTCAGCTTTGGTGAAATACACTTATTCAATTTCACCGAAGATTATAGGTTTCAAATAATAAAATTGGATTTTATTGAGGATTGAAGTGTGTAAATAGAACATTTGATTGAATTTAATAAAATGGTATCCTGCTGATGAAGACAAGTCATTTCCCCTAGTTTTAACTTGATTACAAAGACAAGAAGTTTTATGAGCTGCTTTGAATGAAAAATTTCTTTCTCTCTACAGAAAAAGACTATATCAAGACTAAGAAAAATGAATAATGCAATTTAGCATTTTTAAATAAAATAGTTACTAATTTTTATTTTTTTAAGTTTAGTGAAACTACTCTGTAATCTGTATTTGTGGCTACCCAATATACAGAATCAAACATGCATAATATAAAAAAAAGAAAGCCCAGCAAGTTTTTTTCTCTAGCTTTAAATAGCTTTATAATGTACCATTCTTCATCTTATCTATGATCGTTACTCCTTTTCTCACAAAAGGAATTAGTATGTGGTAAGTCATGATATTTAAATGTTTGACTATCTTTAGCCAATTCTGAAGTTTCATTAAAAGAAATACAAGGTGCATGTATTTGCTGTTTTCCAGCAAATAGAAAGTGAGATCTGAAAATGACTGGCAACAAATTTGAGAAACCAAAACCACATAACAAATGTTAAAGTAACATCCTAGGTATATTGGAAAAATAATATTTAATTATTAAAAACACAATTTTTTCCTATGGTAATAGCAATGACTAATTTTGATATTAAAATTTTAATTTATTTTTCAAATGTTTTACATATTAATATAATAAAGTAAAAATATTATTTACCAAAATATAGCATTTTCCTAATTAATGTCAATATTTTACTTGTTTTGTTAGACTAGAGAACCAGCTGAAAATACTTTTTTTAACCACTTAATCGTGGCAGAACTTTTAAAAATTTATTAGAATATTTTTAAAAAGAATATTTGGAAACTAAAAGATGGATAGAATTTGCAGTGAGTCATCATTATAAATGTAGAATGTTAGGAAATGCCAAAATTGAAGACGTTATGTTGACTGAAAATAGATAATAAATAATTTCAGAGTAATATGAATTTTAATGTGGCCTAAAATAGTGCTTTGTGAGTTGATTTAGAATGTTATCTTTAAGCAATTGATTCAAAGTGTATGCAGGAGAAATAATAGAAAATAAATGTAGTAGTTCTTTTTCAATTATTTGAGGATGTTTACAAAGAAATAAATGGTAACGGTTAATGAAAGGACAGTATATTTAACAAAAATGCATATGTGTGTGTCGTCAGTGGTTATATCTTTTTGATGTTTTGGAGAAAATTCAGTTTTACAGAGGAATAGGAAAAGTTACTAGAGAGGCAAAACTGGATGAGAAAGCAAAGATGAGAATAATGGCAGATACAACCCCTAGATGTACAGGCAAGAAAAAGCAGTTTAGAAATTAAAAAAAAAAAAAAAAAAAAAAAGGAGACAGTGCTTTATAGGAGAGTGCACATGGTTCAGACTCTTCACTAGTTTTAGGGGAACTGTTGCCTGCAGAGATTAGAAACACCATTTGAAAACAGAAAAAGGTAGAACAACTGAGGAATGATGGTTTGAGACTGTCACTGAAATAATAAGGAAGACCTCTAATTAGAATAAAAGTAGTTATATCCTGAAAATTCCAACATACGGGAGACCACTTCGTCAAACAAATTAAATAAATTAGTGGGAAAATGTGTTCTCATGAACTTCTGGAAGCATTTTTAACAGGTGTATATTTTGTGGTTTGAGAGGAACTGCAAAGAAAGAAAGAAAGACATCTCTTCATATAAAAGATGCACTGAAATGGATGGGCTACACATAGAAATAAGATTCTAATTTAGGCGGGTATCTAGAAAACGCAATATAACAGGATCAATGTTCAAATAGAAACATGTATGATAATAGTTGATAAGCGCATTACACGATATGTAGCAGGACCTTTTCACTTTGAGAGGCAGCTCTAGTGCACCTTTTGTGTGCATTTTAGAAAGACATAGGGAGGAAAACAGCACAAAAAGTGTCTGTTATTCAGTGAATGTTTAGTATATGCCTAGAGAGCTGTCCAGTAGTTCATACATCATTCTCAACTCATGTATGTGATTACATTAACTCACTCTACTCTAGGAGTCTCATTTAAATATTAGAAAAAAACTATAATAACAAAAATATTAGTTAAGAGATTGTCAATATTCATTCATAATCTCAAAATTCTGTTCTACAGTGTCTTTTCAGTTCTGAAAATTATTTGAAGAAAAACGTATTTTGCTTGCATGAATAATTTTGACCCAAACAATCCCCATCCCATTTCTAGCATGAGCACCATTTTTATTCAGTGTGAAAATAAAATGACCAAACATCTATCATAACATCATATTACCTGGTAACATATTGAGATTATACCCAGAATTGACCTGTGAATCTTATTACCTGTAGAAAGATTAAAATCTTCACTGAATGATCAAGGCAGAAATCAGAAGCCGAGAATGAAAATACAATAAATCAATTTCGAAAATAAATGAAATCCAGTCTAACCATTACAACAATTCTTATTTTCCCCAAGACTGTCGGATTTTAGAAATAAGAATCTCAGAGAAAGTCTGCATCCTCCCCTGATGCAAGAGTGGCTGGATTTTATCTGCCCTACGCAAATTCTATATAGGTAACAAAGAGCCTCTTTTTTCCCTTGGCATTTGTTCCAAAGTCGAACAAAAAGAAAGCAAATGCCTGCATGTGAAGTACCAAATGAAAAGCCATTCTTATGTTCTTTTCTACAGCATAAGTACTGAATGAAAATAATTTTGAAAAATATGAAACATTAAATAGATGTGTATAGCAGTAATACTGGCAGTAGTTATAGCAGCAGTAGTAATAGTAAATCTAAATTTTAGACTGTAAGATATTTGTGAAAAAAGGTAAAAATTAGTGTAAAATCAAAAACACTTGTAAAGAACGGTTTCAGAATTAAATTGTTACATGTTCACAAACTTTTTAAAACCAAAAATAGCCTTAGAAAATGATTAATGATACTACATTGAAATAGAGCATTAAAACATAAGTATATTTTTCTCCTGAAATGTATCCACTCCTATGTGAGCTTCATACGAATCAAGAATGTGTATGTTTAACCAGTTTTAGAATAACAATCAATGAAGCAGTAAAAACAGTAAACAATTCAAATTACTGAACTGTTATCTGGAATTCTCATTGAAAGGCCTATAGTACATTTATACCCATTACCCATAGGAAAATCGAGCGACAATCCTGACTTATGCAAGCTCTGTCGTCAGACATAATAGGATTATTCTCATTCTCCATTCAGACATGTAACATTGTATAATCACCTCTTTTAATGACTTAATCTCAAGATATTTATGAACAACATACTCATTTCAATCTAGGTATTATTTTTGTATAGTCTGTTACATGTTATTGCCATAACTGTCATTGCAATCAACTCTTAACTTTTTTAAGTGAAATAAAATTGCACATTATGATTTTAGTTACTCAAAATGATACCATAGAATATACAATAAAGGTTGCAATAATTATCACTTAACAAGGCTTACAAGCATTTTCTTGGATTTGTATGAATTATGTTTACAGAATGACACAGGTTAAAGAAGCTTACAATGGACATTAGAAAAGAATAGTTATGTCCCACCTTATTTGACAGTACTGAGGAAAGAATGTGAATTGTCAAAATTTTGAGAAACATTAGTGAGACACTATAATTCAAAGAGAAAAGAATAAGGGATTGAGTAGGCAGGCTGTATGCATCGAAGGAAAACCCTGAGCCACATTAGCCCTGTATATTTCTGCAACAGAGAGTTGACCAGGGCAAAAGGAGGAGGAACCAGCAAATACACTCTCGTTCAAAGTGCCAATTTGATGTAGAAAGTCACCATGGGCTAAATGGTTCTTAGCGTACACAGGCAGTAGGAGAGAGAGCAGAAGCCAGCTATCTTAGCTGGGAGTCCTTGAGCAGGCGACCTCACTCCTGTTCCCTCACTTCCATGTTTCAAGCTACAGAAAATATGCAGTGCTTTTGTCACTGAAACTCTGCGGTGAAAGCAGTAGAAAAAAGGAGCAATGCAACCAGCATTTGCTCTATCAGAGCAAATAGAAGGTTTAGGCAAAAATGCCTAAGTTAGCAGGTGAGACGGGCCAGAGCCAAAAACCAAATTAACAACAGAGGGGAAAATCTTGAGCTAATTACAGAGAAGGTTAATGAAAGAAATCTGATAGTTCATGCATTAAGAGAAAAAAATTATCGATAGAGAAGACAGATCAAAGATTAATAAATGAAATAACAAATTAGATAAAATAGAGGGAAATTTCTGAAATAAAGAACTGTATCTGCAGCTCAGATAAGCATATGAAATACTAGAAACTGGAATGAGGTCATAAGACTGAAGAGCAGAGGCTGAATGAAGAATTAAATGCTAAATAAATATAGTATTGGCTGACATTTGTGGGAGAAGAATATGGGCAAGACAGCATCAAGATTTTTGACCAGTTGCTTTCAGGACTCGGGTAAGACAGGTTAGTTTAAAGGATTTTTAGGACATTTTGCTGTGTGTCATAAAATGCAGTTGTCCTTTGACATCTCGTTCAGAAAGAGCAAAAAACATTTAACTCTTTTTTGATGTTTTATTTGGATGCAGTGAGAATATACCTATCGAATGGAAAACATGCAGAATAAGGACAAAACCTGTTTCAATTGTACTTTGGTAGCACACTGGAGTGTCTGCTCAGATTTTGGACTTTAAATGAAATCTAGATTAGATTGTCATTTAGAAATGATCCTTGAGAATACTTTTACAGTGTCCTCTATCAGAATATAGTCATGAAAGGGAGTAGGGGCTACACAGAACAAATTATGATGAATTTTGGGATCACTACTCTCATTAGAAGAGAAATAGTAGAAACTAAAAAATTACCAAAATTATAATTGTTTTAATAATTCATGGTTTATAACTGGTTTTCAAATGGAAAATAAATTTAGGAAGTATTTCATTACTTAAAAAATTGAAAAAGCCGTAGAAACTCCCTCATGATGGTACAGGCTATACATTATTATTAGTGATCAGACATTGACAAACACTTAAGTGTTTTAATATTTTGGATCATTTTGTAGCATTAACTCTCCCTAACCAACTGATAACAGAAGTCCTGAGGACTGGGTGGCCATGATGGCTCAAGAGATCAAACTGAATAAAGAACTTCTGATAGAGATTAACTGCTAGGACTAAATAATAGTATTGAACACTTTTGCCAGAGCCAGAAGTTGGAGCTGTAATTTACACAGGTCACAGATATGTGGCAAAGGGCTGAAATGCTGAAGATGAAGTGACAGATTGATGAACACAGAATTATACAATTTTTAAAATCAGTCATAAAGACTTCCATTTTCCTGGCAGAGCACCTGATTGTCTAGATTGCAGAGTTGCTTAGAATTTGCTTCTCAATTTATTTACTTCTTTATCCCTAATCAAATTGATGACGGCAAAAGCCTGTAACCATGGAGTCATGGGGGACATTGTCCATCCCTGGAAGAGGGAAGCCCATTTTCCATAGAATAGAGGTCACTAAGTTAGCTAGGGAAACCAAAAATAATATGCCATATTCTCATATTTTACTAAGATGCTAAAATTTATTTTATATTCTTCTTATTACCTTTGAAAGAGCTAGAATCCTATAGAACACTGGGAGTCTCAATTTCTGTTACCCAGCAGTGTTCTAATTATCACCTAAACAAGCAATTTTTAGTCAGATTATGCATTTGAGGGAAATGTCCATATGGTATTTCAAAATGTAATTCTAAGCATATTTTTATAATGATATTTTACATATGATTAGATATTTAAAATAGCTATGTATTATTTTATTACTATAACAATAATACCTTAACAAATGGCATGCAAGAGATCATGCCAATCTTGCACATGGTTGTATCTTCAGCACTAACATAGCACCTGGCAAATATAGTGAACATAATTTTTTTGCATAAATGAAGTGGCATTTGCTGCATGATCACAATAAAAATATATGAGAAAATGATTCAAAATTATTTCATATAAAATTTTAAACCAAATTTTACAACTCAACATATGCATAAATTTGGACAATATCTAAATGTAATATGTTAAACTATTACATGTAATATATCTTGGCCATTTTCTTTCCTGAATAGTTAGCATATATGCTTTACTACTATACCTAGCATCTTTTTTCTTTCTTTCTTTTTTTTTAGCTAAGTAGACAGACTTAAAGGAGACTAAGAAATTTCAAAAGTTAAAAAATCTGAGTTAAGGAGGTAGCTATCATCAAGATTGAAATTCATTTTCATATAATAAAATTATTTCAATTTGTATTCCACTTGCTAATGGATTTACATTTGATATGTTAAAGAGTTAATGCATCTAACTGGTGATTATTATCTTTTTGATAGTTCTAAGATAATATGTTTTTATTTGAACTCAGTAGCACATACTGCATTCCTTTTTTTTATTAGTTTTAATATATGGATAGACTTCAGTAAATATTGATTATTACTGGAAGTCTGTGGCTTGCTTGCTTTCCCCAAAGGATCTGGAAACCAATTTTCTCACATGCATTTAACAACTTAATTGCTGAACAAGAATTAATGTTAATTTTTGTGTCTGCTTGTGGGCTAAACAATGATTATTGCACATTTTAATTTCTGGAATTCATAATTTCTCATCTTCTGTTTGCTCTTATGCTTAAAACTTGACCCCTGTTTTATTACAGAAACTATCTTGTGAGTGTCATCAATGATTTCATGTAATCTACCTTACCCCATATTCATGCTGTGGGATCTTTCTACTTGGCCAGAATTTCTGTTAGAAATCTGATCCTTAACAGGCATTGGCATTCTAAGGAATGAAGAAAAATGATTCTTCTTCTTGAAGAGTACATCTGTTATTAGTGGTAGTAATAACATTCCTTAATTTTGCTTCTGTTGTGTTGCTAACAATGTCTACATAGATTAGACATCTCAAAGTCAAGATATCCAAAATCAAACATCTCTTCTCCCATTGTTTTTCTTCCTTCTTTCCTCATTGTATTGACTAATGGCAGTGTTCCTTGCATTCCTGGGCAGAAGCACAATGAGATTAGAGACATCCTGTTCTGCAGACAGAGCAGTGGTATCAGAACAAGAAGTTCCTAAGATCTAGACACCATAATATAATATTGTAAAGATCACAAAGCCCTAAGTAGAAAAACAGAACAAAAAAG
The DNA here is from genome assembly GCF_048565385.1 of Saimiri boliviensis. NCBI lineage: Eukaryota > Metazoa > Chordata > Mammalia > Primates > Cebidae > Saimiri > Saimiri boliviensis. Next base: position 111,804,916 of record NC_133451.1, read on the forward strand.
GTAGAAAGGTAGAGGAGAAAGAAAGTACTGACTAAAGAGAATGGTCATACATAGACATTTATAAAGAATAATTTTTGACCGGGCACGGTGGCTCAAGCCTGTAATCCCAGCACTTTGGGAGGCCGAGGCGGGTGGATCACGAGGTCAAGAGATCGAGACCATCCTGGTCAACATAGTGAAACCCCGTCTCTACTAAAAATACAAAAAATTAGCTGGGCATGGTTGTGCGTGCCTGTAACCCCAGCTACTCAGGAGGCTGAGACAGGAGAATTGCCTGAACCCAGGAGGCGGAGGTTGCGGTGAGCCGAGATCGCGCCATTGCACTCCAGCCTGGGTAACAAGAGCGAAACTCCGGCTCAAAAAAAAAAAAAAAAGAATAATTTTTTAATTCCAAATGTAGTAAAAATCAAACACAGCCTAGTGTGGTGGTTCACATCTATATTCACAACACTTTAGGAAGTCCAGAGGGATGGATCACCTGAAGTTCGGAGTTTGAGACCAGCCTGCCAATGTGGTGAAACCCCATCTCTACTAAAAATACAAAAATTAGCCGAGCATGGTGGCACGTGCCTATAATACCAGCTGCTCGGGAGGCTGAGGCAGGAGAATTGCTTGAAGCTAGGAGGCAGAGGTTGCAGTGAGCCGAGATCACACCACTGCACTCCAGTGTGGGCAAGAAGAGTGAAACTCTATCTCAATTAAAAATAATAATAAAAAATTAAAAAATTTAAACACAACCATAAAACAATCACACTAGAAGAATATATGTAGAACATTGCCATTTTATCCTTTTTGCAGATCCTAATGCAGGTGAAGGAATTATTGTTCAAATTGTTTTGTTTTCCTAAGTGGTTATCCTGTCATTTATAAGGGAACTTTTAGTTGTAACACTGAGTTATACACTATGCTGCAGAGCATTTCTTTAGCAAGAACTGGAATTAGAGTGAGAGGAGGAAATAATTAAAATGCAACATTAAATAAAAATAATATGTGGAGACAGAGAAGCTTTGGTATTCATGGAAAATAATAGTAAGATATTCATGAAAGAACATTTACATATGATGAGATAGGAGGAGAGGAAAAGTTAGGGTATTGTTTTTGTATGGCTTAATTTAAAAGACAGTCTTAACCTGAAACAAAAACTTCAGTGCTGAAAAGCACACAATTATCATTTATATGAAAGCAATTTCCACCTGAAAGGGATGGAAATTAGAAAGTGAAGAGATGAAACAGTGACTGCATTGGGAATATTGTGTCAGAATCCATGTATTTAACTCTCTAGTTTAGTAAATCTGACAGTGAACCACCATCTGGTTACCACAGTGATGAAAAATAATCCTATTGAATAAGAACAATGTGTGAGCTTTAGAAAAGAGCATTCATATTTTATAGAGATCTATGTATATCAGTTATATAATCATTTTATAGTCAAGAAGACAGTGATCTTGCTTTAAGAGGACCCAGCATATATTTCAAATATATGAGATATTTTGTGATAATATTCAAGGACATTCATTATAAAACATTTTAATAATTTGAAAAGATAATCCTAAAGGTTATAATGTTATTATACAACTCATGATATGTATTCATAAAAGAAACTAAATATTGGTCAAAGCTATGTAAACAGACACAATTTTGACCAACATTTACTTTATTTTATGAATAAATTATGTGGTTTTTGAAATAAGTGTCTACATATTTATATTCTTTAATTTCCTCAAATTCTTTTGAGATATCTAGATTCAACAAAAAAAATGGAATAAAATTATGTCTGTAAATACTCCAACTCAGACTCAGAGCACACAAGGGCACTCCAGCTCTGAAATTTTGATAGTTACTGAAGAAGTATACACTGTAATTGAGTACACTTGCTTTTTTCTTTCAGCAGAAAGCTTATTTATACCATTTGAACTACTCTTATCTAGCCTTAAGCATCTTATAAATAAGGAAGTATTCAGAAGGAAAATTTATTTTTACCCTTAGAATATGCAAGAACTACAGGTTAGTACATGTAAAATTAATGAGTAGCTGACAAAGTATCACAGACATGTAATATGTCAATTGTGCATATATGGCAGTGGTTATGAATCCTTGCTGCAAGGTACAAAATAATCTGCAAGGTTTTAATTTTTTAATTTTATTTTTTGGTACATTATATTTGTATATATTTATGGAGTATATGTGAAATATTATTATATGCATAGAATGTGTAATGATCAAGTCAGGATTCTTAGGATATCCTTCACCCTTGTATTTATTCTTGTTGGGTACATTTCAAGTTCTAGTTTAAAAAATCAAGAACTATTCCAGACTTACTACCTTGTCATCTCTAGGAAAGTGACCTTGAAGTCTTTATTCTGAAAGCATTTTATGATTGATTGTCATATTCAGTCATTATTGAGAAACCATGGATATATACAGTTTTTCTTCATAATCATAGATGTTTGGAGCTGATAGGGACCTAAGATTCATCCAGTCCAACTTGCACATCAGTATCTGAATCAAATGACTTTTACTGTGGTTTTGATTAGTGTATATGATAAAACAAATATATATATTTATATAAATATATATATATATTCATATGAATATGAGTTAACCTTTATTTAGGTATCTATTCCTTATATGTATATGTGATCTCACATACAGAGACACACATATACACTACACATTCACTGGAAAATTTCACTATGGTGTATGACAGAGAGAATAAATGGGAATATGAGATTTATTGTGCTTAAATAATTTGCAGTCTAATAAAAACAGATACATAATCACAGCTCAAGTCAATACTACAGATAAAGTGCTGTTGTGGTGCATAACAAAACAAGTATCAATTCCCACTAATATGAAAAGGGTTATATTTATCTAATCTTATCTTTCAAGAAGAAAAAGATGAAACAGGAAACAGAAAAGATTGAGGATGCAGAATGTGCCAAGTCACAGAAACAGAATATTAGTGCTTTATTCAGCAAAAATATGCAATAAACATCATTTGTAGAAATGAAAATTTATGAGCTGGTTAATTAAGATGACCTTATTAGCTTATTAATGAACTTATTTCCTATTCATTTTTTCCTTCATTCAATAAACACTGAAATCTGAAGATGTATTTGTCCTTGCCACAAAGGATATCCATGCATAAAAAGGAAAAAAGGCTTTGGGAGGCCAAGGTGGGAGGATCACTTGAAGTCAGGCTTTCCAGGCAAGCCTGGGAAACAGAGTGAAATCTCACAATCTTCAAAAATAGAAAAATTATCTGGGAGTGGAGTATGCCACTGCACCCCAACCTGAGTGACAGAGCAAGAGTCTATCTCTAAAACAATAAAATTAAAGTTAAAAAATTTAAAAGAAAAATTTTTTTTAAAAGCGAGAGGTAGCTGACCATGTGCAAATTGAATTTGATTTACTATTAAATATTTTGTTACCAACTTTAAAAAACTACATTATATTCCTAAAATCATTCCCATTATTTGTGATATTTTACATTCAAAATTATGGAAATATTTTTAAAGCCAAATTCTAGGCAGTTAATAGTAATAACATGAATTTGAGTTAATAGCATGATTTTTCAAAAGATTGTAATATCTTTGACTTTATTCATAGAAATTTGTAGCACTTTCTGTTAGTTTTATAATTGTTCTCCTCAGTGCTTATTTTTGAACTTAGTACTTGCTGATATGAAAGAAATAATTGTGCTAGTATCACTGGATACTAAACTCAAATGGAATCATTTAGCTGGAAATGGGTCATTAGTTCAGTTATTTTTTTATTTTGGGGTGGATGAGAATATATCTTATTTTGAAATTTTGTCTCAGATATACTAGGTGACTTAATATTGGTTGTGTTTTTGTTATATTATGAAGTGTCTATTTATTCTTCAATCCATACTGCATTAATCTCAAGGAGTAAGTGTGTTATGTTTCAATTGCTTCCTCGAAAACCTGAAATAGTATTTGATGCCTAGAGGTTTGAGCCACAATAGAACATAGGAAATGCTTTCAGTAGTTGGTTTTATAATAAACTATGTTGTTCCTGCTCACATGCATGATCCAGTTCCCCATCTTTGTGTCTCTTTCTACTGTACTTTTCCCATTTTATAGCACTCTATCATTAACAGGTACTCAACTGCTGTTTCTGTCAAAGGTGAGCATGCATGCTTTCTCTAAAATTTTGCCTGTTTCAACTCAGGAGAATCTCTTCCTGTTCTCAATCCAAATGGTTATTTTTCTGTTTCTCCTATGGGTCTTTGCTTTCTATTTATCTTCATCCACACACATAAACATATATACATACATAGTTTCCTCATTGGAGTAGAGTGCTTATTATTAGAATTATGTTTAGAATTTATGTCTTAGTTATTCTATTTTACACATCACCTAAAAGAGGGAGTTGCACACATAATTGTACCTTACTGTGTACTTATCAAAGTATTTTTTCCTAATTTAGAATACTTCAATTCAACCTATATGCTGATTCTCCTTGCTGGTAAGAGTAAGGAAAAGGGACAGAGTTCTATGCTCTCAATCTGTCTCCTGCATTGAAACTTTAAACTGAGGACAATAATAATGTATAGATTATATAGTATATTCTTTAGTTATTAACTTTCATGATTCTTCAGTAAATATTGTCATTAATCATATATTACCTGAATTCCTTGAATGCAGTTATGGTTTCTAAATCTTGTATCCTGTTTGTTTTTTTAAATAGAAAAAGTGGACTTTCCTTCTATATATGTGACATGAACTTTGGGGCCTGTAACAAGGCAAATCCTGACTCCAAGAAAGCTGGAATTTCTTAGAAAAATTCCAGCTAATGTTGCATGAAGTTATAATATCTCAACACAGCTCCAACATATTCTCTCTTTCATTAATCATTATCTTGTGTGAACTTGGGAAACATGGGATAACATCATTTGTCTCCTGCTCCTCTCTTCATTCTCATTTTCATACCTTGAAAAGGAAGAGATTGGGTAGGTGATTTCTTAGGCATCTTTCATCTCTGAAATTCTAAAAGTCTAATTTTGTTTTTAACTAACTGCATTGATATTTAGATTATTATCTGTAGAAACTCAGTGACTTCCATTTCAGAGTATAGTTTGCAATTTTTCTCTTCACGTTTGGCAATAATTATTTTTCTTTTTTTATTTGAGATGCATACAGTTGATTTAATTCAAATCCTGTTTTTAACATGTATGTACCATTGGACAATGCATGGTTCCTTTAAATTTAATTCAGTTGGAACCTGACTGATAACTTAGGCCTGCCTGTGTGCTCTTTCTGTTTTAGCACTTCGTGTCCCATCTCCCACAGCCATCATCTTGACTTTGTGTTTATCAATCCATTGCCTTTTTATAATTTTCCCATATATACATGTTTATCTACAAAATATTTATCTACATTTGCTTATTTTGAAATTGATTAGAAAATATTATTCTGCATGTAAACTTTAGAGTCATTTTTGGCCCAATATTTTATTCCCCTATTTAATCATATTGTTACAGATAGCTGTAATTGTTATTGTTTAACACTTTGCTGTGGGAAAATGAAACATATAATTGAAAACATATAAAATGAAACATAAAGGAAAATATAATTCCTTTTTGATATTATAATCAGTTCTGGTTTGAATATTTTTGTGTCTTCTGCTGTGTATGTAATCAACTGGACAATCCCTGAAAATAATAAAATGTTTTAAACTGATCATTTTTCTCATACATCAACTTCATTTTGGCTTTGCTCAGAATGAATTTCTTATAAATATTAGTAATAATTATTAAGAAAACATTCAAATATATGAAATATATGTTGATACTTTTTCTAAATTAGAATTTTTTTAGTGTATGAAGATATTTCCCTTGAGTTTTTGTCACTTATCTGCTGTTTTATTCCCTTGCTTTATTAATATTTCAAACAAGTCTATTTTGTTGTTGTTTTTGTATTGGGAAATCTTACTAAGTTCATTATAGTCACTTTTTACATATTTTCAGAATCATTAACAAGATATTGTATTTTTCATAGCTCATTTGACAATCAATCTAAGTTAACAAGATTATTTTGTAATTATTAAGATATTTATATGTAAGATGTATTCTTATTTGCATCTTTGTACATTTAAGAACTTTATTGTCTTTCTTTTTTTTTTTTAAACATAGCACTTAACTAAAGTTAAGTAGTATAATGCCTAAAAACTAGCAGTCAGATATCAACTATCTAATGGAATGATGCAGGAAATAATTTAAAATTAAATAAGAGGAGCAAAAGAGAAAAGGAGCAATTTAAAATAAAGAATTAAGACAAGCATATTCATCAATTATCATTTGGGCACATTGGAGGAACTGGCCTGAGGGCTATTCAATTTAAAATGTTCCATAGGTACTATTGGATCCCTGAAGCAAAATATAATAAGGAGTTGGTGTCCCAATTAAAGTATTGGAAATGTCAGCAAGCTGAAGGGGATGGCTTCATATGGTTTGAGAGACAAGTATGCTGGTGAGGCAGTTCTGGCATGAATTACTTGGAAATATTTCAAGAATAATCAGACCATTTTTCTTAATTTCTGACTTTTGCTTTCTCTTTATTTCCCTAATGGGATTTACTTGTCCAGTGCAAAAAAGCATTTATTAGGAATTGACAGTGGACCAGATCATGGTGAAATTGTACAGAAACTTAAATATCTGAAATTCCAAAGGTAGTTCTGACTAGTGAGCCCTTGGGCACTTTAAACAATGATTATACTTTAAAGAGAGAGGAAATAGCATATTTTCATATCTTGAAAATGCCTCCTTCCTGAAGAAACATAACTTAATAAATTTCAACATTTTCTATATTTGAACTTGGATATAGTACTTCTATAATCGAATGAATAAGTTACCAGTTTCCTAATTTACTTTTATGAAAAAATTAAAGCAACTAAAATTAAAATAATAATTCTAAATTAAATCATTTATAATAAATTTATCTCATATGTCATGAAATTTCATGTATATATGTATATTTTAGAAAGCATGACCCCTAATTAATCATGAGGACATCTCAGCCTATTACCTGGGGACTCTGTCACCCTGGAGAAGTTACTTGTCTATGACTTGGTTCAATTTCCTTATGTGTGGGTAATATCTGTACTCACTTCAAGGAAGTTTTATGAGATTTTATATGTTAAAATACTTCAAGACTTAGAAAACTATCTGGCACATAAATACACAGGAGATATATATCATTATAATTAAATATTTGTGATTTTGAAAATTTATAATCATGTATTAGAGTTCTTATCATTTAAATTTTCTGATTCATTTTTAATTTAAAGCTGAAAATATTGAACAGAAACAATTAACCAGGAGAAAAAAAACCTAACAAATAAAAAAAATACTCTGTTATAATTCAGAGTAAATTGACAGAAGAGAAATTCTCTTTAAGATAAAGGAAAAGACATTTGCTCTCATAACTTTTATTTTATTTCTTTCTGAAAGTAGTAAATAAAATAGAGCAAGAAAACTGCACTGAAAGTTGAAAAAATTAGAAAGGAGATTAAATCATCATTTTGGCAGCTAATATAATTAGTGACTTAACTGAAATTCAAAAAATTAAGAAAATTAATAATATGTATTATTAGCACTGACACAATATATATAAAATGTTATATATATTTTATGTGTATTATTTCTGTAAATGACAGTAATATTTTAAAAGCATAAAGCTAAATAATTTACATAAATCACCTCAAAGTAACTCAAGAAACAAATTTCTTTATCAATTCATTCATCCATCTAACTGTCATTTTGATGTTCTCTATGTAAAAGTAAATATAAGATAATCTGAATAAATTTAAAGTATGACAAAATTTCAGAGAGAAAATTATGTATTTTAAAAGATGTCAACTCTAAAAGGTGTTTGCATATGTAAGTGTTTGCTTGTCATGTAAATAAATAATCTAAAATCTTTTCTGAGTTTTTTAGGGAACTGCAGATAGTGATCTTGAAATTAGCAATTGAAAGAATAAATGTGTGTGACCTATACTGAAGAGTTTGCAAAGAGATGCAATCAGTTGAAATTTCCATACAATGTAATCAAGGATTATGTTCTATCTCAACATAATGAAGCATTTAATAAATTGATCATGCTATTAGAAGCTTATAATATGATATAATTGGAAAAATATGAATACCTTATGAATCAACATTTCTTTCTTTCTTTTTTTTTTTTTTTTTTTTTTTTTTTTTTTTTTTTAGGCGGAGTTTCGCTCTTGTTACCCAGGCTGGAGTGCAATGGCCCGACCTCGGCTCACTGCAGCCTCCACCTCCTGGATTCAAGCAATTCTCCTGCCTCAGCCTCCTGAGTAGCTGGGATTACAGGCACGCGCCACCATGCCCAGCTAATTTTTAGTATTTTTAGTAGAGACGGGGTTTCACCATGTTGACCAGGATGGTCTCCATCTCTTGACCTCGTGATCCACCCGCCTCGGCCTCCCAAAGTGCTGGGATTACAGGCTTGAGCCACCACGCCCGGCTCAACATTTCTTAAATATGAAAAAGAGCTAATTCTGGGTCTGTTTTTAAAGATTATACTATGTTGGTCGTACCTTGAGCACCTTACCCTATCCAAATTCCAAAACCATGGCATTGATACATAAATTATAAAAAGTGATAAGCAAGATATGTCACAGAAGACAAACAGAAAATGTAAGATGAGCCTTGTTGAAGCCCTCAGCCTACTGAGTCTTGGGTTTTGAAGCAGTAAAATTTATGTGACTGGGAATTTGGCTCTCATAAAGTTCTGAAGTGTTCTTCGTTAGGTGGAGGAATTAATTATGGTTTATGGCTTGAACCAGGGACTGCTATAGCAACAGGGACATAAATAGGAAAGATATTAATTGGGGGTGCAGCTAATAGGACATGGGAAGATACAGGTCAAAGCTTATAGCTAAGTGCTATAGTAAATGAGTATTTGGATTTTTTAATATTTCCCTAATATTATCCAGTATTTCCCAATGTTAGATAGCGCAGGACACCAAACTCTTAATACGAGACCTGCTTTTGCATTCTGAACTTGGGTAGCCAGGTAGAATTCATTGTGTAACGATTATGCAAGGCATCCATGGACACAAGTGGTAATAAATTAGAAAAGGAGTGACAAAGGGGAGCATTATTTAAAAGGTTTCTGTAAACTATAATCTCATAACAAGAAGACAGCCAATATGATGAAAGCCAAATACATCTATAATCAGAAAATTAAATCAAATATCTTAGCAACCTGAAAAGTATTTTAAAATGTTTATAGTCCCGATGTGATAAATGAAGAATAAACATCTTTTATGAAAGGAATTTATAGATTTTAAGCAAATGACACAAAACAAGAATAGGTAGATAGAATAAATTCAATTATAAAAAGTATATGTTGAAACATTCTATAGTAAGTAAAATAATAAAATTGTTTGAATACCAAAATAAAATGATAGTAGAGGAAGAATATTTGAAGGAATAGTAGCTGGGAGTTTTATTTTATTTTGTTTTCTAAGATCTTAGGAAATAATTAAGTCCTCACATTGAAAATTAAATAAAATTTAGTATCCACTTGGGCACGGTGGTGTGAAATTCAGATAATGAAACATTAAGAGATTCTCAAGGCTCTGAGAAAAGATTAACCATAAACAAATGAAAATTGATTGCAACAGATTTCTCAGCAATACAATAGATCTCAGAATATACTATATAGTATATACATAGAACTGAAGGAAAATACTCACATAAAATATCTTCTCTGCTAAAATATTTCAGCATTATACAAAAATAAAAATATTTTCAGAGCAGCTTTAGGGGACGAAAACAATAAAGACCTTTTCTGAAAGATTTGTTCAATAATACAACTTAAAGAGGATTTTGAAGTCATGAAAGGCATGGTTAACAAAGAAACAGAGGTATCTATAGAAATTAATGAAAATATAATGGTAGGCCAGACTTTGTGTCTCACACCTGTAATCCTAGAACTTTAGGAGGTTGAGACAGGTGGATCACGAGGTCAGGAGTTCGAGACCAGCCTGGCCAATATGGTGAAACCCCATCTCTACTAACAAAAAAATTAGCTGGGTGTGGTGGTGCACACCTGTAGTCCCAGCTACTCAGGAGACTGAGGCAGGAGAATTGCCTGAACCCAGGAGGCGGAGGTTGCAGTAAGCCCAGATCACACCACTGCACTCCGTCCTGGGCAACAGAGCAAGATTCAGCCACACACACACACAAAAAAAGTATTAGTAAATATAATTACCATTTGACAAAGTATTAACTATTTTTGGTGATAAGAAGATGAAACTAAAACTCAAGATAAAATAGTAGTCTGTGTCTTCAATTTAGTAGGAGGGTAAACTTTGCTAAGTCTTTGTCAAGAGGTGAGCATAAACACTGAATAGTGAAATAGGAACCAAGAAACAGCATGAGAGAGTAAACAAAGAGGGGAAGGAAACCTATGAAAAGAAAACCTAAAATCAGTGTATAAAAGTATTTGCAATTCACAATAAATATAATAAGGTTAAACTCAACTATTAAGAATCCTACTACCAGACTGGTTTGTCTGCAAGCAATTACTGAAGAAGTCAGATTACAGACTCTAAGATGCTTGAAGCAGGACATTTGTCATTACTCCGTACTCATAGAAAGCATTGAAGGTGTTAATGAAGTGCCACTACATAACCCCTGACATGTAATTTTATGGGTCCATTTTTAAAGGTGGTTATAACTCAAGATTTTCTCTACACTCCTGTCTGGAACTTGTTTGGGATCCACAGAGGGGAAACCCCTACATGCATAAAATTATGGTATACATTTGAAAAGTAACTAATTATACAGTTTTTAAATATGCAAATAACATCTGGGGCTATAAACACTATCAACACCATCAACAACAACAGCAAAATACCCCAGTGGTGCTCCAGCATAGGATTACCACTAATCATGAACATTTTCAGTAACTAAAATTATGAATTTTCATAATTTTATATGTTAGAACACAGGTGATTCTAACAGCATGACCTTAAATAGTCTTTTAATTAAAAACTCATTTGCACATGCTAAATACATTTGCTGAAGGAAGTTAAAGATCTATTCAAGTTATTTCATTCTTCTTCAGATATAACAAATATAAGGGCACATAATGATTATTTGAGTTCACGCTCCCATAAGCCTATGAATGAAGAAAGCCACATGCCTCTGTTCTGAAAGTCTCAGAGATGGCTGAGTTTGTAATTTTTATGCTAACCTATCTCAATTGGCCTCCAAATAAAATAAAGAATAAATCAAATTTCTAAAAATTTATTGGTATTAATGGAAGCCTTACAATATAGAGCCAAGTGAAGAGTAAAGGGATGGACATTTGCAAAGATACCCTGCGAGCATCTGTTGTCCCAGATTTCTAAATCATATATGCCTAAAGCAGGATAATTTAGTTTATATTAATGTAGTTGTGGTGGGTGGGGGGTAATGCATTTAACAGAGTTACAGTGTAGTTTAATTATAAGGTTGCTAGTTCAACATATATTACTTTATTGAAATGATGAGACCTAAAAATAATCTATATAGCATAATTTATTTTTAACTTAAGCATTTCAGGATCATGTTAAGATAATTTGTAAGTATCATTAGGAGGAAAATAAATATAAAGTTCACAACCCTAGTATCAAAAGCTGAAAATATATATTATATTTGAACTCTAGGATTTCAGGTCAGTCTAATATATGACACTAGTGTTTTTAAAGCCATTTTGTGAGAATGATAGTATAGTTTTTTGTTACTTTATCCCTTAGGCAGCTTTCCATGTTTTAGCAAAATACCCTTTGAGATATTTTTTTCTTTGCCAAAAACTAAATATATTGACAAAGTTTGGAAGAAAGATAAAACATAATAAAGCCATCCAAGAGACGTGAGGGTGCATTCAAGAAAAGGCTTATGTTATGTAGAGCAAACTATTTTAAAACAAAATCTATATAGCTAAAAATCCAGTGTTTTTTGATTTTTATTCTATTTTCAGTTTAATCTACTAGAAAGATAAAAGATCCAATACTACTTCTGATTTTATATTATCATTTCAACTTTAATATGAAAGATTTCTTGGAAATCAGCATTGGGGCTTTATTTTAGTAACCACAGAGGAACAAGTCTAGGAAATCGTGGAGCCAAAATCCCAACTAGACATGTTCTATATGCCCAAAATTTATACAAGGATTACAGTTATCTAGAAAAGCAGAAAATATATGTGTAGTGGGGATATATACATGATTGAGCCATAGTAAAAATTTACAATGATTATAATTTCTGAAGAAATAATCAGTTTTAACATGATACAGTATTAAGAGAAATTACCACACAAATGACTAGACAGGACCAAAATGCTCCTGTCCCTGATGCGTTCTTTTTTTGAAATTTCAGTCATTTTGGGGGGTACAGCTGGTTTTTGGTTACATGGATACCTAATGCATTCTATAATGTGGGAATACTTCTTCTGCAAAAAATCATCTTTTTCATAGTACACAATTCTCTTTATTAAGCCTTCACTATGGATAACTCCAAAATTGTCAAAAGGCAGTTGTGTACAAGGCCAATAGGATTCAAAACATTAAAAAAGTTTTCAGCTGTTTTGTTTTCAGTGCATTTGACATTTAATGTAACTATTGTAATAGATGATTATTTACGTAACTATTGTATAGAATAGACTTAAAGCAAAAAAAATAGGTAAGTTCAAGCTTACTTTCAGGAACATTGAGAAGCTTCAATTACACTTTGCTAATCTGTAATAACCTTACATTTGTGATCTTAATTTTTTTGCAGCTACATTTTTATAAAATTAAGAAATAAATTTTTATTAATAATTTACAAAACAATCCAATTTTATTGAAAAAATAATGTTCAGTGTTTGTGACATTGTATCTCCCATAGCAGCATTTTTTTTAAAAAAGAAAGAAATTGTTCATTGTGAGGTTTATCTTTGTTTAAGGTTTAAGATTTCAGATATTTTAAACTTGTTTTGTTTTGTTTTTGAGACGGAGTTTCACTGTTGTTGTCCAGGCTGGAGAGTGCAATGGCATGATCTTGGCTCATTGCAACTTCACCTCCTGGGTTCAAGAGATTATCCAGTCTCAGCTTCTCAAGTAGCTGTGATTACAGGAGCCCACCAAACACACACAGCTAATTTTTGTATTTTTAATAGAGATGGGGTTTTGCCATGTTGACCAGGCTATAGACTGTTTTGTTTTGTTTTGTTTTGTTTTCCAGCTAATTTTAGTCCTAAAGTTGAGATAGCTGATTTTTCCCCCCAATCTTCTGCTTTCCTACATGAAGAATCCATCTACTGTGGGTCCTTCTGATAAGCTCAAATAACTTTTGGCCTTTCTCCTAGAGCAAATAATCATCTCTTAACTGGTTTGTCAGATTTTAATCTAATTGATAAATTAACATTCATTTCTACTCAGCATAATATATTATCTTCCCCCCAAAAATTGTATTTCCATTGTGTCAATTCTCCTTAATTATATACTTCCTGCAATAAAATGTTTGTAAATGCTGTTGGATGCACTCTAGATATAAGTAAGGCAAAAAGAATCTTAAATCTGACAAATAGGATATCTTCCCACATTATATGCTTTGGTAATGGGAAACGCTATCTATATTTTGGTGCCTCCTATACATGTACAAGTCGCTAGACTTAAAAATAGTTTTTCACTCTTAGAGGTCTATAAAATAGTCTTTCATAATTCATTCAAATTCTATCATCTTTAAGAAATCATATAAAATTATAGTATAAAATTTTGTCATATATAAGATGTTTAAAGAAAGACTTTATTTAGCAGACTGGTCATTTAATAGGATACTATAACTACAAAGATTGTTATTAAAATTGTTCAAGAAACTTATTCACGTGCCTTAAAATATGTTACTTTTAAAATATTCTAATTCATTCAAGAGTACAGCACAGTTTTTCTAATTTATGAGAATATAAAGAAATGTTTGATGAAACTTCTAACTATACGTGGCATAGAGCTGGAAGAGAAGAATGAATTTAAGATGATATATTTTTGCAAGTATATATGGGATTTTATACTATTGGTTTTATTTATTTTAAAATGGTAAAGAAAATCTACATTTTAGAACAAAAGTAATAATATTATTCCTATTCATGCAAGACACATTAAAAAATTAACCACTGTGTAAGCGCTAATTGACAGAGCATTTGATCCTGTCAACATTTCGAGTCAAGTTGCTTTTGTCCTGTGTGTAGTATAATGAAATCCAGTATGAGATAATCTTTAGCACAATGCATTCTGTATGCATTGCTGTACTCACCTTTCCTAAGAACATCTCAGTTACCTCCAACAGTTCTAAATAAAACAATGCAAAATCTTACCTACACGCTGTGACATTAAGGCCCACCAAGCCCTGACTCTAAAGTACTTTTCTCACCTTAACTCTCAATATTTCTCAAAAACATGGTGATTTCCTTGTGTACAATTTTATCTCTTAGAAATTCACCTTTGCTTGTATTTGCATGGCAATTTCTTGTCTCTTCAATCAGTTTTACGTAAGATCTTCTCCCTGTCTAAAAAGATTTTGTATACATGGGTTTCAATCCACATCCTATTCTCCTATATAGGTCCAGCTACAAGTGTCTGTATGTAGCTTCCTTAGTGCATTTAGACATGACTTTTTTCTTCTCTGTCTGTTTTACATTTACTATAACTTACTTAATAGATGTTTACTAGAATATTCTTTAGATCTAGGTACTTTTATGCATATCTTTCTCCTAGCATAATTAAGAACTTTGGGAGTAATGCTTTGGAAATTTTATCATATATCAAGTAAATATTTCAGAAAGGAAGGCAAAGGAAAACCTAAAGTCAGGCAATTACATGATCACTTAAACCTGCTTTATAAATGTTTAGAACTATCTGTGGCGCATAATGTATTAGGAAGCTTCCAGTACAGGAGAATGATATAGGCTGGGAGGCCAGACCCATCTCACCTTTTCACATCTTTCTGCTTGCTTTATATTCACTGGAAGCTGATTAGACTGTGCCCATCAGATTAAGGGTCCATCAGCCTTCCTCAACCCACTGACTCCAATCTCTTTTGGGCAACACTCACACAGACACACTCAGGATTAATACTTTGTATCCCTCAATCCAATCAAGTTGACACTCAGTATTAACCATCACATATAGTTAGTATTTGATAAATTTTAGCTATTTTCACATATGGCAATTATAACCAATTTAGACACATTTACAGAAACAAACATCCATGTGATTCTGTTTCCTTGTAAGTTCAGTCAAAGTTCTGTCTGTAAGATGAAATAATAAATTTCAGATGTTTATGCACTTTTGCTTTAGCTAAATTGTTGTCTAGTGTAGAGGTGAAAATGTTCAAATGATAAGGTCTCATCGTTTTTATTTTTCAAGTTTTTTCCCAGTTTGTAAATAGAATTTTTATTTTTTTTACCCAAGATAGTGACATCCCATATTTATGGTAAATTTACCAAGATAATGATATCCTACATTTATGGTAAAGACTTGACCCCTATTTCTAGCTGGTCCTTAAACCAGTGCCACACGTCTTACATATTCCTATACATCAAGTATAAAGGATTTGTAGCCTAGAAATAGATGAAACAACAGGTTTTCAAACAGGTACAGTCTTCAAGTCAAAGGACAGCATGAAAAACAGGTGCCTTGAATTTATTCTTTAGAGACTAATTTCATTGCCACTGTTGAATTTTCCTTATAGCACTAGAATTTTATTACACCATTTTCTTTTTCTGAAATATGCCAAGTATTTGCAAACATAGAAGTAGATGACAGGTGTCATATATTTCAGTGGTTTAGAAACAGCAAATTTTTTAAGCCCTTGAGAAAATTCCTTTTTCTTTGGAAATTTTTGAATTTTCTCATTGAAGCAAAAAAATTGATTTATGTGTATTGTATTAGTCTGTTCTCACACTACTAACAAAGATATCACCAAGACTGGGTAATTTATAAAGGAAAGATGTTTAATTGACTCAGTTCTACATGGCTGGGGAAGCCTTAAGAAACTTACAATCATGGCAGAAGTGGAAATGAACATGTCCTTCTTCATACTGCAGCAAAAGGAGAAGAATGAGAGCTAAGTGAAGGGGAAACCCCCTTATAAAACCATCAGTTGTCCTGAGAACTTATTCACTATCACAAGAATAGCATGGGGGAAACAGCCCCCATCATTCAATTGCGTCCTATTGGGTCCTTCTGACCATACACAGGGATTATGGGAGCTACAATTCAAGATGAATTTTGGGTGGGAATACCATATGGGTCAAAGGAATCAGATATTATTTATGAGTGCTTCCCTAACCCAATTTATACAATTTTTCTTATAACATTTACTCAACTTCATGAATGTAATACTATGCCAAGTGGTTGTTATACATGGTAATTGTTCAACACAAATATTCTTAGGCTTATTACAGACAACTGTTGTGATTAAGTTATTGATAAATTTCCTTTGAGTCCATAATAGCATTGCATCGAAAATACTAGAAGACTATTTATTATATCCAAGAATGTGCTATTTAATTTTTTGACCATTTTTACTTGGCTTTGAACAGTTTCCTTGGAGAATATTTAATACAGATTACTCAGGAGAGAAAACAGAAGAAAATAGGAATGGAGTCTGTTGGCCCAGCTGAGAATGCAGTGTTAGGGATCTCCTTGTGTACTAGTCACAGGGTTCTTTGGGTAGGCAATCTACACAGTGGCTGATAGCCATTCCCTGAGATGTTCTCAGATGAAACATCTTCTTATACTTACCTGGCAGGGGAGATACCATGATCACGAAGGTGGTTTTCCCAGGGCGAGGCTTATCCATTGCACTCCGGATGTGCTGACCCCTGCGATTTCCCCAAATATGGGAAACTCGACTGCATAATTTGTGGTAGTGGGGGACTGCGTTCGTGCTTTCCCCTGAAAAAAAAAAAAAAAAAAGAAACATCTTCTTTACAGGCATGACTGTGCATAGAGAGCTGCACCAGCTGTAGAAATTTCACACCATCTGACTGAACATAGCCCTATCCTTCAGAGTGTAAATAAACTAACTCAAGATTACTAGCATATCTGGACCATCCAGATGGCTCCAGCAGACATTTAATTGATAAGCCAAGGAAGCAACTATTATTTAGGATATTTTAATTTTATCTTGTGTCATATTTTTATATATGTGTTTATTGAATGAGTGGAGTTGCTACATGTAAAATCATGAAACTTAGTTTTTCCTCATGCCACTGTCTTTGAAACATAGAGTAGATCTCCCTTTTCTGCTTGGACAGTATTTGTGGCAGATCACAAAACAAAACTGCTGATGGAGTCTATACACTCATCTCATCAATGTAACCTTCAAGGTAATTTATACCTTTTTGTTTACCGGAATCCAAGAGGACTCTGGAAAGAGCTAACACACTTGCTCCTCACCTTTATTATTAGTGCTTCTTGCTTCCCTTCTCTAATTATCTGCCATTTAACTCTTTTTCCTCAGCTTTACTTTTAAAAGTATCCACATCAGAGTCACATACTCCAAACTCACTACATGAAGAACTCTAGGTGTTGATTGGATTGACTTGAAGAAATTCCAGGTATAGGGGAGAAATATTTAATATTCTAACAATTCTTTCCAATAAATACACACTATACTTCTTTCTCTAATTATAGATAAACTTTATTTAGGTAGATGATGAGATAAAATTTGAAGAATCAGCTTTGGGACTATCTCTCACCAACTCCTGAATAAATTATCAGCAATTTCTTTTAATTGTGTTAAGATATTTATCACCAATTGTTCCCATTTCTGTACCCGAGTTCAAATTGTAATGACGGGATGTATCTTTTAATATCCTATGACATATATTTCATGTATATGCTATCTACATGGCAAATCTATTTTTGGTTTGCATTCTTGTTTGTTGCTTTTTGTTTAATATCATCTAATCCTTTAAGAAAGTATTTAAGCATTGAAGTGAATTCCCTTCCTGTGCCTCAAGAAAAAAAAAATTAGGCACTTATTGGAGCTGGATTATTTTATACTATAAATCTCTGAGTCGTTATTGAGCACAACTATAATCAGGTAAAGCTCTTACTGAACCATCCAGACACAAAAATATTTATCTTGGTTTGATAAGAAATTTAAAAACAAAATCGATGTTCATAACTATATACTGTGGCAGAATATATAACAAACAGGGAAAGGAGAGGGTTTTTATATAAGGTTTCTACAGGATGTAATAGAACAACTCCATCTTTTTTTGGTTTATATGTTTGAAAACGAGATTTGAAAAAATGTCCACAATGAAAGCAGATAGGTTTCAACTAGTTCTTAATTACGAAGGAATTTTTTAAATTCTGAATTTCTGTAGGATTCTAAACAGAGAGAAACTGGAGACCAAGTGACCAAAATTCAAAGTTCAAGAATGTGATCAAAATTAAGAAATATTACAAGTATATTAAAGTTAAACAGATTATTCAATCCTCAGTGCAGAAATAAGGTTATGTCTATTTGAGTAAACACAGGTTTACTTGAATTATTTTATATATACCAAATATTTATTAATTCAGGCTAAATTCCAAGAAAGCCACTCTTCAAACAAATTTGAAGATGTTGCCATCATACAAAAGATTTTTACATAAACTTTAAACAAAAGTATATAATCATACATGAAAAAGCGTTCTTTAAGGCTAAAATCAGTTTACTCCATATTGCATTGTATATATTTAACTTAGTAGCTTTAATAAAACACATAAGGATTTTAAATATTAACCAGAAAAATTCTTTGAAAAAGCATTTTATGTCATCCTCGCATCACTGTGACTTATTTATATAATAAATTCATTTAATTCTATTACCTTTATTTTTATTAAATTTATTACCATTGTACTTTGATAGGTCAAATGATACACGTATACACTACAGCACCACCAGAAATATTTTACAGCGAGAGGAACAATTGAGAAAATATAGAAAATAGTTCAGTAGATTTGACATGAGCAAATATCTTTTATATATGTATTTACTGGTGACCAGAGTCTTTAAGAAAATTTTAAACCTATTAGTGAATATATGTATGTATGTATATATATTATATATATATATATATATTATATATATATACAATTTTCCGGATTTTTAATGTCAGGAAAATTTACCAAATGTTTTTGTGCAAGGCACTGGGAGATGCAAAGATAGGGTAATTTGAAGTCATTGACCTTCACAGAGATAAATTATTAAACAAAGAAGATAAGGTACATGGTGCCTGATTGACAAGGCTGTCGATTTAGAGTTAAGAGGCAGAAAACACTGTAAGAAACATGATGCTTTCACAATAGTTTACATGTACCTGGTAGATCTTATCATATGAGATGAGGGGCAGGGGAGCATAATTTTATGACTGAGCACTCTGACTTTGTGTCCTTGGACAAATTACATACCTTGATTCCTCATTTATTCTTTCTTAGCAATAAGACAGTAGTTCCTAATGCATGAAATTATTGTATGAATTAAACTACATCTTTTTATTGTTGTTATTATTATTATTATTATTATTAGATGGAATTTAGCTGTTGTTACCCAGGCTGGAGTGCAATGGCAGGATCTCAGCTCACAGCAACCTCCGCCTCCCAAGTTCAAGTGATTCTCCTGCCTCAGCCTCCTGAGTAGCTGGGATTATAGTTGTCTGCCACCATGCCTAGCTAATTTTGTATTTTTAGCAGAGACAGGATTTCACCATGTTGGCCAGGCTGGTCTTGAACTTCTGACTTCAGTAGATCCACCCACCCCAGCCTCCCAAAGTACTGATTACTGGTGTGAACCACCACACCCAGCCCTGTATGTTTAACTTGGAGAGTGCTAGACATACAATTAACTCTCAATTAATATTAGTAATTTAATATAAAGAAATTATTAGAAAATTGTATTACTACTCCCACTTTACATCTGAAATGCTGCCTACCCTTAAGCAACTTGTATCTGGCAGAGTTACCTAAGAACAACATGTCTATATAGCTCAGTGCATGCCTTTCTTAGGAAGAATCTTTTAAATTATCATGCAGTTGTCCATTTTCTCCTTCAACACTTAACATTAGACCTTCTATGTGTTTCTTGTCATTCTAAAATCACGTACAGAAGAATATCAACTAAATTGAATTATCTTGTTAGAACCTAAGGGGCAGAATCCTAATTCTGATCCCTGTTGACAAAGCCAGCATATCTATTCCTACATGAAAAGAAGAAAAATTAAGAGGGAGCAACTACTTTGGGCTGTAGGGAAATGATCAGAATTTAAGCTGGATACTAAAGGGTGGTAATGATCTTTAGAGACTGCATTGACCTGCTATGACAAATTTCATCTAAACATAAGGGGAGTCACTGAAATTTTTTCTCATATAAAATGTGCTTATAGCCAGATGGTGCCTGGCTTTGGTTCACCAACTTGAGGATGCTGGGGCTAAATTTCCCTTCTCTATTCTTCATGCCATTACAACATTATTTAGACAGCAGGGCAGAAAAAGGAAATGAGAAGTTTAACACCTGTATTAGTAGAGCAAATTTGCCCTCCTACACCCAGCATGTTTCCAGTTTTTTGTCATTTTTCAGAAGTGGGTCATAGATCACCCCTTGCTGTAAGAGACTCTAGAAAGTCTTTTATAGAGAAGTTTAACCTTTTAGCATTCATTACAGTGAATCCGATGAGACTGGTAAAATGATGGGAATGTATACGGAGTGATCCACAAATTATGTGCGTCAGAAGTGGGTTTACTTGTATGAGCAGAGATGAGAGAAAGAAATTACAAGCAACTAAAAGTTCAGAGATTCCGGAGTCTGGTGAATAATCTAGTTGGAGTCAGAAAGCAGTGGTTCTTATGAGTCAACCAGACTGGGTGGCTTATGTCTGTAATCCCAGCACTTCGGGAGGCTAAGGCGGGGAAATCATGAGGAGATCAAGACCATCCTGGCCAACATGGTGAAACTCAGTCTGTAGTAAAAATAGTCAGGAGGCTGAGGCAGGAGAATTGCTTGAACTCAGGAGGTGAAGGCTGCGGTGAGCCAAGATCATGCCACTACACTCCAGCCTGGCAACAGACTGAGATTCCATCTTAAAACATGAAAATAAATAAATAAAAGATCAATGTTTATTTTAAAACATGGGAAAATGTTTCATGATATATACAAATAAAGACAGCATTTTAGAAATTACAGAGATTATGATTACAACTCTGTGAAGGATAAAGTGAAGGAGGAAAAGAAAGAAAATGTGAAGATAACTCTTGAGAATAGCTTCACTGAGAAAGTGGTAGTAAGACCAAGTGTGACCAGAGAAGCAAGGTAAGATGGAAAGTGAGTGGTATCATAGAAGCCCATGCAGTGCAAGAACTGCAGGGTCACTATTTGGAGACTTCAACTATCCTACACTTGCATTAAGAAAAATGAAATGAGAAAGCCACTGCTTTTGAATTTTCTTCCATGACTTCAGAGGAAATTCTCATAAACTCTCTGGGAAATATCATGACTCAAGGCTTGAGCTAACTGATGGAAGAGGATAGCAGCTATAATGAAGTACAAATTATTATAGAGGTTTTACTGTCAAAGAGAAAGGAATTAAGTGAGGATGGTAGTTACAGAAGATAACAAGCATAAGGAATGTTATTTTATGTAGTTTTTGTGTTTTGTTGTCAATGAGGAACTAGCATGTGTGTCAGAAAAATGCTTGTGGAAGTTTAGAGATTAAGAAAAAAATAGTAGAGAAAATATTTAATTTTTTAAGTAGATGTTTTATTTATTTTTGATTATTTGAAGTCTGATAATGTACAGACTTACATGCTTACCAAATATAGTTTATTTGTTTGAAATAGCATTTGGTAAATTGTTGGATGTTTACTATATTCCAGCAAATATTCATTTGGTGAAAAATTTCTAACAATATCTGCTTCAAAATGTTGTCATGAGAATGTAATTATCAACACATGAAATGCTTAAAATGGGTTCTACCATGTTATAAGTGGTACTACTATTGTTACAACTAATAGCAGTAGTAGGAACAGATTCTACACTGCTATCTTTTATAGAAAACTGGAGTTCAAATAATTTAATAAATGGATCTACATTAATGAAAGAAACTAAATTAAAAATTAGTTTGAAAGAAACTAAATTAAAAATTAGTTTGAAAGAAACTAAATTAGAATTTTATCTCAGGTGTGTCTGACTCCAAATCCTACTGAGTTTCAGGAGTAGCAAATTCTGTTGAACACCTTAAGGAGAGTGTCAGTGAATAGCATCACAGTCACAAGCCTGAGTTCAGGGACAGGGACAGTCCTCTACAGACTTAGTAGAGGAACTGAGTTTATCAAAAGCACTGAATAATTCAGAACCCAATTCTTAGATAAGGTTATGGTAATTAAAACAGGATACAAGGTGGGAACAAAGTGTCAGCAGCAAAATACTTAACTAGGGTGAGCGTAAGTTTGAATCATTAGTAGTGAGGGTATTACCTAATATTGGTGAGATGCTCCTTAAATTCCTTCTGCTCAAATGTTAGATAGTTTTTTCTTCTGGAGGCTAGAACTATCCTACACTTGCAGATGGGAGTTGAGTAAATTTAACTTTTAGAAAGAATGACTTGCAAATGCTAAGAATTAGGTAAGGCATTTGATACTAAAAACTCGGTTATTGAATCAAATTAAATAGAAAATTCCTAAAGTATTTAAATCTGTATATAGCGCAGTTTGGAATATACTGAATCACTAATTCTTGGATCTTAGGGCAGTATATCATAATCGATTTTCTGTAAAAAGTAGTTGTTCTTAAGCATAAAAATAAGCACTCATTAATAGAAACCACATGCAGTTACTGTATTCTTAATTTTGGAGACTTAAATGACTTTGAAATATTAATTTATGTATATATTTATCCTTCACACACATTTATTATAAAATACTGTTCAATAACCAATATGTTTGGAAATAAATAATAAGCTGTATACCTGTAAGAAAGACGGAGTATTCTAGAGGAAAAGAGCCATGCATGTCAGAATTAGGAATTATATGCCATCACATAACATATAGATTACAAAAGTAATACAGGACGGATTTCCAAATGAAGCAATGTGTTCTTGCACACTGAATATAAGATTTGTGTTTATAATTATATAAACAATTATATATAATTAGCAAAGTTATAAAAAGGCAAATATAACAGTTATTTTAAAATTCCAGGGACTGTGTATATATATGTTTAGTAAATAAGCTGTCAAAATTAATCTTTTAAAATTGTAACCGAATGCAAGTCCAGCTGCTCACTGCTCGAGGGCCAGAATACAAGAAGCAAAGTGTAGTGAAAAGAATGCAACTTCATTCAAATGCTGGCAGTTGGGAAATGGTCAGCTTCTTGCCTCCAAAAGACTATTAAATGTTAGTCTGGGGGAAGGAGTGTAAAAGAGAGAGACTAGGTATGGAAACATTCGGGAGAAAAGCAGGGTGCAGGTCTGCATGTCTTGTTCCAAGGGCTACCTGGATTGCTGGCTGGACTATATTGGTTGTGGCTGGGCCGTAGATTACCTGTCCTGAGGCGATCTCCTCACTGGGGAGAATTCTGCAGCTGGGCCTCCTTGCCTGGCTTGTTATAAAATTATGCCCTGGAGTTTCTTAACAAGCATGCAGTTAGATAAGTGTGCATGGTGCAAGGGACTGTCTGCTGGGAAACAAAGGGAAGGGGAGTTTCAAAGTACATTTCAAGGCTTTATCTCAAAGCTAAGAAAAAAAGTTTCTACAGTCTGTTTCAAGGTTGCATCTTAAGGCTTGAGAGAAAAGAAGGAACAAAAGTTTCAAAATGCATTTCCAAATTGGAATACTTGGTTACAAAATTAAATACAATACATTCACCTGGGAACATAATCTCTGATATATGCACAAACACATATGCACATAAATTTTCACAGTTATTGATGTTTACTGTCTCTTCATTTAGTATAAATGGTTGTTTCAAGAAAGATAAGGTGTTAAAAATCTCTGTCTGGGAGATGACTGAGTTAAGGCTAATTAAGTACTTCATTAAAGAAAGAACATACAAAGTATTAATTATATTTAAAGCCTCAAACGATATACTTAAATTGTGTGCTGAGCAAATTTTTTTAAATGAGTAACTTAGAAGGCTTGTTCAGATTAAAAAATAAGAGTGTTTTAACTATCAAAATGAAATATTACTAAGGCATTTTCTAAAAATGATGAGCCAAGATGTTGCTATACATTTTTAACAAGCATTGTATTTATGAAACAATAACAATATCAATTTACATACTTTTCTGTGCTTAAGTACTCAACATAATGTCATGAAGGTCAGATGAAAGATATATTTAAAGTGTACTGACATCTCACTGGTTCTCAGGACAGATGGAAAGATAACTCGTTCTAGACCTTTAAAATTAATTATACATTATAAAAGTTCAGAGATAACAACCATAAAACAACTATTGAGTTTATAATTTTCAATCAGCAGACAAAAAATATTGATAAGCCTAATGATTGTAAATTGACTGTCTGCATACAGACAGAGATTTGTGGAATTCATTCTTTTTTTTAAAAAAAGTTCAACTATATAGGTGCTTTTTATAAGTAGTATAACTAAAATGTAAGGACATGAAACTTCATGACACACACTTTCACTGTTACTATTCAGCTTTGTTCACAATGTCTTAACAAGATTATTGAGGTAAACAAAATAAACGCAACATATAACTGTTGGAAAGGAAGAAAATGGAATGTTATTATTTTCATATAACAGTATTGTATATATAGAAAATACAACAGAATTTTCAGACAGATTACAGAAAAAAATGTTTAGTTGGGAAGCTGAAGGTGGAATCACTAAAGAAAAATCTTTGCATACAATATTAATAATACAAACACCAACTGTCATAATCATGGTGAACATTTTCTGTTTACTTATTATCTATCTAACACTGTTCTAAGTACTTTATGTGGTAGGAATCATCCAAACTTCACAACAACCCTATGGGAAACATACTCCTAACATCTCATTTTGGAGACTGACCCACTTCCATGTGGAAAATTGGCGTATGCTTGAATTTCCATTGTTGTTCAGGAGAGAATAAATGATGCAGAGGTAACTGGTTAGCATATGAAAAAAAAAACAACAAAAAAAAAACAGAAGAAATAGGATTCCTCCCTCACGCCATACTCAAAAAATATTTGCAAGACAGACAGCTTCACCTCTTACAAGTTTTTGTTCAAATGTCACCTTTGCAATGATACCTTTCACCTACTAACTTTTAGAAACTGGAACCTGCCCCTCTGCCTTGCACACCTGATTTCCTTTATCTGTTCTCAATGCTTTCCTCCATAGGACCCATCATATTCCTACTGTATGATTTACTTATTTAATATGATTATTGTCTATGGTCTCAATCCTCTCCTGAATTGCACTCCACAAGGCAGGGGTATTTGTCTCTTTCTTTTACTGATATATCTCAAGTGGCTATAACAGTCCCTGTCATATAACAGATGCCTATTAAATATTTCTCAAATAACTTATAGATGGAGCATTCTGACCTGGGATAAATCTGTATGTGGACTGATAGTATATTTGTTGTGAGGCTACTGAGGGTTACACAGATAATGATTACACTGTTACACATAAACTGATTTCTGTTACTAAAATAAACCATTTATTTAGAAGCCTTTGTAAATTATAAATCATTCACTGTAAAGACAGACCTTTTACTCATTATATAGCTACTAAATAAGCTAGTCCAAAATATAATTTTAAAAATACACAGTTTATTATGTTTTCTGTTAAGGTTATTGGATATGCTAAGTATAATTTTTCAATTAATAGTACTACTGTTGGTATATTTAAAAGAATTATTTCTAAGTGGTTAGAGGATCTGTACACAAAATAATAGAATAAGAAATCTGGACATAAGAGCTACTACTGCATTGATCCTAGATTATCATGGGCACATATTCTATGTAAATTCTGAATGGGCAGTGGACGTGTCTGTGATATTCATTGTCAAGACCCAAGCTCTTATACAAGTGCCTGGAAAATGGTAAGCACTCAATGCCTATTTTTTGAATGAACTGTTATATCAATGAGATAATTATTTAAGCTCTTAGACGAGTGCATGGAAAATGGTAAGCACTCAATACCTATTTGTCGAATGAACTGTTATATCAATGAGATAACTATTTATTTTCTATATTTCAGTCTTATTATCAGAAAATGAAAATAATGCCATCTATTCAATGTTTGTCTTATTAGGTTAAGTGACAATCATAAACCAACATGAATATCATTACAAGTAGAAGGTCAAGTCTTGGCCATCCTTCAAATACTACTGCTTTGCATATTTTATTTTATAATTTGTTCTTTATCTGTAGTAGAGGTTAGAAATGTTAACTCTTTAAAAAGGTTTCATATTCCAGTATTTTTCACTCCTGCAGAATAGATTCACCCTGTTGTGGGAATTATCTTAACATGTATTAGTGGAGGATGTTAGGAATGTCATTTAATTAAAATAATTATAATTTAGATATACTGCTTAGGCTTACCAATGGCATTACCAAAATTTTATCATTGATAGATATACTTTAACTGAAGTTTTTGGGGTTTTTGGATACAGGGTTTTACTGTCACCCAGACTGGAGTGCAGTGGTGACATCATAGTTCACTGCAGCTTCTGACTCCTGGGCCCAAAGAATCAAGGGATCCTCCCACCTCAGCCTCCGGAGTAGCTGGAACTACCGACACATGTCACCATATCAGACTAATTTCTCTATTTTTTTTTCTTTTTGTAGAGACAAGGGTCATGCTTTCTTGCCAGGGCTGGTCTTATCCTCCTGATCTCAAGGAATCCTCCCACCTTTGCCTCCCAAAGTGCTGAGATTACTCCCAAAGGAGTGAGCCACCATGCTCAGTCCTGCCCATTGCCCTCCAAATCCTAGGTTAAGCAAAGACAGATGAAATACAAGTATTTATGTCCTTGTATTTATCATAGTACTGGTGTCTTCAGAAATTTCTATTGTAGGAGACACATTGTTCTTTCTGGACAATTCCCACTTTCTACTCCTCTGAGTTAAGCAGTTTGTTAAGAGATTTTTAATCATGCATAAAAACATAATGTGGTTTCCCATTCAATAAATTGTCAGTCCTAAAACTATTTTTAAACAATATCAATATTTGAGCCAAGTACATCTGCTAGTGCATTGACTGTTTCTTTGTTCAATAAAGCACATATTACACAGACAGTCTTAAATTTATTGTACATATAGAAGAGAAAATAAAATTTACTACCCTACAAATGCTATCCTCATAGCTTATCTTTTTAACTTAGCTTTCATGCAAACGGGCTTTCACCCATAAGCCTAATCCTGAGAAGAAATTTTTCCTGCTAAAATGCTTTGACTAAGTAAAGTGTCAATAACAACACAGCTTTTACAATATTAATCCATATGGAGCAACTTTATCAGAACTTGGAAGTGGTGAAAGTTAGAACATTTTAATAAGATTTTTTTCTTCCTTTCTTTGTTGTTCAGCATTTTAGCTGCTCAGTCTTTAGTTCCAGGCCATGAAATTGGTTGAGGACAAAGTTTTCTTCTCTTCTTTGAATATTTCTTCTTTCTATCTTGCAATCCTATATTTTCCTCTTTTCTTCAGAGATTTGTTTTCCTAAAAGGAATATTACTATTACCACTAACTAAATATAACTTTTAAGCAATATAATGATTTACCCCAGCTAAATGCATAGAAATATAGACAACATAGAGCTCATCAGGAGTAAGGAAGGTTACTGAGACCAAGGGGGATTCTTTCTGCAATGAGACAGTTCATTGTTCCTCAAATCACAGGTACCTACAATTAGTTTGTATAGTATCAGAAAACTATATTACAAAACAATAATTGTCAGTAAATTGTTTACTTTCATTATGTATTAGAATATAAATTCAAAAAAATAATTTAAAATAAAGGAACCAAAATAATGTTAGGATAATAATTTTGTTGTGTTCCAAGTAAAGCTGAACACTCTAGGTATTATTTTTCTAAGGAAAAAACACTATAAAGTTTTATGTAAGACAGTATGAGAATAATGTTTAAATGTTTCTTATGAGGAAATTGAAAAAGTTTAAATGCTAACAACTAGAAGAGTTAAATTCTAGTCTTAATAAAAATTGTGGCTAAGGAATATAATGGCTTATATTCCGAAGTTATTACTTAAGTTTTTAAACATTAAATAAATCCATCATCTGTATATATTAAAGGCTGCCCTTCCATTAATGAAAAAGTTACTATAATACTGCATTCTAAAAAGAATAGACTTTAATTGTTACATACTGACTTTATATAACATTCATGTATTCAAAGTGATACTGCAGAACATTTTTTCCATAGCAATAGTTTTCTTCTATAATATCCTTAATGTGGATGGTAGTTCCTTGATGTTGATATCCAGAGAACCAAGTATAGAGACTAACTCAAGACAGCTGCAAGATGGGGAATGAGAAAGCCTCTTAAGATAAAGGAAAAAAAGGCATACTCGCTCAGAGTCTGAAAATTGACTGCAACTCTGTAGATTACAAAGATAGAATACTGGAAAAAATCATTTAAAGCCACAATCTACCATATTCTATGAAAGTAATACTTAGGTGCTTAAAAATATCTTCCCTAGAAGATATTTATTATTCATGGTATGAAAATGAAAATCAAGGCCAGGAGTTGTGGTTCCTGCCTGTAATACCACCACTTTGGGAGACCGAGGTGGGCAGATCACAAGGTCAGGAGATCAAGACCTTCCTGGCTAACAGAGATGATTAGTACAGATGGTGAAAACCCATCTGTATTAACTGGGTATGGTGGCAGGTGCCTGTAATTCCAGCTACTTGGGAGGCTGAGGCAGGAGAATCGCTTGAACCTGGAAGGAGGAGGTTGCAGTGAGCTGAGTTCTCACCTCTGCACTCCAGCCCGGGCAACAATGCTAGACTCTGTCAAAAGAAATATAAATAGATAGATAGAAAGTGAGACAGAGAGAGAGAGGGAAGGAAGGAAGGAAGGAAGAAAGGAAGGAAGGGCAGATGGAAGGAAGGACAGACGGAAGGAAGGAAGGAAGGAAGGAAGGAAAAGACATGAAAATCAGTATTTTAAGGGACATGCTTCTCCACTACCAATTAGAGCTACTCAAGGCATACACTTGGGTCTGCCAGAAAGGTTAACATGAGAAATGGACAGTAAAACATACCTTTATTATTATTATTATTATTATTATTATTATTATTTTAGATTCTCTGGGTTGAGACTTCCTATTTAGTCTTTGAGGATGGATGTTTATTAGATACTGTATACTAGATGCCAGAGATATGTGTAGGAATGTGTGGCCTCTTCTCTCAGATGTGTTAAATCAGGAAAAAAAAATAGTGGAATAAAGCAGATGATTGCAATAGCTTGTGATAAGTCCTTTCATGGTGGGTGCTATGGAAACAGATACATGGGTTTGTGTGGTGTGTGGATGGGGCAGGGGAGGTTCACACAGACTTTCTGGTGTGGACGACTCCTGAGGAAAGGGTAGGAGGGAGGAGGAAGCAGGCCTCAAGCAAAAAAAAGCAGCATATGTAAATGTGTGAAAGTGAGAGGGACGGTCATGTGAGAATCCCACGAGGTCGTAGCATGAAGAGAGAAATAAGAGATGAGACCACAGTATAGCTAACCTAAACAGTTTCTAGTTTATCTTGAAACGGAATATCATGGGATTACTTTAAATAAGAGAGTAAGATGCCTTCTTCTTTTTTTTTAAAATTATTGAGATGGAGAGAGGAGCCAGAAATAGAACCCAAATTGCGACTTAGGTGCTTGCATGGATGGTGGAGGGCAAAGGGGGGAATGCATAATTTTAGCTTATTACTAAAATGAATGAAGACAT
Organism: Saimiri boliviensis; assembly: GCF_048565385.1. Taxonomy (NCBI): domain Eukaryota; kingdom Metazoa; phylum Chordata; class Mammalia; order Primates; family Cebidae; genus Saimiri; species Saimiri boliviensis. Next base: position 111,834,894 of record NC_133451.1, read on the forward strand.
CTATCTAAATCTAAGTGAAGTTAAATTTAAATCTAACAAAGTTGTATATGTCATGGAAGTGGATGAGAGGCAATCGAAGGAAAGTAAAGACAGTAAGATATTAATAGATCAGTTTAAACAAAACAAAAAGAAAAATTGGCCAGGCGTAGTTGCTCACACCTGTAATCCAAGCACTTTGGGAGGCGGAGGCAGGCAGAACACCTGAGGTCAGGAGTTCAAGACCAGCCTTGCCAACATGGTGAAACCCCATCTCTATTAAAAATACAAAACTTAGCTAGGCATGGTGGCAGGTGCCTGTGATCCCAGCTATTTGGGAGGCTGAGGCAGGAGAATCACTTGAACCCAGAGGTGGAGGTTTCAGTGAGGCCAGATGGCACCACTGCATTCCAGCTTGGGCAACAGATCAAGACTCTGTCTCAAAAAAAAAAAAAAAAAAAAAAAAAAATCACTGAGTTAAGATTACATGAAGTCGGTTTTTTTTTTTTTTAAACTAGGCCATTTAAAAAAATTTAATTATTATGTGTGCATGACCATTGTATATATTTATGGGATACATGTGATGTTTGATAGAGGTATACAAGGTGCAATGATCAAATCAGGGTAATTGAGGTATCCATCATCTTAAGCATTCATCATTTCTTTGTGTTAGAAACGTTCTAGTTATACTCTTTTAGTTATTTAAAAATATGCAACACATTATTGTTAACTATGTTAACCCTCTTGTCCTAGAGTGTATTTATTCTGACTGACTAAATTTTTGTACCAATGGATCATTCCCACTTTGTAACCCCCAACCCCTCTACAGTTTCCAGGCTGTAGTAACTGTTATTGTACTTCATCTTCATTATTTCAGTTTTTGAAAAATTTTAACGCCCACATATGAGCAAGAAAATGTGAAATTTGTCTTTTGGTGTCTGGCTTATTTCACTTAACATAGTTCCAATTCTATCCATGTCTTTGCAGATAACAAGATTTCATTGTGTTTTATGGCGAAATGACGCTTAAGATATCAGAATTAGTGTAGTCATGGGTGTTGCTTATACGTTCAGGGCAGTACATGGGCAGAGGTAAGACAGGGGAGGAGGAAGCTTAATGGAGGTAAGTAGAGTTGAAGAATACTGTGCTGCTATGAACTGTTGCACATGTGGATTACCTTTCTGGGCATTAACTTTACCTGGAATGGTAATCTACTTCACAGGTAGCCTAAGACATTTCCTCATAAATTGGTATGCTACATTCATTTATTTGTTAATCAAGTATTATTGGATGCTCTGCACAAAGGGATTCAGACAATATTCTGTGAAGAAGTTCAATGCATAGAAAACTTGGTTTTATGATTAAATACAGCAAAAGCAGCACTGGCATGGTTGCCCTGGCAGCACATATATTTCAAATTGAATTAAATTTTCATAATATTTAGTTTGCATCTTTATTTCTGTAAACATAGCTCAATTGACACGCAAAGTGATGGTACTGAGAGAACTAATGTGTGATTAGAAAGCAGTGTGTAAAACAAATGCATAAGAAGCAAACAGAAGGCACTGGGGCTTTTGTACCTAACAGTCTTTATCTGAGGACATCAGAACTCAGGTGCACAGTCAAGCTGATTAACTCTTCTCTAAATCACCATTTGAAAAGCTATTTTTTAAATTAAAAATAAAAGTTGAGAAAGCAAGTCACATTTCCGGTGTTCAAACATATGCTATTACATCAAAACAAGTAATATAGAATAAGAGAAAGAGTTGGAAATAGAAAGCCAAAATCAGATTGTACTCTAGCCTCTCCAGTGATCAAACCAGCGGTGAGTGTGAACGCATGGACACTTCATTATGTATCCTACAAAAAATCCCACCACCCCGAGGTTTCTGTCATTTGCACTTTGATTTTTACTGGACAAATATTCCTAAATAATCTGTAATTTTCTCATAGGTGAATGAAAACTGAATGGCAGGCCACATGTGGTCTTACAAATGTAACCTCTTGGTTGTCACAGTTGAAAATGCTTTATTGGCTGGGCGCGGTGGCTCAAGCTTGTAATCCCAGCACTTTGGGAGGCCGAGGCGGGTGGATCACGAGGTCGAGAGATCGAGACCATCCTGGTCAACATGGTGAAACCCCGTCTCTACTAAAAATACAGAAAATTAGCTGGGCATGATGGCGCGTGCCTGTAATCCCAGCTACTCAGGAGGCTGAGGCAGGAGAATTGCCTGAACCCAGGAGGCAGAGGTTGCAGTGAGCCGAGATCGTGCCATTGCACTCCAGCCTGGGTAACAAGAGTGAAACTCCGTCTCAAAAAAAAAAAAAAAAAAAAAAGAAAATGCTTTATTAAGTTACTTTATAAAATACTTACTGCTATTTTCTTGTACATTAACCTTTTAAAATAATTGCTTGCTTCTGAGTTTAAATTAGCCTATTTAAGTTTAGAAAAGATAGGAAAAAATGAAGGATTTACTGAGAAAAAAATCAGGAATGTCTAATGGGAGAGACTGCAATGAACATGCCCATATGCATATATACATATATAAATTAATGTTGATGTGCATCAACAGACATGTGCATGTATTTCTTTATAAAATTATGTAAATATCTGCCAAAATTTATTAAGTTGTATTATCCTTTATGTTAGTTCAGAAATCAAATCTGTCCAAAAGTTTAAGCTCTAAGATTATATAATGTAGATTGGTTCTGTGAATATATAGAAATTATTATTGAGATTTCATATTAACTGTAAATTGAACTTTATAAATTCCCACATACTTAATTTGCCAAACCTTTCATCTTAATGGCTTTGCGTCACGAAAATAAATGAATGTTTAATACTTGCAGAAATACTAAAATAGCTGGAGGAAAATTTGGTTTTAAGAAGCTAGCATTGAAAATTATATTTTATTTCATGAGGATAAGTGGGATATTGACAATTTCTCACAAAAAGAGAAAACATAATTGCCTTTTCTTGTCATTTTAAGAAAGATATTACAAGCCAACTCAATGGAAAGGTAATATCCAGGCATATATTGCTAATCATAGCTAAATATTCTTAAAACATGGCCTTAGTTTGGGGTAAGTTAAACCAATGAGTGCTTTTTATTAGACTGTGACTATATTCCATTTAATTGCATCAAGTGACTGTATTTTCAGGGAGGCATTTTTCACACAAATTTCTTAATTAAATTTTGTGTGTATTCAAATTAAGGGAATCAATAAGCAATGTTTCATATATTCTTAGGCAAATGTTATTTTATGTCATTTTTTAGCACTGATATGAATATGTCTATATTTACAAAATATATGTCTACTAGTATAAACACATGGGAATATATATATATTTAGTATATTTGTTATCTAACATGACATCTAATTGGAAGGATCCAGAGAACTCATTTGTTTAAAAGATTCCTCAGCATAAAAGAGACTAGTTATCAATTATTAAAATACATTATCAGAGACATGACCAGCCACAAATTAAATACTGATTGTTGGAATGCATAAAAATTATGCTAATGACCATGTATCACCAATAGGCATATTTTACAATTTAATTAAGATGCACATTTAAATTATATAGAGTAAGCTTTGCTTTAGAAAGAGCAATTAATTTTGTATCTACTTATTTAATGAAATAATATTTATATAATATTTATACTGAGAATGGAGAACATATTTTAAACTAGTTCAATGAAATCAAATTTATTATACAACCACAGGTAGTACTCTGAAATAGATTCCTTCTTGTAATAAATAATGATGACATGATTATTCTTAGGTCACCCTTGTCATTTTCATATAGATATATTTACTATAGCGTGATTTCTGAAAAAAAAATTTCTTGAAACATTTCTGCAAGCAGTAGCTATCATGTAGTGAATGTCCAATACATAGCCCAAGGAAATAATTACTTTCATTGCCTCTACCTGAGGAAAATATGACACGGTTAGATTGAATAATTTAACAATTAGACTAAAATCCCACGGCTAATAATATTTCGTTGTAATTTTTATATATAATGAAGTAGTCCTGATTCAGACAGTCAATAAATTAATGTAAACAGAGTAAAATAGATTTGTTCAGTTACTGGAAAGAATAAGGAAAAATGGAGCAATATGCATATGTCCACTTCTTGGTTTTTAGTTGAATCCTTAGCTATTTTCCTGAAAATTACACATCTAGAAAGCTATCTTGGTATTAGACCTATGCAAACTAAGTTAAAACTACTGTGAAATGTTGGGTTTCTTTATTATGTACTTATCTCTGCAATATATTGCTCTTTGGAGCAGCCTAGTTTTTCATTTCTCTGGATCCTGGTGTCTTCATAGGTGATAATTAACATTCTTAACCTTAGACACTGAAAAATGTCTTCTCTTTCCAAACAACAAGTATTGTTTGATGTTTAGGTCTGTTTAGAGGAGGAAAGTTTGTGACAACCCATGTAATAGTGAAGATATTTTAGTTTTTTAGAAACACAATTTCAAACTAGAGATAAATAAAGAAAAAGGCTACTGATGATGTGCCAGTTACTGTTCTGTCTACAGACTGCTAGAAAAATAAGCTGAAAAATAAAGCCAAATCATTTGAAACTAATAAAAATATACCGTGACCACATGATTATTATGTGGGGAAGGCAAATCTTCCTGTGCTCAGCTTGACAAACCCTCCAAAAAAACCTAATGAAATACCAAAATATGAGATAAGAAATGAAACATCCTACATTCATTTATATTATCATAATTATAAAGTTTATATATACTTATGGTATTCTATAATTATTTAAATAATTATATCATATGATATATAAACAGAATATTGTAAACATTACCTATATGTGTATATATTATATTAGTAAAGGATAAGTTTTCTAAAATTAATTTCTATTTAGTTCAAGGCTAGACTTAAATTATGAGAGAAAATCTGTTTTCTTATATGATGTGATATGAGAGATACCAGAAAAACTCAAATGTTTTTACCATTTCTTACACATTCGCTAAATGATGCAAGCAAATTCAGCAGAGATGCTATATTATTTTTTTCTTATGAATCTGTGCGCCCTTAAATGCAGAAAACTGATGTCAACAAAATATGTCACTAGTAGTGATTGGCTGTCATTAATATGGAGTGATTGTGACTTGGAAGATATGCTGTATCCCTCCTTGGAATTTAAAGTTTGGTTTGCTAGGGAACTGGAGAAGTGATGGAAATTTGATTCTGCTAAAATTGCCCAAATAAAACCTTTGTCTCCATCACAGTCTTGGCAAAGGATTATTCCTGGTAAAATTGAATAAACTGACAATTTAGTTGTTTTATGTCAGTTGATAGATTCAACTAATTTCAGATGCAAAATATAGAGCAAAATTCCTTGTGATATATTTGATAATCAGATGACAAATAGTTAATTTTTGTTAAACTTTTGGATAAATTGTTGGCTATGAGCCAAGCAAAAGAAAACTGAGTTATAGGCAATCAAAGGATGACTTAAAATATGATAATTAAGAAAAACAGAATATGTAGCTAATTATAAAAACATATTAACTGTATGACATGTAAAATAAAACTGCGATGATTTGGGCAATATTTTGGTGCAAAATGTGATTTGATTAGACTTGCCTTAGTCATGTATTAGCCTTATTTCCTAGGCAACCATCAAGGTTTCATATGGATATAATAGTATTTCCCAGAGTGAGTTCTCTGCAGCCTTGGTGGGGAGTGCTAGGAAAGAAAAGACTGGTAATAATTGTGGAATGATCCCTGAAAACCTGTGGCTCCCTGCCAGGAAATAGGGCCCTTAGGTCAGATGTGGTTAGTGAACAATATTTTTCCTCCCTGGTTTGAAGAGTCTCTGAAGGCTTGAACTCTAAAAATATATCTAAATTTGTTGAACCGAGTGCTTTCCAAACTTAATTTGACTTTGATAATTCTTTTTAAAGTAACACATTTTAATTTCCATGAAATATACTTTGGGAAAAACTATAATAGTGTTAACTCTACAATAGATAAACCAAATTAGTGCATAATACCAATATTTTTTTCTTTTTTCAAGAGGTTCATTTTTTATTTTAACCATATCTTTAAGAGGCAGTCAATAGCTGACTTTCCTACATCTTCAATAAAATGAACAATGCTTGATTTGCAACCATCACCTATACCTACAGCATGTGATTTCTATTGCATATCCTACAGCTTGCTCTCAAATACCATCTAAATCCTTCTATATTCGCTGACACTTTCAACACTCACTATTGTGAGATTTTTCTTCTCCCTTGGGTGTCATGTCTTGCCTAGCTACTATGTGCCTATATTGCAAAGTTTTCCCTGCCAGTGTTCACACAGATCCTGCAAGGCAGGGTATTATTTTACTTTGGCAAAAATAAGAAAGCTACTTAAAATAACTTAATTTGCCCATGATCATTGAGAGAGGCAGACTTGCAAGAACTGATCCTGTTTTGCCAGCCACAGAGATTCGCTGTTCAGCAGCACTATTTACGCTGCAGTCCAGGCTCATAAAGTCCTGGAGTATAGACTGCAATTCAGTTCTGAACCCAAATTCTCAGGCTTCACTTTGAGGCTGTGAACTTCTCAAGGGCAGGGATACTATTCACCCTGATGTTGCTACTGTCTGTAATAGTGGTTTGCACTTCTTAGGAGGTGCTTGATAAAAGTTGAACTAAATTGACTACTTTGATTCTTAAGTATTTAGTCTAAGATTACTGTGTTGTTTTATTGGAAGGTGGACTCAGATTCAACACACCCAACTTATATTAAGTTAGGAATTAACTCTATATCACACCAATTTATTTTCTTACACTTGACTGTCATTTATTTACAGTAATTAATATTTGAATAAGCCTTTTGTAAGTTGAGGTGGTAGACTAATAAATCTACAAACATCTCAGAAAATAGAGTCTGGTGTTTATAGCATAGGCTTTGCATCTAGATGCTTAAACAGTGGAAAGGTCAGAATTTTAAAAAATGAGTAGGATCTTGTATCAGAAGTAAGAGACTTAAAATTTTAGTTGAGGTACATAGCTAGTACTTTTTCTCTGGTAATGTGTGTCTAATAGGGCTAACAGTCTCTTTGTATAGAATGCCTGATGTGTTATTAAGTAACGTAAAAGGATTATGCTATTAGTGAGAAACCAATATGCTCATGGAGATAGAATGAAATCCATACAATAGTTAGCTAATAATACAAAAGTATTTAATCATTCTTTTTCTTTCCCTGAAGACTTAAAAATAAGAAGATTATTTGAATGGTGAATTAAATTGTTGAAAAGGCTATTCCAAAGGGGTGAGAGACTAATTTCTGACTAATGATTCGCTAGTGATGGGTTGATGGGAACAAACTTTACAAGAAATAGCATAATGAATGTAGAAAATATTTCAGTTTAGAGATGTGTTTTGAATTAGTTTCCTAGGTTTGCCATAACAAAGCACCCCGAACTGGTGGCTTAAAAAACAGAAATTTGTCTGATGGTTCTTGAGCCTAAAAGTTCAAAATCTAGGTGTTGGCAAGACCATGCTCTCCCTGAAATTGAATTGTTCTTTGTCTCTTTCTAACTCTGATGGTGGCCAGCAATTCTTGTTGCTCTGGGCTTGCAGCTGTGGGGCTGTAGTCTCTGCCTCTGAAGTCACATGGGCTTCCTCTGCATCCCTATATGGTATCCATAAATTTCCTAAAATCATCTGATGTCTTTTTTTTTTTTGTAGTATAAAATAAAACTCTTAAGCAACTTGTTTCCAAAAGATTATTCCTTGAAAGTAGAGTTAAGATGAAAAAGTTTTTCTGTGAAACTACTAGAAGAAAATGTAGGGGCCATGTTTCAGGACATTAGTTATGGCAAAGATTTTGTGGTTAAGATTTCAAAAGCATAAGCTAGCAAAGACAAAAATAGATAAATGGGACTGTATTCAATTAAAAAGCTTCTGCACATCAAAGGAAGCAATCAACTGAGTGAAGGGAAAACCTGCAGAATCAGAGACAATATTTGAAACTATTCATCTGAAAATGGACAGATATCTAGAATACACAAGGAACTCAAACAATTCAATAGCAACAAACTCAAGTACACCTATTAAAAAGGAAAGAAGGCCGGGTGCGGTGGCTCAAGCCTGTAATCCCAGCACTTTGGGAGGCCGAGGCGGGTGGATCACAAGGTCGAGAGATCGAGACCATCCTGATCAACATGGTGAAACCCCGTCTCTACTAAAAATACAAAAAACTAGCTGGGCGTGGTGGCGCATGCCTGTAATCCCAGCTACTCAGGAGGCTGAGGCAGGAGAATTGCCTGAGCCCAGGAGGCGGAGGTTGCGGTGAGCCGAGATCGCGCCATTGCACTCCAGCCTGGAAAGAGAAAGAGCGAAACTCCATCTCAAAAAAAAAAAGGAAAGAAAACTATGGCTAGGCCATACGCATACCTTGTAGGATATTGCACCATGCAATTTAGATGACAGTGTCTTTTTAATTGGTAAGTCCATTTCTAAAACTTACATGACACCTCTCTCCAAAGATTCTTGTTAGGAAAAAATAGAGTGGAAAGGTTCAAAGAATCCAGTAAAATTATAGATGCTGTTGTATGTGCATGGTAGCAAAAGGAAGTGAGGTTGGGCCTATAGTTTAAGAAAAAAACTATAATTGAATGAAAGGGTGGGCTTATGAACAGATTCAGGAATGGTAGAATGCAAGGACAGAACCCAGGGGCCTGGGCATATAACACTTTCTGGAAAACTGAAATATCCCAGTCATTGCCACTACTGTCTCAACAATCACCCTGTGCCTTACAACAAATATCCTTAGAGCATTCATTGCCTAGTTAAGGTCACACACAGACATGCCACAGCAAAAGAAGGCTCTGGCTCCTGTACCTTTCATAGTAGAATGGGGTTCCAGAAACAGCTTTTTTTTTTTTTTGAGGCAGAGTCTCACTCTTTCGTCCTGGCTGGAGTGCACTGGCGAGATCTAAGCTCACTGGAACCTCTACCTCCTGGGTTCAAGCAATTCTCCTGCCTCAGCCTGCCAAGTAGCTGGAGTTACAGGCCCGTGCCACCATGCCCAGCCAATTTTTTGTATTTTTAGTAGAAACGGGTTTTCACCACGTTAGCCAGGCTGGTCTTGAACTCCTGACCTCACATGATCTGCTCACCTCGGCATCCCAAAGTGCTGTGGTTACAGGGATAAGCCACCATGCCCGGTCCCCAGAAACAGATTTTACGTCAAGACTACACAGAGGGTAGTGATCATCCCAAAAGGAATTTAAGATCCTGTTAGGAGGAAAAATGATGCTAGACATCCACTGTATACTAACAGGAGTGACGTCAGAAAGGATTAATAATATTGGGTGTGGAATGATTAATTTTGGGTGTGGAATGATTTTGTGAGATGATAACTTGGCTAAAAATGTGAGCCAGGTTTCTGTGTAAGTCATGTAAAGCAGCTGCCCTTATTTGCAGACATCCTGAGAATGCAATATGATGAGCAACTTCTGTCTCCCTAATCCTTGCTGAAGGTAAACAAGACATATTGTTGCCAAAACTCTTCAGTCTACAAAGCATTTTTTTCTTGTTAAAATGTTTTTGGTTTCTTGTTCTTCTATTTTCTAAATCCTCTTCTTCCCCCATCTCATGGCTGTCCTCACCCCCATTCTTACCTTTGTCTTGCTGTTTGCAGTACTTCCTGGTCTCTGTCAGAAAAGATTGTAGCCTTCTAAGTGAAGTGTTGCAACTTCCCATTTTTTTGAAATCTGTTTACTAAACGTTACACAGGACATGAAATTTTTGCCTGCTTTATTGCACCATCATTTGTTTCATGAAACAAAAAAAATCTCTAAATCTAACCCAAGCAGAGAATGCTTAACTTTAAGGAAGCACCAGGCAGCAGTCAGTATCATGGAATGTTACAAGATGTGAACAATAGAAAGGTCTCCTTGAAACTGGGTGAGGTGCAAGTGGGAACCAGCAGTGCTGTCTCCACGTCTCAGGGCACAATCCACTTGGTTTCCAGTTTTGTTTTGTTTTATTTTTTGACAGAGTGTTGTGCCATCACCCAGGCTGGAGTTAAATTGTGGGAACTCAGCTCACTGCAACCTCCTGGGTACAAGCAATTCTCCTGTCTCAGCTTCCTGAGTAGCTGGAATTAGGCCCACTACCATGCCATGCTAATTTTTGTATTTTTAGTAGAGACAGGATTTCACCATATTGATCAGGCTGGTGTTGAACTCCTGGCCTCAGGTGATCCACCTACCACGGCCTCCCAAAGTGCTGGGAATATAGGCGTGAGCCACAGTGCCCAGCCAGTTTCCAGATTCTTTGAGTCTCTCTGTCTCCTCTTTTCTGCTGCTGCTGCTGCTTGGTCAGTCTTGAATCAAAGAGCCCTTGAAGGTCTTTTGCATACCACGGAGTAGTTAACAAACTTCTTTCTTATGAAATATGAACAGTTGTTACTGGATAGCTAATTGGTCAATTACTTGTCTTTGTTTAAGGTATCTTTGTCAAGATAGGCAAAGAAGGCAGGTCTTCATGCATAGGCCATGTGATGTGGATAGAATATGGCAGCTGCACAGTCCTGTCTCATCTCAGATTGTAAACTGATTAATTAATATTTTCACTTATTAAAAGAAATTGGGGTCAGGTACTGTATTGGTGTGTGTGTACCTGTGTGGGGGTATATATTCACAAATATCCATATATTTGATTGGAAAACCCAAAGAGAGGTCAAGGGCTCTCTATATCCTGCTGTGTTCTAAAGGGTTCCCCCATAATGTGCCCCCCAGCCTACTCCCTATCCTATCCTTCAATGTCATAACTGCAGCAGAGATCCACTTTCATCTGGTCGAGGCTATTTATTAGTTCAATAATAAACAAGGTTGTTGTTTAGACAAAAAGAACCAGTGTTCCCCTGCCATTTTTTTTTCAAGCTCTTTTACTTTACTTATTCTGTCTTATTAGATCTAGTTATCCATAGGACCCTTCACATAATAGAGCAAACAGTTATTGCTAATTATATTTCAGGTCTTTAAGGAGCACTAAAAATATAAAGACATATATGCCATTATATCTACTTGCAGATTATTTATAACCTTAAGTGGGAACACAGAAGTAAATTAAAAACTAAACTGTGGTGACATAAATGCTATAAGAAAGAGAAACAAGGATGCAATGGCAAACCCTGAAATCAAGTTTTTTCTGACTTACCTCCATTGACTAGCCCAGCACATTATATCTACGCTCCCCTTTTCCAACTCTTGAAGCTTACTTCAAACAAAACCTTTCTCTTCTCCTCTTGGTCCCAAGACTCAGATCCATCTTCACATCTATGGACTGTTTAGTTTTAATGAGAGTGAGTAGCTTTTTCATACTGTAACTATTTAACCTAATATATTCAAATGTATTAACATTCCTTTATCCTGTGGTTTTATAGTTGATGGTATGTTTTACATAACATTGTATTTCTGGTACCTCTTCTTGGTTTTAAGAAGTATTGCCACATTCATCACACTATGTGCTTAAGTTTTATTCATCTCTCTGTTGATGATTTTAGAAATGCAGCCTTGATGTATCACACAGATAGCCCCTATCAGTATAGTTCTCACAATAGACAACAGTTAAATATTGTTGTCACTCCCTAAAGCACTTTCTTAGAAAAATACCAACTAATAATAAAAGGCACAGAAATGCATGTTATTACCCCTTTTGTTCACATATGCAATCTGTCATCACCAGCTTCTTTGCCTCTGCTTACAAAAATACCAAGTATTTCTCAACACTAAAGGAACACAAATTCAAACAATTTTTAAATAAATTCTCCTGTTCCCACATGGATATCCCTGTCTTAAAAGGCTAGCTTCTCAGATTAAACTCATTATCTCTACTTCCTAACACACCTTACGTCTTGAAACTTCACAGTTACCTTTCCTCCTTCCTTGACCTTCTTAATATTCTAGTAGGCTTCCACTAATAGCCAGCTCCTTCTTAAAACCTGCTTTTACATTCATCCTTGGGGCTGGGGGTGGAGGGGCAGAAGAAAAAGTCAGATATGGTTTCACATTCTAGCTTTGCTACTTCCTGAGGATCCTTTGTATCAGTGGCAGATCATAACATAGGGTTAATAATGCTTACTCCTTGGAATAATTTACAAAATTAAAAGAAAAGTCAATTGTGGAAATCTTTATCTCTTTTTCGCCCTTTTTCAGTTTATTTTTTAAAGTTTTTACGTTAAAAATATTTATTTAAAAATATCAATCAAACCTCAATAAGAGTAATTTCAGCATCAACTAATGAACAGTAGCTAAACTAACAATAGATCAATCAAAAGTCTTTTAAAGGCAGCAGCATCAACTAACATTTTGTAGAATCCCTGGACATTCAGGACCTGGCTACAAGGAAAGCAAAATCAAACCAGCAGGTGCCCTGGACCTAAGCCCTCACACCCACACTGTGACCTGCCTTCCTCCTGGAGGCCCTACGAGCCCCTGGCACTTCAGGGACCCCTGTGGGCTGTAGCCCGAGCCCCAGAATCCAAAGGGCCACTTGGGAAAGGCAGAAGTCAGTCATCTGGCTTCTGCCTGTTGTGGTCATTTTCATTCTGGAATGCCTGGAACACTCTCTTGGTAGACGTTGTGGTCATTCAGCCTTCCTTGGCCATTTTCTCATGGAAGAAGATCTCCCTATGAAAGTTGGAAGTGACATTCTTCAATTCCTGATCCCAGTCTTGGGCCATCTTTTCACAGTGATTGTGGGTCCAACACATACATTTCAAGTTTTTGTGCACCTTGCAAAGTCTCTGGTTAAGGTACAGGCAGTGGGCATCCTCCTCCATGGACTCCTGCTGAGGCCCCACTGTGGGTTCTTGGTGCAGTGCAGATAGAGTGGGAAGCCTCAGCTGCAGCTTCAGGAGCTCGCTTTCCAGCTGTGTCCTTGCACCCTGCAGAGAGCCCTGCTGGTCCGGTCAGACTTTGGACTTGTGCTGTGAGTTCTTTACTCCTTTGGATTCCTTCTCACAACTGCATGTCGGCTACAGGACATTGGAAGGACACACGTAAGTCACCTTTGTTATCCACACTCTTTGGAGGGACTTGGGGCCAGGACATTGGGGAACCACCATGTCCTGCTTCCCTGTTCCCCTCCAACACCAAGTTACCATCCTCCATGTAATCTCTATCACCCTTGAGCAGATGCAGGATGCTCGGTGGGGTGTGGTCTGGGAAAGTCAGTCACTTCACTTCAACATTCATGGTCTGTTGAATTCCTCTCTTGGCCTGTTCCTGTCTTTCCTTCTTCTCCTTTTTTCCTGCAAGCATTGCTTCTGTCTCACCATTTCTTGGTGGGACAGCTCTGCAGGTGCAGACAGCCCGTGTTGTCATTCAGATCCTCCACAGTTTGCCCCTGAAGATCTTCTCCCATGTGCTGTGAAACATACGAGACCTGCTTTGTTCAGTCACTCGGGGAAGTTCAGGAGATTTGTATTTTCGTGCTTTATTCAGAAGCACACTTAGATCCTGATGGGAAGACCTGCTCATTTCCTTAAGAACCCTCGAGTAGAGGGCTTAGAGTGATTGAGGACTGGCCTGTGGGGTGGGCAGCGTGAGGCCACCACCAGCCTGGGGTGCTGGTCGTATCTTGGCTCTGGCCTTGATGATCCCACCCTTGACTGATTCTCTTTGGGCTGGCTCTTCCCTTCTTCTCACCTTGTGTCCTCTCCTGACTATAAAGGCTGTCACAGCAGTGCACAGCTAGATCACCCAGGATATCCATAGTTTGCAGGCATTAGTCCCAGGATGCTGTATATCACTAGCACTGCCACCCACTTGTGGGCCAGCAGCAGCTCAGAAGCCATTTCATGGTGTGCAGCAGGCCCTCTATGGTTCCCAAGGGCTCTGCAACTCTGCCTCTGCGTGCCAGTGGCCTATGGGCCACAACTGACCATTGTGAACTGTGCAGAGTCTTTCCATCTCCAACACAAGCAACAGCTCAACAAGGTAGACAATCCGTTGGGGATAGGGAAGGTATCTTGTGTTCTACAAAGCTGACCCTGATTTTGCTGTGGAAACAGAAATTGACTTTACTTACACAATGCCTTGGGGGAGTGGAAATAGCTCATGGCATCCGCTAGCTCAGGCAACTCCAGACCCTACCTGGCCCTACAGCATAGCTTAGACTAGAGAGTCAAAGCAAGGCCATGCCATGGAATCTACCCATGATTCTCTCAGGCAAGCATGGTGGCCTGTCCATGGTGAGGCTCGTTACCCTGATTTCATGTTTCCTTCTGCTGCAGGGAAGCCTGGTCCTGCCTGCCAAGGGTCTGTCTACCTCGCTAGGTTGAGCTTCCTGAAGAAGGGACTTTGCTTTCTTCATCTGCATATCCCATATAGCTAGCTAACACTCACTGTACAACAAAGACTCAGTCATTGTTTATCTTTCTTTGTTGACTCTACTCTGACTTAGAAATGTCACTTTCCCTTCTTGACCTTCATATTCAGATCAGTGCATAAGAGGAAATGGGTAAAAGCCCTTCTAGCTCTAAAATCTCTCTGATACAGAGAGATCTTGAAACCAGAACCAGAAGCTGAGGAACGATGAATGGAGCATTTTCCTGGGCATGATGGAGGAACCTGCAGATCTAGCTCTTAGTGTGGCATCTGGCCACTTCAATGCCTCTGCAGAATTGGATCCTAGATTCTAATCAGACTCAAATATGATCCTTAGTGTCAGTAGTTTTATGGTTTGTTTCTTTTTTTGAATTGACACAATAGCTTCTGGCAGTCTTTTTCATGGAGAGTATGGGGGCTTCTTTGGCCAAACTGTGTGGTTGCAGGCTCCATCCATCTGCTCATCAGCTGCTCTCTGGGCCACAGCCTGTCTTCAACGTGCTGCTCCTGTACATCATGGAAGAAGGCAAAGGGAAGGTTTAATCATGGCAGAAGGCGAAGGGAAGCAGCTACGTTTTACATGGACAGAGTAGGAGGAAATGTGCAGGTCTTTCTACATGCATTAGATTATTAATAATTTTTAGTTCCTTTTCTGCATTCTTTCTTTTGAAATATCATGTGCCTTATGTGATACTGACTTAGAACAACAGTAGATAAGGTGTAGAAATATGTAAGTTCTGAGAAAGAAACTAGCAGAAAGTGGTGGTTTTCAAAGGGAGTTACATTTTCAAAGGGAAAATATTGTCGACCTAAAGTAAATATTTTATGTTTAATTTAATGTATGCTACAATATATTTATACCAGTGAATAAAATCATGATTTTTTGCTTAAACAATTTATTAAAGGTAAACTCAGAACAAGATTACTGCTATCACGCTTTAAAAACAAGATTGCGTTCTCTTCATTAACATTTTCTTCCCTTTTATTTCAGATCATAATTCACTCTACCCTTGAACTCTCCAATCCTCCTCTAATCGCTAACAGTGTATTTTCCAAGGAACTTCCTAAAAAGTATATTTTCAAGACACCTTTCTCTATGCCTCTAATTGGAATCAGATTTCTTTTTCTTTGTGCCCTTAGAGCATTCTGCCTATATTTATCATATGATGTTACTTTTGTTGTTGCTGTTGTTTGTAGCTGTGCTTGGTTGTTGTTGTTTTCCTGGACTTACTGTACTGATAGAATTCTATATTTTAGCATTATAAGGGGCACTTGAGTTCGTGGTCAACTCTAAAATGAGTCCAAAGTTCATCTTTACCTCTCAATTACTGAATAGACTCAGAGGTTATAAAACCTTCTACCCAATAGCTTCTGCAACTATAAAATGGAACTCATGTCAATTTTATGGAATGCTTATAGTGATTTAAAAAAAAATACCTGTAACTAACAAAGTGCCTTCTATACAATAGGTGATCAGTAGTTATTACTTATAAGATTCTTTATTTTAGATAGTGTATCTAAACATCTCTTTATCCTGTGAAAGTTCTGTTACAGTGAGTGCCTTGTGTTTAACATGTAATTGAAGAAAGGAAGAGTTAGAAAGATGATTGGAGATCTAGAGCTACGGTGATCACATGCATACCTTGCAAAAATTTTAAAAATAAAGATAATACTTAAGAATTTACAGGAAGGCTGGGCGTGGTGGCTCATGCCTGCAATTCCAGCACCTTGGGAGGCTGAGGCAGATGGGTCACCTGTGGTCAAGAGTTCGAGACCAGCCTGTCTAACATGGCAAAGGGCTGTTTCGACTAAAAATACAAAAATTAGCCAGGTGTTGGTGGCGCTTGTTTGTAATCTGAGCTACTTGGCAGGCTGAGGCAGGAGAATCGCTTGGGAGGTAGAGGTTGCAGTGAGCCAAGTTTGTGGTGTTGCAGTCCAGCCTGGAGACAGAGTGAGACTTCATCTCAAAAAAAAAAAAAAAAAAAAAAAAAAGAGAGAGAGAGAGAATTTATGGTAACACAGCTTGAAACACTGTAACCCAGATGTGGAAAGCAATAATTAAAATGGATATAGCTCTTCTATTGTAATAAAGAAAGGAAGTGTTTTCTTTGAGTGAAGACTTGGTCAGTGTTATTTTTTTATTTTATTTTTTATTTTTTCCTTTAGTTTGCTGCTCTTTTTGGTCAGTAGTTTTAAATACAAAGTTAGAAAGAGAAAAACTTACTTATTAACTTAATAACAGTTGCTAATTAATATATAAACTTCAGCTGCTTTGGTATGAGAATACTAATGATACTACTTTCTAAGATCATAATTATAAAGAATCAAATTACCTAATTTTAAGCAAAACTAAAAACAAATTTTTCTGAATACTAAATAATAGAATGATCTACTGATCAAAAGCTCAGTAGTTCCTTTTCTTTGTATTGCTGAAAAAGAATCATTAGTTCATAGAAATCTCCAGGAAAAGGTCTTTGCAATAATAAGGTCTAAAAATGCTGTATGCTTCAAAGTAGTTCCCCTACAGGAATGGGGTAGACATTGTAAAAGCTGCTCAGAAAACCATTTGTCTTTTTAATCATGTTAACATTTTATGTTTAAATAAGTTAAATAGTCATTAGTATGAAGGTGGAAATTTGAAAAAGAATGTTTAAGATTGTCAGTTTTCCCCTCTTAAGATGAGTATATGTCATCTCTTTGTGAGGATGAACCATAGAAATGGCATTGTCCTATATAACAAGGTGCTACATCTGAAAATTCTTCTATTAAATCTCATTAAGCCTGCATTTATTTATATATATTTTTATTTCCATAGGTTATTGGGGAACAAGTGGTATTTGGTTACATAAGTTCTTTTGTGGTGATTTGTGAGATTTTGGTGCACCCATTACCCAAGCAGTATACACTTCACCCTATTTGTAGCCTTTTATCCCTCATCCTCTCCCACCCTTTCCCCATGAGTCCCCAATGTCCATTGTGTCGTTCTTATACCTTTGCATCATCATAGCTTAGCTCCCACTTATAAGTAAGAACATACAATATTTAGTTTTCCATTCCTGAGTCACTTCATTTAGAGTGATAATCTTCAATCTCATCCAAGTCACTGTGAATGCCATTAATTCATTTCTTTTTATGGCTGAGTAGTATTCATATATATATATATATATATATATATATACACATACATATGTATTCATATATATATATATATATATATATATATATGTATGTATACATACATATCATATCACAGTTTCTTCATCCACTCATTAATTGTTGGGCATTTGGATTGGTTCCATGATTTTGCAATTGTGAATTGTGCTGCTATAAACATGCATGTGCAAGTATTTTTTTTATATAATGACTTCTTTTCCTATGAGTAGATATCCAGTAGCAGGATTGCTGGATGAAATGGTAGTTCTACTTTTAGTTCTTTAAGGAGTCTCCATGCTGTTTTCCATAGTACTTGTAATAGTTTACATTCCTACCAGCAGTGTAGAAATCTTCCCTCTTTGCCCCATCCACGCCAATTTCTACTATTTTTTTTTATTATGATCGTTCTTGAAGGAGTAAGGTGGTATTGCATTGTGATTTGATTTGCATTTCCCTGATCGTGAATGATGTTGACCATTTTTTTCATATGTTTGTTGGCCTTTTGTATATCTTCTTTTGCGAATTGTCTATTCATGTCCTTAGCCTACTTTTTGATGGGATTGTTTGTTTGTTTGTTTTGCTGATTCGTTTAAGATCATTGTAGAATCTGGATATTAGTCCTTTACCAGATGTATAGATTGTGGATATTTTTTCCTACTCTGTGGATTGTCTGTTTACCCTGTTTACTGTTCCTTTTGTCATGCAAAAGCTCTTTAGTTTGATTAAGACCCAGCTATTTTTTCTTGTTTTTATTGCATTTGCTTTTGGATTTTTGGTATGAAATCTTTGCCTAAGCCAGTGTCTAGAAGGGTATTTCCAATGTTACCTTCTAGAATTTTCGTAGTTTCAGTTCTTAGATTTAAGTCCTTAATCCATCTTGAGTTGATTTTTGTATAAAGTGTGAGATGAAGACCTAGTTTTATTCTCCTACATGTGGCTAGCCAATTTTTACAGCACCATTTGTCAAAAGGGTGTCCTTTCCCTACTTTATGTGTTTGTTTGCTTTGTCAAATATTAGTTGGCTGTAAGTATTTGGGTTTATTTCTGGGTTCGCTATTCTGTTCCATGGATATGTGACTGTTTTTATACCAGTACCATGCTGTTTTGCTAACTATGGCCTCATATAGTTTGAAATTAGGTAATGTGATGTCTCCAGATCTGTTCTTTCTGCTTAATCTTGCTTTTACTATGTGGGCTCTTTTTTGATTCATATGAATTTTAGAATTGTTTTCTCTAATTATGTGAAGAATGATGTTTGTATTTTGATGAGGATTGCATTCAATTTGTAGATTGCTTTTGGTGGTATGGTCATTTTCACAATATTGATTCTACCCATCCATGAGCATAGAATGTGTTTTCATTTGTTTGTGTCATCTGTGATTTCTTTCAGCAGTGTTTTGTAGTTTTCCTTGTAGAGGTCTTTCACTTCCTTGGTTAGGTATATTCCTAAGTATTTTATTTTATTTTATTGCGGCTATTGTAAAAGGGGTTGATTTTGATTCTCAGCTTGGTCACTGTTGGTGTATAGAAGAGCTACTGATTTGTGTACATTAATTTTGTATCCAGAAACTTTGCTGAATTATTTTTATCAGTTCTGGGAGCTTTCTAGAGGAGTCTTAGGATTTTCTAGGTAAACAGTCATATCATCAGCAAACAGTGACAGTTTGACTTCCTCTCTATGGATTTGCATGCGCTTTATTTCTTTCTCTTGTCTGATTGCTCTGGCTAGGACTTTCAGTACTATGCTGGAGAGGAGTGGTGAGAGTGAGCATCCTTGTTTTGTTCCAGGTCTCAGAGGGAATGCTTTCAACATTTCCCCTTTCAGTATTATGTTGGCTGTGGGTTTGTCACAGATGGCTTTTATTACATTGAGGTATGTTCCTTGTGTGCCAATTTTGCTGAATCCTTTTACTGCAGCTATTGAGATGATCATGTGATTTTTGTTTTTTATTCTGTTTATGTGGTCTATCATATTTATTGACTTGCATACGTTAAACCATTCCAGCATCCCTGGTATGAAACCCATTTGATCATTGTGGATTATCTTTTTGATATGTTGTTGGACTCAGTTGGCTGTTATTTAATTAAGGATTTTACCATCTATGTTTATCAGTGATACTGGTTTGTAGTTTCTTTTTGGTTATGTCTTTTCCTGGTTTTGGTATTAGGGCAATACTGGCTTCATAGAATGATTTGGGGTGTTCTCTCTTTCTGTATCTTATGAAATATTGTCAAGATAATTGGTACCAATTCTTTTTTGAATGTCTGGTAGAATTCTGCCATGAATCTGTCCAGTCCTGGATTTTTATGTTGGTCATTTTTAAACTACTTCGATCTTACTGCTTGTTATTGGTCTGTTTAGGGTATCTAATTCTTCCTGATTTAAGCTGGGAGGGTAGTATCTTTCTCAGAATTTTTTTCATCTCTTCTAGGTTTTCTAGTTTATGTGCATAAAAGTGTTCATTGTAGCCTTGAATGACCTTTTGTATTTTTATGGTGTCAGTTGTGATACCTCCCATTTTGTTTCTTACTGAGCTTATTTGGATTTTATCTTGTTTATTTTGGCTAATCTTGCTCTTGGTGTATCTACCAATTTACTTATCTTTTCAAAGAACCAGACATTTGTTTCATTGATTTACCTTTTTTATTTTTTGTTATTGTTTCAATTTTATTTAGTTCTGCTTTGATATTGGTTATTTCCTTTTTTCTGCTGGGTTTGGGTTTGGTTTGTTCTTGTATCTCTAGTTCCTTGAGGTGTATGCCCTTAGATTTTCTGTTTTTGCCTTTCTAGACTTTTTGATGTAGGCATTTAGGGCTATGAAATTTCCTGTTAGCACTGCTTTTGCTGTGTCCCAGAGGTTTGGATCACTATTGTCACTATTGTCATTCAGTTAAAAGAATTTTTTAATTTTCATCTTGATTTCATTTTCGATCCAGTCATCAGGAGAAGATTATTTAATTCCATGTATTTGCATGATTTGAATATTCCTTTTGGAGTTGATTTTCAGTTTTATTCCACTGTTATCTGACAGAGTGTTTGATAGAATTTCAATTTTCTTAAATTTATTGAAGCTTGTTTTGTGGCCTATTACATGGTCTATCTTGGAGAAATTTCCATGTGCTGTTGAATAGAATGTATATTCTGCAGTTGTTGGATGGAATGTTCTGTGTCTATATATGAAGTCCACTTGTTCCATGTTATTATTTTTTTGTTGAATTTCTGTCGTGATGACCTGCCTACTGTTGTCAGTAGAGCATTGAAGTCCCCCACTATTACTGTGTTGCTATCTCATTTCTTAGGTCTATTAGTGATTGTTTTATAAATTTGGGAGCTCCAATGTTAGGTGCATATATATTTAGGATTGTGATATTTTCCTGTTGGATAAGACCTTTTATTATTATATAATATCCCTCTTTGTCTTTTTTAACTTCTGTTGCTTTAAAGTTTCTTTTGGCTGATGTAAGAATAACTAATCCTGCTTGCTTTTGATGTCCATTTGCATGAAATATCTATCTCCATCCCTTTACTTTAAGTTTATGTGAGTCCTTATGTGTTAGGTGATTGGTGAGTTCTTATCCATTCTGCTCTTGTGTTGTTTTAGGTGGAGCATTTAGGCCATTAACATTCAAAGTTAGTATTGAGATGTTAGGTACCCTTGCATTCTTCATGCTGCTGTGGCCTGTATATCTTGATTTTTTTAATTTCATTTTTTAAATTGTGTTTTTGATATATAGGTCCCATGATATTTATGCTTTATAGAGGTTCTGTTTTGATGTTTATCCAGGATTTATTTCAAGATGTAGATATCTTTTTAGCAGTTATTGTAGTGGTGGCTTCATAGTGGCAAATCCTCTAAGCATTGGTTTGTAAGAAAAAGACTGTATCTTTCCTTCATACATGAAGCTTCGTTTCACTGGATACAAAATTCTTGGCTGATAATTGTTTCGTTTGAGGAGGCTACAGATAGTGCCCCAATCCTTTCTATCTTATAGGGTTTCTGCTGAGAAATCTGCTGTTAATCTAATAGGTTTTGCTTTATAAGTTACCTGGTGCTTTTGTCTCACAGCTCTTAAGATTCATTTCTTCATCTTAACTTTAGATAACCTGATGACAATGTGCCTGGTGATAATCTTTTTTGTGATGAATTTCCCAGGTATCCTTTTTGCTTCTTGTATTTGGATGTCTAGATCTCTAGCAAGGCTGTGCATGTTTTCCTCAATTATTTCCCCAAATATGTTTCCCAAACTTAAATTTATCTTTTTCCTCAAGAACACCAGTTATTCTTAGGTTTGGTCACTTAATATAATCCCAGACTTCTTGGATGCTTTGTCCATATTTTCGTATTCTTATTTCATTGTCTTTGTTGGATTGGGTTAATTCAAAGACCTTGTCTTTGAGCTCTGAATTCCTTTCTTCTACTTGTTCATTTCTATTGTTGAGACTTTCCAGAGCATTTTGCATTTTCTTAAGTGTGTCTATTGTTTCCTGAAGTTTTAATTGTTTTCATTTATGCTGTCTATTTCATTGAATATTTATCTCTTCATTTCTTATATTACTATTTTTTTTTAATTTCTTTATTTTGGGCTTCACCTTTCTCTGATTCCTCACTGATTAGCTTAAAACTAACCTCCTGGATTCTTTTTCAGGTAAATCAGGGATTTCTTCTTGATTTGGATCCATTGCTGGTGAGCTAGTGTGATTTTTGAGGGGGTGTTAAAGAACCTTGTTTTGTCATATTATCAGTGTTGCTTTTCTGGTTCCTTCTCATTTGGGTAGGCTCTGTTAGAGGGAAAGTCTAGGGCTGAAGGCTGTTGCTCAGATTCTTTTGTCCCACAGGGTGTTCTCTTGATGTAATACTCCCCGCTTTTCCTATAGATATGGTTTCCTGAGAGCTGAGCTGTAGTGATTGTTATTTTTCTTCTGGATCTAGCCACCCAGCAAGGCTACTAGGCTCCAGGCTGATACTGGGGATTATCCGCATAGAGTCCTCTGATGTGAACCATCTGTGAATTTCTCAGCCAGATAACAGCACCTGTTTCAGTGGAGGTGGCACAGGATTGAAATGGACTCTGTGAAGGTTCTTAGCTTTGGTAGTTTGATGCACTGTTTTTGTGCTGGTTGGCCACTTGCCAGGAGATGACGCTTTTCAGAGAACATCAGCTGTGGTAGTATGGGGAGGAACAGGGGTGGGCAGGGACCTAGAACTCCCAAGAGTATATGCCTTTTGTCTTAAGTTACCAGGGTGGGTAGGGAAGGACCACCGGGTGGGGACAGGGCTAGGTGTGTCTGAGCTCAGACTCTCCTTGGGCAGGTCTTGCTGTTAGCTGCTGTGGGGGATGAGGGTGACATCTCCAGGTCAATGGAGTTACGTCCCTAGGAGGATTATGGTTGTCTCTACTGTGTCATGCAGGTTGTCAAGGAAGTCAGGGAAACCTAGCAGTCACAGTCTTCACCAGCTCCCATGAAATCTGAAGGGCTGGTCTCACTCCCACTGTGCCCCCCTGTACAGCACCAAGTCTGTTTCTAAGCAGTGGGTAAGCAGGGCTGAGAACTTTCCCCAGACTACCCACCTCACAGCTGCAAAAGCAAGTATGGGTTTGCTTCTTCTCCCACCTGTGGAGTCTTCATGTTGGATTCATCCTCTCCCCTGAATTCTGGTAAGAGACTTCTTGATCAGTTCAAAGTGTTACAAAGTTCAGTTGGACACTTCCTTCTCCCTGTGGCCCACCCTCCCTAAGGACACCTGTGAGACCAGGCAGAAATGGCTTGCTAGGGGACCCAGTGAACTCACAGGGCCTTTTCTGCTACTTCCTCTACCCCTGTATTTTGCTAAGCTCTCTAAATTGACTTGGCTCCAGGTAAGGTCAGATTCTTTTCTTGTAATATAGACTTTCAGTTTCCCCAGTCGGGGTGTGTGTATGGGGCCAGATGAGCTCCCTTTCCTACCTCCACATTTTGGGCACTCACAGTATTTGGTGTCTCCCAGGTCCTGCAGAAGCAACTTGCCTCCTTCAGTGGGTCTATGGGTCTTATTGGGTTTTCTGATTTATTCTTGCAGTTATTTCGGAGAAAAAAAATTATGATGTGGGCCTCCATATACTGTTCTGTTCATCCGAGCCGGAGCTGCAATCTAGTCCTGTTGCCTGTCTGCCGTGATCTGCCTACATCTGAAAATTCTAATAGGAATGACTGTAATAGAATAGTAATCTTCACATTTCTAATTATTCATAGTTATGAATACAAAAAGCAAGGAAAGGATTACTTGTGACAGAAAAGTACTTCATTGATCATCCTAAGTTATACATTGGCAGGAACACTTCTGATTGTAGAAATAGTCATATGGGACCATATGACTCATATAGATGACTTACATGTTTTATTGGGTTTCCATCTTTTTATTTCTGCAGTGAAAATGAAAGGTGGTGAAAATGAAGGCAAAAAAAAAAAATGAAGCAAAGGTGCTTTTATTTTCTTTACTCTGAAGTTATTTTGCCAGTAGAAAAATGAGGGAACATTGAGATAATAAAAGAGCCTGGAGCTGTGAAGAAAAGCTCTCAGAATTCTAAAAGACAAGAGCACATAGTCTGAGAGGTTTTGCCACTGACACTCCTAAATCTGAGAACTCCAAAATTCTTTGTGCAGTGTGTGAAGAGGAGTAAGCTAAAATGTTAGAATTGTTAATAAACAGTGAAAAGGAAATAAATTGTATTATCTACACATATAGATGTATACTCATGATCTCTGATTTAGGATGGTTTAACTTACAATGTTTTGACTTTGCTATGTTGCAAAAACACTACACACATTCAGTACACTTCTTGACTGACAACAGGGTTACATCTGGAGAAACCCATGGTAAGTTGAAAATATTGTTAGTTAAAATACACTTTTGACTCAGGATTTTCTTTTTTTGATGGAGTCTCACTCTGTTGCCAGGGTGGAGTGCAGTGGCAGGATCTCACCTCACTGCAACCTCTGCCTCCCGGGTTCAAGCAATTCTCCTGCCTCAGACTCCTAAGTAACTGGGACTACAGGCAAACATTACCACACCCAGCTAATTTTTTGTATTTTTAGTAGAGACGGGGTTTCACCATGTTGGCCAGGATGGTCTCGATCTCTTGACCTTGTGATCCACCTGCCTAGGCCTCCCAAAGTGTTGGGATTACAGGCTTGAGCCACTGTGCCTGGGTGACTCAGGATAGTTTCAGTGTTAATAGGTTCATCTGTGGGAGTCATAACCCCATCATGAGTTGAGGAGCATCAATGTAGCATTCCCCTTATCCACAAAGGATATGATCAAGCTCTCCCAAGGGATGCCTGAATCAAATAGGACAGAACTCTCTATATTATGATTTTTCCTATGCATACATTACTATATTGCAGTTTAATGTATATATTAGGCACAGTGAAAGATGACCAACAGTTACTAATATCACTAATAACAGAAAAATTATAGTACACAATCATAGAAGTTACGTAGATGTGGTCTCCTCTGTCTTTGTTTCTCAAAATGTCTTGTGGTGTACTTATCCTTTTTCTTCTTATGATGGCGTGAGATGATAAAATGCTCAAGTGCTAAGATGAAGACAGGTGAATGATGAAGGTATTTTGATGAAGTATTAGGCTATTGACCTTCTCACAAGAGGATAGAAGGGGAATCATCTGCCTCGGGAGATCCTGGATCATGGGCCCATGATGTGGATGGTTAGATGTCAGGAGCAGACCATGTTGATGACTAATGGGTATAAACGGTGTGGATACCCTGGTCAAAGGGATGATTCATGTCCTAGGCAGAACAGAGCAGGACGCTACTCAGAATTTACCAATGTGAAACTTATGAATTGTTTATTCTGGAATTTTCCATTTAATATTTTCAGACTGCCTGATTGAGGATAACTGAACCCGTGGAAAGGTAAACGATGAATAAGTGGAGATTACTGTATCTGTGTATGTGTCAAACAGAACATTCATTTGGACACATGGGCAGAAAACAGCCTTTCCCGGCTGCATGCAGTAGCTCATGCCTATAATCCCTGAAGGCTGAGGTGGGAAGATTGCTTGAACCAGGAGTTTGAGACCAGCCTAGGCAACATAGGGTGACTTCATCTCTACAAAATAATTTTTAAAAATAGCGAGATATGATGGCATGTGTCTGTGGTCCCAGCTACTTGGGAGACTGAGACAGGAATCCTCCTTAAGGATCACTTAAGCCAGGGAAATTGAGGTTGTGGTGAGTTGTGATAGCACCATCACACTCCAGCCTGGGCAACAGAGTGAAATCCAACCCCTTGCCCCTCCAAGAAATGGCCTTTCCCATGAGGCAATAGCAGTTGGTTATTCCCAGTAATGATCAAGACAAAAGCCACACCTACTGAACTGTTAACTTTAGACGTAGAATTTCCTTGAGTTGCAAATAGTATGCTCTACGAAAGCAATGCAAACTGTCCCAGTATTTTCTTTTCCACTCATAATGGCCCTGTATACACATTAATCTGTGATATTCATTGCACAGCACCATTCTGAAGCACTAAGCCATGTGCCAATACAATAGTAATGACTTAGTTCTCTATCCCAATTTATCAGCAGGGCCATGCTCACTATGTATCCTCCTGGGCTTGAAGGGAAGGAAGCCATCTAGGTGACATCCTCCCTCATCATCCCTTTCTCATGCTTCCCCGGCTCTCCTTCACAATACCTGCCCTTCTTTCCCCCTGCAATAATATTCCCCCAGGAAGGCCTAGAAGGCTTTTGGTTCTGTTGACAATTACAGGAATAATTTATTTTCAAATGGAGGTTAATCTGATAGAAGCAGTCAAATTTTCCCTGAGCTCAGGCAGAAACAAACTTCTTCATGGCAAGTATACTGATTCCATCCGCTATTATTGTGATGGGGAAGACAAATTATCCAATTACTAAACACACTGCTCTAGGCAATACAAAATAACATCCTGATTAATCTAACTACATAGGAGAGATACTTCTGTTTAGCACGCTTCCCCTAAAACAAACAATATTGGATTACAAATAAAGATGAGTCATATTTGTTTGGTAATACTCATGGATATTTCAATTCTGAAAATAAAGAGCTTACTTAAGGTGAGAAATGTTTATATAAATGGCCCTAATGTAGTATGCACTTAAAATTATATTCAAGAGTAAAAGTATAAGTATATTCATAAGATCATTTGTGAACTAAAATACTGAAGATCTTATTCTAGCTCATTTGCACTAATTAGAAACAAATTTTACTTCTTCTAACTCTGTGCTATGTATTTCAAAATGAAATATTATAGATATGTAAGTATATGCTGGGATTAACAAGTGGTCATTTTAGACAAGTGTCATATTGTTTGTCATGAAAGTGAAATGATTCAGGTTTTTTTCTTTTTTCTCAACAAGGAAAGCAAAAGCAATAAAAATTTGGATGATGACATAAACATTTTAATGTCATCATCAAAATTATAAAGGGAATATTTAACCTTTGATAATTTATCTGGGAAATTTTGGACTCTATGACAAATAAAGAGAGTGAATGGAGCTAGAAATAATGTCAGTGACATTATTTCCATAAACCCTAGTCTATGGAAATCATGTCATCTTCTATAGCCTTTGCCTCCTCAGCTTGCCTGCCTGTCATACATCCTGTCCTTGACTTGCCATGACAGTCTGGACTGTGATGCTTTGCAATTCTGAACTTGGATTGGAGCATAGTTCCTATATTTTGAGTTTACCTCCTGTTTTGTGCTACTTCCTCAGCTGACACCTTCATCTTACTGTGTTTCCAACAATATCCTGGACATTTACATACTTGCAATTCCTGACTTGCTTTATTGCTTTGATAGCTGCAGAATGAGCCTCAGTCTCCCTCCTCTAATAATAACTGGAGTCATTAACCAAAGTCACATTCTTAGATTTTCCACAGATAACAAAGGCCATGACAAGTCTAAGAATTACATTTAAAACAGACTTAAAAGCTAAATGAAAGCCTGCCAGTGGTGCCTGGAAAGGGGGAAAACAAACCCTTTTTTTCCCGGAAGTCGACATTCTTAGACAGCTTTTGGAGGACATTATTGGAGTTCTCAGAGAGAAAGGGCATACCTGTGCAGCCAGCCAGGTGACCTCAGTCAACATAGCCTGTCAATGGAACTGCAGATGTCAAATAAAGCGAGACCACCTCTGATCCAGAGGCCATCATCAGACTTTTTGCTGTTGATGTTTTTAGCGGTGGGGTATAGAGGTTTTAGTAATAGATTAATCTTAGTCAGAAATGTCAGTCACATTAACCTGTTTTATGTAATTCAGTGTTAGAAAAATACTTTTCCAGTTTTCCTTAAATATTAGCTCTTCTACATTGTACTGTGTGATATTAATGAGTTACTAAATTTGCCAACTCCCAGTTTCCTTAAATGTAAAAGGAAAAATAAAATGGTATCTATGTCACTAGATTGATGATAAAATGTGATGATTTAGCTCATGGAAAATCACCTGAAGTGCTTGGTACAGGGCATGCTTAAACTTAGTTTTTAAAGAGCAAAACTAGCAAGGAATTCTAATTAATATAATGCCAAATCCCAAATAATATGTTCATTTCCATTTTTAAAAAGGACTTTAATTTGCTCAGAAATATTTGGTTGCAACTAACAAATGTACTTAAACCAGATAGGTAAAATGGGGGTCTGATAAAATGGGTTTTTAGTTTTCTTCCTTCACCTATATCTCTTCCAAGTCATGAAAATTACTGGCTATTTTTGTGGCTGAATATTTCAAATATTTTAGTAATGCACCCAAAGTCAGTAAGGCAATTTGGCTTTTCATAGAAATCTTTGGGTGATGTTAACAGGGAATTAATATTGACATGTAAAAGGTCTCATTATCTACAATAGATAATTACAATGGTTACACCCGGTTAGTGACATAATCAAGCTGTCATACTCTTATGTAGTTTCTAACCCATTGACTCTGGGAGTGGCCGAATAACTTGCTTTGGCCAATAGGTCTAAGCCAGCCCAGTGCTTGCTTAGCATTACTTGATAAGCATGCCCTTGGTAAGCATTGCACTTTGGAGCGTGCCCTCTTAGAGCATTCCCTCATGGGGCCAGTTATATGCTGTAGGAAATCTAGACTCTCTTTCTGGAGAGAAAAGCTTTTTGCAGAAGTCCTAAAAGATAACTCCACCTGAAGAGGATGGTCATGTGAAGAACTGAGCCAGACACCCAGCTAAATGCAGCCATAAGAGTAGCCCAGCCAGCCTTCACCATGCAGTGGAACAGAAATAATGCCCAATGAGCACACAACATTATGAGAAATAATGGATACTGGTGCTGGTTGAAGCCACTAATGTTTGAAGTGTTTTGTTTCACAGTAACAGATAAATTCAAGCTGAAACCTTATATTTTATGATGGGATATCAGGGTGGGTGCCTCTTTGACTATTTTTCCATCCTCAGGAGGTACAGCTTTATTCCTCATCACCATGACAACTTGCATAGGAGGCTGAGTTTATAAATCATTGGAATTCAGAAGGCAAAGAAGAAGGGACTAAAGTAAACTAGATGACACAGGTGAGGAAAGGAAGAGATAATGCCCCAGGGA
This sequence comes from Saimiri boliviensis, assembly GCF_048565385.1. Classification (NCBI taxonomy): domain Eukaryota; kingdom Metazoa; phylum Chordata; class Mammalia; order Primates; family Cebidae; genus Saimiri; species Saimiri boliviensis. The sequence continues at coordinate 111,863,990 of NC_133451.1, forward strand.
GATACTTCCTATAAAACTGGAATGCAGGGCCCACTGTATCACTCAGCATGCTTTGGGTGGTAACACAAAACCCATCTGAAAGTGTCATAGACAGGAGAGCAGAATAATTGGCTCATGTAACCAAAACTGTCTGAGGTGGGGAAATAAGTGAAGCCTCCTCCTTTGTTTTTTTCTAGTGTTTTGGGTTCTGTGCTTCTCCAAGTGTGGCTTCCTCTTCAGGGGGTCTTCCTCTAAGGAAAAAATGACTGCCAGCAGCATAGTTCTTCCTTGACATGCAGAAGGAGAGAGAGAGAGAGACAGCCGCTTTCATAATGTCAAACAGAATGCCTTATCTCTCTTGAATTTTTCTATTCTTGCATCAGTCATCTCATTGAGGCAAGGGAAAGCTATGCACTCAGTGACATATATCTATTACAGGTGCATTGTCAACATAATCTCTAGGCAAAGAGAATATCATTCTCCTAATTGGATGAAAGTCACCAATTATTAATATCTAACAAGATTACCATATGTACACCTAGAAATAAGGAGATCCCCAGAGCTCTTCATTCTTTCTTTCTTCCTCAAGCAAACATTAAAGTCTGCTCTTTGTAACTATATCTTCTTGGCACTAATTGTTGTATTGGTTAGGAGGCTTTCAGCTGCAAGCAACAGAAATATCTAACTCAAACTGACTTAAAATAGAGAAAGTTTATTGGCTTTTGAAATTGAGACATTCAGAACTGGGGTGTTCTTTCCACATAGTTCAATTTGGGCTCGGCTTCCATTTATCTTTGATTTTCTCAGCTTGCCTCTTGTCTGAGTAGGATTACTACATTTATGATTGAAAAACAACTGACACCAAGAAAAAAATGGTGACAGTACATTGGGCCTGATCATAATCCTAGCTGCAGACTGCCTCAGCTGATAATCCAGATCAACTATTGATTAGACATGTAACCTTGAGCATTTACTTAACCTCTGTATTTCAGTCCACTCATACCGATTATGTGAAGAAGCACAGACTCCATCTCATGAAACTATTGTGAAAATTCAATAACCTAAATCAATAGAAAATGCTTAGAAAACTGATGTTTGGCACATAGTAAGCACTTCATAATTTTAGCCGTTATTATCATTATCAACTGCTCAGATCCAGTGGGAGAGAGATAGTTCTCACAACCATCAAATACACATCATAGACTTGGCTTGCCTTGAGTCATCTCCAAATTAACAACCATGGCACAGAGAATGGAACCATTCCTAAGGGTTTAGACCACTCAAAGCTCATCGCTTCTAACTACATTCACACTATGGAGGAGTGAAAAGCCTCTTGAGAAAACAACTGCAATGTCCACTCTACACCCCATGTAATAAGAATGAGAGTGCCACTCCACACCAATTGTAAATGTGGGGGAGATGGGTGATATGGAAAGAGCTGAAAACAGCTCCTGAAACTGTCACCCCGTGTGCACTATTTGGTGTGGGATCTATGCCTAAAACCAAAAATAAAGATTCCCTCTACATTCTGTTAGGTTTTTGTAGGCACTTAAAAATAAATCTTCTTTTTTTGTTATGGATTATATAATGGTTTCCTCTCCATGGTGCTATGGTCACATGTCAGAAGAATATTTTCCAGTGTTACTGAATTTTAACTACAGGTGAAAGAAAGCACCAGTTAAACTGAGCAAAGAGAATTTCATCAATCTACTTAACTGTTAATTTAAGAGTTCCAAGGAGTGAAAGTGACTCAATGAGAGTAATGATGTGTTCAGAATACCCCCTTAAGGAATGAGGGACTTTGGACTCTGTAATCTCAATGCCATGGTTGATGGTGAGTGGAGTTCTTGAGTATGAATATTTCAACCAAAGCAAAGAAGATGCCAGGCTGTGAGTTTCTTGTCAGATTCAGTTAGTCACTCACAAGGCTTCTGAGATTAGATGAAAGTAAAGGGGAACAAAAAGTCTGCTGTCTATTGAAAGATACAATATGCAATCTCAGAACCCTAAGGAAACAGAAAAGCTCAGATCAGGACACAATAAATTGGAGCTCTAAAGGCAGATGCTGAGTTTTTAACCACTGACTCTTAAAAGCAAAGTCCCTGACAAGTACTGCATCAATATTAATAAAGGAACATGGTAGTGCTAATACCATCAATTTGCCAGTGACATCCTTAATGGACAATATCCTTCTCTGATAATAAAGAGAAATAGTTCTGTTTTCATATCTCAGTAGCCAGTGTTGGAAACCATACTAAAATTTAGAAAATGACTCCTGTGGTTTATAGTACTACAAACTTAATGCATTTGTTATTAATTTATAAACTTAGAAACACATTTGTACTCTTTTTAGATTTTTTTTTAATTTTTAAGGAAACTAAAATAGCTATACCTTTTATGACATGGTCTGGAGATTGTTTTTATACCATTCAGAAATTGGACTAAGGTGAACACAGCTAAGTAGACACCAAACCCTAATTAACATTCAAGTCAAACTATTTATGTTAGTTTGTTTCCACAATAGCAAGAGAAAGACAAATTAAACCTTCCCAACACATCTCCATTCATTAGAAATAAAAAGCTGTATCTGGAAATTATTAATACATTAGTAATAATAAATGTGCACTGAATTCTGTTTTTACTTTTGTGAAATTTATAACCAAATTAGCCTATCAGAAGTCTCTGAGAAGTCTAATAATAATTTAGTAAATTCGGCTGACCCTGAACATAAGAAATCCCCTTTTGCAGAACAGGTATCAGCATCTTCTGGGTCTAAAATTCCATGGACAAAAGTGTTTTGGTTCATTCTTATCAAGATGTGAATGATGACAGTGAAGACATTTAAAATAATAACATAAATTGCTGCTTAAAACATTAAAATGTTTCTGGAGATTATGTATAAAAGTTAAAATTTGGGGAATTTCTAGAAAAAATCTAGACATTAGTTTTAGGGATGTTCTAGAGAAAGTCTAGACATTAATAAATTGTGTATATTTTTATTTTCTGGTATTTTGAAATTATAAATGTGTGAGTATTTATTTTTACTCTTTCCTTAGAAGATTTAAGATATACTTATCCTCTCTACAGTATGTGCTCCATACAGAAGCAGGGTGATACATATGAGTAATAAAACCAAACCACGATTCTCAAAATGTAGGATTAGTGTACATGTTTGTTTCTTGCTAATGAATTCTGATATTTACAACTTTTTAGATCTAATATTCCATCTGCAGTGTCCCTTTTGCTAGGATATAGAGATATAAATTCTCCAGACAAACATTCTGTATTGCTGTGTAGTTTTTTAATTCCTGACAGACTTAGAAAATACATTTTAGAGTGTTTGCCTTTTATCCAGGTCTCACAGCAATGCACTAATCTTCTTTTCTATGGCAAATATATAATTACTTTTCCTGGGATCCTACTGCATGTGTGCATAAATGTTTTAAAACAGAAATTCTAGTATACTCATGGAATATCTTTTTTTGTGTAACAAATTCAGTATGTGACTATATTTTATTGTAGTCTCTTGTGACATAAGAGAAATTATATGTAAAAAGAGGAAGATACCATTTTTCATGTGTTTTGCTACTGACAGTTTTCAGTCCCCACCCCTCCCCTTCCTCCTTGTCCCACAGCTGGGTTGTTCCCCAGGTCTTGGTGCTGAAAAAATGTCAAACTATGCAGATCCTAACTCATGGGCTGGAACATCTGCTCCAGCCTTACCTTCTAAGCATGATAAAAGCCTGAGCCAACCCATCTTCCTTCCCTCTTGCTCTTTGGACAGCCTTGTGCCTCTCCTGCTCCTCCTGGAAATTCTCATCATGTCTGAATTATAAGCTTTCTTTCATTCCTCATTGGTGCGTGCATGGTGTCATTAGTTTCCATATCTGAATGAATTCTAAATTTTAGGTAGAGGGTTGGTTCTACCCTCCACATGACAATCATAAGATAGAGTATAGAACTCGACAGTTTTACATACATACATATGTGTATGTCATATTTAATATTTGAGTGTGGTGAGGGGGTATGTGTGTTACACTTTAGATGGGGCATAAATTATCTATTTTGCCTCAGTGCCCATTGTCCCCTTTAATAGCCAACGTGACAAGCATTGTTTCTTTACACCATCTGTTGATCCCTACAATAAGCCTCTATTTTTGCAGCTGTTACTATAATTGCTAAAAATCACAAATATAATCTGATGAGCTGAGAAGTATTTCTCACAGAGATAGTATGTAGTATTCATAGTACAGAGAATTAATTGTTTAACTATGCTTAACTCAGTGGTCTCATAACTATATTCTATTTTTTAAAACCCACAAATTTTGTAGGAAAAAGGTACAGTGTCTGTTAATTTCTAGAAAGTGAATTATCCAAAAGCAGGAAATTACTAAAATTAATTTGGATGATTAATGCCATTTCCTGTTTTAGCATATAGTAGATACATATTATATGGAGTTTTTTTTTTTAATGAAACATCTAACAGTAAAATAATTCTAAAAAGAAGTCCACTATAATGTTGATATTTTGCTTTGAAAAAATCACTAACATATGATAAAAGAATGGATGATTAGTATTACAATGCGTATTTAAAGGATTATGTTGTAAACATTTAAATATAAAATTTTCACAAGAGATTCTTTTTTAAATTTTGTTTTGTTTTGTTTTATAAAAATTCAGCTTGAGAACTGTCACCAAAGATGTTTGGTAACTTTGAAGAAACATGAAAGTTTGTCTTCATTCTGTCCTAAGTTAAGATTTAGAAGAGTCTAAGCCAACAGTTCCCAACCACATTCTTATAGCACCCAGTGAAATACACTGCTATCCTATTTCTTTCTAATGAAATTGCATATGCCCTAAAACAGTTTGAGAATTTAACACACACCAGGCTTACCAAGTACTTTATATAAAACATACACACTCTTTTATTCCTTACAAGAATCCCATGAGAAAGAATCTGTTATATCATCCTTTGTAATACCTTTGAGGACATGAGGAACAAAGAAGTTAAATGACATGAAGTTCACACAACCAGCAAATAGTGGACCTGGAATTTGATTTATCTGGAACTCTTGCTCTAAATAAAATATCCTTAATCATTATATGTATGTTTATATTTATTATGCATAAAACACACATACATATACTTGCACATAGTTAAAAACTGGGGTCTTTCTTAATGCCAGGCCAAACCAATGATAAACATTTGATTCTTTTGCACCCTCACTTATACTGCTAGAAGAATGAATGCCATGCGAAAGACAGACCATTTTTATCTTTACAAATTTGTACTATTCTGGAATTCCAGTGTCACCAGGTGAACCTCCAAATTGGGGTTATCCTGGGGGACCACGTGGCTACTTGGCTTCTTGCAGGAAGGGATTCAAGAGTCAGGAGACAGAGAGACGTTCAAAAGGAAGTTTTTCAAGAAAATAAAGGAATAAAATGGTGGCTACTCCACAGGCAGAGCAGCCCTGGTTGGCTACATTTATGGTATTTCTTTATCATAGGGTAAACAAGAGTGGATTATTCATGAGTTTTCCTGGAGAAAGGCAAGAAATTCCTCGAACTGAGGGGTCCTTCTTCTTTCAGACCATACAGGATAACTTCCTGATATTGCCATGGTATTTATAAACTGCCCTGGTGCTGGTGGGAGTTTCACTAAGTACACAAAAATATTATAATTAGCTTATAATGAGCAGTGAGGACAACTGGAAGTGGCTTTCATCACCATCTTAGTTTTGGCTGGTTTAGGTTGTCTTCTTTACTGCATCCTGTTTTATCATTGGGGTCTTTGTGACCTGTGCCTTCAGAAACAGCAGAGCCATTCCCACTGAACTATCTCACCAGCATAGTTGGAAGAATAATTTTAGATGTTTACCAGGCCTGTTACTACTACTTCATGAGGAAAAGCAACTGACATTTACAGTGAGGACCCAATGTCTCTGGGAAATGAGAAGCAAAAAGTAGGAAGGAGCTTGGCCTATACATCAATCAACTCAGAACAGAAACCTGTGTACCCAGTGAGTACCGATCCCTATATTTCCCTCACCAGCATGGTCTACAGATCAGCTGCTGAAAAATGAACCAGGGATGTTTCTCCTATACATTTCTTCTTCCAATTTACCCCAACTACTCAATAAGGAATAGGCACCCCTTTCTGAAATTAATCTGTATGCCTTCTCTTACTATCCATGATACTTATAAAAGGAGTGATAAGGACAGATGTTCAAATAGAGATTTGTTCAGAATTGAAATAAGACTCTAAAGTAGCCCAATTTTAAAGATTTCTGGCATCATAACCTCATGGATTGCAAGTGCTTCTCTGTGTGTACATATAAATAAATACCTGTGGCTATACTTAGCCTTCATTAACTTGTACATTTTAGGAGATAGGAAACTTTAATACGCGTGTGTGTGTGTGTGTGTGTGTGCGTGCGTGTGCGCACGCGTGTGTATTTTTTTGAGACAAAATCTCACTGTGTTGCCCAGACTGGAGTGCAGTGGTGCAATCTCGGCTCACCACAACCTCCACCTCTTGAGTTCAAGTGATTCTCCTGCCTCAGCTTACCCAATAGCTGGGATTACAGGTGTGTGTCACCACACCCAGCTAATTTGTATGTTTAGTAGAGGGGGGGTTTCACCATATTGACCTGGTTGGTCTCGAACTCCTGACCTAGGGTGATCTGCCCACCTCGGCTTCACAAATTGCTGGGATTACAGGCAGTGAAGCACCATGCCTGGCCTTTTATAGATTTTTTAAAAGTGATCTTGATGATTTTTGGATTAGATGAGCTGATTTAATTTCCTGATTGGTTAAAAAAACAAACAAACAAACAAACAAACAGTTGCTAGCTAGAATTCAAAAGCATAAGTACTCATGTTTTCCTATTCCACTCACCTTTCTGGTTTTATAGAATACTGATACAAATACAAATACAAATATGAATGAATGTGATGGATGAAATACATTTAACACCATACGTTTCATTGGCCTTCGGACTGTGTGTCTGCATTTCCACATTATCAACACCAGATGGTGTGCTGTTACATTAACTTTGCTGGGAAAATACCCTACATTCTTCAAATTGTGAAAGGGTGATTTTACAGAATTAACAAATGACACATACAGAGTTCATGTATACACTGTATTATGAAACTTGGTTTTCTCTAATATTGTTACAGACTTTAAAAACTCTCATTTGCATTATTAAGCATTAATAATAACCAGTAGAATATTTTCCATACTTACAATTAGTTTCATAGTTTGCTGTTTCCTTTGGTGTTAATTTTCCAAGTAACACTTTTTATTTAATAGGTTTAACATAGATTATCTCTCATGGCCTGAATACCTTTTGATTAATCAAGGATGGAAGAAGTCAGGAATTGATCATAATTCAGTTTTGCATTCTTTCCTCTACATTTCGTTTACATTAATACTAAGATATTTAAGCTAATTTAAATATAATACAGAAAACATTTTTAAAGAGTATTTAATGCAGGCATGTTTTAAAAGTGTCAAATTGTTATTTTATTTATACAAATATCTATCATAATTAAAAAGCAAAATATAAGCCGGGCGCGGTGGCTCAAGCCTGTAATCCCAGCACTTTGGGAGGCCGAGGTGGGCAGATCACGAGGTCGAGAGATCGAGACCATCCTGGTCAACAAGGTGAAACCCCGTCTCTACTAAAAATACAAAAAGTTAGCTGGGCATGGTGGTGCGTGCCTGTAATCCCAGCTACTCAGGAGGCTGAGGCAGGAGAATTGCCTGAACCCGGGAGGCGGAGGTTGCGGTGAGCCAAGATCACGCCATTGCACTCCAGCCTGGGTAACAAGAGCGAAACTCCGTCTCAAAAAAAAAAAAAAAAATATAAACAGAACAAAATAAACTTTAGATAATAATATGTGTAAAGAAACATTAATCCCAATATGATTAATAATTAGCTAATGCCTATAAAGGCCTAAATGTTCACTAATAAAAAATGAGATGTTTTACTATATCCCACAACACAGAAATCTATACAGCCTTGCAAATTGTACTTTCAAAAAAATCTAAGATTGTTACAGACAATTTAAAAATGATCATAATACAATGTAATTTTGTTTCAAATGAAACAATATACCAACTTGCATATAGTAAAATCTCAATTTTATGAAACAGATGTAAAGGTGTTTATTTGAATAAGTCATCATTTAATGGCCCCAGTTAATCACTGAAGTTTTGTTTACTAGTTTCGAGAGATTAAGGCACATAAAATATAAGATCTCATTTTACAGATAAAAATTATAATACCCCCTTAAAGAAGAGAAAATATAGAAAATTTGTTACATTGAAACAAAATCTAATTTAGATGTCTGAAATCCTGCATAATACCTTGCAAAATATAATTGTTACTTAGAGAATTGAGTTTTCATGAAGCAAATATGAACTTTTCTAGCTTAAGGCTAAGATTTGAAGAATCAAAACAGGAAAGTGTCCTACACAAATAGGTCAAATCTACTAGCACAGATAGACATGGGCAGTTCCTCCGGTTGAAGATAGAAAGATTGTGAAAACAACATGTAGCAATAGAGGTGTAAGAAAACTAAAAGTTGATAGCAGAAACCAATATAAGTAATTGTGTCTAACACAGGCAAAATGATTGTATTTAATTCATTTTTGATGTGAGATTGATTAAAACTTGCATTTACTCATGTATATTATAATAATATTGTTGACTATTAGTTGATGTGCCGTCGCTTCTCAACCTCACCTAATTCCTATGTTTTCTGTATACGGTGTTACTAACCTTCTCCAAATTGTACCATTAGACAAGAAAAATTTGTTGCCAAAGGGAGAAATCCTTAGTGTGGAAGCAGAGAAGAAAGATGATATATTCTTGACTTTTAAATCTGAAAACCACTGCCCTGGAATAAGGCAGAAGTGGAACAGATGTTGATTTGCGTCTTTAAGAAGGAGTCTTGTGTCCTTGGTTCTTGGGCAAAGTCCATTTGCGGGTAATGAACTTGTGCTCATTTGTCTGATAAAAAGCAGTAGGTTAAAAATCGTGTTATAGTGTCCAGATAGAAGGGATTTGGAGCAGCCTCTCACTATCCCAGATTTCAATGGAAGAGCATGTAAGTTTTCTATGTATTTAAAGGATTCACCGAGTGGGCTGACAGGCAAAAATATATATCAAGTTTAAGTCAGAGGAAGGACATGTGGACACATGGACATAGGGACAGTTTATTGCATTCCCACATAGGAGTATAATCAGACAGGATAGTGTACATATCAGTGGATGCTATTTTAAATTGGTAGTAATGGCCAGGGACCAAATGGACACCACTTGCCTTGTCAAGGCTGTAGGCCCATAGATCTATATAAATCCTTACAACTAGTGGTCACTTCAGAGTGAAAGAGGAAGATCAGAAAACCTTTAATTGATTAAACTTAATTTGAATTTATTAAGTCTACATAGAAATGATTGTAACTGTCTCCATCAGGAAGAATGAAGATCAAAATAAAGGTTTTGCAAAATTATTGAAACAATTACATTTTCCATATTTATGCATTCACCCTTATATTAATTCAATGACAAAATGCTATTGAGTCCTTACCATGTCTTATGAGTTATGAGTATTGATAATATCAAGACAAATATGACACAGGTTTGTTTCTATTATATTGGAGCAGACAGATAATCAAATGGATCAACACATATATATACAAAAAATGTAAAGAAGAGTTACGTAATCCCAGATATCACTTAAAAAAGATTATTTATACAGTTGATAAATCAAATATTAAAGGAGGCAAAATAGCTGTCTAAGTGGAGGGGAGTTGAATAGATGGAGCAGAGTAAAGCATATGAATAGAGATGAAGCTTAGGAATGGCTCTCATGTTCAGCAAAGTGAAATACAATTGCTGATCACAGGAGCAGAAAACGCATTGCAAAAGATGAAGCTGGAGATGAGTGAGAACCATATGATGGAAAGCTTTGTGGGACACGTTAAAAGTTGGGATTCAATCAACATGTCATGAAATAACAAAGCAACACACAGGAAATAGAAGAAAGATGTCACTCGTTTAGAAGGTTACACTGGTCGATCTTGTCAATTAAATAGATTTGAGGAATTAGGAGAAGAAAGGAGATTTGTTGGGAAAGGCAATGAACTGAGGATTGAATATATGCTGAGTTTAGATAGTTTATTAGATGCTTATATGCTTCCCAACTGAAATATCCAGTAAGAAGTTGGATAAGAATATGAAGGTTGGAGAAGAAAACTATGCTGAAACTATTTGTAAATTCTCAACATGTTGGTAGAGTTAAATCTATGAAAGAATATAAGGCCATTTAGACGGAGAATATAAAGTGATAGAAACAGAGGCCTGAGTATGGAACTCTGGGGAGGCTGATATCCAGAGGGTAGATTAAAGAAGATGAAATCACAAAAGAAAGGATTAAAAAGTTTACGAAACAGTCATATAAGTTCAATGTTCTGCAAGCCAAAATAATTGTTTCAACAGATAATGAAAATTCAACACTGTCATAAATATGACATTTAGTTAGATATGGGCTGCACAACATGCACTGGATTGAGATTAAATTGTTTAGAAATTAAATCATTGTTACTGTAACAAGAAGATTGGAGGGAGAATTCAGATTCTGGTGGATTGCATTTTGAAATGGGGTAAGATGTAAGTTTTTAATACTCGTAATGTATGCTACTCTTTTTTTTTTTTTTTTTTTTTTTTTTGAGACGGAGTTTCGCTCTTGTTACCCAGGCTGGAGTGCAATGGCGCGATCTCGGCTCATCGCAACCTCCACCTCCTGGGCTCAGACAATTCTCCTGCCTCAGCCTCCTAAGTAGCTGGGATTACAAGCACGCACCACCATGCCCAGCTAGTTTTTTGTATTTTTAGTAGAGACGGGGTTTCACCTTGTTGACCAGGATGGTCTCGATCTCTCGACCTCGTGATCCACCCGCCTCGGCCTCCCAAAGTGCTGGGATTACAGGCTGAGCCACCGCACCCGGCCGTATGCTACTCTTTTTTTTAAAAAGGTTTGCATGAGAAGGAGAGGTGAAGTGATTAATAGCTATATAGATCCATATGATTAAGGAAGCATTTTAGAAAGACTTTCCAAATAATTGTCTGGAGACAGTTTTTTAAATCAAATTAATAGCATCTACTTAGCAACAGCATCACCTACATAACTTTCAGCTTAAAGAAAATAATGTTTGTGGCATAGCTGAGTAACTCACCAGATCCCTGAAAAGTAGATATTATTCACATTTGAAGGATCAGAAAACTGAAGCTCCCATGATTTGTGCCATTTCAACAAGACCTAAAGGTTAGTTAAGCAGTAGAGATGAAACATAAACCCATTTCTGCCTGTATTAGCTACACATTCTTGTTCTTATGCACTTGTTATCATATATGACAACATATGTTTAAGTTTAGGAAACATCAGTTTCCTAAACTTAAGACAGCATTATCACTTCGAAATATCTATAAAAGCCAGTGTAAGAATCACTGTGTTAAAAAGTTACACACTTAAAAAAAAAAAAAAAAAAGTTACACACTTAAAGTTATCATTTGTTACCAATACTTTACTCAGTAAAAATTCAGATAATGACACTGGAAATAATGTTACAGCATTTGGTGTTAATACAGCTGTCAAAATGGTCAAATTCATGCACACATATTTTTCTGTTAAAATAGAAATGAAGCCAGGTGAGGTGGCTCACGCCTATAATCCCAGCAGTTTGAGAAGCCAAGGCTGGTGGATCACCTGAGGTCAGGAATTTGAGACCAGCTTGACCCAAATGGTAAAACCCCATCTGTACTAAAAATACAAAAATTAGCCGGGCATGGTGGCAGGTGCCTGTAGTCCCAGCTACTTGGGAAGCTGAGGCAGGACGATCTTCTGAACCCAGAAGGCGGAGGTTGCAGTGAGCCGAGATCACGCCACTGCACTCCAACCTGGGTGACAGAGTGAGACCCTGTCTCCAAAAATAAATGAATAAATAAATAAATATGTAAATGAAAACACAATTAAATATCTTTTAGATAAAAACTTACCCCATGAGACTATTTTTATGGGTACTCAGTTTGACTAGTATTGATGAAAATAAGTTAAAATGAAAAATGAACATTGGGATCACATAATCCAAGGACATAATTTTTTAGGAGGAAAATTGAGCTCTCAAGTGTCAAAGCCTTAATATACAATATGTATCTACTATGTTACAAAGGTAGTATCCGGATTGTGACCTTTTAATCTCATATATTTTACGTGCCATTTATAGGTCTCTGATTTCTTCCTCCTCCTCTTCTCTCTCTCTCTCTCTCTCTCTCTCTCTCTCTCTCTCTCTCTCTCTTTCCATCTCCCTCTTTCTCTTCCCCATTTTACACATGAAAATCTGGAAACTCAAAGAATTCATACACCTTTCTAGGATGAATCTTAGAAACCTATTATAATATAGATTATTTAGCCCCCAAAATTTCTCTACATTTCTATCATATACAAACACTTACTTAAGAACAGTCATTTTGGGAAGGTGTGTGTTTCTAAATTTGTAGTTGTATTAACCTTCTTTAGGGTCTTCTCCTGTTACCATTTCCCACAAACTCTAGTCTACTATCGATTTAGCTCAGTGCATTCTTAACACTTCATGATATATTAGTAATTTTGTATTTTTAGAGACATGGCCATTTAAATCTTTCCCCCCACCAACATTCTGACTTTCTATGTAATATGCATGCAAAGTAAAGTAAAACTGCCTCAGCAAAGGACATCAGAATCAGTTTCATGAAGATGAACCCCTGTTCAGAAAGTGAAGACTTTTCCTGAATTCGGGTGGGAAAAAAGCTACTGGAGGCTCAAGTATAGAAATATAATTTGACCCAGAAATCCCATTACTGGGTATATACCCAAAGGAATATAAATCATTCTGTTATAAAGACACATGCACCTGTATGTATGCTCATTGCAATACTGTTCACAATAGCAAAGACATGGAATCAACCTAAATGTCCATTAGTGATATACTAGACAAAGAAAATGTGGCACATTTATATCAGCAAATGCTATGAAGCCATAAAAAGAACGAGATCATGTCCTTTGCAGGAAATGGGTGGAGCTGGAGGCCAATCTCCTTAGCAAACTAATTCAGGAACAGAAAACCAAATATCACATATTTTCACTTATAAGTAGGAGCTAAATTATGCGAACACATGGACACATACAGGGGAATAACATACACTGGGGCCTTTCCAAGGATGGAGGGTAAGAGTAGGGAGAGGATCAGGAAAAATAACGAATAGATACTAGGCTTAACACCTGGGTGATGAAATAATCATTCAACAAATCCCCATCACACAAGTTTACCTATATAACAAACCTGCCTATGTACCCCAAACTTAAAAGTTAAAAAAAAGTACACCAAAGTTCTACCCCAAATAGACAGGAGGACAGAAATCCCTGGCCAGTGTATCATGCAGGGACTCAGACAGTGGAGACAGCCAGAGATCAATTTTCATTGACTGAAAAACTGGAAGAGCTATTCAGAAGCTGAGCAAAATCAACCATTAATTTGTTGCTTAATTTATTTAAATGCTTGATTTGATAGATTTGTGCATTCATTTGACAAAATTGTACTTGCTCTTAAATTATGCCAAGCAATGTGCTAGGCACTAGAGATACAAAGACTAACATGAAATAGCCTTTTACAGCAGTGAAATAAGAGTCAAAACAACTGTATGTTACATTTTTAAACAAAAACAAAACAACCCAACAGAAATGACAATAAAATGCAAATGGGTACTATGCTATGATTTTCATCATAACAGTTTTGTATGGTATAGACACAGTATCAAAGAAAAAAGATGCAGTTCTTTTACTTATTGAAGTCATACATTTTGGCAACAGAGACATTTGTTTGCTTGGTGTGCTTTTATGTGCAGATTATTGTTATTAACTTAGTCAAGAGTGAGCTACTCCTAAAACTTTCAGTTTTTTGTTTTTCCAGAGAACCAACTTTTCACCCAAGACAGAAAAAAAGCAAATAAATAATTATATTTTGGAAGAGTCTTCCAAAATGATTAATAATAAATTTGCAGTATACTATTCTAAAATTCTTGCATCAGAGATTAAAGAAATACATACACATTCGAAAACTATAATTATTACTCCTAATGGAAATTAGCTTTCTTTTACTAAATATTTTTAAAATTTTGCGAATATAATGTTAATTTCCTCTTGCTTGCCTAACAAGGGGATTTCTTGATGGAGGGAAAAAGAGCCTAACACTTGAGCACTTACTGGGTACAGGGCACTCTCATGAGTGTTTCACATGTATTATCTAATTTAATATTTACAAAAACCGTATCAGGTGGGTGTAGTCATTATCATGATGCCCATTTTGCAGATGATGAAGCTGAGCCACTGAAATGTTCCACAAATGTGCCTCCAGGTTACATAGGTTAATTTTCTGTATCAGAATTTGGACTCATACACTGGCTCCAATGTCTGCTATGTACTCTTTAGGTAAACATGCAGGAAATGGAATGAGATATGCTCTCTTTAATATAGCAGAATCTTTTATCTGTAGCTCTGTTTGAACTTTCTTAACTAAGTTATCCTAAACAAAGTCATATATGTGGCCACTAATCACTGTGAAACATGACAAACAATATAAGAAGTAAAATCATATGTATACCATTCAAAGAGATCTGAAAATTGAATTAACTGAGCATTTTTATAGCATGAATTTGGGAGCCCATTTGCAACATTTTAGGTTGCTACATATAATGTGTTTTATATGAAATAATATAATCAACTTATTTATAGAAGTTGTAGTTGATTTTAGCTCTTTTTCTATCATTATTCAGACAGAGTTTGATAGCTTAGCAGACTCTGTGTTGTATGTGTATGTGTTAAAGAGGATAGGTTTGCAATCGAAGCTGATTGTTTGCCCAAACACCATCTGGCCTACCCATTTATAATATGTCAAATGAGACTGCCCAAGGTGTGAGGAAAATCTTAATTTCACATTTATTCAGGTCATATTGGTTGAGGTTTCTCTGGCCACTGCTCAAACTGCACTATTATAATGTTTGCGTTTTCATCATGACCCACAGTTTTTTAAAAATGTGTTCTAAATTCTCTCAAATGCTTTACTGATTTTCACTACCTTCCTTTTAATTATATCAGATACCTACTATTAAAGATTTTCACTCCCTGTCAATAATAACGTTAATCATCTTGTTGCAATATAGACTATGATGAGCTTTAGTAAAATAACTTAAATATTTTAAAACCCAAATGTCCTTGGATGGACTTTGCCTATATTAAACTCTTGTCTATTACAGTGAAGTTTCAATATACATAAATATATACATATAATTAAATATTTTACAATGTATCACTGGCTCTTGTAAAGATAGGTATTCATGCTCAATATCAACATTTTGAAAAATGTAGCTATTAATATATATTTTAAAAAAAAACTTTAGATTTTAACTGAAAGTTAATGACTTAGGATATTTAAGTAACTTTCCAAATAATTAAATAGAAGAAATAAAATAAACACTTCACTTTGCATTAGGCACTTCTGCCAGAACATGTTTTATAAGAATTAAATGTTGAGGATTTTTTTAAAGCTACATTGGATTTTAAATCATCTTAATAGTCCTACAATGATTTCTACTGCTTTAGTCGAAAGAATGCTCAGAAATAGTATCCAGGGGAAATGTATTTTGTGAAAATACTTTAAAAATATGATAAGAAGGCAACTTATGAGTATATGCTCTAATTAATTCAATGCCAAAATACATGGGGGAAGATACTTATCTATGTAAATACTGATTCCTGTTTAGAAAATAGAAACAGCATATTATTAATTTAGATTAATATAACACTTATTTCCCAAAATGTTTTTTTGGGGGGTAGTCCCTTAATTATTAGTCAAACAAGAAACCTCCAACAGAAGTATTTCATAAAATATCATGGCACTTAAAATATGAATATTCATAATTTCTTTAATAGTTTACATTTTTCACCCATTTAAAATCCTGATTTCATAATCATTATTGCTGATTTATGAAAATATAACTATTCATTAGTAAAAGATATATTTTTGATTAAAATTTGAATCCAAAAGAGCAAGTAACTTAACTGGTAAATGTATAGAATTTATGAGGTCTTCCCAGAGTATCTATTGTATGTATGTTATAGATCATAAGCACTGAGACAAAGCTCAGCTGAGGAATTCCATGTTAATAGTATGTTCTTGGCTAGGTGCAGTGACTCACGCCTGTAGTCCCAGCACTTTGGGAGGTTGAAGCGGGAGGACAACCTGAGATCAGGTATTCAAGATGAGCCTGGCCAACATGGTGAAATTCCATCTCTACTAAAAATACAAAACCTTTGCCAGGCATGGTGGTGGGTGCCTTTAATCCCAGCTACTCTGGAGGCTGAGGCGGGAGAATCACCTGAACCCAGGAGGCAGAAATTGCAGTAAGCTGAGACCATGCCACTTCACTCCGGCCTGGGAGAAAGAATGAGACTCTGTCTCAAAACAAAAACAAAAACAAAACTAACAAATCAAAAAACAGTGTGTTCTCCAGGCTGAGGGCCTTCAGTGCTGCAGGTTATTATTTTAGTAGCTAGTAGAAAGCAAGGTTTGCAGCCCAGCATGGTGGCTCATGCCTGTAATCCTAGCACTTTGGGAGGCTGAGGCAGGTGAATCACCTGAGGTCAGGAGTTCAAGACCAGCCTGACCAACATGGTGAAACCCCATCTCTACTAAAAATGTAAAACCAAACACCACATGCTCTCACTCATAAGTGGGAATTGAACAATGAGAACACATGGACACAGGGAGGGGAACATCACACACTGGGGCCTGTTGGGAGGTTGAGGGCTAGGGATAGCATTAGGAGTAGTGCCTTATGTAGATGACGGGTTGATGGGTGCCGCAAACCACCATGACACGTGTATACCTATGTAACAAATCTGAACATTTATCCCAGAACTTAAAGTATAATAAAATATGTTTTGCATAAATATCCCCAGAACATAAACAAATATTCTAAGCAAAAGAATAAAATACAAAAATTAGTCGGGTGTGGATGTTGCATACCTGTAATCCCAGCTACGTGGGAGGCTGAGGCAGGAGAATCTCTTGAATCCCTGAAGCAGAGGTTGCAGTGAGCCAACTTCACACCATTGCACTCCAACCTAGGCAACAAGAGCAAAACTTAGCTCCCCCCGAGCAAAAAAAAAAAAAGAAAGAAAGAAAGGAAAGAATGCCAGGTATGGGAGGAAGGCCAGTTATTTACATTTGTGGTGCATAAAATCTACCAGAACAGAACCATAACCCAGATCAATTTCTTATATGAAGTGTTAAAACTCCATAATTTATAAAGTAGTTTAAATTATATATTTATATGACAAGTGTTGCATATTTCAGACAACCTAACAGCATCAGCTTAACACATAGTATTCCTCAGTTAATCATTTTGAGTATATGGAAAGTGCTGATTATGTTACTACTATATATACAAAAGCTATGTATGCTTTGAAGTTCTAAAATAAAGAAATCAATTTTTTTCTAAATTAGTTCAAGAAGAGTAGTGAAATGAGATGCATAATTTGTTTCAGTTCTTAAAAGAAAATCATTTAATTGCTCATTTTGTTTTTAAGCACTTTTTCCCATAACTGCATAAAAATAATTCTTTAAGGTATATTAGATAAGTAGATCTATCCTATTTTAAGGGAACTCTAATAACGTTAAAGATAAATGATAGATGATCTTTAAAAAAATCTTCACATATATGTAAAATTCTAGATATTCGATGTTGTTGAAACTTTTAAAATTACATCATGAAGATGTTTATGAGGAATTTTACAGAGTTGTTATTTATCAAGTTTCCTAATTATGTAATTAGACATCCTATTTTTGTTAAACTAGAATTGTCATGTCTCAAGTCAGTTTACATACAGGTAACTATTAGATACTTATGAAGGATTTGTTGACAAACATCGAAAAAAAGAAAGAAAAAAGAAAATTTTTACTTTTATAAATATAAGTCATTAGTTTTAAATGAGGTTTTGATATAAAAACCTGTGCTCTTATGGAACTAAGCAAAACATACTTTTTAGTAAAGTGCCCTATACGTAAATGAACTTATAGCAAAAATGCAGTTAACTATTTAATTATCTATGTAGTCATTTTCATATTGGGAGATTTAACTTTTGGGTGTATTTGTCATGTTCAAGTACTTATTTGATTTTTAAATTATATACCTTTTGTAGTAATCGAGCATTATTCTTTACCTTTGCAAGTAACTGTTCTTTTGAAAAGCAACAAAAATATAAACTGCTCATAATAATAATGAACCTGATGTGATTAAGAATGAAGCTTTCATGAATGCTAATCAAAAACTTTAAAAAGAACCAATCCACAATGAAAATCTAATTCTCTTTTGTTGATTTTGAAGATGTGTTTTGAACAAATTGCTTTTTCAATTGAATCCAAGTTTCCTTTTTTTCTTCAACCTATGTTTATGACAATTCGGTCTGCTATTACTGACATGATTGTAGGTTTGAAATAGTGTTAAAATTTCACTGCAGGATCAATTTTTATAGGGATTGCATGCTACGAGGTGCACGTTTTCTTAAATATACTTAATGTGGGTGTTCTTTGAACAGTAGAATAAAAATTACCAAAAATTTATAGAATAGTTGGACATAATTATATTTGTAGCTTTTGTTTATTGATTTAAAAGCCTTTTTCTTATATCTGCTTATAGAATAAACCACTCTCACTTGACTTCCTCATAGAGAATATTTTTAAATGGAATTTTTTAAAATTTAATCTGGAATTTCAGCTTGCTTTCTTCCTTCACACAATAAGGCTAGAGTTTAGTGACAGTATAATTGTAAAGAAATCAGAGGAAAATTAATATATAACAGAAAATATTACAGTATGGTATATGATAACTGGTTTCTCATGTTTGCAGTACCTATAATTTATATGTAATAAGGTTTTACATAATTTTATGTATTTATTGGTGACCCAAGGTTTGGGACAATTGATAGACTGAAAATTTCTTGGTAAATTGCATTATGATTTCTCTCAGCTGCTTTCACTAACTACTTGAGTTGTTCTTTAGTGGTTCATATCACAACAGCGGAAACTCTTGAGTAGAACACTTCCATAGAGGCAGGCAAGGTCATTTGTAAGTATAAGTGCTGGAGGTATTTATGGGTAATAGATGCTTAAAATGTGTATGAATTAACTTAATGTGATTACACTAATAATGGAAAAAACCCATACTGGTAAACTATTATTTCTGAAAATCAGTTTGTTCTACCATGGTTTAATTTTTTTTTATTATTCTCACTACATTCATCATTTTGAATACTAATAAAATGGTATTTTTCTCTAGGGATTTTATCTCAAGTTACTCTTGCTGACATTTTAAAACTCATAATTTTCAGGTCAATCAAATTTTACTCTTCAAACCTATGTATTTTACATACCTTTTATTTTTATATTCTATATTTTATTTTAAAATTTTAATGCAATTTATCTTACATAAAAAGTAGATTTATACAATTTAAACATATATCACATTTGTTATTCTTATAAAATTATAAATGATATAACATAAACTAGATTAAAATTTTTGTGAAGAACCAAAGAAAGAATACTGGTTAGAAACATTTGGGAAAATATTTTGCATATTTTTTTTCAGGCTAGTCACTCAATTATAGATGTTTAAAGGACAATAAAATATTAGCTTCCATATTTGTATGATCTCTAGATAAATTAATTCCTGGAATAAAGATTAAAGTACTTTACAAATTTTGAACTTCTTCATTAAAATCTCCTCAATAAATTAATTTGTCTAAAAATGGTTAGACCATTTCATATACTTGCTTATTTCACCTATAGGTACCATATTTCCTAATAGTCATGTTTAAAAAAATGCTTGGCTATGTGTAATTCCAGCACTTTTGGAGGCAAAGTGGGCAGATAGCTTGAGCTCAGTAGTTAAAGATCACCTGGGCAACATAGTGAGACCCTGTCTCTAAAAATAAATAAATAAATACAAAAATTAGCCATGCATAGGTGGTGCCCTCTTGGAATTCCAGCTACTTGGGAGACTGAGGTGAGAGGATCCAACCCAGGAGATGGTGGAGGAGGTGGAAGTTGCAGACAGCCAGTCAGCCGTAATTGCACCACTGCACTCCAGCCTGGGTTACAGAGCAAGACCCTGTCTCAAAAAAAAAAAAAAAAAAAAAAAATTATTAGTGTTAATGTATATCTGTCGTACAATGAAAAGAAAGAGTAAAGGAGGGGTATTATACTGAAAATCGCTAAGGAAGTAGAGGTCATAGAAACATTTGACATCATTACATGTCATGACAGAGATAAAGAAAGCTATATTTATAAAAAGACTACGATTTTTAGAAAGATGCTTGTGTTACACATTTATCATATATAAATTGAGTATTCATATGGTATCAAGCTTAATTTTCTCCCTGAAAATGTATTTTTAGTTATGATCCTGTTGCCGTTGTTTCAAATCTTGTGTGACTCTTCTTTCCCAGCAAGTTAAATGTACAGTCCTTACTCTGCCACACTCAACCTTCTGCACAGTACAACTCCAGCCTCCATTCTCTGCCAGTTCATCGTGCGCTTCGTCACATCTCTCGTAACTGGCAAACCTGATTGCTTACGGTTCTCCAAACATGTATAATAAGCAGGATTGGCTTCATTGAGTCAGGCAGTTTTGTGTCTTTATAAGTTGTGCAACATTGGATAAATTATTTATTCATTGATAAATAGTTTATCTGAATCTCATTTATTCATTGATAAAATGTTAGAAGTATTAAATATGTCTAGTCCATTCTCTGGCCATGAGATTTTATTTCCATCTTATGTTTTAGTCCTTTCCTGTAAAAGACAAATTACTATGAAGTTTTCATTAACTAGATTGAATTATCCTATTACAATTCTGCTCATAGGAAGAATATTATTTTAAAAAATAATTTGCATGAAAATATGTAGATTGGCTGAAGGAAAAAATCATTCACCTGCTTCTATTTTATAAAATGGGGCATGTGGTACACATGGAGCTTTAAAAAGACTATAAGGAAGCATCAGTTCCTGTACATTTTTCTATGGTGTTTTTGTATCTTAAGTAGGTTTACTGAATTTCACTTAAAATTGCTTAAATTTTTAAAATGCAAAAATATTGTATTAGTTGTGTTTATTCCTTCTAAAATTTTTTCATCATTTTTTATCAGATGTTTTTACTTTTGATAGATTATTTAATGTAGGCTTTCAAATATTTCAACATAATTCTAAATGTTATTTCATATAAATTAAAATAATAATATTTTGTGATTAAGATATTTAGGTGATCTTAGGATGAACCCTCAATATACTCAGTGCAGTGCAGTAGCTCAATCTTCCCTGCATCTCCTGTCTTCCTGCTTCTGGCTCCTCATCTCTGCCTCTCCTTGTTCCTGCTGTCTCTGGCAGCAGTATTGAAAATTACAATATAAGATAAAAAACATGGAGGAAGAAGAAAAAGGGGTGATTTGAGATAGTATAAATAGATAGAGATAAGCATAGCAGTAACTAAATCATTTTGCCTTGGGGAGCACTAAAGTTGAAATACTCACTTTAGTATCTAAACTGCGTATTTGGCATCAAAGAGATGGGTGATGTATTTCTCTACTGTGATTTGGTTTGTATTTGCTGAGAGTCTTATATGTGAGAACAGATACCAGAATACTCCCAAGAGGCAAATGTCTTTAAGACCCAATTCATTCTCAAAGAGATGGAGGACATTACCATGCAGAATGTGGGCACCTGCAGCCAGGCTTGGTTTTCTTACTTAAGAAGCTTAAAAATCTATTGTGAAAAAAAAAAATGCCAATGTTTCAAAACTAGTTAAAAAAAAAAAAAAAAGAGGAGTTGGAGTTAGGGGTTAGGGGAGTAAATGCTGAATGTGTACCGAGGAGTTTTAATTTTGAAGCAAATGGAACTTTTTATTGATTGATTGATTGATTGATTGAGACAGAGTCTTGCTCTGTAGCCCAGGCTGGAGTGCAGTGGTGGGATCTCAGCCCACTGCAACCTTCACCTTCAGTGTTTAAGTGATTCTCCTGCCTCAGCCTCCTGAGTGGCTGGGATTACAGGCATGCATCACCATGCCTGGCTAATTTTTTGTGTTTTTAGTAGACATGGAGTTTCGCCATGTTGGCTGGGCTGGTCTTGAACTCCTGACCTCAAGTGATCCACCCTCCTTGGCCTCTCTAAGTGCTGAGATTACAGGCATAAGCCACCATGCCAGGCCTTGAAACAAATGAAACTTTGCTGTTAATGTAAGAAGGAGGTCTTTGATGCTGAAATGGACACGACAGTATTTTCTACTATTTGGGGAAAGAGGTCAGACCACACTAGACCCACAACAAACAAAAGGCACAGGAATGGCAGCAATCAGTCTCTCCTTGACTTCTCTGTTTGCTGTCTCCTTCAGTTTTACTTTGGTATATTTTATTACCTTAATCTCTACAACTAGAGGACTTTGAGGCGTGACGGCAACACCCTGTATGCTGGCGGCTCTGTTGCTTTATAGCATTGTGACTTTTAACAAAAAAACTTGAACTGCCTAAGTCTTATCTTTAAAATGAATACTTAAACACCTCTCTCTTAAGGATGCAATATCAGAAAATTGATGATGTGAAGTGCTTTGAATAATGCTGGATGCCTTGAGCCTCTCAGGAATTTTAGCATTTAGTATAATTATACAATTTTTAAAAATCCATTTTCTTCTTCACAAAGGAGAAGCAGAACCAAGATAACTACTGAAATAAAGGTTAAATGATATAAAAATAATTCACTCTGTATTTTGGTTGACCTTACAAGATGCTATGAATTCTTAGTGGGTTTTATTTTATTTTATTTATTTTATTTTATTTTTTTCAGGCAAGATCTTGCTGTGTTGCCAGGCCGGAGTGCTTTGGTGCAATCTTGGCTCACTGCAACCCCTGCGCTCCAGGCTCAAGTGATCCTCCCAACTAGCCCAGTAGCTAGGACCCAGTAGCTGGGACCACAGGTGCATGCCATCATGCCCAACTAATTTTGTATTTTGTAAGGACGGGGTCTCACCATGTTGCCCAGGCTGATCTCAAATTCCTGGGCTCTGGCAATTCACCCACCTCAGCCACCCAGTGTGCTGGGATTACAGGCATGAGCCACAGCACTTGTCCTCTTAGTGTTTTTGATGTAAGCATACAGTCAAATGTTTGTTTTAGAAGGCAATTAAACCATACCATAATATTAATCCAGTATCAATTCCTTTCTGAAAGATGTATTCTTCATTTGATTTTTTGCAAATTTTATTTTTAATTTTGTTTGTGAACACCTATTTTTGTTTTACCATCCTTAAAAGGTCACCTTAAACTTCCTTTTTATTTGGAAAGAGTACCTTAAATCAATATTTTAGAGGTATGACGATCTTTTAAATCTGCCTCTAACAGTGTTAACCAACACAGTGGTACTCAAAGTCTTGCTGGTAGAATCTGTATTACCTAAAAGCATGCTGAAAATGGAAATTTTTAAGCCATACATCAGGCCTACTGAGCCAGCATCTCTGAGAAAAAGGCCCCAAAATTTGTGTTTTTACAAGCTCTCCAATAGATTTTTATGCACAGAAAGTTTGAAAAAGGCTAATTTAACAAAAGCAACAAAACGTTAGGAATTCATTCTTGTTTAAATGAGCATCAAAACCCCTTTAGAATAAGTATGTAATTCATTTCTGCTTAGTGAGCAAATGTTCCTGATGTATAACATTTCTAGAATGTAAAAATAGAGTTACTGAGCCAATTAATTCATTGTGTCTCAAAGTATGGTTGGGGGAATCACATATGTGTCTTAGCCAACTGGAAAGATTGTTAAACGTGCACTCCCTGGGCCAAACCCAGACTACTAAAGCAGAATCTTTGTGGATAAAAACTAGAACTCATCAGTTTTAACAATGATTTTTATGAACACTAAAAAGTGGGTATTTTTTTACTATTTCTAGTATCTAAGTGATTTAGTTAGCTCCCTTAAACTTATATGGAAGAGTATTTCATCTCTAGGGGATCATTTCTCAGTAAATATGAATTGATTCATTCACACAACAAAAAACAGTAAGAATGTCCAATAGATAATCCTTACAGAGGGATACATTTTTATTTTTCTCCTTGTCTAAATTTTTTTCATACACACTTCTTACCAACATAACATGGTATATCTTCTAGAGTCAGGTAGAACTTCTTGCCAGTGTGAACTGGCAGTCTTCGAAAAGCTAAAACATCCAGGCGATAGTATCCTCATCTTATAATGTGGTTAAAAGAGTAATTGTCCAAGCCGGGCGCGGTGGCTCAAGCCTGTAATCCCAGCACTTTGGGAGGCTGAGGCGGGTGGATCACGAGGTCAAGCGATCGAGACCATCCTGGTCAATATGGTGAAACCCCGTCTCTACTAAAGATACAAAAAAAATTAGCTGGGCATGGTGGCACGTGCCTGTAATCCCAGCTACTCAGGAGGCTGAGGCAGGAGAATTGCTTGAACCCAGGAGGCGGAGGTTGCGGTGAGCCGAGATCGTGCCATTGCACTCCAGCCTGGGTAACAAGAGCGAAACTCTGTCTCAAAAAAAAAAAAAAAAAAAAAAAAAAAAGAGTAATTGTCCAATAGGATGATTGGGATGATATATTTAGATTACTATATAAAATATTTAATAAAATATTCTGCCTTCTTTGCCTCTGAGTTATAAACAGTGTATTAATAAATTTAGTGACTAACATACAGATTCAGATTTGTTGGCCCAAAATATAGGTTATCTTCCAAAAAATTATGTTTTGCACCAAAACTACTCCAGAGCGAAGCACATGAGACTATCTGATATCAAAACTTTGTTGCCTAAAATTTTATCTTGTATAATCTTCAAATTTTCCACAAGAAGTTTAAAACACAGAGATACACAATAATTGTTTCTGAAGCCTCGGCCAATTCCGGCACCACCTATATCAAGGTAGGATTTTTACATTTTCTTCTAAGAATCTGTGCTAAAATGCATTGACAGAAAATATGCTGATATAGTCTCTTAAAGTGATGCTGATTGCATTTATTTCACAGTTTAAGAAATACAACTTCAGTGTAGGGATTTCAGAGTGAACGCTTACCATATGTCTTTTGAAACGAGACTGCTGAACCATTTCTGAAATGTATGTGTCAAATTGTTTATCAGGTTACTTTCTCTTGGTATATAAAATAGCAAGCTTGGACAGAGTGAATATATTTTCAAGGATAATAAAAGCTGGGAATTGAGTGGGCCAATATAGAAGGAGAAATAAGGCAATAGCCTAAAACATAGAGAAGAAAGAGACTAGAGTATAAGGAGAGAGAGAGATAACATGTATTTTTTTTTTCTTTTTTTCTTTTTATTAGATGGAATTTTGTTCTTGTTGCCCAGGCTGGAGCGCAGTGGCACCATCTTGGCTCACTGCTAAACCAGGAGGTGGAGCCTCCTGGGTTCAGGCAATTCTTCTGCCTCAGGCTCCTGAGTAGCTGGGATTACAGGAGCACACCACCATGCCAAGCTAATTTTTTTGTATTTTTTTTTTTTTTTTTTTTTTACTAGAGATGAGATTTCATCATGGTGGCCAGGCTGGAATTGAACTCTTGAATTCAAGTGATTCACCTGCCTCGGCTGCCCATTAGAGGTGTGAGCCACTGTGCCTTCAGCCAATAATATGTATTTTTAAAATAATGGGAAATGGAAGGTGATTTTTCTATCCTGCAAAATCAGTGCTCTGAGAAGCCAAATCCGAAACTGGAAATCTGCACAGTACAATGTTCTTTGATCATGTGACATAGTAGATACTACACTACCCATTGGCCCACCTTTCTGATCCCCACTCCCAATCATCTCAAAAAGGAGGAGGGATGATTTCTCTCTACAGGCTCTGCTTTTGTTTCTGATCTAACAGATACACATTGATACACATTGTATATTTCTGTGTTTTAAAATTTTTTGTGGAAAATTGGAAGTATATAAATGATAAACTTTTAGGCAACGAAGTTTTGACATCAAATAGTCTCATGGAGTATTACTGAGGTATGCTATTCCTTTTTCCTATCCCAAATCTAGATTCTGAAACCTGCTTAGGATAGGGCTGTCAGGATTAATAAGTAAAAACACTAAATACAAATTTTTTTT
This sequence comes from Saimiri boliviensis, assembly GCF_048565385.1. Taxonomy (NCBI): domain Eukaryota; kingdom Metazoa; phylum Chordata; class Mammalia; order Primates; family Cebidae; genus Saimiri; species Saimiri boliviensis. The sequence goes on from NC_133451.1 coordinate 111,890,251, forward strand.
TTTTTTTTTTTTGAGATGGAGTTTCACTCTTGTTACCCAGGCTGGAGTGCAATGGCGCGATCTCGGCTCACCGCAACCTCCGCCTCCTGGGTTCAGGCAATTCTCCTGCCTCAGCCTCCTGAGTAGCTGGGATTACAGGCACATACCACCATGCCCAGCTAATGTTTTGTATTTTTAGTAGAGACGGGGTTTCACCTTGTTGACCAGGATGGTCTCGATCTCTCGACCTCGTGATCCACCCGCCTCAGCCTCCCAAAGTGCTGGGATTACAGGCTTGAGCCACCGTGCCCGGCTTAAATACAAATTTAAATTTGAATTTGAATTGTAGGTAAGCAAGCATAACTTCTTAGAATATTACATGCAATATTTGAGACATATTCACATTAAACTTTGTCACTGTTTATCTAAAATTTGATATTAATTGGGTATTCTCTACTTTATTTAGCAGGACTAGAGAGGAGAGAAGGTTATTTCCACCATAAAGACATTTACCCAACCTGCTTTATGAAAACAGGAGGCTATTTCACTATTTGATTATTGGCTGAACAGAGAAGCCAAGAGGTGGGCCTTTCGACCCTTAGGGCCTGCTGGACATTATTAAAACTAGGCCTTCTGAAGCAGCTTCCTGTGCTTGGGAATATGCAGGTGTCATGTTTTGAAAGAGTGAGGGAGGGAAAAAGGGAGATCAGCCCTCCCACAAAACAGAAAGCTAGACCATACTTTAGAAAAGATCTTCCTCACAGTTCTATCAACAGAATGAGTCACCCATCTCCCTTGTGAAGGAATGAGTAAGACCCTGGGTATCAAGATTTTGGGAGTTGCTTTTGCCTGCTTCCCTGAGAAAGCACACATCTCACCAGAAGCTGCCTCTTTGGAGTCAGTGGTGGAATAGTTACTGGGTTCACAAATACAGCTGCACACAGCAGATTTTGTTTGTTTGTTTGTTTCCAGACAGGGTCTACTTCTGTCACCTAGGCTGGACTGCAGTGGTGGGATCCAGCCTCAATCATCTGGGCTGAACCGATCCTTCCACCTCATTCTCCCAAGTAGATGGTATTATGCTCAGCTAATTTTTTTAATTTTCAACATTTCTAAAAAAAAAAAAAAAAAAAAATTTCCCCGGCTGGTCTTGATATCCTGGGTTCAGGCAATCCTCCCGCCTTCACCTCCCAAAATGCTAGGCTTCACGGCAGATGTTTTGAGTAGAAATTGTCTTGTATTTGTTTTGTGTTGTTGCTGAAATATAATGCTAGATATTTCTTAGTATCTGGAAAGTTTGTATCTCATAGGGTAGATTTTATGGTAACTTTTTATATTTTGAAAATTATGTTTAAATTATTTTAGACTAATTTTGTTGATTATCTGCTTGTTTGAGTTGGCTTTAATTACAAGAAAATACTTTAAAACCCCAGGTTTACCTTCAGCTGGCTTAGCCTTTACCTCTGAAAATTTCAGTTTCCTAATATAGACAATGACAAAAAGAATATTTAAATTTCACATTCTCCAAAGTTGCAAAGTAAAAAAAAAAAAAAAAATTCATAAACATATTTGAAATGGGCCCAAAATCAAAGATTCAGGTAAATATTAAAATACATGTCCTTTTTTCCCTGTTGTAAGTAAACACAGAGGAAAAAAAATCACTGAGTACAGAAAGAAATTACATTGTAAATAAAACATATGGCAAAAGTAAATTTTTCAGGTAAATTAATATTTTTTTCAAAAAAAGCCAAATCATACACTATATTAGTTTAAAATGTGTGTGTGTGTGTGTGTGTGTGTGTGTATAAGACTTAAATAAAAATATTTTACTTTTTGTTATCTTTTTATCTTCCATATTTTGGCATTAAAATTATTAGGAAGGCATTTTTATGGCTTTTAAAAGGTTTTCCAAGCAGCTCTCAATTTACTGTTTCACGTAATGTTACACTTTTCTCTAAGTCTGCCCTGTTAGCTAATGTGTATTGGGAAGAAAACAAAACAAAACAAAACCAAGACTCTGTTACTCTCATCTCTTTGAGTTACCCTTTGCTAGACAAAGTGCTGTGAGCTTTTATACCCTTTGCTGGGCTTCCAGCCGCTCTCCGCAAAGAGTGCTGCTATAGCCCCGCCAGGAGCCCCAGATCCCTCCAAGGAGGAGATCAAACCTCCACAACAGGGATTCCTCAAGACGGGTCAAGTTCCAATGTGCTTGGAAAACTCAGTCTACATCACACAAAAATGTTATCATTTATTTGGAATTATTTTTCAATGGATTGTCTCCACTTCCAAAACCCATTTCTAAGTCTAGTTCAAATCCAGCTGCAGATTCCTGGCACTTGCTTGCTTCCCACTCTTTTTCATATAACTTCTTTTATGTTGCATATACTTACTTCATATTAAGTATATAAATTCAACTTTCAGTCTATTCTGCAATTAGAAGAATTTATTTCCATACGCACTAAAAAAGGATCTTTGTTTCAGCCTCAAGATTAGTGTATGTCATGAATATAGTATCTTTCCATTCCAGTGAATTTGAACACAATAGGAAGGGGTAGAGAAGGAAATACAAGTTATTGCTGACCTACTTGCCAAAGATATGCAACTTTTAAGCATTTTGGCATGCATGAACAATTGTGTGCTTTTGAATTTAATATTGTATGATAATTATTTTCTCATGTCCCTAAAAAGTATTTTTTCAGTAGCCAGATGGTAGTTTATCATGCTATGTACTGTGTTTAATTTACTTAACTTCAAATTGATAGTCTCAAACACATATATTAATTTCAATTCTGCAGATATAAAGAATAACTGACATTAAACTTCTTTGAGAACAAAACCCTGTACAAATTTCATATATCCTTAGGATATATTCTTAGACATGGTTTATTTTACATCTTATGAACTTGTTATTTAAAGGTATTTCGTATGAATTGAGAAATTACATTAGAGAAAAAAAAAATTTGAGTCTCTTTCATTCAAATCTTTGCATTGTTTGTAAATGCCTATATGAAGAACTTCTTGTTAAAGTTTGATTAGGAAATCTGATGAGTAAAAATTGAAATATTTTTGTTATTTTAATTTTAATATCTTCACTTAATAATTAAGCCAAATACTTTCTATGTGTTTATTAGCCACTTGTCAATTCATTTAGATAATATTATGTTTACTAACTCCAGTCTCAGTACTCTCTGTTAATGTCCATGCTGTATTCATCTGTTGAGGTTTTTGTGTTTAGAGTATCAGTCTTTGTAAATGGAATATTGAATATAACAAAAAATTCTAGGTTTTATTTTCTTCCCACTCTTTGTTAAAAATTCTAACCATCTACTGTCTATAAAATCCATAATATTTCCTTTGCAATTGTCTTTCAAACAATTGTAAGTTTTACACCAAAATTGCTCCAAGAACAAAGGACTGAGACTATTTTAATGTCAAAACTTTGATGGCTAAAAGTTTACATTTCATATACTTCAATATGTTTTCCCATAAGAAATTTAAAGAGTGAACACACACATAAACACACACACACACACACACACACACACACACACACACACACACTTTCTGAAGCCCAGGCCAATTGTGGCACCAAATATATAAAGGTAGAATTTTTACATGTTTCTCTTTTGTAAGAATCTATACCAAAATATGTTGACAGAAAATATAGTGATACATTCTTTTAAATGAATGCTGATTACCCTTTACAGTTTAAGAAACAAGGCTTCAATGTAGGGGTACCATATATCTTTGAAAACTAGACTGATAAACTGTTATTGAAATGTTTGCATCAAATTGTTATCAGGTTGTTTTCTCTAAGTATATAAATATAGCAAGCTTGGAAAAAGTGGATGTATTTTCAAAGGATAATAAAAACTAAGAGTGGAATAGGTCAATATATAAGGAGCAGCAAGGCACCAGACTGAAACGTAGAGAAGAGAGAGAGACTGGCATCGAGAGAGAAAGGGAGATGATAGGTATTTTACAAAATAATGGAAAATGGAAAGAAATTTTCTGTGTTACAGAAAGCCAAGGTTCTGTGGAGACGGACCCTAAACTGGAATCCTGCAGAGTCTAATGCTCTTTCATCATAAGTCATACTAGACACTGCAAGACCCATTGGCCCACCTTTTTGATCCTCACTCCCAATCATCTAAATAAGGCTGAGAGATGACTCTGTACAACCTCTACATTGTGTAATCATAGCTCTGAAATAGTTTCTGATCTTTTCTTTTAGGGGCTGCATAAAATTTTGCTTCTAGCAGGAGAAATACATAACACACAACTAAATCTAGAAACTTAGCAGGCAAAGCTCTGTAGTCAGAATGAATATTTTAATTTGAGCACTTCTGAACACATTTTGAACCTTTCCACATTATGAAAATAGTGTTAAATGAAAGAATTAATGTCTAATACAAGAAGATCCAGTATATATGATGTGCTTGCAAAATAAGATAGAATGATGGATAATATGACATCCATTAAGCGAAGAAAATATGGCATAAATATAAAATAATGCTTTATAATATATTTAATTGAATATGGATTCTTAATACAAAAAATAAAAAAATTTAGATTTATAATCATTGTAAAATTCCTGATAGATAAAAATGTAAGTAAAATGACTGTAGATTTTCCAATACAACCCTTCCTACCTAAGAGATAATAGCCTTTAAGTAATTTTGTAAGGATTTTTATTTTAAAAAAATTAGTTTACCAATAAAAACATAAATGTTTGATATTAAATGAAAGCTCTAACAGATAATGCAGATATTTCTAATACAAATAACTCAAAATATGGAGGAACTAAGTTCATATATTTGATTAGGGATATTTGATATAGCAAATTAGCATTTATTTTAAAATGAACTCTTTTAGGCCGGGCACGGTGGCCACGCCTGTAATCCCAGCACTTTGGGAGGCCGAGGCGGGTGGATCACGAGGTCAAGAGACCGAGACCATCCTGGTCAACATGGTGAAACCCCGTCTCTACTAAAAATATAAAAAATTAGCTGGGCATGGTGGCGCATGCCTGTAATCCCAGCTACTCAGGAAGCTGAGGCAGGAGAATTGCCTGAACCCAGGAGGTGGAGGTTGCGGTGAGCCAAGATCGCGCCATTGCACTCCAGCCTGGATAACAAGAGCGAAACTCCGTCTCAAAAAAAAAAAAAAAAAAAAAAAAAAAAAAAAAAAAAAAGAACTCTTTTAATCTGATTTTTAAAATAAGTGTAAGTGGGCTTTTACTTACGGAAAGATGGAGGAAATATATATATATATATATATATATTTTTTTTTCCTGTATATTTCCTCCTAACAAGGAATAAGAACCGTATACATTATATACAAAACAATCATAAGAAGATTTTGAAAGAGAGAAATCAGACCAGCCTGTGGCTTTGGAACCCCAGGAAGAACTTAGTGGCGAGTTTCCTGGATCTTCCTTTAAATTCACATATCTGAGTCTTATTGCTGAAGAATTCAACAACTTGGAGATACCAAGGGAAAACTATATCCCAACAAAAGCATACTCTTTCTAGCCAAAGGATGAGAAAAGGGCTTGCCTAGAAAGACATAATACTTTTAGACAATAACCCATCAATTACAGGCAAATGCCACAGGAAAAAAAAACAAAAACAAAAACAAAACAAAACAAAACAAAACACACAAAAAACTGTGGTCCCACTCCCACTCCCACAAAACATATGGGAGCACAAAGTTTCTTTCTCTTCAGGCTGTAATGATGTGCTCCCCAAACCTTCCTGAGTTGGTTGATGTCAGAAAAAGCCAAATAAGAAACCTTGATTTTCATCTTCTCTGGCTGTAAGAAGTCCCCTTTCCCTTCCCCTCACTCCCTGCCATAAGGTTAATTTATATGACATGGGGATCCCAGTCCTGCATCCTCACAGTAACAAGCCCTCCTCCACCACTCTGCCCATTATGACGGAGTCAGAGGAGCCCTGGGGAGAGTCCCATCAGGTGTTCACGTAGACTGACCAAAGGGGACCTCCTGGACTTCTCCTTCCACCAGGCAGTAATGAAGTGGTACCCTCCCATTCTGTCAGAGTGGAATCAGTGCATGCTAGCTAAAATGCACAGTTTAAATATATGCCTCAAAACATGATAGGAAATGTCCACTTTTAAATTGAAAATCAGTTGTCGTACCAAGATCCAGGAAGGCCTAAAACTGAATGAGCCAGGCACGGTTGGTCACATGTGTAATCCCAGCACTTTGGGCAGCTAAGGCAGGAGGATCACTTGAGCTCAGGAGTTCATGACCAGCCTGTGCAAATAGTGAGATCTCATCTGTAATTAAAATTAAAAAAAAAAAAAAAAAAAAAAAAAAAAAAAAACTAGCCAGGTGTGGTGGCTCATGCCCTTAGTTTCAGCTGCTCTGGCAGCTGAGGCAGGAGAATCGCTTGAGTCTAGTAGGTCAAGGCTACAGTGAGCCGTGATTGTGCCACTACACACCAGCCTGGGTGACAGAGTGAGACTGTGTCTCAAAACAAATGAACAAACAAATAAATAAATAAGCTGAATGAAAAGGACAGTCAGCAATTATAAATAGGTGACAATAGGTATGGAATTGCCTACAAACATTGTGAGGTAACCATTACAAAACATTTTAAGGAGCACTTAAAAATAGAAAGTGCCAGCAAAGAGATACAAAGAACGAAGGGGAAATTTGAGTATTTAAAAATACGTAATTGGTGCACAGGTTTAGTGTTTGGGCTGAACAGCATAATGGAGGAGACAGAGTAAAGGATCAGTAAACTGGAAGATAGATAGAATAAGAGACGTTACCCAATCTGAACAACAAGAGAAAAGATAGCTGGAAAAAAAAATAACAAAAATGACAGAGCATCAGAGCTCTGTGGGACTACAACAAAAGATATTACAAATAAATAAATAAATAAATAAATCATTCAACCAGAGTCTCTAAAAAAGAGGAGAAAGGGTGCAAAGGTGAAAAAGTTACTTGAAAAATAATGCTAAGTTTGGCCAGATACAGGAAAGTACAGGATCAAGAAGCTGAGCAAGCCTTCAACAAAATAAATCCAAAGAAATCCACATCAAACATAATTAACTTCTGAAAACTAGAGACAAAGAAAAAATATTAAAAATATAGCCATAGAAAAATGACACCTTGCTTGTAGGAGAAATTCATAATCACAGTAGATTTCTGATCTGGAACAATGGAAGCCAAATTAATAGGACACAATATTTTTCAAGAGCTGAAGGAAAGAAACTATCAACATTAAATTCTATAGCCTTGAAAATGTATTTAGAAATTAAGGGGAGATTAAGACATTCTCAGATGATACGTAATTAAGAATATTTATTACCAGCAGACATACCTAAAATAATGACTAAAGGAAGTTCTCTAAACAGAGAGGGAAAAAATAGAGAAAGGAATTTTGGAATTTCAGGAAGGAAGAAATCATATGATTAAAACAAATATGGGTAAATTATAATACGATTTCCATGTCCTCTTGACTTTAAGAGAGTAAATTTGATGTTTGAAGCAAAAATTGTAAAACTATTCTCATGTGGTTCTGTATGAACACAGATGAAATACTTATGACAAACATATTATAAATGGAGAAGAATAAAGGAGCATAAAAGAAGTAAGTTTTCTCTACTTCATTTGAACTGATGAAATGATGACACTACTGGAGTGTTATGAGTTATGTATAAATAATGTAATGCTGAGAACTACAGGAAAATCTCCCAACACATTGAAACTAAGCAAAAACCTTTTAAGTAATCTCACAGTCAAAGGGGAAGGATCAAGGAAAATAAATAGAAAATAACGTATTTTAAAAGTTATGAGACACAGATAAAGCAGTGCTAAAGGAATTTTATCCACTAAATGCATAATTAGAAAAGAAGAAAAATCTCAAATCAGCTATGGAAGTTTGCATCCCAAGAAACTAGAAAAATAATTTTAAAACATTGGAAAAAAAAATGATAAAGATATGAGAAAGTTAAGAGCAGAAACAAATAAAATTGAAACCAGCAAAACAATATAAAAAAATCAAGGAACAAAAATGCTCGTTCTTTGAAAGATCAACAAAATTAACAAGAATGATGAAATGTAAAAGAGAAAGACATGAATGACCAGCACAGGGGTCCCCAAACTTTTTACACAGGGGGCCAGTTCACTGTACCTTAGACCATTGGAGGGCCGGACTATGCAAGGTGTGACACCCTTCACAGCCAGCGCTGCTGCCTCCACTATCCCAGACAGCAGTATACAGTGTCACAGGCCCAGCACCACCTCCAGTGCTGTATACAGGGATGGCGGTTATCAGCCTGTGACACTGTGTATACAGCGTTCTGGACATCTGCAGCAGCAGTGGGCCTCTTCTGTGGGAAGCCCACTGCTGCATGTTTCCCCTTATAAGACACCTCCTAAAAATAAGACAGCCCCTGTCTTTTGAGGGTAAAATTAATATAAGATAGGGTCTTATAATAGGGAAACATGGTGTGTAGTAATGTGGGGGGAGACTTTCAGACAAAGGGAGGTTATAAGGGCCATTATGTTGTTGTACATTTGGGGGAATATGGGGGCCATTGTACTGTGTAGTAATGGCTATAGTGCTTTGCCTTTCTTCCTACTTCTGCTGTTATTTCACACTGCTTCCGGTGATGTGGGGTGCCGCAGCCGCAGAGCTGATGTGCATCATATGACGTGCTTCTGGAGCCGTGACACGTGCGTCACGCATCACCGGAAGTAGTACTGTACGTGAGCGACGCCGCGCTTTGCAGCGTCGTGTGCTCCTGTGCTCGTGCATCCTGTGCTCCTCTCACTGACCACCAATGAAAGAGGTGCCCCTTCCTGAAGTGCGGCGGGGGACGGATAAATGGCCTCGGGGGGCTGCATGCGGCCTGTGGGCCGTAGTTTGGGGACCCCTGGACCAGCATGTAGGATGTCCCAGAAGATATTTCTTTACATCCTGCCCTCATCAAAGGATGATGAGAGATTACAATGAACAACTCTAGACACACAAATTTGACAACTTACATGAAATGGCCCACATTCCTAAAAAAATAATAATAAAAAAGAAAGCTACTGCAATTGACTCAACATAAATTGCTAATTGGGACAGCTTTTTATGTAGTAAGGAAATTAAATTCATAACTAGTCATTGCCAAAATGAAATCTCTAGGCCCAGATGGTTTCACTGAAGAAACTATTTAAAGAAGAATTAACACCAATTTTATACAATACAATTGAAGAGGAGGGAACACTTTTTTGATAGATTTGAGAAAGCTAGTATTGCTCTGGTTTTGATTGATAGCAAAAGCAGAATAAAACAGTAAAAAAGCAAAAGATAAGGAAATAAATAAATGAAGAGAAAGCAACATATCAATAATCCTCATATAGACAAAATATTTTTAAAAATATTAGTAAATTTAAATAAACTTCAATCAGTATATCAAAAGAATTACATATTATAGCCAAGTGTCTTCTATTCTAGGGAAACAAGGCAAGTTCAGTATTCAAAAATCAAACAGTGTAGACCCCCATATTAACAGGCTATAGAAATCCACATCAAAGAAATATAGAAGACTCACATGATCATACAATTGAGGCAGAAAAGGTATTATAAATATTCAAAACCCATTTATAATACAACTGCTCAGAAAACTAGTAATAGAGAGGGAACGTTCTTAACATGATAAAGAATATCTAAAAAAATCTATGGATATTTTCATAATGATGAAAGACAGAATGCTTTTTCTCTAAGGTCAGAAACAAGGCTTTCACAACGCTTATCTCACAGTGCTTCAACTTCTAACCAGGGCAGAAGGCAAATAATAATAATAACAACAAATATGAAGCAGAAGAGAAGAAATAAATGTCCCTGCCTGCAGATGACTTGATTGTTTGCATGGAAAATCTCAAGGAATCTACAAAAGTATTCCTAAAAACAGTAAGTTCAGCAAGTTTACAGAATTCAAGATACACATTAAAAAGTTAAATTTCTGTATATTCACAATGAATACATGGGAAATGAACCGAAGAATGTGATACCATTTGTAATAACTAAAAATGAAATGAAATATTTAGATATAAATTGGAACTACTCACCATTGCTAAAAGAAATCAAATAAGATCTAATGAACAGAGACTGAACTTAGTTCTGAGTTCCATGAATTGAAAGGGTAAACTTAGTAAGATGTCAGTTGTATACTGGAGGTTTAATGGAATTCTGATCAAAATCTCAGCAAAATGTTTTGTAGGTATCGAAAAGATTATTATAAAATTTATTTGGCAAGGCATAGGTCCTAGGATAGCTACAGTAATCTCTACAAAGGGTAGTAAAGTAGGTGGAATCTGAATACCCAGGGTCAAAACTTACTTTACGTCTGTGTTCATTAAGACTGTTTGGTGTTAGTGAGAGAGAAACATAGGCCAATGAACAGAGAAGAGAACCCAGAAATAAACACACACAAATAAACTCACCCAATTGCTGAAGAAGGTGCAAAAGCATTCCGACAAAACGGTACTGGAGCAATCAAATTCCATAGAACAATAAAAAACACGTTAAGATCCTGTTTTTATTTTAGGCTTACATCTTACAGAGAAATTAACTCAAGAAAGGCCACACACAGACATAAATGTTAATCAACTGTAAAACTTTTAGAATAGAGTAGAAAATATCCAATGTCTAGGGCTAAACAAAGAGTTCTTTGTCTCAATATCAAAATCATGTCTCAAAGAAAAAATTAGTTAATTGGATTTCATCAAAATGTTTACTTTGAAAAAAAAAAAAACACTCTGTAAAGAGAGTAAAAGACCAGTTACTGGGTGGCTAAAATAGTTGCAATCTACACATTTGTAAAAGGACTAACATCTAGATATATTTTTTCTACTCTCAAAACTCAATAGTAGCTAGGCAAAGTGGCTCATGCCTGTAATCCCAGCACTTTCAGAGGCCAAAGTGGACAGATCACTTGAGGTCAGGAGTTTGAGACCAGCCTGGCCAACATGGTGAAACTTCTTCTCTACTAAAAATGCAAAAATTAGCTGGCTATGGTTAATTAATTAATTAATTAAATTAATACTTGGGAGCTAAGGCAGGAGAATTGCTTGAACCCTAGAGGTGGAGTTGCAGTGAGCTGAGATGGCACCATTGTACTCTAGCCTGAGTGACAGAGAGAAACTCTGTCAAAAAACAAAAACAAAAAACAAACAAAAAAACCTCAACAGTAACAAAAACAAACAGAAAAGAGGCAGAAAATACTAAGAAATTTCATAGAAAATGATATACATCTGGCAAAAAACACATGAAAAGATATTCAAGATTATTTGCCATTTGGATAATTAATATTAAAAACACAATGAGATATCATTACATATTTTTCACAAAAACTAAAATCAAAAGCAGTGAAAACACTAAATCCTGGTGAGGCTGCAGAGGAACTGGATCACTCACACAATGCTGGTGAAACGATAAAATGGTAGACACATTCTTGAAAATAGCAGTTTCTTTGACAAAAAAAAGAAACATGTAAACTTGCATTAAAACTCAAAAATTGAACTCCTGGGTGGACACAAAAGCAAGTAAACAAATGTTTACAATAGCCTTATTCATAATATCTACAAACTAGAAACTATCCAGACATCATTTAATAGGTGAAGGATTAAACACACTGCAGCTCCTCTATACAATGGAATACTATTCAGCGATAAAAGGGAATTAATTATTGCTATGTGCAACAACCTGGGTGATTCTCCAGAGAATTATACTTGGTGACAAATATCGATCCAAAAAACCTATGCAATTCCACTTATGTCACATTCTCGAAATGACAATATTACCAAATGGAAAAGATATTAGTGATTTCCAGAAATGAAGGAAGGGATGAAGACCTGAAAGAAGTGAGTGTGGCTATAAAAGGGTAAAATGAGTGGGTTGAACTGTATTTCCCACCCACACTAATGAAGCATAGTAGCTCCTAATGCCTGAGGCCTATGAATGTGACCATATGTGAAAAAAAGGGGTTTGCAGATGTCATGAAAGCTCTCAAGATGACAATATCCTGTATTATTTGGGTGGATCCTAAATAGAATATAAATGCCCATGTAATAAGCAGAAGAGATGAGAAAAGGCCATGTGAACACAGAGGGAGAGACTGAATTTTTACAACCACAGGTCTAGGAACACCTGAACTACCAAAATTGGCAAGGCAGTAGCTGGACCAGGCAAGGAAGGATTCTCTTCTAAACCTTGGAAGAGAATGCAGCACTGTTGCTATCTTGATTTTTCTGGTCTCCAGAACTGAGAGAATAAATATCCATTGTTTTAAGCCATGCAGCTTGTAGTAATTGGTTAGGGGTTAGGGGTTAAGACAGCTCTAGAAAACTAATATGGAGCATCCCAATGGTGATGAAAATGTTCTGTGTCTCTAGTTTAACAATGTAAATGTCTTGGTTATGACATTGTTCTAGAGTTTTGCAAGATGTTATCACTGGGGAAAACAAGGTAAAGCATGAGGATGTTTTTGTTTTATTTTGCATAACTGCATGTGAATCTATAATTATCTCAAAATAAAAATTTGATAAAAAATTTTTTAAATGTCATTGTAATTTCATCTTTGGGTTACACAATCTGAATGAGTTGATGGCACCTGAAGGGTATCTATTTTGTAGTACACCTTCATCTAAATATTTACTTTTATTTATTAACAAACTGACTAAGCATGTTTGCATTGTTATCTTAAGTCAGTACCTGGAATTATTCATCTTTTAGCAAAATATCATGAGAGCCTCACACACAGGCTAAGCAGAGAATATTAATGACTAACTATAATTTATCATTTTGTGTCACTTAAAGAAACTGTTACATAAATATGTTATTCTTATAAAAAATTTACAGTAGTTTATAAAATATACATGCAATATAAGGTGAAAAATAAAATAGAAGTAGGTAAATAAGGATAGGAAAAATAAGAGAAGTTAAAGTTAAAATAGCATAAAAAACATCAGAGAGTAAAATACTACTTGATAAGTTTGGGCTTGTAATTTTCTCAGAGAAGAAATATATAATTGCATAAAGATATTTAAGCAGGTATAAATTAGTCAATATTCTCATGTCAAAAAAACTAAAACATAAAAATAAATATCTCAATTAAAGATGTCAGATTTAGTCAGAGTTTAAAATATTCTATTTAAAATATATCCAGCACAATTTCAGAAATAATTATCTCAGTTCAAGAAGGGAAAAACCTGCTAAATATTTAAATGTCAAATATATCAGTCATAGTTTCTATTCATATTTTTAGACTTTTGTCCTGGTATAACTGAAAAATTTGCATGACTTTAAAATGTCATATTTTATTTCAGTCTTAATATTGGGTAGTTGAAAGGCATAATCATGACCAGAAAATGTATTTTAAAATTACCTAGTGAGAAAAGCCATGCTAAAATGCTTTATTTAAACAACAAAAATTGAAATAAAGATAGTCTACTTTATTAAGGTATTTAAAATAAAATTATAAAAATGATGTCATGCAGTTTGCAAAAGTTGGCATCCAAAGTTCAAGTTCTGTCTTTCAAAATGTAAAGTGATTTTTCTGTGGAAGTAGAATTGTCACCTGTGATGGTTTCAAGTACATTATTCTGAAGCATCTTGTTGAGAACATACATAAACTGAAAAATAAAGTATAAAGATTTTCATGTCTATGATGACTAAAAATACAAAAAGATATTTCCACCATTTAAAATCATATAAAGACAAAAATAAATAGATATATAATGAGAAATTAAAAATACACATATTTAAAGATACATTTTTTAATAATAAAGTTTACATTTGCACGTATATGACATATACCATAAAAATCAGCATAAAAATCATTCACCATCTCATTTTTACAATAAGATGATATTTAACGTGAGGGTGACTTGGAAAATATCGTCTTAATCTTTGCTTAACTTCTTCAATTATTTTGTAGCTCTCTTTGCTCTCAGTTTCTTCTTCTATAAAATTGAGATAATCCTTTCTCTAAGACAATATGTTCAGCCTCTATAAAAGGACAGATATAAATAATATAACAGATATGATTATTAATATTATAATTTGAAATGGACAGGCAGTAATGGGAGAATAGAATTATGAGGATGTGTATTATTGCCAAATCCTTGAGGTAAAAGGTGCTGGTATTTGGAAAAAAAGAAAAAAACAAAATCTAAACATGAATTAATTTGAGGAAATTCTATTGACAAGCTTCCCTACCTGTTCATGAAAGGAATCCCATTTTATTCTCTGTTATTCCATATGTAAGATATATGTCTTAGTCCCTTTCAATTCCAGTCTGACCATATTACTGAATTCTACCTAGCCAATAGAATGCCAGCAGAAATGATATGCATCACTTCCAGGGCTTCCCTTTTAAACCCTAATATCCACCCTCTTTCATGCTCATTCTTCATCCACTGACTGATTGCACACACTCTCAAGGAGCGTGGAGCTGTCAGATGGCAGAAGCCTACTGCCCCAAATGACAGAATGGAAATAAATGAATACCAGAATTACCTGCAATTAACCATTGCAACTAAATGAGAAATCAACTTTACTTTTGTTAAGCCACTGAAATTTTAGGTTTTAAATGTAGACCCAATATGCTACGCCAACTAATTTACAAGCCTAGAAGAGTCAAAGAACTACCGTATATAATAAGTAGTGCCAATATCAAAATTATGGTGATGTTTCTTAATAGAAAAACATAAACCAGAAAAGGAAACAATCCAAAAAAATTCACTGTAAGACATATCTACTATGTCATGCACTAACCCTAGACTATGGTCAAATGTCAGTTGGAGGGCTAAGTTATATTCTGTAAGAAAAGCATGTTGAATGATTCCTGTGGCTTCCTGTCAGTGCAACCCTTTCTCAGCTAGTGTTAGTCTTGGAGATTGTGACAAGTAGCACTTCATTGCAGCCCCTTTTCCTTATCCTGTAATTTTCAGCAGAACAAAATTGCATTCTCTATATTCTAGCACACGTTAACATTTATGACTAACAGTATTCACTGATAGTGTAATATATCAGCATTATTGCTGTCAATAATTATATTTATATTACAATATTGCATTTCACTTATTTTGGTTCAAGGTTCTACAGTAATCAACTTCTGTGAACATTTCTAAGAATTTTCTGTCCCTTGTCTTCCTACCCTCTTCATCAGGAACCCTTCATCTAAGTAACTCCATATACTTTTGCTTATGCGACCTTGATCGTATCAAAAACTGGAACATAGACATATTGAGATTGACTCAATCATAAAGGGACATAAATTTGTTTTATATATTAATATGTTAATTCTATAATAATTATTTTTAATTGACACAAAATGTAACCCAACTCAGATAATATTTTATTGTGTGATTTTTCAACAATTAGTCATTAGGAAAGACTGTTTAAGTGAAGAATCTACCATAAAGAATCCAAAATAATATACTGGTTTTTTTTCGGTGACGTTTGCATATCAGACACCATGTTACAGATTTTATGTGCCTAACTATTATTTTCATAAAGTATTATTCTGTAAATTTACAGGTGAGATAGTTATACCTCACTGAGATTACATGATTTGCTAAAGACCTCAAGGATAGAATCAAGATTTGAACTCATGTTTCTTTCTCCAAATCTAGTACTCCTTTTCCTTTATACCTTTCTATGGAACTGATGGTTCTGCTTCTTTTCTATAACTAACCATTAAAATCACTTAATAACAAATTTGTGATATATGTGGTAGACACCAAGATAAGTGCTAAGGCTGCAAAGATAAATGGGAATCCCTGGCCAGGTGCAGTAGTGCGCGCTGTAGTCCCAGCTACACAGGAGACTGAAGCAGGAAGATCATTTGAACTTGCGAATTTGAGACCAGCCTACTCAGAAAAGCAAGGCCCCATCTCTACAAAAGTATATTTTTTTAAAAAATAGCCAGACATGGTGGCAGGCACCTATAGTCCCAGCTACTTGGGAGGCTGTGGTGGGAGGATTGCTTGTGCCTGGGAAGTTCAAGGTTGCAGTGAGCTATGATTGCACCACTGTGCTCTAGCCTGGGTGACAACAAAGCCTGTCTCTAAAAATAAATAAATAACTAAATAAAAATAAAAGTATGGAACCCTCAGTCTAGTTTGAGGAAAATTCATGAAAATAAATGATTACATTGTGGTGGGATGTGTGTTTAGAGGTGAAAGAGAAGACACAG
Organism: Saimiri boliviensis; assembly: GCF_048565385.1. Taxonomy (NCBI): domain Eukaryota; kingdom Metazoa; phylum Chordata; class Mammalia; order Primates; family Cebidae; genus Saimiri; species Saimiri boliviensis. The sequence continues at coordinate 111,906,454 of NC_133451.1, forward strand.
AAACTCTGTAGTGAAGGCAGTGAATAAATTCCTATCTGGGGCTTTGAAGGAATGTTTTGAGGTGAAGGCAGTACCTGAGCAGCAATTAGAGGTTACATTGGAAACTTAGCAGGCTGACAGAGGATATGAGGGTATGAGGTGTGGAAGAGAAGATGCCTGAAACAGAAAATAGCAAGGTCTACTCATGGCAAACCTATATACTATGTTAAGAAATTTGAGCTGTTATTCTGTGCATGAGAGGAAATGATGAATTTTACTGAAAATAATTTCAAGAGAATTTTGATGTAAGAAATTACAGTCAATAACAGCAAATATGGGACAGGGATAGAGAAAAGAATTGGATCATGATGGTAGATTAGAGATTATGTTTCCATTTATCCAAACTGTCAATCCATTTATCATTCTACTTTATTAGATAAAGTCTAATCTAACAATTAAGAGTTGGGACATGGGGAAGATGATAGGTTTCTGGCAATATTTAGGAGCTGAAATTAAGGCATTTTAGAGATGTGTGGGATGTCCAGGTGGAGTTCTGTGACAGGCAGCTGAATAGTTAGATTTCACAGAAAAGCAGATCAATAAATAAATGTTGGACTTACATATTTACATGTGGTCATTAAAACCAAGGACAAAGATTTCATTACCTTAGAGTATAGTCAAAAAGAGAGGATTGAATAAAACTCTAAAGAGAGACACAGGGACAGAGAAGAAGGAGGATGGAGACTGGAAAAGAAGGTTTAGAAAATGGGCAGACACCTAGAGAGGATCATGTAAGGAAACCAAGAAAGGCATGTTCTCAAGGCTATGAATTGCTGATAGGAGCAGAAGCCACAGGGAGTTTAAGAACAGTGTGCATTGGTCTCGAAAAATAGGAGAGCATTTGTTAAAGCACTGTCCAAGGCATACTAATGGCAACAGAAGTAGATTACAGGAGGTTAAATAGTTGGTGAGAATTAGCAAGTAAAAATACAAAAGTAAATTACTATTTTTATAAAATTCTATAGTCATACCTCATTTTATTGAAATTTGCTTTACAAATTTTAACCTCGTGGTTAAGAAAACCACAGATACTGCATTTTTTACAAATTGAAGGTTTTGGCAGTTCTGTGTGGAGCAAGTTTATTGGCACCATTTTTTTTTTTTTTTTTTTTTTTTCAACAGCATGCTCTTTCTCTCTTTTGGTCTCTGTCACATTTTGGTAACTCTTACAATAACTAAAACTTGTTCATTGCTATTACACCTGTTATGGTGACCTGTGATCAGCAATCTTTGTTGTTACTATTGTAATTGTTTTGGGGTGCCATGAACCAGAACCATATAAAATGGCAAACTCACTTGTTAAATGTTGTGTGTTTGAATGCCCCACTGACCTGTCATTCCTTCAATTCTATTCTTCTGTTTGGGCTTCCCTATCCTTTGAGAAACAACATTATTGAAAATAGGCCAGTTAATTCTACAATGGCTTCTTTTTTTTTTTTTTTTTTTTTTTTTGGACGGAGTTTCGCTCTTTTTACCCAGGCTGGAGTGCAATGGCGCGATCTCGGCTCACCGCAACCTCCGTCCCCTGGGTTCAAGCAATTCTCCTGCCTCAGCTTCCCGAGTAGCTGGGACTATAGGCGTGTGCCACCGTGCCCAGCTATTTTTTTTTTTTTTTATTTTTAGTAGAGACGGGGTTTCACCATGTTGACCAGTATGGTCTCGATCTCTTGAACTCGTGATCCACCCCTCTCGGCCTCCCAAAGTGCTGGGATTATAAGCGTGAGCCACCGCGCCCAGCCTACAATGGCTTCTAAATGTTCAAGTGAAAGGATTAGTTACACGTCTCTCACTTTAAATCAAATGGTAGAAATGACGGAGCTTAGGAAGTCATGTCAAAAGCCAAGATGGGACAAAAGCTAGACCTCTTGCATCAAAACTAGCCAAGTTCTGAATGCAAAGGAAAAATTCTGGAAGGAAATTTAAAGTGGTACTTAAATGAACACACAAATGATAAGAAAGCAAAACCTTATTGTTGATATGAAAAAAGCTTTAGTGGCCAGGGTAGATCAAACTAGTCACAGCATTTCCTTAAGCCAACATCTAATCCAGGGTAAGACCATAACTCACTTCAGTTCTGTGAAGGCTGAGAGAGGTGAGGCAGCTGCAAAAGAAAAGTAGGAAAGAGGTTGGCTCAGGAAGTTAAGGAAAGACGCCATCTGCATAGCGTAAAATGTAAGGAGAAGCAGCAGGTGCTGATGGAGAAGGAATAGCAAGTTACCCAGAAGATCTAGCTAACATAATTGGGGAAAGGGCCTAAATAACATATTTTCAATGAAGACAAAATAGCCTTGGATTGGGGGAAGATCTCCTCTGGACTTTCATAGCTAGGAAGGAAAAGTCGATGTCTGCCTTCAACACTTTAAAGAACAGGTTGACTCCTTTATTAGCGGATAATGCAGCTGGTGACCTTAAGTTGAAGCCAACATGAATTTACCATTCAGAAAATTTTAGAACACTTAAGAATTATGCTAAATATATGCAGCCTGTGGTAAGTTGTACAAGGATGTGAGGTGTGGAGGAGAAGAAAAGAAAAAACTTTCTGGAAATATTTCATCATTCTAGATGGCATTAAGAACAAGGGGGTCAAAAAATTAACATTAACAGCAGTTTGGGAGATGTTGATTCCAGCTCTTACGGATGACTTAGAGGGGTTCAAGACTTCAGTGGAGGTAGTAACTGAAGATGGTCTGTAAATAGCAAGAGAAATAGAATTAGAAGCAGAGCCTGAAAACATGACTGATTGCTGCTACCTCATGATAAGTCCTGAAGGGATGAGGGGTTGCATGTCACGGACGAGCCAAGAAAATGGTTTCTTGAGATGGCCTCTACTCCTGGTGAAGATGCAGTGAACTTTGTTGAAATGACAACACAGGGTTTAGAATATTCAGTGAACTTAGTTCATAAAGCAGCTGCAGGAGTTGAGAGAATTGACTCCAGTTTTGAAAGAAGTTCTACTTTGGGTACCTGTTATCAAATGGCAACACATGCTACAAAGAGATGTTTTCTGAAAGGAAGAGTCAATTGATGAGGCAAACTTCACTGTTGTCTTATTTTCAGAAGTTGTCAGTGGGGTGCGGTGGCTCACTCCTGTAATCCCAGCACTTTGGGAGGCCTAGGCAGGCAAATTGCTTGAGCTCGGGAGTTCACGAACAGCCTGGGCAACAGGATGAAATCCTGTCTCTACTAAAATACATAAAACTAACAGGGCATAGTGGCGGCTACCTGCAATCCCAATTACTTGAGAGGCTGAAGCAGGAGCAGCACTTGAACCTGGGAGGCAGACATTGCAGTGAGTCAAGATTATGCCACTGCACTCCAGTCTGGGTGACAGAGTGAGACTTCATCTCAAAAAAAAATAAATAAATAAAAAATTAAAAAAAAAAAATTGTGGCTACTACTCCAGGATTCCACCACCATTACTGTGACCATCAGCAGCCATCAGTATGGAGGTAAGACCTTCCACCAGCAGAAATATTATAACAGGCTGAAGGCTAGGATGAATGTTAGCATTTTTAGCAATAAAATATTTTTATTTAAGGTATACACATTGGTTTTTTAGACCCAATGTTATTTATATACTTTATAGACTACAATATAGTGTAAATGTAACTGGGACATGGAAAAAAAATGTGACTTGCTTTATTGAGAGAGATGCTTAATTGCAGTGATCTGAACTCTCACTTGCAGTATCTCTGAGATGTGCCTGTACAACAAGAATGGAAGTTATTAGCAGTGAGTGAAACAAAAGAGTGACAGCTACAGAGAAACACGGAGTAAGGAGACAGGTTTTCTCTTGATTTCATTTGTTGACTTAGGAATCATTTATAGATTTGTTTGTTTTCTCATTTATTTTAATGATAAGAGAGAATGAAAAGAGGTGGCAGAGAAAGAGAAGTTGAAAATAGAATAAAGCCAAGTTACTTAATATTGAGGAATACCTAAATGAAAAATTAGGAAATAGGATGAAGTCTATTAAAGAGATTATCCATAAAGAGGGAGACCTCATCTTCTGAGACCAGAATAAAAGATGTAAATGCTGGAATCCGAGGTAAAGTAACTACAGGTCTTGGTGAATGTAGGTGGTGGACAGAGAGGGATGAGGATTTTTTTTCTCAAAATAAGTGGTCATTAACTGTTGGGGAAAGGGAGATGCTTGATATTTTGAGGACATTGATAAAGTCTAGGCCAAGCCACCTTTTTTTTTTAAAATAATTACTGAACCATTTCTTCTCTTTAGCAAATACCATTAGATTACCTTGACTATAATTGACTCTATTAACAGGCTTCATATATTTGTAATAATCATGGTTAAATTAAAATTATTTTCTAAAAATATCTAGACTGCCATAACAGAAATAATATATCACAATATTTTCAAAGATAGTTATCATTTAGCTTATTAATATCATTTAGCTTAGTAATAATAAATAATCCAACTTTTTAATTTTCTGAGATGATAAATCTACCTACTTTTCATTAAAATTTTATGCAAGCATAATTTATACTACATATAACACATTTTACAACTCACAATGACCTTTTAAAATTGTTAATAAGAGTACTTAGGGGGTTTTTAGATAACTCCTTGGCTTGCAGGTGTGAGAGAAAGTCACATTTATTATTACTAGAAACAGTGTTCTGTTGGCATGTTACAATGTGATAGTCATTCCTTCAACTATCAATTACCAGTGAAATCAGTATAGAATAATTTTCCTTTGATGTTTATAATGTTTTAAGTAAAATGTGAGAATATGCTTCAGGGGAATATAATATTTTAATTATATAAGGGCCGAGCTATCTATGTACTTTGACTAGAGTGCATTTCTCTATTCTGTGGCATTTCTGTGTTATAATAGAACTTTTGTAGTCTAAAAACAATAGTGTGTTTTTCCCCCACAGCATTTTACAGTGAATGTACTCTATAATCCTTAGGTTTTTTTTTTTTTTAACTTGACATGAATCAAACACCTTAAACAAGCAGAAAACAAGACTGAAAGTTTTTGACAAATGAGTTTTGAAATGTTCATACACTAAACCTGTTTTTGATATCATTGGTTTAAAAAATATGCATAGAAACTTGATATGAAGTAGCTAAATTTAAGCACTCTATTGATGTTTAAAGGTCTATCGGTGTTATTGAAAACTTAATCCAAAGCATTTATTGATTATTTTCAATTTCTCAGATACTGTCAGTTCACTTTTGAAAATTATTATCTTACTTAATATTGCACTCTTTTCAGTAAAAAGGAGAGTTTGTGGTTCTTAAATATGCGTAAGGCACAATAGTTTCACAACAAATCAAATTTAATTAAATGATGCATTTCCTCCACTTACAAAAGGTTTATTAAAGGTTTATTTGCTCATGCAAATTAAAGTGTTAGAGTAAAAATCCACATGAAACTTGGCACTAAGAATTTAAAAAAAACATTGAAAGATTTCTCGCCTCACTGCAATACCTTGCTATGTTTAAACTGCTCAGCTTGTCATTTAGAATCTGTAATGAAACCAGGGAGGAGGCTATTTATTTGCATAATAGGACATAATTTGCTGTGGTGAGGTTTTAATTATTTATAGGCTGTCTGAAATATTTAAAATGGCATCACTAAGGCACATGAAGTGTTGGATAATGCCTTCATTTCAGGTTTCCTGCCGTTTCTTTTATGGGTCAAGCGATTTATTTCTAATTAGCATACCAGGCTAGTAGCTTTAAAAACATAAGGAAAACAAATTGGTTTCAGTCTGTTTGCACCTTGAGTAGTTGGAGATGGCTAAGGGTCACTGACAGAGACTGAGCAGAGTTAAGAGATGAAGCCAGAAGTCACCCCAGCACATGGAAATCACTGATTCAACAAAGCCATACATTCATTTGTGCACACTGTTTACTGTATGTATTAGTTTCTCTTTGGGAGGTAGTGGGTCATAGTTCATGGATTTTATGTTAATTGTCCCTTAAATATTTTCTACCGTTAACATGTTTCTTATTGGACGTGATGTTTAAGCAACAGAAAATATTCCTTTTCCTTGGATAAAAGATACAGTAATTACTGTGTGCATAGGGAAAAATTCAGCAATTTCAGGGTAAGATTTAACATTTAAGTATATGCAATCTTATTTATATACAAGAATAAGAGCCTGTGGTTAAAATGTAATAGGGTTCATTTTTTAATAAGCCATGTGGAAACTCATGTATTTTGTGAGAGGTTGTGAATTAGTAGAGTACACTAAAAATATGTTTGATTTTCTTAAAGTATTCTTATTGTGCATTGTTTGTGTTCTAGATAAAGGGGAAAAAAGCTCAGTTAGTAATCATCTATAAGGTCTCTTATTTTATAATAAATGGATTTCATGTTCTTTACTACCTATTTTAAATACCAGAATTTTCTTGAAAGTTGTTAAGAATGGTCCTGTTCTAAACATCATTGTATAGCCAGGAGAAATGTGTTTACTGCAAGAGTTTATTCTAATTCCATGATACTATGGATATCCCCATCATAATGCACATAGATTTAAAGGAGGGGTAGCACACTGTTGTCAGACATTCTCTCATCTGTCACCTTCTGGCCTCAAAACATAAATAGAGAGTTTGCTGCCAGATGTCAAGAAACAGCCTTTGGGCATTACAGAGACTGTTCTCCATACCCTTTAAGTAGTAGACAGATGCTGTATTCAGAGAGAGTTTTTATGATTATCATTCACACAGCCCAGGTGATTGGTCAAGGCCATAAAGGAGTCTATAATCCTTGGAGAACTTTTGGAATCACTTTAACCATAACATAATGTATTGCAACAAACAACTGAAATACATTATGCTATGGTTGCTGAAGATATCATCAATTATCATTGTTTTTTAAGTATCCACTGGATGAAGATAGTGGTAGTTAGAAAATAATAGATGATAAGGAAATAATATGATCAACATCACAAAAGCTTACAATTTAGTGAAAGAAAAAGTGAGAATTGAATAATTAAAGAGATTATATATATATTCTTTACCTTATAATTAAATAGATTTTTTTTTTATTTACTGATAAGATTTCAAGTAAAATATTGGTCAGAATCAAGTGTGTCAGGAAGTGTGGTGGGGTACTAATACATGGTTTCGGGGAAAATGGGATCCTGAAAATGGTAGAAAAATTGATTTGAAAGGATGGACATATATTTAAATTTGCTGGAATAACCCTAGTTTTAAAGTACTGTGTTTATTAACTTGCTACATATTAATCTGTGCCTTTTAAAGCTCAAAAACATCTGTCAATGATTTCATATAATTCAAGCTATTCAATTATGCATTAAATTATAATCTTCAATATTGTAACTACTAGCCAAATCTATGGTGGTTTTGATTGTTGTATGATTTACCATATTTTTAAAAACCTTTTGAAAAGATAGTTTAAAAGTAATTATACTTTGTTGTTAGTGTTTTTAAAATAGACTTTACTTTTAGAATAATTTTAGGTTCACAGCAAAATTGAACAGAAAGTATAGAGAGGTCCCATATATTCCCTGCCTTGAACACACACAGATTTCTCTACTATAAATATCCCCCAAAGAGTGGTACCTTTGTTACAGTTGATGAGCCTACACTATTATCCAAAGTTCATAGTTTATCTTAGGGTTCACTCTTGGTGTTGTACATCCTATGAGTATTGACACACTTGTATACCATCATAGAATCATACAGAGTAGTTCCACTGCTCTAAAAATTGTCTGTGTCTGCCCATTCATGTCTCCCTTCCCTTAACTCCTGGCAACCACTGATCCTTTTTACTCTCCCCATAGTTTTGCTTTCTGCAGAATGTCATATAGTTGGAATCATACAGTAGGTAGCTTTTCCAGATTTTCTTTATTTGTAATACACATTTAAGGTTCCTGCATGTCTTTTCATGGCTTGATAGCTCATTTCTCTTTAGTGCTAAAAAATACTATATTGTCTGAATATATACAGTTTATTCATTCACCCAATGAAGGACATCTTAGCTGCTTCCAAGTTTTGATGATTATAAATAAAGGTGCTATAGATATTCATTTGCAAGTTTTGGTGCAGACATAAGGTTTCAACTCATTTGAGTATATACCAAGGAGTGTGAGTGCTGTATCATATGGTAAGAGGATGTTTAATTTTGTAATAAACTGCTAAACGGAATTCCAAAATGGCTGTGCCATTATGTATTTCCACCTGCAATGAGAGTTCATGTTGCTTGACATCCTCGTAAGCATTTTGTGATGTTGTTTGGATTTCTGCCAGTCTACTACGTGTGTAGTGGCATCTCACTGTTGTTTTACTTTACATTTCCCTAATGACATATGATATTGAGCACCTTTCCATGTTCTTATTTTCCATCTATATATCTTCTTTGGTGAGAAGACTTTGGACCTTTTGTGCATATTTTCATTAGGTTGTTCATTTTCTTATTAATGAGATTTTAAAGTTCATAGAAAACTTTGAGTGTAGGTTATCCTCTCATTCTCTTAAAGTTACTTTACATTTAATAATATATTTATAGTAAAAATAACCAGCATCTTGTCCCAAAGAAATAATAAGCTTTCCTTGCTCTGCAGCTTAGGAAACCATGTCAATGTCTGACACTATTTAGTTAACGGTTCCCACCTATCACCACAACATTGAGACTCAGTCTAGTAGGTGTGGCATGAGAGAAAAATAATATATAAATTATTTATCAGCCATGAAGTACCTTATCTAAACATCTGAAAAGAAAAAGAAAGTCTGGGGCTTATTTGCAGAAGAGAATTCTTGTAGTGAACTATTTAGAAAGAATTTTGGCATAACTGGCTGTGTCTGAGTATCTCTGGCTATGTAGGGTTCAGTTCAAACAGCACTCGTCAGGCAAAATGTGTTAGGCCTGGTGGGATGCCCAATGCATTGATACAGTGGTCCTAAAATCCAAAGAACTTAGTCAAAACTGCTGCATCATCGAATATGTAGCCATTGCTACAAACCTTCATTTTCTTCTTAAAATAACAGCTTCACTTCTGATTTCTGAAAATCACATAAGCTGGTTTCATATTCCAATGACATATATTCTGTGCATAAATATGTGGATCCATGCTCTGAAGTTAAGGTGAGAATATTCACAGTGGGAGCATATAAAAAATGTGGTCTAGTGAGGTGCCTGTGTGTGTCTGTGTGCTTGCATGTGTTTAAATTAAAAAGGTGTAAATATGTTATTCATTTATGATCAGAGGTCTTTGGCATTATTTCAAAGAATTCAAAATTATAAATGAGATACATCAGTGTCTGTGTAAATAATTGAAATCCTTGCACCTGAAACATACTTACTATAGATTTTCATTACTCATATTTATATACAGGGAAAACAGATCTCAAACTCGCAAGACTTTTCCAACTTTCCCTATAATGTATGAGATATTTGAAGAATGTAGATAACTTTTATCGTAAACAAGCTAAATTTTTACATCAGTGTTTAGCTGAGGGGTCAATGTGGGGTCAATTATATATTGCTAATATAATATAGAAAATAATTATTGCATAATATACATAAAGAGCATATTTTTCAACTTCGACACAAGAAAGTGAACTAAATATTGCTATGACAATTGATATAAAATTGGTAATTTTTTAGAGAAATTGATAAAATGGTTTGATGATAAAACTTACATATTCTTAAAGTGACATTAATTAGAAAAGAAGTGGCATAGGACTTAAATGAACAATTAGAGATTGGCTGTCATAATCAGAGAACTGACTAAAAACCCTCAAGTAATAGCTATTAATTTTCATTAATTAGGAATAATAATGATATTTAATATTCTCAATTTGATTACTTGTACTACTTACCTCTAGAGCATTTAGAAAAAAAAATCTGTGTAATTGTTACATACACATAAAAGTAGAAGTGATTAGTGATTATTTAAATGGAGCCACTCTTGTTGAGTGGAATTGTTCCAACACATGAAATATCAGAATACTTTTTATAAAAGTCGAATTTTATAGGAAGACTCAGTAAAAGTAAGTAGATACACATTCTGATGGTATAAAAAATCCTTCACTTCTAACTCTTAAAAACTGAATTCCTTTCTTTTTTAATTGCTGTTTTCTTATTTTGAAATAATTATATTCTTATCTTTTTAAATTTGTATTTCTATTATTTCTATTATCTATAGATATTTTTTTCCAAAAGAAAATATGGTTCTTCTCTATGGCTGCCATATTGTAATTGCATTATATATGCAAATAATTTTACATAAAAGCCCAAATATGGTCACTAGCTACATATTATTTTGATTGTATTTTACTGCATGTTGTTTGTTTTTTGGTTTCCCCATGCCTCTCCCCTTTCCTTTCTGTACTGAAATTACTCCTCCTTGCCACAACAGATTCTACTTATTATACCTGCACTGCTCCTTACCATCATAGGTTACCTACATTGCCTACCTGCTGTGTGTCTATAAGTCTTTTTCATGCTATTCTCATCGTATATAAATATGTATGTATTAGACAATACATAAGGCTTAAATTAGTTTTATGTGGAATCCTAGTACTTGTTTTTAAAGTCAAGGTCTCTCACTCTGTTGCCCAGGTTGGAGTGTAGTAGCACAACTAGAACTTACTGCAGACTTGACCCCCTGGGCTCAAGTGATTCTTCCACCTCAGCCTCCCCAGCAGCTGGGACTACAGATGTACACCACCACACCTAGCTAATTTTTGTTTTTCTTTTGTAGAGATGAGATGTTTCTCAGGTTGGTCTAGAACTCCTGGACTCAAGCAATTCTCCTTCCTGCGCCTCTCAAGGTGCTCAGTCATAATCATAGTGTTTATAATTTTACATCTTGCTTTTCTTTCTGAAGCACACATTGTAGACACATTTCCAAGTCAGTTGCTTCACTTGGCTTTTAATGACTGCATGATGTTCATTTTATGGTTACACTGTAATTTATTCAGCCTTTCTTTAGTTCATGGACATTCATTTTATCATCAGTATTTTGCCACTAGGAACAATGCTGTGATAAATATGTTTTTCAAATATCCTTACACAATGGAGTTTTTATTTTCATGCCCTAGGCTCCAAGAACTAGGACTGCTGAATCAAATAAAATATTTTCTTAAAGTATTCTTCTGAATTGCTTCCCCCAAAGGTTGTAAGGATTTACATCTTCATCAACAATGTATGAGACCACCGTTTATCACATATGATTGCCAGCATAAGTTTTAGTTTTTTGACATGTATTATCTGTCTAATGACTGCAAAGTGATATCCTATTTTACTTAAATTTGTTATTACTCAATATCCAATGTGTTTGAATACACACACACACACACACACACACACACACACACACTTGCATATATTCCAATGTCCAATGTATTTGAATATATGCATGTTTTCTAATCAGTTTAGATTTTTAAATAACCTATTTCTGTTCTTTCTCCAGTTTTCTATTAAAATTTTATATACCGTCACCAATTTTAAAAGGTCTGTTTCCTTCTGTTACATTTTGCTACATTTTCCCCAAATTTATTGTTTATATGTGACATTACTATGGCATTATTTGCTGTACAAAAATTAAGAGTATTTAGGCAAGTATATCTTCTCCAACTTTGGTATTTCCATTCTTGATCAAGAAAATCTCCCAACCCCTAGAATATAAACGTAAGCTCCCACATTTTTCTAAGGCTTATTTTGTTTGTTTGTTTATATATACATGAAACAAACTCTAAATAACATGTATAACATACATAATGTTTGAAAATAATAAAATGAGCACCCATGTAAACTTTATAGGCTATTGGTGTAGCATTTCCTTCCAATCACATCTGTTCTCATCCTCCTTGCAGATAAAGGATGTCTTGTATTTTTGTGTTAATAATCTATTTGCTTTTGTTTGTAGTTTTAAATCATATTATTCGGTTCTATTTGGGGCCCTAATATTAACAGATTCATAGAGAGCATATTGCTCTCTAGATTTAGTTCAATACTCTGTTTGTGGAATATTATTTGTACTGTTGCATGATATTCTTTCTGTTGACTATTCCATGAGATATGTTTTGTAGAATTCTAGTTATTTCATGATTCAAATTTCAGTTTTAATCTACCTAGCATTTAATTTTGTTTTTAGTAAAAGATAGATATCCATTTTTCTTTCAGCATGAATAATCAATTGTGCAAGCAGTTTTTTAAAGAAGCGACCTTTCCCACAGAATGGAAACATCAATTGTGTCATATCCAAATATAGAGGGATCTCTTTCCATATATTCTGTTCTGTACCATTGATGTTTTTCTATATTTCCATACCTATTGGACATTGATTTGATGACTGTATCTTTGAAGCATAATCTGGATTCTTGTAAAGAAATCCTGTGCCTTCCCCCACTCAAAAGGAAAACGCAAACACAAAGACATGCAAATACTTTCACAGATATTTCTGACATTTGCTCTTACATGTAAACTTTAAGATTATTTTACAAAATTTGAATTACCACTACTACCACAAAACATGCTCTGATTCTAAGTGGAATTTAAATTCATATAAGTTGAATTCATTTCCAGAATAAATCATTCTTGGTAATATTATTGTTTTGATCTATTTTTTGTATTTTTTGTGTTAGCCTTTTAATTGAAAGCTTTATTTTTATATTAATGAGAATTGTCTCATTTTTATTTTTTAACAAAAATTATAATAGATGTAAATTTTAGTGCTATCTTTTTATAGGATCAGATTCATTGTAAATAAAATAGGATCTATGGCTTTTTTTTTTTTTTTTTTGACAGAATCTCTCTCTGTCACCGGCTGGAGTGCAGTGGCACAGTCTCGGCTCACTGCAAACTCTGCCACCTGGGTTCAAGTGATTCTCTTGCCTCAGCCTCCCAAGTAGCTGGGATGAGAGGTGAGCACCACCACACCCAGCTAGTTTTGTATTTTTAGTAGAGACTGGGTTTCATCATGTTGGCCAGGATGGTCTGGATCTCTTGACCTTTTGATCCACCCACCTCTGCTTCCCAACTTTCTGAGCCACTGTGCCCCCTGCTATGGTTCTTTTAAGTGTTCTATCAGTCTCATCTGTGAACTTAGCTGGTCTTAATGACTTTTTCAGTAGTATGTCTTTAATCTTCTTCCCAGTGTTTAGTCTGGTAATATAGCTACTCAAATGTTCTAATTCTTCTTGAGATATTGAAACTGAAACAGAAACCATCTATTTTCTCTAATATTTCGGAACCATTGCCTTCAACATACATAGTATTTTCTCACACTTCTTTTAATCTCTCATGTTTTGTATTTATTTCTCTGTTCTTGATTCTAATATATATGTTTAACTCCCTTATTTCTTTTCTATTAATAAGCCTTGCAAAGTATGTAATCTCACAAACACATTTTGGGACTTATGTATCCTTTTTACTGTACTTTTTCTTCTATTTTATTAGTTTCAGGTTTTAATGTTACTAATTTTCCATTTTGTTTATTTTGTTAATCTGTAGTTTTCTTTCCAGTTGCTTCTATTTGTACTAAGTTCTATTTTTCCATTCTTCTTTGTTATAGAAAAAACATTTAAGGCTATAAATATTATCCTTAGTGCAGCTTTCACTGTGTCTCATCTCATCAGTTTTGGTAGGAAGTGTTACCCTTTTCATTATTTTCCTGCTAGTTAATGATTTCCTTTTGATTCAAGAGCAATTTAATCTTGTTCTCATTGTTCGAATTTCCAAGTAAAGAGGTTGGTTTGATTAAACCTACTTTTTAAAAAAGTTGAGTTTTTGTTTGTGGCCAGCTAAATGATGAATTTATTAAACATCCTAGACAAAACAACACACACATAAACACACACACACACACACACACACAAATTTAAAGGCTCTGCATCTATATATGTGTTAAATCAAATGTCTTGACTATATTATTCATTTATCCTTGTCTGTTATATTGTAATTATACTAAATCTTTTCTAATCCCAAATGCTTTTACTTAAGCTTCCAAGTATATTTCATTTCTTTCATGTTCTGGCATATAGATAATAACATGTTGTTTGGTAAATGCAAGTTTGTTAGACATAAATCATCCTGGTCTGTCTGCCTCCTTTTATCCTTACACAGTTTTCTTGTTTATACAGCTTAGAAATGTTACCATTATGACTTTTCAGAAAGCAAATAACATTGCAACTCTTTTCTTTTCATTTGCATTTGTATGTTATCTTTTCCCTCATCGTTATATTTTCAACTTTTTTATCACTGTGTTTTAATTATTTTTATAGTAAACTGTATACAGATAAATGCTTTTAATTTGTCAGTCTGAATATTTAAAAGGAAAATTATATCATTTTATTAGAATAACTGATTTACTTGTTTTTTTAATATTATTTAATATGTCTCCATTAATTTTTATTTTCTTCATTTTCTAGTATTTGTTCTTTAGACCTATTATTTTTCAGTTTAGTCCATGGACTTCTGCTTTTAACCTCTAGTTAAATATATATTTCTCTATTTTTGAAAACAAGATTATGTTTTCCAAATACACTATATTTAAGTGATTCTTAAATCCTAATTTTTTTCCTACTCTACCCCCACCTCATTCCCCAACTTCAAAATCAGCTCAAGAGACAAGAAGAATATGTTTTCTCGTCTCCTGCTTACCCTCTCCCTCTCCTTTATGAAATGAAATAATTGGATTATTTTTATTTGGCTCCCACCTCAAACCTCTGCAATATCTAGCTTTCCTTGGAGCCTGTTATATATTGAGTTATGGGCCATTATTAGAATTTCCTTTGAAGTCTATCCCGCTCTTTCAATATTACCTTTATAACTTATGCTATATATTCTTGAAGCACACATTATTATGTGTGTTTATGTGCATATGTGTGTGTGTGTTTACTGGAAAATTTACAAGAGTCAGAATTTGTGATTACTTCTTCCTCTCTTTATCTTGCTGAGGTTTCTGTTCCAGGTGATTTGTGGTGTAGTTACACTCCTCTATTACTTTCCACAGATGAAGTACCTGTGTCACTCTACTGTACAAAGTCTACATCTTTAATACTGTATTTTGCTCAAATAAGAAAACTGTGTGATCCAGACTAGGATTCTAGTCTTGAAGTCCTGTTCTCTAGGGATTCAATGGAGGCTATGCTATTACTTTTCAGGTTCAAATGTAGCACATGATAAACCCAATCTGTTATCTTCATTTCTGTCCAACCTTTCACATCTACCCAGATGCCTACAAGCTTTTCTTCTCTGTTTTTCCAGTTCAGTATTTTCCATAGGATAGATCCAGGGGGAGGTTTGTCTCATCAACCCAGACCTGTCTATGGTTTGTTCTTTCAGCCTGTAGCCTAAAGTCTTTCTTCACCTCAGGAAATCTTCTTCTGTTATTTGTTCAATTAATGCATCTCCTTCATTTATTTTTTTCTTCCTTTGTAATACCAATTATCTGTATGTTAGATATCCAGGCCATAGCATTTTATCTTTTCCATCACAATTTCATTGTTTTTATATTTTTCTGTATGTTTTGAGATTTTGATTTGAAAATTTAGTATATTTCATTCTCCTCCTATAATTTAAATTTCATTTTGTTATTTGAAAAATTACAGACTTACTGTTGTAGCTTTTCTTTGGTTTGTGTTGGTTTTTTCTATGTGTGAATCTCCTTAGTTATCTTATTATTTTTCCATTTGAATTATCTGTGTATGAGAAAATCCTTATTTTTTCTAGTTGCTTCTCTTTGTTCCGATGATCTCCCTCTCTCTGCCTGGTCAATCCCTAATGGGCTATTATCTTCCATCCTCAGTTTCCACACACTCTGAATGTCTTATTCTATTCAGCTGTTTTCATGCTGCTGATAAAGCCATACCTGAGACTAGGCAATTTATGAAAGAAGTTTATTGGACTTACGGTTCCACATGGCTGAGGAGTACTCACAATCATGGTGGAAGGCAAAGTAGAGCAAGTCACATCTTACATAGATGACAGCAGGCAAAGAGAGCCTTTGTGCAAAGATACCTCACTTTTAAAACCATCGGATCCCGTGAGACCCATTCACTAACATGACAACAGCACAGGAAAGACCTGTCCCCATGATTCAGTCATCTTCCACTGGGTCCCTCCCAAAACGTGAGAATTATAGGAGCAATTTGGGTGGGTACACAGAGCCAAACCATATCACCCATCCATCTAGCAGAAGCCCAGCAAAATTTTACTTAAGAGAACAGATTTGAAGTGGATAGCAGAAAATGAAGTATTTGTGTTTCATTCACCATCTTAACAAAAGTCCTCCCTACTGCTGCCTTAGTACACTGACATAAACTATTTTTTTTTGTTGTTTTTTGTAGGGGTTTTAGAAAAATAATCAAATGTTTTAACAATATTTTAAAATAAACAAACCAAAAATTGTATTTCAATATGAATTTCAATGGGTTGATAGGTGCAGCAAATCACCATGACACATGTTTACCTATGTAACAAACCTGCACATCCTGAACATGTATCATAGAACTTAAAATAAAATAATATAAAAATAAAATTCATTAATGTAACAGAAAAAAAGAATATGATTTTCATTAACATACTTCATAATGCAAATCTTTTACTCAATGTTTGCTTAGGCATAAACAAGATACCTATTAACAAATATAAACACACACACAGACAATAGATGATTTATTTATAGAAACTGAGGTAAATATCACATAACTTTTTTTGTTTCTGGGACTTAGAAAAGTGCACCTTAATTTTAAAAAACACTCTTAATAACACATATTTTTATAGATTTTCCTCTCTCAGAGTGACTATTTTCTTTTTTTTTTTTTAACTTTTTTTTTTTTTTTTTTTTAAGACAGAGTTTCGCTCTTGTTACCCAGGCTGGAGTGCAATGGCGTGATCTTGACTCACCACAACCTCCGCCTGCTGGGTTCAGGCAATTCTCCTGCCTCAGCCTCCTGAGTAGCTGGGATTACAGGCACACGCAACCATGCCCAGCTAATTTTTTGTATTTTTAGTAGAGACGGGGTTTCGTGATGTTGACCAAGATGGTCTCGATTTCTTGACCTCGTGATCCACCCGCCTCGGCCTCCCAAAGTGCTGGGATTACAGGCTTGAGCCACCACACCCAGCCTATTTTCTTATTAATTAAGAAAATATTGCATTACTTGCTTGGAATTTCAGAATTACTAGAATGTAAAAGCAAATTCTGATTTATTTACTGTATCCTGAGATATTACTTTAATTCTGACTATGGGTTGGGGTGAGAATACTGCCATAAAGTACATGACATAAAGTCATGGTAATCTAATAAACAAACTAAATGGTCAATAACCCAACTGAGGGAGCCATCACAGAAAAATTATGTTAATATCCCTAGGCTAATTTTAGACCTGGTTCATTATTAAAGAAATGAAATTCTAGTTGTTCTTGACTGATTGTATTCTTTCTTATTCCTTTAACAACACGTCTGTTGAAAATGTCACTCCCTTCATTTCTTGAAACACTATGCTTAAGATAAAAGTGAAAAACCTTATTTCTTTTGTATATACACTTAAGATAAAAGTTTAACCAAATATTACTATTAGCTATCATTTTTTTTACTTTGATTTTGTTTTAAAATGTTTTTTCTTTATTAAACTGTGGTTCAGTTTCACTTTTCTATTTCCTTCTGGTTTTATTCTTTTGTCCAAATGTCTTGAGTGGCAGTGAGAACTTAAGGCTCTATTAGTTCTTGGTTATGCACAAGAAGCCCGTCTTCCACTCTTCAATTCTATTTCTCTTAATCAGCATTATACCTAGTGAAAGGACAAGAAGGAAAATAAGACTAGCTCAGATCCCAAGATAGAACAATGTAACTTATGAGGTCAAAATACTTTAATAGCACAATGGTAAGGAAAAATCAGCAAAAACTTGTTCTCTGCAGGCAATGAACAAATTGCAGACAGTACCCAGTACTTTCAGCAGTGGTGCCTATATCAGTGTAAGCCCTCCAAGGCCAGCTATTAGCTTTATTACAGCAGTTAATGTTTATTGGATGTTTATTAAATGCCAGGCATTGTGATAAGTGCTTTATATTTTTCCTCATTATAACCTTGTGAAGCTGCTTGATAATTTTATTTGCATCCTTTTAGTTTGTGAACAGAAAAGTGAGAATTCAAGTCTGAGTCTTCTGAAATCTGATTTTTCCTCACTGCTGCTGTGCTACATGTTCTCCATCATTTTCACCATAATCGTTAATGATGGAGACAGTATAGTGGGAAACTTGTGGATTTCATTTTATTGCTATCAAATTGCCATGAATGGATGCAGTGAAGACACACAGAGGTAAAGCACTGGAACTCACTTTGTCTTCAGTCCTAAAGTCCCTGGGAGATAAATGGAATGTGTATATTTTCCTGAAAATGAGAAGTTATTATGGATAAGACCATTTTGAAGACCAGTGAGAATCTTGCCAAAAAATCAACTTCCAAAATATTTCAAATGAGAAATTTAGAAATTCTAATATGTGAAGTTTGGCTAAGGCCAAACTACCAGCATGTTATATCTCATGTTAGTTTTCTTTTTTAATTCCCCAAATTAAATATGTATTCAAGGGCAATTTTGTGTGTACATATATAAATGCACACATATAAATGCATATTATATATATGTATATATATGTAAATGGATGGGTGAATGAATGTGCACATCACAGTTTAGTTAATAATCTCATGTATATACTAAAGTTGTCAATGATTTCCAGGAGACTTTATGAATATTCAGTAGAGTTTCATATTTCACAATAAAAATCTGTGACATGAAGGGCTCTTTCAATACTCTAGTGATTACCAGTTATGAATTAGATAAGTGATTAGAAGGCTGAAGATAATAAATCTTTATTATCAACCCACTTACCTTAATTATTTTTATCCTAAATATAGATATTTTTGGCTAATTACAATATGAAAATTTTTCCATCCAGTACTTTCTTTTTTTAATTATTGCTTTTCTGTTGCTTATTTGAAAGATATTCCTTAAAAGTGCAAAGAAACTTCTAAACAGTAATTTGGATTTTAGTTCAGATTATGCTCAGGGACTAAGAAATCCATCATCTGGTTTCAGCTATCACTTTTATATTGCATCAATTATACCAGATCTTTATTTACACCTGCCTGCATTGTTCTACCTTCACCCAGATCTCTCTCAGACATCTCTAACAAAAGCTGTCCCAAATTAGGCTAAACTTAACCTACTATCACAGTATTGTTTCTACCTTTGGCTAAATATCATCGGTCAAGCCCAATTTCTTCTGGCAAATTTTCTCATAAGTGACTTTGCTTCAGTTTACATACCCACTTTGTACTTTCAAAGGGTTTATGGTGCCCCACTGTTCATTATGACTAGAGAACTAATAATAATCATCATACACATGAGGAAAGCTGCAACGTTAAAAATAATACAAGACAAGCAAGTAGATAAATGGACTTAGCAGAAACAAAGATAAAGCCAGGAACAAAATGCATTTTTTTTTATAAAACTATAAAGCCTGTTCTCAAGATTAGAACATTAGATATTAAATGCAATAAAGAAAATAGGAAGCAATAAAAAAATGGAGCATTCAGAAAAGAGCAGAGAGATCTTGGGAATTTAAAATACATTAACCAAAATTTTAAAAATACAATGATAAATGGAAAAAAAGGGAAATCTCTGATAAAATAGAGGAAAAATACAAACAATATGTGTCTTGGGGTTGGGGAGTTGTAGTCAGTGACTAACACATTTTATAATATTTTTTTTTAGAACTGAAGGACAGCAGTTTCTAGATTGATAAGGACTGCTGAGTGCCTAGTACAACGAATAGAAAACTACACTCATTATGGTATATTATTGTAAAATTTCAGACTTTCATAAGTAGAAAATCTCAACAGTTTCAAGGGAAAAAAATAAATCCCATGTAAAGGAATAAGCTTCAAGCTGTCACATAGAACAGGAGTCCCTAACCCCTGGGCCACAGACGGGTAACACTCCGTGGCCTGTTAGGAAGCAGGTGACACAGCATAAGGTGAGCGGCGGGCCACTGAGTGAGGACACATATGTATTTACAGCCACTCCCCATGGCTTGCATTACTGCCTGAGCTCTACTTCCTGTGAGATTATGTGAACCCCAAGTGCAAGGGATCTAGGTTGTACAGTCCTTATGTGCATCTAATGCCTGATGATGTGTCACTATCTCACATCACCCCCAGATAGGACTGTCTAGTTGCAAGAAAACAAGCCCAGGGCTCCCACTGATTCTACATTATGGTGAGTGTATAATTATTTCATTATATATTCCAATGTAATAATAATAGAAATAACATGCACAATGAATGTAATGCATTGGAAACATCCTGAAACCATCCCCCACTTTCCGGTCCATGGGAAAATGTTTTCCACAAAACTGGTCCCTGGTGCCAAAAAGGTTGACGACCACTGATGTACAAGACTTTACAACAATTGGAAAGTGTCTAGTGTGACTGTGGAAATACGTTTTTTAACATGTAGAAAGTAAACAATTTCCATCTTGAACTTCTATACACTTTAATTAACTATTAATTACATGTGGAAATGGAATGAAGGTCTTTTCAGATATACCAGCTTTCAAACATCTTACTTCCTCTGCATACTTTCTCAGGAAATGACAGGAAGGTAGTCTCAAGACAAACAAACACACAAGCAAACAAACAAACAAAAAGATATGGGATGCAGGAAACGTGGCATCAACAAAGGAGGAAGTGAAAGCAATTTTTTCTCAAGGTGATGCTGAAGGAGAGTTTTGAGGTGATGTGAAAGGATCCAAAGGACCTTCTGCAGCATGCCCTAAAATCATTAATCAGACATGCAGGATTATCATTTTTAAAGTAATAAAATTGATAATAACAATAATAAGTAGCAAACGAATAGATTGCTATATAGTTTTAACCATGCTATAAAACACCTTTCTCGTAGTGTTTGGAAGTAGTGCTAAGTACATGGGAAAAAAAGGGACACCACCAAAAAATAAAACGAGACAAACAAAAGCTAAGACTTTTAAACTGAAGAATTTAAGAAAAAAAAAGCTATATTTTTTTAATGAATCATAATACTGTGCATGGTTCAGTTGTAAATAATATTTTATAGGGACAAAAATATGAACCCTGATTACCGACTTAGCTAAAAATTGTGGTAGAACTCTGTTGGAAGTCTTTGGGCAGGGGAAGCCTGTGTGTGTGTGTCTTGAAAGAAAGAAGAGTTAGATCCTCTTAATACTTTGTAAAAAAGCACTACATAGTGACCAAAATTGAGAAATCAAGAAATAGTAGTTTAACCACTGCATTCAGAAATATGATGGCAAATAACAAAAGAATCAGCCCATGTAGAAAGCAGTTACCAGATTCAGGCAGCTAAGGGTTATTAGACTTAAAGTCTTATTTGACTTGCAAATTATGCTTTCTTTGATGACAATGAAAGTTAATAGAAACATAAAAGAATTAAGTTTGTTTTTATGAATGCCAAATTAAAGCATACTTCCAAAGTTAACTTAAAACTAACAAGACTTTTTTTTTCTTTTTTAACCTATGTTTTGTTGACAACAAATATTTTTCCAACACTCCAGTGGAAGGATACATAAAAGCACACTTAACATGATATTAAGCAAATTTAAAATATGCTCTAATTACATTTTTTGGATTGAGCCAACATATATTTGTATTCAGAGATAGAGAAAAAGACAGGTGAAATAAAATAGCTCTCAACTTGAATTTTACAAGAAGTCCATGACCTGCACCCCTTTTTCTTTTTCATCCTCCCAGATGTGTCTGGCTGTAGGTTTTTCAGTTCTCTACTCATCCAAATTATCTGCTGCATTTTTATTCCTATGAGATCTTATTAAGTGAGTGCCTACCGGATCTGGTAAACAAACTATTTTATGTAAGATGCACAAAGGAGCTAATTATATCGTGGTAACTTTGCACTTTAGCGTGTTTGCATTCTGACAGATTAGACACTGAAGAGAGGTATCTGCCAGTGAGCATTATGGGAGCTGAATTAGTGTGGGAACCGTTTTTTGGTGGATGGGTTCCTCAGACCATTCATCTCAAACTGCTGCATGTGGGGCAGGCATCAGGTCCTCCTACTATAACTCTTGTATCATGCTTCTTGAAAGGCACACAAGGTTAGAAATACTTCACATTTTTTTCAAATTAAAGACAGACTACTCTCGAGTAGTTTTTTGCTCAGAAGGTAAGGATTCCTTTATCTTTTAACCTTGCACCCTTTAAGTAGTTATGCTGGGGTGCTTCATAGCAATCTCTCTCTCTCTCTCTCTCTCTCTCTCTTTTTTTTTTCTTCCCTGGCTATTCAGTTTATCATGTTACCATTTATTCAATAAATATTCATGGAATGTCTACATTTCATGGGTTTTGCTGCAGGAACTTTAAATCCCAGTATCACAGATCCTGTATAAAGCAGGAACTCGGAATGAACTTTGAGAGATGATAAATAATGAATGTTGTGACATTAAGTTCCGTATTTAAGACATTAAGTATAGTTAATATAATTTCTTTCTGAGCACATCAAGCACTTTTAAGTTTCAGAGAAGTGACCTTAAGAGATCTTTTTGAAAGTTTTCTAATTTTGTCCTCTCTGTATGTACCTCTTTTGTTCTTGATTTGGAATCCATTGAAGGCATTTGAAGTTAACTATCGACCTTGTTCTATCTGATAAATCACAAAGAAATCTACTTTAACAGACAAAGAGAACTTTTCTAAAATCTATTTGAAACATATGACTGTTAAGTGCTGGGTTGCTGTTACTATCTTTTGAAAAGTCTGCTAGAACACTATTTTAGTTGGCTATATGTGAAATTAATTATTAAAAATCCTTGTGTCTTCTGGCTAGCAAGTTTTATGAAATAAACATCTTTTTCCTTTTTGAGAAATGAAATATTTTTATAATTAACTTTGTAATAAAAGAGGAGTATAATATTATTTTATTGATATATTTGAGAATATTTTTTCTTAAAAATGGAAACTGAGCTAATCTTGGGAACAGGTTAGAGCAAAATCAATACAGTTTTATAGAAGTAGGACTAAAGAAATATTTCAAAACCAAAGTCCTAATATTCTAGTTCAATATATGAAATATTCTTAATTTTTACAGCTTTCAAGTTAAATAAAGACCTATATGACAAAATAATTTGGGTCTCAAATGCCCTACTCAAAGTTTCAGTTTTGAATAATAAATGGTTATATGTCAGTATATTTAATCATTGGAAGAAAAATTAGAAAATACAGTATTTGTAACATTATTATGGCAAAAATGTCAGACAAAATGCCAGTTCTCACATTATATAATTCGAGTATTTTCTCTATAGGTGAATTTTAAATCTTGTTTCTAAAATTGTGAAACTCATGAGATCATAGAATTTAAAGACACTTTTAAGTTGGTCAGCTCAATATTGCACTAAGAGACAGATCCTTTACTCTTCATTTCATACATGTGGTTGGTCAAGCAATAATTAGATAAGTCAAGTCTTTAGGAATTAACTATTATTTATACGAGTCATGATTTTTTAAATTATTAATTAATGATTACTCTGATAACTAATAATTATATTAAATTTAACTTTTTGGATAACAGAATCAGTCTGATTGAGCTTAGTTTTCCCCTATTGAAACTGAAAATAAGTTCACATTTTTAAACAAAAACCCTACAAATGGATTTCTTCTCCCCCAGTTAAACATTCTCAGGTACCTCAGTAATTCCCTGTTTTGTTTTCTGTCACCTATAATAACTGTTACCCTCTGCTACCCTCGTCTAAGCATTCTAATTTTCATATATTTTAACGCTGAAATTTAGCTGAATTTTTGAAAACTATTGAAACCAAGAAATCAAACATTCCCAGCAAGTCTTAATATTTACCTTGCCAGAAACTGAATCTCATGTTATTATTATGAAAGAAAATTGTGTTGTATTTGGCTTATTAAATTTTTTCAAGGCATTCTATTTATTTACTGTTTAGTCTTTCTAGCACAGCTGAATTTGATTTTGATATAAATACTTAGTTTTGTAAGATATGTACATAATGCATTGCATCTGATTGAAGACATCTTAGTTTCGTATAAAAAATGTGGTGCTATTAGACAATTGTATTCCTTTAAATGTCAAAATTAATTGCCATATATGCCTTCTGATGTTGTTATTTTATAAAGTAGTTCTATAACATTTTTATGATCTCAGTTTAAGCATTGTTAGAGCTCCTGAGAATGAAAGAATGTATATTTACAATTAGTCACCAACCTGTTCTCAAGCATGCACTGTTTAGTTATCTTGTGGCGATATACTGCATCTCTCAAATTCCAGATTTTGGTGACCCAAGTAATCTTTCTCCAATTGGATAATGCACATTCAGGCTTAAAACTCTTTTCAGATTCAAGTTCACAAAGTTCAAACTGACCCTCTTTGTGTAGACTAGGTTCCTACATTTCCTTCTTTCTGTAGAGTTGTCCTTGACACATGTAGAGTCATGTGCCATGTAATGACGTTTTAGGTTGCATACATATTGTAGTTCCGTAAGATTATAATACTGTAATTCTACTGTGCCTTTTCTATGTTTAGATATGATTAGATACACATATGTACAGTATTCAGCATAGTAACATACTGTGTATTTTTGTAGCCTAGGAGCAATAGGCTACACCATGTAGCTTAGGTGTGCTATAAGCTTTACCATTTAGGCTTGTGTACATACTCTACAATGTTCACACAATGACAAAATCACCTGACGATGCATGTTCAGAATATATCCCCATAATTAAGCAACACATGGCTGGATTATTATGTTTGGGTGTTTCTCTTTTCAACTAGATTGCTTCCATGAGAACAGGGACCCTATCTTTTGGATCTTATAATAGTAAGGCTACTAGTTATAGTTCAAGTTAGTAGGTATTTGTTGAAAAACTAAATAAGTGAATGGATAGTCGAATGAATGAATAAATGGATGAATAAAAGTTGCTTAAACTTTGAACTTGAGTATCTTTTAAGAATATTAAACACATATATGTTGTAGAGCTTTACTCTCTGCAAGTGAAAATTTAAAGACAAATTCGTTTTAGCAGAAAAGTATTTGAGTCATAAAAAGATTCTCAATTAAATTTGTCTTATAAACACTAACTTGTCTATAATCACATGAAATTTAGAATTAAAATTGAATATATAAATATGATCAGACAAAGATGTTAGACATTGTGTCAATTCATAAATATATCTTTAAGACTACAAGTGACACCATACTTAAAAAGAACATATTTTAAGGCAAACATTTCACAAAAAAACATATAATTTGCTTTTATTTATAGACAGTTATAAAAATATAGCAGTGATATGGGAAAACATAAATATATATGTACCAAACTATTAAGTATTTGAAAGTGTACCTCTGTAACTGTTGTGAGGTGAAGAAACAGAATACTGCTGGTATAGTATGCCAAAGGGTCCTGTACTCCTCTACCCAGTCGCACTTTCTCCTATCTAAAAAATAACCTGTACTATGGCTTTTATTCTGATAATATTTATTTTATTCATGTGTTCAGGGCCTAAGTTTACAACCCAACTTTACCAACTAAGACTATATTACTCTTTACTATGTTTTAGTTTTCCTGATTTTTGAACTTTACATCAGTGGAGTCATAGAGAATGTATTCTGTTGGTCTACGTGATGTTTGTAAGATTTGCACATGTTGGGTATGTGGAGCTGTAGCTTTACATGTTTATTATGTGACAGTATTCTAATATATAAACACAACATATTCAATTTATCCGTTTAATTGAGGCACACTTAGGTTGTTTCTATTTCTTGTCTACTATAAATAGTGCCACAGAGATCATTCTTGATGATGTCTTCTGGAGCATATGTGAACTCATTTTGTTGGGAATATACCTTTGAGTAAGTTGTAGGGACTCATTTACTTGCCTTTAGTGGAAAAGGTCAAACAGTTTTCTAAGGTGGTTGTACCAGTTTACACTCCCATTGGTGGTGCATGGGAGTGTATTTTGTTCTGCATTCTTGCTAATGTGTAGTATTGCCCATCTTTTTAATTTGTACTGTGCTAGTCTGTGTGGTTTTATATATTTCACTTATTAAATTTAGGCTAATATTAAATTCAGGCTAATATGTGCTGAAATGTTATTAAATTCAAAAAACCATCAATTTCTAGTTTTATTACTTTCTCTAAAGTTTAAATTAAGCTAATGCTTATAAATTATTTAATTTTCAACTCTCAATAAAGGAGCACATCTATTTTCTGAAATATTTGTCCCTTAATCTAGGTATACATTTATCAGATCAAATGTCATCTTTTAGAATGTAAATGTAAACTCAAGAGTACCTGTTAGCCTCCCTGTGAAGTATTTTAATTTATTTTGAATCTCTCTCCATTGCATTAAGGTACTTTTTTATTCTACACAAATAACTCCACGGGAGAGATAAGTACACATAACTTTGGTATAGTTTTCTCATTTTGATTTGCCATAAAAATACATTAACATTTTAAAAACTTGATTGAAATATTTCCATTATATTTCCTGAAGTTGTAATGGAAAGTTTTATGAATTTTTTGCTTGTGATACTTGGTCAAATGCCTAGTGATCCTTGGTTCTCTTTTTATTTAGAATAAGGCAATATAAACACAAATACATACACACATACACACATACAAACATACACAACCTGTGAACTGTTGTCAAGCAGGCTTTGGGAGCTTTTGCTATTACGTCCTATAAATGTAACAATGCCAAAATAAAGATTGCATTGCCTCTGAAAAAACATTTCCCAAACAAGTTATTCTAGTTATTCTAGGTTCATCAGAACAGTTTCTTCAGAGTTTGTAAGACATCTTGTTTTTCCCATGGGATAAACATATGACCATTGAGTATTTTGCAGACCAGGGTAAAGAAAGTTTTGTTAGGGTCTCTTTTCACTTACCAACTCACTAGAAACATTCATAGATATTGGTCTTTCCAGATTATAGCACATTCTCATGTTCCCTACCTTGTTTAAGTAAGTTTCTATACTATGCCTTCGTCTAATAGCTTCGGGAGTCTTGATGTATTCAGTAATGATTCATCTTGCAGAGGTGTCTTGAAACAACTTGCCCTTAACAATTTCTTCTTTAATTACTCTGTTGTGTAGGGAATCATCTTTTCCACCCCTTTATTGTCTCTTTAATTTTATTTTATTAAAGAGAAGTGACAAAGTTATGTTCTCAAAATACCTTATTGGTTTCATGAAGAAACTGATTTGTTTTAGCTTTGGAGGTAGGGAAGACAGAGAATCAGACAAATATTTTCTTCAATGAGATTTTGTTTTAACTAATAAAGGTTCATAAGAATTTTGATAAACAAGACCCTTCTTTCATTTTTTACTAATATTGTAATGTAGAACTGTATTATATTTTTTCACATTATATGTGCAAATTTAGTAAGTATACTTACAAGTTAAAAGGGACAGTACTTCTTTTTCAGAGTACATTATTTGTTGTTTCTGATAGCAGTTACATTTTGTCTCATGTTTTTGAACATCTTTCAACTTTTTCTATGCTAAACAAGAAAGCAAGTTTTACAGCAGTGGAATTAACCTAACTAAATTGTTACAGGGGATGAATTTGAATATCTTCTGGGACTAGAGCCTTTTGGGGATGTCTTATCATTAATGACTTTCTCATTTTTCTTCTTTCATTACTCTGCTCATATATATGTTACATAAATAATACTTTAAGTAATTACTCTTATATAAAATGTTCAGGCAAAACACAGATGGGCTGCATGTGGAGTAAGCATGAGAGCAAGCCCCTTTGCCCATATACATGCATGCTGCCTATGACTCAGCACACATATTCTTTCTCTCTCTTCATCCTTCATTTTCTCCCAGGTACCCTCATCAGAGGTCATGGTTTTCATTCATCCTCTCCTTTTTCTATACACTTCCACTTTGAACAAAAGTTCTCTGCAAAGGAATTTGGAGGAAAGAGACTTTGTTCTTGTGAACAGTTGGCAAACTGAAAACAAGTACACTCCAGGGTAAAATGAAGGTGTGTTCCAGAGAACAGAGGGAGGGCTCAGGGTTTCATAGCAAAACTTTTTCCTAGCTTCCCAATAAGGTCAGCTTAAGCAAATGAAGGATTAAAAATTGCATAGTTCTGATTGGGTGTTGCAGCTGAGTTCTGACTGGTTGATACAGAGGATCCCTGATCATTGCAGTTAAGCTCTAATTGGTTGGTTTCCAAGCCCAAAACCAGAAGTCTCTGTCTGATGTTTCTTTCAAACTGTAGGGGTGAGAGGTGTGAATGAGATGAGGGATAAGCAGGTGTCTGGCCACAATATATCTTGGTACCTAGGGCAGGGGACAACAGAAATAGTTTTGTCTGATTGTAGAAAGGGAGATCTAGTGATATTTACAACATTTTTCTGACAATGCAGAGTAAGTTACTGCTCCCTCACCCAGCTATGGCTGCCTGGTTCAGTTTTCATTTTGAGCATGTCAGCCATGGGGAGTCCATTTGAAATTTCAGTCAGTGGCAAAATACTTTAACACCATCTATCATTATTCTCTTGTACAATTCAAAAATGTGTCATTCTGCTTTACATTTCCCTTCCAAGTATGCTTTGAAGAACTCCTCATGTCTGTTCATGTAATTTTACCATTCTTTTTAATACTTAGTTTTTATAGTGATTTGTTTTATTTGGACTTATGCTTTTTGTTTCTTCCTGTAGACTGTAATTTCTTGCTGTTAGTGCTTATCTTTTGTGTTTAATTAGATTTCCTTTATTTAATTTTATTACCGTAATGAAATTATGTGTCTCACTTGTGTTTTCTTTCAATTTTATATCTTGTCTTGCCGTCATCTAAATAGTATTATTACATTTAAATATACATCTAAACTCTTTAAAAAAAATCAACATCTATGTTAATTGATATCTCTCTTCTCTGTAGCCACAATTTTAACATGCTTTCCCTGTTCTCACTCCAGTTTCCCAAATTTTGACATTGGGATCATTGGAAATTTTCAAAACCTCATAGCATATTATTGTTTCAAGTCTTATTCCTCAGTATTTCCTGTTCACATCATTATTTATTGCATAGTACATCTTCCTTTGCATGGTGAATTTCTCTGTTTTTCTTGTGTTCATATCCTTTCTGAATGCTAGTTTGGCAGGAAATCAACCATCATAGGATCCAATGTTCAAACTATTTTTTTCCTCAGAAATTGAAAGAATGTTCAACATTATCATCTGTGTCTAATGTTGTTGAGGATAATTCTTATAATTCTGAAGCAAATCCTTGTCATGTATATGGTTTGGATCTGTGTCCCCACTCAAAGCTCATGACAAATTGTAATAAACAATGTTGGAGGAGGGAGTCTGGTGAGAGGTGATTGGATCATGGAGGTGGATACTTCATGAATTGTTTAGCACCATCCTTTTGGTGCTGTTCTGTGATAGAGGTCTCATGAGATCTGTTTAAAAGTGTGAGGCACCTCTCCACTCTCTTCCTCCTGTTCTGGCCATGTAAGATGTGCCTGCCTTCTCTTTGCCTTCCACCATAACTGTAAGTTTCCTGTGGCCTCCCCAGAAACCAAGCAGGTGCCAGCATCTTGCTTCCTGTACAGGCTGTGGAACTATGAGCCAATTAAACACTTTTTTTTTTTTGAGATTACCCAGGCTTCGGTATTACTTTAGAATAGTATGAGAATGGCCTAGTACAGTCATATTCTTGGTTTAACTTTTATCTCTTCCTCAAGTCATTATAGTATGTATATTCTGAGTCTTATATTTGGGTCATCTCTCATTTTCAAAACCTCATGTGTCTGAAAATATCCTCCCATTGTTTTTACACAGTCATTTTCTTGTTAAACAATTTAAAAATTCACATGTGATATATAATATTTAGTGATGATTCCTATTTTTTTTGTATGTGGATAGCATTTATAATTTATTTTCTCTACTTATATGCTAGTAGGAACATTTTCTCCTTTAAGATTTTCGCCCAAAATATGCACAGATGTGTATCTCTTTACATTTAATTTGCCTTTTATATGAGACTTTTCAATGTGCCAACCACATTTTTTTCAGCCCATTAAACTTGTCTTACATTTTACAATCTATTATTGCTTCTTTTCTGTTTGTTCTATTTTCTTCTTCCGTAACACCTATAATTATGGGGCTTGAATTCCATGAATTCTCCTCTACACCTAGTAGCTGCTTTCTCCACATTTTCATCTCTTTTACTTTTTCTTCTGTATTTAAAGAACATTTCTTAAGTAGATCTACTGTTCTATTTCAGTTTTGTTTTTTTTTTTCTGAAGTTGTTCATGTTTTTAAGTTCTCTCACATAGTATCCTCTCAAACAACATATATATGCACACACAACATTCATATCCACACACATCCTGCTGGGGGGAAAAAAAAGTGAGTACTGAATGAGAGAGGTACACAAATAAAAATGAAGCAGTTTATTAAGAGCATAGTTAGCAGTTGTGGGCTTCAGAGTTGGCTCTTGTTTTGTGTTGTTGAAGGTAGTATTTTTACTTCAAAAACATAGGTTTTTTTTTTTTCCTATTAATGTTACAGGTTTATTTTGTTTGTATTTTTTATTTGTTTATATTTAGGTCTATATCTAGCAAAAATTATCTCTGTAATATGAAGCATCAACCAATTGTATTTATTTTCCATTTATTGAATTGTTTATCTTTTCGTATTGATGCATAATGACACTTCCATTGTGTACCATGGAACATTTTTAAGCTCTCTTGGTTTCTATAATGAATTTCAGAGACCAATTTGTAAAATATAGTACTCTAGCTTAAATTTTGTGAAAGAAATCTTGTATCTCTCAGGGCAAGAACTCAGACCTTGTTCTCTTTTTAATTGGTCTTAAATATTGGATATTTAGTAAATCAAACAAATTTCAACCTCGTGTATACATTTTGTAAAAAGAGATTGATTATGAATGGAAATAGATTGATTTCATAGGATAATTTTCATAGTTAACATGATTATGATAGTTTTTTAATATATTAATAGCAGTATTCATAAAGAATGTACAAAGGTCCAAGTGCTTTTTAAATGTGTTTACATATATCTATTTTATTTAATCCTCATAAAAATGCTGAGATAGATATTTCATTATGTGCATTTTATTTTACGGAGACAGAGTTTATTACTCTTGCTCCACTTCACAGAGTTGGAATGCTAGTCCAGCCCGGGTTGTCTGGCTTTACAGTCAGGGTTCTGAGAGTGATAGCTCTATGCCGTGCTCTCTTGATCTCCTCTATGAAATACACATTTTTCTCAACTTTTTAATCTTTATACATTATTAGAGTACTAACTGTGTAAAAGAAGAGACATTTTTCTATGTTTTTTCTCTGTTGTATCACCAGCTCCTGGAAGAGATCCTGGAACATATTAGAGACCCAATAAACATTTCATAGATGCAATGAATTTTAAATATTATAAATCTTAGTATGAAAAAGAAAACCCGAACTGCTGAACTATTTAGAGCTCCATAGAGTCATTTTTTCTATTAATGCTAACTTTCCACTACATAAATAAATGATACATTATTTTTATAATTTAAAATTTTTTGTTTTTGATTTTGAGATGGAGTCTCCTTGTGTCACCCAGATTGGAGGGCAATGATGTGGTCTTGGCTAACTGCAACCTCCCCTTCCTTGGTTCAAGCTATTCTCCTGCCTCAGCCTCTCAAGTAGCCAGGACTACAGGCACACGCCACCACATACCAGGCTAATTTTTGAATTTTTTTTTCGTATTTTTTTAGTAGAGATGGGATATCACTGTATTAGCCAGGCTGGTCTCAAACTCCTGACCTCGTAATACCCTGCCTCAGCCTCCCAAAGTGCTGGGATTACAGGTGTGAGTCACCATGCCAGGCCACACTGTCTTTATTTTTAAAGCCAATCCAATCATCTATTATGTATGCAATTTAAAGGAATTGTACATTTCTACCTGCCCCTTTGAAGATAATATCACATATTCCCATAGGTTATGAATAAAAACCTAAAACATTTTTCATGCCCCTATTATTAATTATGAAAAATTGAAAGCCTTAAATACGTTAATATAAGACCAATACCCTAAGACCTAAGTATTCCTAATGCTTTTGGCCCTTTTCATACCATTATTACATCTCTATGTTTAATGCCATACAAACTTTAGAAACTTAGATATCAGTATTTTTTCATAATATGATATATACACTTGTTTTGCCTTTTTGTGTAAAAAATATGCCATCAACTGGGCGCAGTGGCTCAAGCCTGTAATCCCAGCACTTTGGGAGGCCGAGGCAGGCAGATCACCTGAGGTTGGGAGTTCCAGACCAGCTTGACCAATATTGAGAAATCCCATCTCTACTAAAAACACAAAAAATTAGCCGGGCATGGTGGCACATTCATGTAATCACAGCTACTCTGGAGGGCTGAGACAGGAGAATTGCTTGAACCTGGGAGGCGGAGGTTGAGGTGAGCTGAGATTATGCCATTGCACTCCAGTCTAGGCAAAAAGAGTGAAATTCCATCTAAAATATATATATGTATACATATATATATATATGTGTGTGTGTATATATATATACACACACACACACACACATACACACACATAATATATATGTATGTATGTATGTATATATATATATATATATATATATATATATATATATGCCATCTCCCATTTCACTAGTTCTTCTCCCTATTCCCAGAACTCAGTTCTACTATTCTGTATAGAATATTGATTATTAACACCTTAGTCTAGGAGAAATCTTATACATAAATCATTACCCTAACTGATTTATTTCTGAAGAAGTTCATTGATATATTCAAAATTACACATCTAATTCATAATTTTCTAGTTATTTGCCTATTATTTTTAGAAGACTGAAACTTCACATATTAGCTAGTTGTTTTATTCTTTGAAAATTTTTTTTAATTTTTTCACCCCTTAAACACATCACATTATTTACCTCTATTTTCATTACCCTCTGAAATTCTTAATCCATTTTAAAGCTTTTAAAACTTATATAAAGATATATATTCCTGGACTTTTAAAAAATTATTATTGTACTTTAAGTCCTGGGGTACATGTGCAGAACATGCGGGTTTGCTACATAGTTAGGCAGGTGCTATGGGGGTCTGCTGCATCCATCACCCCATCATCTGCATTAGGTATTTCTCCCAATGCTATCCCTTGCTCCCAATGCACCCCAACCTTCAACAGGCCCCAGTGTGTGATGTTGCCCTCTCTGTGTCCATGTGTTCTCAGTGTTCAACTCCCACTTGAGAACAACTCTCACTATGAGTGAGAACATGCAGTGTTTGGTTTTCCATTCTTGTGTTAGTTCACTGAGAATGATGGTTTCCAGCTTCTTCCATGTTCCTACAAAGGACATGAACTCATCCTTTTTATGGTTGCATAGTATTTCATGGTGTGTATGTCCCACATTTTTTTTTTTTTTTTATCCAGTGTATCATTGATGGGCATTTGGGTTGGTTCCAAGTCTTTGCTATTGTGAACCATGCTGCAATAAACATTCGTGTGCATGTGTTTTTATAATAGAATGATTTATAATCCTTTGGGTATATACCCAGTAATGGGATTACTGGGTCAAATGGTCTTTTTAGTTCTAGATCTTTGAGGAATCACCACACTGACTTCCACAATGGTTGAACTAACTTACACTGCCACCAACAGTGTAAAAGTGTTCCTATTTCTTCAAATCCTCTCTAGCATCTGTTGTCTCCAGATTTTTTGATGATTGCCATTCTAACTGGTGTGAGATAATATCTCAATGTGGTTTTGATTTGTATTTCTCTAATGACCAATGATGATGAGCTGTTTTTTTTTTTTTTCATATGTTTGTTGGCTGCATAAATGTCTCCTTTTGAGAAGTGTCTGTTCATATCTTTCACCACTTTTTGATAGTTTTTTTTTCTTGTAAATTTGTTTAAGTTCTTTGTAGATTCTGGATATTAGCCCTTTGTTAGATGCTGGCATGGGAGGATTGCTTGAGTCCACTGCTCTTCAGCCTGGGAAACAAGAGTGAAACCCCATCTTAAAAAAAAAAAAATCTAGTTAGTTATGGTAGCAATGTGCCAATAGTCCCAGCTACTCAGGAGGATGAGGCAAGAGGATGACTTGAACATGGGAGTTCCAGGTTACAGTGAGCTATGCCCTCACCACTGCACTCTAGCCTGGGCAACAGAACAAGACCCTATTTCTAAAACAAACAAACAAAAAACTGTGCTTTGTATCTTAAGTCCTACATCCTAGTTCAAATAAGATTTTGTGGCATATCCTAGGAACTTATTGAAATGTTTTTTTAGTGGTAAAATTTTTTCAAAAATTAAAACAATTCATTAACCAACTGTGAAACTCAATCCATTTCTAATCTGGGTGATACTAATTATTAGTAAGAATTATTTTTGTCCAACACTTGAAAATATTTAAGTTAAATGATGTTTTCTGGCCTTTGGAAAATGTTTTTCATGTCCTTGACTGTTTGAGATAACTCTCTTATTGGAGACAATTACTGGCTGAATGAGTTCTGTGCTGCTGAACACTTACAAAGATCAACCCCACAAATCAACAGGTGTTGGAGTTTTCCTCTCCCTTTGTCTGTTACTTCATTGCTCGAGGTCATCTTTAATGGAATGACCTTGATATTTTGGAATAGGTTTTGAGAAATAGGCACTCTACTCTGAAACCTCAAAATGATATTATTAGCATAATCACTGTATACTTTCTGATGCAATGTAAAATAGTAATAGCAATCATACTTCATCAGAATCAGGAATCGCTTCAGTTGGAAAATACATGCTTACAATTGCAGGCTCTTCATGATTACAGAACCTCATTTTGACTGGATAAAATGTGATTATTAGATAATTTCTGTGTGGCAGTCTGTCACTCACCAACTTTGTACTTCTGAAAATTGATGATTTACCAGAACTAGGTATTCTCATGATCTTGTATATAATATACTATCCATTATGTTATCTTTATCTTTATATGGTTTTATAAAATTTAACTTCACTTCCATGTTTGAGGTTAGCATGATTTCTCATGGGTAAATAGAACCGGATCTTGTTCTGTTTGAAGTTATTCCTATTTATGGTAGTTCTATTCCAGAACCTATCTTTGCTTTTTACTAAAAAATGGCTGAATCTCAACTCCACAGTAGTGTGACGTGGGTATTTTATTTATCATATTAATTTATACAGGCACAGATAAATTGAATTTTTTGAATTTGCAAAAAAAAAAAAAATGACAGGAGAGTCTCTGTTGGAAACATGAAGGAAGTAACTTGATTTCCACTGCTTGATACTTGATTATCTGGAAGTGCAATAACTTTTGTTGAGCAACTGTGATTAGAGATCAGTGATCCGAAAAAAACTAATTACCCAAGATCAATGTTGATGGTATTCTGAAAGTTCGTTTGATATCAGTCTCAGAGTGTTTATGTCATATCAGCATTTTCATTAGATAAATTTTATAAAACTCAAATATCATCTCATAATTTCATAGTTGGCAAATGCAATGTAAAGCTGGAATTTAGTTTAATTACACTTCTTTTCCTACATGTTAAAACTATTTTAACCTTTAGCAGCATACAATTATTATAGAATAGATCATTTTTAATGATTCATTATGTATGAGGTCATTTGACAATGCAATTAGCTTTGTGATGAAAATTTCTATTCTTTTGATCATTCTGCACCTGTAATGAATGAGGGGAGTTTTACATCTAATTTCCTGAAATTAGAAGATTAAAGATAGAAACAGACTCTTGTATTTAAATGAGACACAAAATGACTAGATTGCATTAGTCCTTTAGCTGTGCACCCTGGAACTGCAGAACATTGTGCTGTTAACTTCTTTTTCTCATTATTCATTCAACAGATCTATTGGTACTGTGCTATCTGCTTCTGTTACCGCCAAAATTTTCAAAGTGTGCTTTTGACTGTGATCTGGAGATTAAAGAATAGGTCTTGCAAGTTCTTAAGTTCTTAGGAATGACATGCATCAGCACATTGTGCATAAAACTAAGAAATGAAGCAAAGAAAAGAAAAAGCTAGAATAGAATTTCCGAAACCCTGTATAAGTGTTGCAATGTGCAGTAGAAACTAATTTTTTGCTCTTTTCTTCATTTGTTGGTTTTACTTTCTTTGGCCAGATATTTACTCTATATCCAATTAAGTCATATTGTGTTATTTCCAAGCTTTTTGTTGCATACTAGTTAATCACTGAGGCATTACATTTCCCATTTAAAATGAATTTCAAACCAAGGGCAACTTTTATAGTCAATGAAATTTATATAGGCTTTTATTCCTCATCTAGTAAATACAAAAATAAATTCAGTTGATGTGAAAAAAGATAAAATGAGTTCTAGATCTATTAAGATGTGGTTAAGGATGGAAACAGAGCTGAGGCACATCATGTATGTCATTGTGATTTAAGCTGAT
Source organism: Saimiri boliviensis (assembly GCF_048565385.1). Lineage (NCBI taxonomy): Eukaryota > Metazoa > Chordata > Mammalia > Primates > Cebidae > Saimiri > Saimiri boliviensis. The sequence goes on from NC_133451.1 coordinate 111,942,965, forward strand.
ACTCTCAAGTTACTTACTGCTTTTGGCTCATCACAAGAAAATGTAATTGTGTATTGGACAAAATGATGGTTTATCCTTAGAAATTTTAAGGCTAGATTTGTTTGTGGATAAAATTTTATTGTCATTTTGCTGAATTTTTTCAAAGAAAGATGTCCAGTGAAATATTTTTAATTCATTTGATATCAAAGGCATAGAAATATAATTTTCACAAACATACTTGAGAAAAGCTTAAAACAGAAGTATTTTCACTTCATAATCAAACGTCTTATTTCTATATGATTAATGCATTTTTTAAATATAGGTTGTTGTTAGTGTGACTGCATTTACATTGGAAAATAGGATAAATGAAAAACAAAACTCTTAATATAGTTAACTTTTTATTAAAAATTATTATAAAGGGAATTAATATCATAGAAAATTTCAAAATTGATAGCATGGGATTTAAAAATATTTTCACTTTGAAATGTTTGACCTCACATATAAGTGCATCCGATATTTTTGAATTCTCAGAGAAGGAACTGTGGGACATGGGCTTTTGGCCTGTATTTCTACACCTGCCCTAATCTCTATGACTTACGTAACCACAACAATATATGGAGAAATATAGCCAGAGATTTTTGTACCTGGGTAAATCAACAGAGAGGAATTACTTTTCTCTCTTTTTATTTTTTATTAAAAGTTATTAATCTTTTGTCCAAATGAATATCAAACTCTAACATTTCATGCTGTATGAGGAAATTATATTATGCATAAATTAAATTAAATATATTGAATTATATAGGCTGAATTTTATAATTAAAATCTTAATATTGAAAGGTAATAATGCAGTATAGATTACTTTTACCCAAAGACAAACCAGAATTAAACTACATTTTATTGTAAATCAAAAGTGTAACGTATGCATTTATAGTTAGAATAAATTAGGTAAGAGACAATCTCACTCCAGACCTTGTTTTATTTCTGCAAATAGTCAAAAACACAGAAACTTTCAACAGTATCTTCCTTCATCTACCTAGTAGTTAAAAACAGTTGTGTAGTTAGGAATTATTACAGAAAACATACATACATGTCCTAAGCTGCCATAACAAAGTACCACAAATGAGGACTTAACATAACAAAAAATTATTGTCTTCACAGTCCTGGACACAGGAAGTTGGAAGTCATGGTGTGGGCAGGACCATGTTTTCCCTGAGAGCTCTAGGAAAGAATCTTTTGCTTCTTCCTAGTTTCTGATGGCTTCTGCAATCCTTGGTGTTCTCTGGCTTATAGCTGTGTCACTCCAATCTCTGCCTCTTTCAGGAGCCTTCTTACCTGTATTTGTGTGTCTGTGTATCCACTAATTTTACTTTTTTTGCCACTTCAAATTTCTTTTCCTTCTTTATGTCCAACTTTTAAGTTCAGGGGTACATGTGCAGGATGTGGAGGTTTGTAATACAGTTAAACATGTGCCATTGTGTTTAGCTGCATAGATCATCCCATTACTTAGATATTAAGCCCAGCATCCATCAACTATTCTTCCTGATGCTCTCCCTCCTCTCACCCTGCACCCTCTGACAAGCCCCAATGTGTGTTGTTTTCCCCTCTTATGTGTCCATGTGTTCTCATTATTCAGATCCCACTTATGAGTGAGAACATGCTGTATTTGATTTCCTGTACCTCTATTAGTTTGCTGAAGATAGTGGCTTCCAGCTCTATCCATGTCACTGCAAAGGACATAACCTCATTCCCTTTTATGGCTGCATAGTATTCCTTGGTATACATGTAGCACATTTTCTTTATGCAATCTATCACTGATGGGTGTTTAGGTTGATTCCATGTCTTTGCTATTGTATATAGTGCTGCAGCAAACATACGCGTGGTGTGCAGGAATATTTATAATAGAATTATTTATATTCCTTTGGGAAATAAAAACATATAGTATTTCTGCCTCTGGGTCTTTGATGAAAACCCACACTGTCTTCCAGAATGCTTGAACTAATTTACACTCCCACCCACGATGTAAAATTGTTCATTTTTCTCCACAACCTTGCCAGAATCTGTTGGTTTTTGACTTTCCAGTAATAGCCCTTCTGACTGGTGTGAGATGGTGTTTCACTGTGTTTTTGATTTGCATTTTTCTAATGACCAGTGATGTTGAGATTTTTTTTTTTATGTTTGTTGGCTGCATGTAAGCAAAGAACTGGTTTGCTTATAAGTAAATGAGTCATTGGGTTTAGGGCTCACCCTAATCCAGAATCAACTTATGTTAACTCAATTAGACATGTCAAGAACTTATGTCTAAAAATGGTCACATTCATAGGTGCTGAGGGATAGAACAGGAACAGATCTTTTTTAGGCACACAACTCAAGTCCACAGTATCACCCTATTAAGAGACTCATGAGTAATATTTTGAACACTTGTGGATCTTTTGCTTCAATGGGTCTCCTTCAATGCAGTGCCAATTTCTAGGCTCCAGGGCGCTTTTCTCTGTCTGCTTTGCCTTCATTTTCCTGTTGTCCAATGATAGGTGATCTGGACACCATTAGGTCTTCCATCACTCATTCTCCATAACAGACCTCCCCTTGCTTCTATACATCAGCTGCCTATTAACTTGCGGCAGTTCCAGACTACCTGAATCTGTAACTTAAAAGCCAGGCCAGTTCTATGAGAAGCAGTGAGTGACCCTGGGCTTTCTCTTTTTAATTTTCACACTCTCATAAGTTTGATAGACAGTTAGATAGGATTACTATTCTCCTATATATACATGCCAGGAGACACTTTTCTGATGGAGACATTCAGGAATTATCATTTGTAGACATAACATACATGCAACAATTTTAAAAAACACTCATAATAAAATCATAGAGATAAAATCAAAATTCAAAATGTAAAGTTTTGTAATATTTTCTATGATACATTTTCTTATATTCTTGATGTATAATATGAATCATTAAAGCAGTAGAGTATTCATAAATGCCCTTAAAAAAGAGATCTCTGGCCGGGCGCGGTGGCTCAAGCCTGTAATCCCAGCACTTTGGGAGGCCGAGGTGGGTGGATAACAAGGTCGAGAGATCGAGACCAACCTGGTCAACATGGTGAAACCCCGTCTCTACTAAAAATACAAAAAATTAGCTGGGCATGGTGGCGCGTGCCTATAATCCCAGATACTCAGGAGGCTGAGGCAGGAAAATTGCCTGAACCCAGGAGGCGGAGGTTGCCGTGAGCCGAGATCGCGCCATTGCACTCCAGCCTGGGTAACAAGAGCGAAACTCCGTCTCAAAAAAAAAAAAAAAAAAAAAAAAAAAAGAGATCTCTGAACTTATATATACCCAATACTTGCTAATTTTTGATAATTAACAAAACATTTTGATGAATATCTTCATATAAAAATGGGCTCTGTAAATTGAATCAAAGTTGTATTTTAAAAGAATTTTTAATAAAACCTGCAAATGTCTTTTTACTATTTGTATAGTTGCCTATAACTTGAATTATAAAAGTTGTGTGACCTTACTTTATTATCCCCTCTGATAACTTGTTTCATTCTAGCATCTAATGAATACATACTCATTTTCTTTTAGAAATGTATGTCTTTGCTCACACACATACACACAAATGGCAAGACTGCTTTCAACAGTTTGGCTTTTATGTTTAAGCCCATTTCTTAACTAATATTATCTTCACAGACCTAGATATGACTTTTAATAATTAAACTGATTATGTATTACTCCAAAAGCAAATGCTACTACATATAATAAAGATATTTTCTTCAATCAAAGCAATGAATATGTTAGCACAAACTCTTGATAAATAGAATCATTGTGTGTTTATTTCTATTTCCAATTCGTTGTTTTAATCTCTGTTGGTTTTCCTAAAGCAGTAGGTGTTTGAGCCTTTGTTACATAGAAAGACCAGTCAATACTGAAATAATAATATATTTAAATCTCTATTAAGCTTATTCTGTTTTGTCAGTGATCTCTTTTTGAATTATTTTTCAAATGCAGTCACGAAGAGTATAATTAGTTGAGCAACTATAAATTTTAAGCAAGCATCACTTTTGATGAGCTGAGAAAAAGGCCATGTGCTGATAACTCTTTGGAGAATGAAGAGTTAATTAATTGACTCGGTTTTAAATTCTCTTTAAAGTTTCCTAAATACTATCTTGTGTTATATCATTTGTAAAGCACCTTTCTTTTTACAATACATGATACATAATTATTAAAGAAAAATGTACTTATATGTGACAACCTAAGATTACAGTTTTTGAAAGAAGGTTTTGACCAACAAAGCGCTCTTGAAAAAGTTTACCATGATCCTTCTTGAAAAAGATAAGGAGCCCTTAAAGTCTCAATAAAAACAAAATCTACATGATTCTTTGCTCAGCTCATTATACAGTTAGCAGTACTGATACATAGTCTACAACTACCACGTAAGTAGTAGCTCTTTTAAAAAATAATAATAGTAGGACAGGGTGTGGTATCTCACACCTGTAATCCCAGCACTTTGGGTGGCTGAGGCGGGTGGATCACAAAGTCAGGAGATGGAGACCATCCTGGCTAACACAGTGAAATACCGTCTCTACTAAAAATACAAACAATTAGCCAGGCATGGTGCACATGTCTGTAATCCCAGCTACTTGGGAGGCTGAGGCAAGAGAATTGCCTGAACCCGGGAGGCAGAGGTTTCAGTGAGCGGAGATCGCATCATTGCACTCCAGCATGGACAAAAAAGCAAGGCTCTGTCTCAAAGAATAAAATAAAATAAAATAATAATAACAGGGAGGTAACCTTCTAGTGACTCAATTTACCAAAAAGAAATGCTTTTGTATGAATAATAAATCATAGCCATTCATGACCTCCTCATTACCCATATGCATATGGCTCTAATGACATAGACAAATGACATGAAGTTATGGTCTGTAGATTTTGTAGCCCAAAGCTACAAGGTTTAGTATCCTTGAAACCGGTTATATAAGGATAATAATGCAAAGCAAAACAAATAAGGCTGAATCGTATGTGCTATTATTATAAAACTATTAATTAGCGGTCAAATGCAATGTGTTTTCTTAGTTACCAAGAAGTTTTCTGTTTTTCTGATATGCATTCACTCAAAAAAGATCTTCACCTGGGGAACACTAGGAGCATATCTATTTTAATAAAGAAAGCATCCAGATTTGATATCAAACCTACTGACAGACTTCTTAGCTTGAAATGATCGACATGGGTTAGCTATTCAATTATGAACGCTGTTAAGAGGAAGTACTCCAAGTGGAATTCCCTGCCGTTTGGTTGAAACAGCAGAAGTTCTGATAAAACATTAATAATATGCCCTTGGCTATCTCAGCTACTTTGCCCCTAGATCCTGGCAGCCTGGGCAGTGCCTGTGTGTTCGCTTTGACTGTTGGCTTTGGCTTTACTTCCTGTTTCTGACATTTTGAACATTTCCAATGAGCATTCTGTTTTATAGGTGAGAAAGGATACTGTAGGAAATATGGCTGACTGGTGTCCAATGGGAAATGATCAGAATATTTCATTATAAATTAGAGAACAAGAGGAAAGGAAAGAGGCTGAGTATGCTATGCCTACTTTTTAAAATGAAGGGAGCTCATTTTGCCTTCTATGGAAAAGAATGCCAGAGTCAAAAGGGGGTAACCCAAGGCTAGACATAGCATGGAGGAGAAAGTCTGAAAACAGAGAGGTCACCTTACCCAATAACTTTTAAAACAGGTGCCCCAATTATTAGGGTTTTACCCAGATCAGACAAGATGCAGAGATGGTAAGCACAGTGGAAACGTAGCTGGTAACCATTCAAAGCATGGGCTAGTGCAGTAGGTTGGCCCATGTAGCCTCTGCCTGTGAACAGTGGTGACTTTGCTTAGATACCTGATGCCTCAGGTTTGAATCCTGGTTCCTTATGTAAAAGCCCCCAGTGGAGATGTGAGACTGAATTCTGAGGGAACGAAAATCCCATGTTCCACACATTCAGCTGGCAGCAAAGAAGAAGAAAAACGTATGTGTTTTTGAGGAGGAAAAAATTCTGTGCACTAGAAATTTGTTAATTTTCACATTGGCAAACTGCAAAGATAGACATCAAAATGAAAATGAATCCTGTGGCTTTTTATATATAAGTGCAAATTAGGCAAGTACTACTAGTTCTGTCATGTATGAGGATGAAATGTATGACATTCAGTTCTCCATTACATAAGGGATAAGAAATAATATATGAAATGTAAGGTTTATTCTGACATGAACATATACACTTATTTCTCTTTAACTTTTTCTTTTGTAATAAGTAGGTACTTAATTTTGGAGCTTGTTATATTCATTATTTTAATATAACTTTTATAATAAAAATTTTTTCGAATAGGTGATGTTTTCTAATCTTTCAACATAAGCTCCATTTTGCAAAGGCGATACTTTCTTGAGAGTTGACATTGTTTTTCCTTTATGCCAAAGCATAGGAGATTGTTGATAATTTTGCCAGTTAAGGCTAGTATTAAATATTTCTGCTAAAACATGTTTTAGAAATAAGATAGATATGAAATACATGCCCTTGACAACTACCTATTTCATAGTAGATAGAAGTAAAAATATGAAATCATTATTGCTTTGCAAGAAGTATTGCTCCTATAAAGAAAGCTGGGAAAATTCTTCTTTCAATCACAGGGATTTTTAAAATTTCATTTAATCAATTATGTGATAAATGTTTGTTGAGTGTCTACTCTGTGCAAATAGTACTAGGTGCTGAAGATGTAGAATTGAACTAAGAAGATCCATTACATTCTATTTGAAGACACAGATTTTAAATTCCTAACTTCAAATTCAGTGATTGTAATTGCTGTGCCTGTTATAAAAGAGAAGCACTAGGAGGAGAATGTCCAGAGGTCTGAGAAACCTTTCTTAATACCTTTTGAACAGAGCACTGTGAAGTGTGCGGAAATTACCTAAGCAAGGTTGGGAAGGAGGAGAGCAGAGCTTTCCAGGCAAGGGGAACTGCACATGTATGACTCTCAGGCTAGGAGGAGCTGACACTTTTCAAGAAATGAAAGATGGGATGTGGAGAAAAAAGCACAACATAGACTGGGATTGGCCCACAGGATGGTGCAGGGCTTTAACACCATGCCAAAGATTCTTTCTTTTTCTCTCTCTCTGTCTCTTTTATTTATTTATTTATTTATTTATTTATTTATTTATTTATTTATTTATTTATTTATTTATTTATTTTGCTGCAAAGAAAGAGAAGCCATTGATGGGTTTTAAACATAGCATAAGCAACTGGAAGCTCTTAGTATCATGCAGTACAAGTTTATAGCTAAAACAACTGAGGCCTTTAAAAGGATAAATGTTTTTCCCAGATCCCCAGTGGAATTTAGTATGGAAGGTGTAAATATTTTCTCTAAACTCCTCCGAAACACTTTAGTGGGGGGTGCTATTTACAGGTTAAGAGGCCCTGGCATTCCAATCTGCACAAGTTAAGTTAAAGTGGGAGAAGGAATGGAAACATATCATACTACATTTATAGAATGGCTGTTGTAATAATTGATGGGAAATTAATAACAAAATATGATACAATGATAACATCAAATAATGCTCTGTATTGTTAGAACTTTATACATATTATTTTTTGAAACTCATTTGTAAATGGGATATATATTTTTCCTACCTCCTATTTCCCCATCATGTTCATTCCATACATTCTCAAACATAACATGAATTATCTTATTTATGAGTGACATAAAATCTGTAGTTGAGTCACCTAATTTTACTCTTTAACAAATACTGAAATCTGGACTAAAGAAGCAGATTATGTCCTTGGGTGAGGGTCCTGGCTCTGAATCCTGACTCTCTGATTTTAAAATATTGCTCTATATATCCTGTATTTTGGACTTTGGCAAAGTTACTTAACCTCCCTATTCTTCATTGGCTATATATACATACATTATACACACACAAACATACAGATATTCATATATATATATATATATGTATATAGGTGTATAGATACTTTGATGTTATCATCAAAGGATATATATCTATATTTATTTATTTCATTAATTATTTTAAATATTGAATGTAACTTTCTCCTCATAAGTACAGGTATACATACACAGACACATGTACGCATACTCATGTATGTGTGTACATATGTATATATGTGTGTATATGTACACACACATATATACATATGTACACATGCATATGCATTTGTACACATATATGTGTATGCTTTCATATTTTGTAAGTATGCTTTCTTTTTATAAGTACAAGTATACATACACAGACATATGTACACATACACATATGTGTATTAATTAGTGAAGTAAATTAATAATTAAATTACTTAGTGTATTTCCAGGCATATAGTAAGTACATGATAAATATTAACTGGTATAGGTCATACTATTAGACAAGACCAACTTTGAAGATAGTGATTAACATTTACAGAGATAGAGATTATCATTTATCTAACATATACATAGAGATTAATGTCTATAATCAACCCGGTCCCACAAACCCTTGATATTGAAACTCAAACTCTCCATCTTGAATCTGCCATCTTACTTGGCTATTGAGGAATAGACTGAGTTCCTTCACTGTCGATGTGGTAAGAAACTCTTTCTTTAGCAAAGATAATTGAAATTTATCATAACTAATTTAGGTTATGAGATGAATAGAAAATGTTCAGATTTTATTCTTACAACATACCTGTAAACACCCAGACATGAAGAGTTTTTCAAAATAAAAATGGTTGATTTTATTTTAGCTACTACATAATAAAACATTGGCTTGAGCAATAATAACTGATGTGACACCCAACACAAACAGATCTTTCTGTGTCCTTTAAACTTGGCTGTTAAAGATACTGGAGAATGGAAATATATAGACAGACAGACAGATAGACAGACAGCTAGACAGAAATAGAAATTCTCATACTTCTCATTAAAGCAAGTTTTGATCAATACCATTATCAAGCCAGTTGAAAGAATGAGACAATCACAAAATCTGCTTCTCTATTTGGACCATTACGATCATCTTCATCACCTTTATGATAGAATCTGATCTCCAAGGCCAATGGCCTTCCCTTCTTGGACCCATGTCGACTTTGCACACACAGGTTCTCAGATTGATAGAGAAGAAAACCATTTGCTAGAATGATACAAAAGATTCTTGCCTTCATCTTCACCTTTATAAACTTTATAAATTCACCTTTATGACTCAGCTTCTGAAATTAACTTACATAATTTAATAAAGAAATAGATTGCTTTTACATTGCCTTTATAAGTTAAACAACCATGACTATTGGCCATGAAACAGTACTTCTTCATCCACAATTTTCTATGCTTTCCTCAAAAACACACTTGTATTTAAAAATCTCCAAGGGTCTGTGCTTCCACAATGTCCCACAACTAAAATTTGCATCTTGCCTTGCCCTTGTCTCTCTCATGCAATTCTTTCCATATATTAGTAACAAGTTACCTTAGAGTAAGGCTTTACCTCCATGGAATTCCAAATAGTATCACCAGACTTTGAGTTCTTGAAGACATGTTTCTCTGCATTTCTAATTTATTTAGATTATGCTATTAAATTAACATTTCATAGATAGATAGATTGTATTTCTTCACTAAGTCAAACCTAATTTCCTAATTAGCCAGGATTTTTACTTACACTTATTTGTATTCATAGGGTTATTCATCAGAGACTTATTTTACTTTGAAGATTATAGAATTCAAGATTACAGTTTGTTTATAAACATCTAATTAACTGGTGGTCAGGTATCTTCTGTTTCATCTTCCCATATGAAAAATTGTAAAAAATTAAGCTTATTCCAAAAGTTGGTGAGTACACAGGGTTGCTTATTTTTGTTTTATCATTCAGTACCTGTATATAACTTCAACATGGACTAGAAAGAAGGAAAAAGTTCTTGTATTTACATAGTCAGCTTATAAGAATAGGAAACTATTCTTACAAACACCCTAAAGAGATTTTTTCACATATTTCATATTTAAAGTACATGAAGTCGGTAAATTCACAAGTAAACATAGAGCTTGTGCTTTTGAGAGCAGCATCTCAGGGTTTAGTTTACCAAATCACACTACATATGCAAATGTGGTTTGAATGCAATTTAGCTGCATGCTAAGCAGTACAGAAATCTCAAGGGTCAAAGATTTGAAAATGTTTTCAGCATGAAAATCATAGAGGCAAATGTTTGATGTACAGATGTGTGTGCTAAAATAGGTCACAGTTAGATAGTTTCATCTATTTTAGTCAATCCCTTATTTGGAAGTGCTTACTGGGATTTTTTTAGTGTGTATGATTTTGGTTTCAGTTCCATGATGAATTCAAAATGGTATTTTTCAGTCAATATTAGCCTAAAATATAGTGTGTGTTTACTATGTGTATGGCAGGAATTTTATAGAATTCTCTAGGAACATTAGAACAAATTCAATTTGAGTGTGCTCTCTCATGCCCCACCACCCTTTCTTTCTCTCTCTTTGATTACGTGTGTTTCTGCACTGTATAGGGCCTGTCATAATATAAGTTTTTCTGGAGTTAGATATCTTTATTTCTCTAGTTGAGGAACATAGTTATATGTTGAGAAACTCCATCACAAGGGTTTCTGGATTACCATTAGTTTAAATTCTGACTTGTAGTATGTTCTAACACTAAAAGATTTCCCGTGTTTAAAATGTAACCAAGTATATACCAACATTGTTTAACTCAGGTTTTAAAACTTTCTACTAAATACTAAGAAAACAAAAAATTTATATAAAATAGAATAGGTATCTTCAATAAATTTATTCTAAAAGAAAAATAGAAAGAGTAATACTAAAAGTTTCTAGCGATTTTAGTGTTGAGATAATTTATTATTTATTCATACACTAACCATTTATTGTGTCCTGCACATTACGATGGGAACAGGGAATTAATAATAAACAAGATGGATTTGATCTTTGCCCTGGAGAGGTGCCATCTTGAAACATAAACAGAGCTTTTAAAGATGAAAACAAAGAAGATAGATAATTCACTGACTAAGGAAACATAATGCCAAAGTTTGAACTCCATAAAGTGTTCTAAATGAAAGAATTACATATCATAGAAGTTTTTCTTTAATTTTGTATTATAAATCTGTTTTCTAATGCACCTTCTTAGCAAATGTTCTCCTAGAAGTTCATCTTGATAGAATTTTGATCAAACTACAAAGCTCCCCCATGATCCCGAAGTCAGCAAATATCGTAAACAGTATTCTCTAGTCTCTTGACCACTTGAGCATTCAAATCTTCAAAAATATATTTGCATGAAGAATGTAGACATGCCATGAAATGTATCATAAAAATATCACAAAATATTCTTAATTCAAAAACTTTTTAAAATACCAAAGATACCATTTTAAGTGATCAAACTGAATCATCAAATAGTCTAATTTTTCTGAACAAACCAATTATATAAAATACCTATGTGGGTTATGATAGAACTTTGAATTAGCTTCATTGATTGAAATTTTAAAGACAAAGTCAGGTTATTTTTAAAAAGTGTCCATGAATATTCATTTTTATCTGCAGAATGAATATGTTCTTTCTGAAGTTTTAGCATTTGGCCTGGACTATATTTTTATTCATTACATATACTCTGCATTTGTAGACCAAGAAAATAGATGATTACAACAAATATCTACATATATTTCAGACAAATCTGGATTTTGACCTGTCATACACTCTTACTATATATTTTTTTCTTGATGAGGATTTTAGTTGTCATCTATATAGAAAATTATTAATTGGAGTTATTTCACTTATAACGGTTGCTCATACAGGCTGTAAGAAAATGTAGGGATTAGAGGAACATATGGCCAAAGGCAATTTATATATACTTTTCAAGTTTTTCTATTCATTTAAATGGTAAGTAATATTTCTAAGACTGCATGCTGGTTTATAGTTGATTCTATTTTATTGTTTCATGTGATTTTTTTTATTATTGCATTTTAGGTTTTGGGGTACATGTGAAGAACATGCAAGATTGTTGCATAGGTACACACGTGGCAGTGTGACTTGCTGCCTTCTTCCCCATCACCTATATCTGGCATTTCTCCTTATGCTATCTCTTCCCAACTCCCCACCCCCCGCTGTCCCTCCCCTATTTCTCCCCAACAGTGTTTTGTTAACAAAGGTGTATTGGTTTACATGCACCAAAATTCACCCATTTTAGTTGTAATAGCTCAAGGAATTATCACAAATGCATACAGTCATTTAACTGTCACCACAATCAAGCCATGGAACAGTTCAGTAGCATTCAACAAATCCCTAGTGCGCCTTCGTAGCTGTTTTCTAATCTTTGACAACACAGATGTGTTCTCTGCCTGTATAGTGTTGCTTTTTTCAAACTTACATGGCGTTAATGAATTTTTAGTTTTGGCATAAGATACGTTATCATTAATACTTACAAAATTTTGTTTCAAAGAGAAAAGCATATGCTTATAAATGTTTATGTTATTAATTTTTGCACAGTATTGCTTTCTTTAGGAGCTTAGGAAAAGAACAACTAACAACTTTTCTTTAAATGTGTTTATTTTGTAGTTGTTTTCTTCATTTGGCTATTAAATATAAGTTTATCGTTCATCTCGCTTGGCAAATCTAGATTTTTTTCATGTATTTTTATTTTCTCCTTATTGGTTTACAAAAAGGACCATTATATAATTTAGGATTTGATAGCATACTCTCATGATATTGTTAATCTAATCAGTGCACAGACTTGCTAATATCTTAATACAAAGCTACTGAAATCTGAACCAAACTGTCTCCTGATAACAGGCACATAATGGACCAAAATCCAAGATCCTAAGTACTTAATGGCATGTGTTTTATAAATTATGTGGGGAAAGGAGATTAAGTGATTGTTTTATACATAAATCAGAATAGTTTTAGAAAAATGGACAATCTCCATTAATCTTTACCAAGCATTGACCACCATTGATTCCAATTTTTTGATGTTTGAGTTACTTTTTTCACATACTCAAACTGTTTTTAATAGACTTAAATGAATTAAGAGACTCAAATTGACATTAAAGAAAAGTGTTGGCTGGGCGCGGTGTCTCACGCCTGTAATCTCAGCACTTTGAGAGGCCGAGGCAGGTGGATCACGAGGTCAAGAGATCGAGACCATCCTGGTCAACATGGTGAAACCCTGTCTCTACTAAAAATGCAAAAAATTGGCTGGACATGGTGGCGCGTGCCTGTAATCCCAGCTACTCAGGAGGCTGAGGCAGGAGAATTGCCTGAACCCAGGAGGCAGAAGTTGCGGTGAGCCCAGATCGCGCCATTGCACTCCAGCCTGGGTAACAAGAGCGAAACTCTGTCTCAAAAAAAAAAAAAAAAAAAAAAAAAAAAAGAAAAGTGTTTATAAATCTTACAGTACAATATATGTTATATACAAAACCTCTGACAGTTGTTACACTATTAGCTTGGTAGCTTTTCAGCACTCCATGATTGCTTGAGAAGAAGGTTTACTTTTCTCATCAAGAGGTTATGCCATTGCATATTTCAGTAGCCTGGTGATCTTTGTTTAGAGCTACTGGTCTTCCTTTTTTTCTCTTATCCCCACAATGCTCCAAGATCAGAAAGACATTATTATAACAACATACTTACCACTCTTATAAGTGCCTTTTGCATTGTTTATGATTTTTCTCATTGTGGCTATATTGGTCCTCCTGTGAAATCATCCAAACTGCCATGGGCAGGATTTAGTCGTAGGTCTTCACGTACATATTAGTTACTTAAAGTTCTTGAAAACCTACAGACAAACTGGTTAAACAAGCAAAGAAACAACATATTTAAAGGGAGAACATTTGCTTTTAGTGAATTTTTTCAAGATTTATTTATTCATTTAAATCAATTATTAATTGAGTATGTACTAAGCCCAGGGATATAAGAGCCTTCATTAAAGTTGAATTCAGTGTAGGAAAAATAATAGAATGAACAAAATGAAAACTCAAGAGAGCCAAAAAACAAGCAAGATAAAGAACATGATTAATGTTTGAAGAAAATAAAACATAAGTAAGGGTAATTGGAAAAGACACTTCTAAGAAGGTAGCATTTTTGCTGAAAGACCAGACTTGGAAAGATACAAGCAAAAGGATAAGAAATATCAAAATCCGAAAGGTAGAAAAGTCTTGATGTGATTAAGGAGCAGAAAGAGTAGTGTAGACAGTGACTTGGATGCAAAGAAAGAGGTGGAATAACTTCATTTAGAAAGGCAGAAGGTCACATTCTTCAGGGCCATTGGAGTTCCTGATAAAGAGCTGGGATTTTACTTTACATGCAATGAGAAGTAAGTGAAGAATCTGAAAGTGGAATAGTGTGAAATTATTTAAATCACATTTGTATAATATCACTTTATGTGCTGTATAGGGAGGGTGTGGATGAGGAAGAGGGAGAGGAAAACTCCAGAGATGATAGGTTCTGGAATTAAAAATTGATAGGGAAGATGAAGAAATGCATACATATTCATGATCTTGCCAAAGGGTAAGATTTGGGTGAGAAATAAATGAGAAAAGCAAAACCATAGATGGTTCTATTATTTATGGTGATATAGAAACCTGAGGATCGAGTACATAGAACGTGGAGTTCAAGAGCTCCAGTTGAGCCTGTTGGGTTTGAAGGGAGTTCAAGAGCTTCATTTGAGCCTATTGGGTTTGAAAGGATTACTGGATATTTAAATGAAGAAGTCAAATAAGCATGCTATTTTGGTCTAGTGCTGTGAGAGTGATATGACAGTATGTGTCATTAAGCAGTATTAAAGTAACTAACGAGAACAGACCTCAGGACTGAATGAACTCTGAGGCCCTCCAGCAAAAGCACAGCGGAGGAGGAGAAAAAGCGAAAACCAGAGCTGAGGTGGAAGGAAATTGGAGAGCACGGGCAGTCTCTCAAAAACTGCTTAACTGTTTCATGCAGGAGGAAGTAGTCAAATATGTTGAGAGATTGAAAAAATTTAAAAATGTCTATTGGAATTCGTAAGACGGAATCCTAGGTGTCACTGACAGTGATGGTGAAGATGAGGAAGGAGAAGACATCAGTGTGTTGTCTTCGAGGAAGGGGCATGTTTGTGTGTATATGTGTGTGTACTGGAGAAACAAACCCAGACAACTTCTACTGATAATTTTTTTGGCAGATACAGTGGGAAGATGCTCAGTAGCCTGTTTTAATACTGAATGCATCAGAGCACATTTTTAGGTGTGCCTGGAACCAGTAGGGACGGGAAGCTTAGTGATGGAGGGAAGAGGAGTAAATGAAGGAGGAAGCCTCCCCAAAAAGCTAGAAGGAACTACTGAGTGTATGAAAAATTTGACTTTTTTTTTTTTTTGAGACACAGTCTCTCTCTGTCGCCCAGGGTGGAGTGCAGTGGCGTGATATCTCACTGCAGCTTTTGCCTCCCAGGTTCAAGCAAATCTGCCATAGCCTTATAAGTAGCTGGAATTACATGTGTGTGCAGGCTAATTTTTTGTAGTTAGTAGAGACAGGGTTTTGCCCTGTTGACTAGGCTTATCTCAAACTCCTGACTTCAAGTGATCCACCCACCTAGACCTCTCAAAATGCTGGGATTACAGACGTGAACCACCGCACCTCACCAAAAATTAGATTTTTAAAGGAGTAAGATGAAATTAATAAAATCAGCAAGATTATTTTACTTTTATACTATGCTTCTTATATAGATAGTTTTGCTCTTAGTATAGAGGAAAGAAAGCACAAAGATGTAGAAACAAACTACTATGTGGGCTTGAATTTGAACTCATCCCTGGATGTTCTGTGTGAGTGCAGCCCTTCACTTAACCTGTTTTATAGTTGAGTGAAAATGCTTGTAAATTAAGTGGCTAAATAGAGAATAAACAAGTTAAAGGTGTTCTCCAGTTAGCATTGGATTTGTAGTTGTAATAGTAGTATTTCCTGAGTTTCACACTCCTGAGAACACATTTTCTTAATTTGATATAGTTTTTAAAGAATATTGATAGAATCTTTCAAAAAAATCTTACTAGATTACATAGAATGATTTATGTAATGTGTTCTAGCTTCTTTGCTAGAAGGAAAGATTTCTATTGCTTTATTATCAGGTGAAATCTTAAGTTGGTATAATCTGCCAAGTTTGTTAAGTGGCAGTTTATAATATACAACAAGGTATCACATTCTGTGTGCCTAAAAATTATTGACTATATCAAATGGCAACTATGAAAAATGAGCGAAAACCATAGCATTTTGATTAAGTAGTTTTTTAGTAAAACACTGTTGTATGATGCAAGAAAATAAACTGAACGTGGTTATATTTAGAGTTTACTAAGTGTACCATGCAACTCTCTGTATCTTGATAACTTGCAGTATTCTTTTAGATGATTTTGGGATTCTTAACAGCATTGTCTTGCCTATAGAATCTTTTTGCTTCAAGGTGCATTTATGACATAGTATTTAAAAATGTAACATTATAATATTTGCACATTCTAGTAAACACACAATTATTTCTATCTAATTGCCTTTGTGCAATCTTTTATATGTGTTGCTAATTATATTTACATATATTAATATCTGTAGCTGATCTGTTTGCATCCCTATTTTTTTTTTTTGCTATTTTGTCCAAAGAAACAATGTACTTCCTTGTTTCAATTAAATATTACTTGAACAAAGTTGACTTTTCTTATTGAACAGGAAAAATAGAGTACTGAGAGTTTCAAAATTTATCAGAGTCTTGAGCTAAACTAGTACTGCCCAGCTTCTGCAAATATATTTTCATGATGTGGTTTCTTGTTGTTAGAAACTATGATTTTATCTCTTTTCATTTAAAAAGTGGAAGCACAGGCTCAAGGCAGCCAATCTGGCCAGTGGCCGTCCCAGGACTGAGTCCTGATACCTGGATTTCTGGTGAAACTGCTGTTTCACTAGCATTACTGACTTTTGAATGCTCACAGTTTTAATCTGACAGAACAAAGATAACTATTTTTAATGATGTTTTATGTTCATTGACAATTATGTAGAAATCCTTTTTTTTTAATTGTGTATCTATGATCATCACCAATCTTCATGTACAACAGTTTCTATCTCCAGACCTCATTATCTAATAAAAGCAGGGACAACTTTGTTCTAAATATAGGTAATACAGAATACTTAATATTTGTGATTGATTAAGCTATCATGTAAATAAAGCATTTTACTACCCTGTGATCTTATGAACGCTGAATAAAGAGACTTCATTAATAATGTATTTCTTCATGATTATATGGCAAATATTTTCTGTGGTGAGTGTGTGCCCAAAATAAATGACAAAGAAAAAAGAGAACGATAAATAACATGGGAAAATAGCTAAATCTCTGTTAATATAGACTCTGAAAAAAAGGACATGCTAAATCATAGCCTGACATACCTAACTTGTATTCTGTTATTTGAGTAAACAATTGCCTCTAGCAGATGCCTTTAAAGATAAAATTACAGCTTATAAATACTGATTTCTGTTTTACAGAATGAATAGAGAGGCATATTAAGATCAGTAAAGTGATTACTAAATAGAAAAAGTTAGAGGTTACTTATTTTGAATTAATCTGTAAGTCACCAAATTCATTTTCACACGATACATAATTTTACAGGGTACATAGTCTGAAAATTCACTTGCTCATATCTTTTTCATTAAAATAGTTAAGTCATAAAATAAGTGCAAAGAGAAAAATATATTCATTTGCCATACATACCTTTCAGAAGAAAGGAAACTCTATGAAATTAAAATAATAAATCCAAATAAAAAATAATCTAACAAGAAATACTAAGAAAACTTTAACCCATTACAAACTTTGTTTGGAGAAAGTATTTATTCAAATAACTTCTTCTGAACACAAAATGTCCTTCTGCATTCAACTTTGTTGATCGTGGGAGTCTATCATCGGGAGGGCAGGGACAGAATGAATTTGATCAAAATATTTTACATAAGATTTTAATGTATATATATTTTCACTTATTAAGAAAATAGATTTTTAATACTTTAGAAGCATTATTGATTTATATATGTCGAAAATGTTACAAACATATTTTTTCAACTTTTATTTTAAGTTCAGGGGTAACTGTGCAGAACGTGGAGGTTTGTTACATAGGTTAAGTGAGTGCCATGGTAGTTTGCTGCACAGATCATCCCATCACCTAGGTATTAAGGCTAGTGTCCATTGTCTATTCTTCGGATGCTCTCCCTCTGCCCCTGATAGGCTCCAGTGTGTGTTGTTCTCTGTCATGTGTCCATCAATCAGCTCCCACTTGTGAGTGAGAACATGTGGTGTTTTGGTTACTGTTTCTGTGTTAGTTTGCTGAGGATAACAGCTTCCAACTCCATCCATGTCACTGCAAAAAACATGATCTCATTCCTTTTTATGGCTACATAATACTCTATGGAGTATATGTACCACATTTTCTTTATCCACTCTATCATTGTTGGTCATTTAGGCTTATTCTATGTCTTTGCTATTATGAATAGGGTTTCAATGATTTATATTATTTTGGATATATACCCTGTAATGAGATTGCTGGACCATATGGTATTTCTGGTTCTAGGTCTTTGAGTAATTGCTGTTCTGTCTTCCACAATGGTTGAACTAATTTACATTCTCATCAACAGTGTAAAAATGTTCCTATTTATACCAGCCTTACTAGCATCAGCTGTTCTTGACTTTTTAATAATACTATTATGACTGGTGTGAAACAATAGCTTGTTGTGGATTGATTTGCATTTATCTAATGATCAGTAATATTGAGCTTTTTTATATATTTGTTGGCCACATTTATGTCTTTATTTGAGAAATGTCTGTTTATGTCCTTTGCCCACTTTTTAATGGGGTTTTTTTTTCTTGTAAATTTGTTTACATTTGTTATAGACTTGATATTAGACTTTTGTCAGATGGGTAGGTTGCATTTTCTCCCATTCTGTAGGTTACCTATTCACTCCAATGATACTTCCTTTCGCTGTGCAGACGTTTTTTAGTTTAATTAGATCCCATTTGTCAATTTTGGCTTTTGTTGCAGTTGCTTTTGGCATTCTCCTCATGAAATCTTTGCCCATGCCTATATCTTGAATGGTATTGCCTAGATTTTCTTCTAGTGTTTTTATAGTTTGAGGTTTTACATTTAAGTCTTTAATCCATCTTGAGTTAATTTTTGTATATGGCATTAAGGAAGGGGTCCAATTTCAATTTTCTGCATACAGCTAGCCAGTTATCCCAGCACCACCTATTAAAAAAGGAATCCTTTCCCTATTACTTGTGTATGTTAGGTTTGTTAAAGATCAGATGGTTGTAGTTTGCAGTTTTATTTCTGAGTTCTCTATTCTGTTTCATTGTTCTATATGTCTGTTCTTGTCCTAGTACCATGCTGTTGGTTACTGTAAGCTTGCAGTATAGTTTGAAGTCTGGTAGCATGATGCTTCCAGCTTTGTTCATTTCTTTAGGATTGTCTTGGCTATTTGTGCTCTATTTTGGTTCCATATAATTTTAAAGTAGTTTTTTTTTTTTTCTAATTCTGTGAAAAATGTCAATGATAGTTTAGTGAGAATAGCATTGAATGTATAAATTACTTTGGGCAGTATGGCAATTTTCACAATATTGATTCCTCCTATCCATGAGCACGGACAGTTCTTTTCATTTGTTTGTTTCCTCTCTGATTTCTTTGAGCAGTGATTTTCCCTTGTTAGCTGTATTCCTAGATATTTTATTCTTTTTGCAGCAGTTGTTAATGCGAGTTCATTTATGATTTGGCTCTGTTTGCCTGTTGGTCATATTATAAGAATGCTAGCCATTTTTGCACACTGATTTTGCATCTCAAGACTTTGTTGAAGTTGCTTATCAGCTTAAGAAGCTTTTGGGCTGAGACTATGAGGTTTTCTAGATATAGGGTCATGTCATCTGCAAACAAATATAATTTGACTTTCTGTCTTCCTATTTGAATTTTTTTTTATTTCTTTCTCTTTCCTGATTGCCCTGGCCAGAATGTGCAATATGTGCAATACTATGTTGAGTAGCAGTGATGAGAGACGGCATCCTTATCATGTGTAGGTTTTCAAGGGGAATGAATGCTTCCAGCTTTTGCCTACTCAGTGTGATATTGGCTGTGGGTTTGTCATATGTGGCTGTTATTATTTTGAGATATGTTTCTTCAATGCCCAGTTTATTGAGAGTTTTTAACATGAAGGAGGCTGAATTGCATTGAAGGCCTTTTCTGCATCTATTGAGATAATCATGTGTTTTTTGTCTTTAGTTCTATTTATGTGATAAGTCACATTTATCGATTTGCATATGTTGAACCAATCATTACTGACCCCACAGAAATACAAACAACTATCATAGAATACTATCAACACCTCTATGCACATGAACTAGAAGGTCTAGAAGAAATGTATAAATTTCTGGACACATACACCCTCCCAAGACCGAACCAGGAAGAAATTGAATCCCTGAACAGAGGACTAGTGAGTTCTGAAATTGAGGCAATAATAAACAGCCTAACAACCAAAAAAGCCCAGGACAAGACAGATTCACAGCTGAATTCTACCAGAAGAATACACAATAAAAAAGTCACATTAAGAGTGCATTTCTCAGAATGTAGCCATGCTCTTAAGCCATGCATGAAGGAGGCTGAATTGCACTGAAAGCCTTTTCTGCATCTATTGTGTCTACTACAGTTTCATTACCATGAAGCTCCCTCATGTTGCCTTTTTAGATTCACATCCAGCCTTTTCATGGTTCTCCTCCAGATTTCACCACCACCTCCATCCCTAATCCATAGCAAATGTGAATCTATTCTCCATTTGTGTAATTATTTTATCTCAACCATGTTCTATAAATGTAATAACATATTATGCAGCCTTTTTGATTTGGCCTTTGTTCACTCAGCATAATTACCTAGACATTCATCTGAGTTACTGTGTATATCAAGAGTTTGTTCCTTCTTATTGCTGAGTAGTATTCCATGGTAGCCATGTGCCACAATTTGTTTAACTCTCCACATGCTTAAGGACATACTAGTTGTTTCTAGGGTTTGGCTAGTACAATCAAGAAGTTGTATGCATTTAAGAGAAGGTATTTGAGTGAAAATAAAATTTCACTTCTCTAGGATAAATGCCCAAGAGTTAAATTTCTGATTCGTTTTATAGTTGCATGGTTGTTTTATTACAAGCTGCCAACCTGTTTTCCAGAGTGTCTGTACCATTTTACATTATCTACCAGCAATGTATGAGGATCCAGATCTCCACAGCCTTACCAGCATTTGATGTTAACACTTGTTTGTTCTTAATTTGCCATTCTGATAGGTTCATGATGATGCTTCCTTGAGAGCTCTTTATGAGAGATTCTTTTTGTTGCATGTATTGAGGTGAAATTCACATGACATAAAAGTAACTGGTGGGGCACTGTGGCTCATGCCTGTAATCCCAACACTTTGGGAGGCTGAGGTGGGTGGATCACCTGAGGCCAGCCTGGCCAACGTGAGAAAACCCTGTCTCTACTAAAACTACAAAAATTAGCAGGGCATGGTGGTGGGCATTTATATTCCCAGCTACTCAGGGGGCTGAATCCCTTGAACCCAGGAAACAGGTTGCAGTGAGCTGAGATCGAGCCAAGGCACTATAGCCTGTGGGGCAAGAGTGAAACTGTGTCTAGAAAAAAAAAATTACCATTTAAAAGTTAACAATTTAGTACATTCAAGTGTTGTACAATAATGATCTCTAGTTTTAAAAAACATTGCCATTATTCTAAAGTAAAACTCCTTACAGTTTACTGCTTAGAGTTCCTCTCCTTTTTAAACTGGGTTTATTTGGATTTTTGTTTGCCAGTTCTGATTGGATTTTTTTGTTTGTTTATTGTTGAATTAGAAATTATTTGTATAGCCTAGATACTAGTTCTTTGACAGGTATTTAGCTGGCACTATTTGCTCCCAGTATGCCTTTTTTATTTTCAAACTCTTTACTAAGTCTTTCACGGAACAAAATTTTTACATTTAATGAGGTTCACTTTACTTCTATTTCCTTTTATGATCATGCTTTTTGTATCAAGTCTAAAAATTCTTTGCCTGGCCTTAGTTCTCAAAGATATTTTCCCCGTGTTTTTTTCCCCCTAGAAATTTCATAGTTTTATGTTTTACATCTAAGTCCATTACCCATTTTGCATTAAGTTTTTTACAAGTTCTGAGGATTAGGTTGATGTTCAATTTTTCACCAATGAATATCTAGTTGCTTGGCTTTACTTGTTGAATAGGCTGTCTTTACTTCCTTGAAATGCTTTTGTACGTTTGTCAACAATCAGCTGAACATACTTGTACTGGTCAATTTCTGGGTTCTCCATTGTGTTTTATTGATCTGTATGTCTGTCTCTCCACCAGTACTACACTATCTTCACTACTGTAGCTTTTGCAGAGTAAGCCTTAAAATCAGAGTAATGACTCCCACTTATTTTTCTTGGAATGATTATTATAGCTCAAGGTCATTGTGGTTATTTTAGGACCTATACCTTTCTATGAATTTTAGAAAAAGCATGTCTGTGTCTACAAAATCCTTGCTGAAATTTTGATGGGAATAACATTAAAACGGTAAATCAATTTGGGAGAGAATAGACATCTTTATCATGAGACTTCCAATCCTTGAGCACAGTAATTCTTGCTATTATTTAGATCTTTTAAATATTCCTTTCTTCAGTGTTCTGTAGTTTTGAGCATACCAATTCTATACAAATTTTTCTTTTGTTGTTTGTTTGTTTTAGAGACACTCTGTTGCTCAGGCTGGAGTACAGTGACATGATCATAGCTCACTGCAGCCACAAACTCCTGAGTTCAAGCAATCTTCCTAGTTCAGCTTTCCAAGTAACTGGGGCCACAAGTATATGCCACCAAAGTGTGTGCCATCACACCCTGCCAATTGAAAAAAAAAATAAACCTTTTGTAGAGACAGGGCCTCCCTTTGTTGCCCAGGCTTGTCTAGAACCCTTAGCTTCAAGCAGTCCTCCCCCTTTGGCCTCCCAAAGTGCTGACATTACAGGCATGAGCCACTGCACCTGACCCTATACATATTTTAAGTGCACACTTAAAATATTTTTCTTTGGCTGACTAAAATAATACTAGGAGCAGTCATTGTCAGTATAGAGAAATATACTAACTTTTTGTGTTGATCTTTTATCCCAAGACTCTTCTGAACTTGCTTAGTTCTAATCCATTTATTAGTTCTATGAATGCTTTTTATAGATTATTCAGGATTTTTAAAATGTAATCAATCTTGCATTTTCAAAGAGAAACAATTTATTTCTTTCCTATTTGTCTTTTACTTATTTTACTTGCCTGACTGCTTTGGGTAAAATACTTAACACTATTTTGAATAAGAGTACTGACAGAAGACGTTTTTACTTTGTTCAATATCTTAGGGGAAAAGTATTCAGACTTTTAACATTATATGTGACATCAGCTGCAGGTTTTTTCTAGATGCTCTTTGTGGAGTTGAGGTAATTCTTTATTCTTATTTTGATGGAAGCTGCTTATCATCAGTGAGTGTTAGATTTTATTAAATACCTTTTTGGTCACAATTGCTGTGATCGGATGATTGTTTTCTACTCTACCTCATTACATGGTGCTTCGTACCAACTGATTTTCAAATATTGAACGAGGTTACCAAACCTGGAATGAATCACATTTGGTTATGGTGCTTAATTAATTCTATCCATTGTTGGATTTGGTTTGCTAAATTTAGTTGACAATTTCTTTGGCTAAATTCATGACAGATATTGACATATGTATTTCTTGGTATTATATTTGTTAGGTTTTGGTGTCATAATACTGGCATCATAAGATGAATAGAAAAGTGTTTCTTCCTTTTTATTTTCTTTATAAGTAGTATTATGTTTTCTTTAAATATTAGTAGAATTTTCTGATAATTTCACCTGGGCTCAAAGATTTCTTTTTCAAAGTCTTTCATTATAATTTCAGTGGCATTAATGGTTAAAGAACTATATAAATTAAATTTTTACATTGACTAGGTTTTGAGTTTGTGGTTTTCAAGAAATTATTCCACTTTTTTGAAGTTGTGGAATTTGTAAACATAAAGGTGTTCATAGTATTTCCGTATTACCCTCATCATGCCTGCAGGGTGTTTCTTGCTCCCTGACAAGGAAGTGTCAGGCCATGAAGTTTCCTGTCTTAGCACCTGAGGGAGTGATCCTCCCTGATTATTTGGGATGGACCAAACTTTCTGAGTTGGGTACCTTTGTAGCAGGATTCCCTTATTCATGCCACCTCCTCAACCCCTCCCCACTTTGCTCCACAGTCTCTGGGTTGAGCAGGTAGGTCTTAGGCCTGCAAGATCAAAGAGGCTTCCTGGGCCAGGACACTTGAGACTGTGTCCCCATGCTGGTCTCTTACCCACCTCTGCTCAGGTGCTCCATCTCAGTATCCCTTGGCATGGAGGGGATCATCATGCTTCAGGGGATGGAGAATAAGGCCTTTCCTGGTCACTCAGTGTTAGCAAATCTGCTGATTGATCTCCCTCACCAGTGGTGCCTGGCTCACCTGTTGTCAAGACTCCTGTTTGATATCCTGGAGAAGTATGAGCCTACCTCAGCTGCCTTCTGCTGCTGGATTGGGGGTCTAGGTCATCTTCTGTTGGGTATGAGGACATAAAATGCCCAGCCTGTGATGTTTCCTTAGGCCTGGGCTTCCAAACCAGCTACCTTCTTCTTACTACCTTTCAGAGTTCTTCCATGTTTACTTCTTGAATCATTTCCAGCGTTAGAGTTGTACTTATTAGGGAGGAATCAGGAAAAGCATGCCTATGCCGTAGAGTCTGTTCCAAAAGTCTGTATTTGAACTTCAAAATATCAAATTCTGTTGTTTCACTTGTAAAACTGAAATAAATAGTAATCTGACTAAACTGCCTCGCACACACACATAAAAAGACCATAATCTTTTCTATTTTAATTCAGTAAAATTTGAGCAGAAATATTAAAACTTTCAACAATGCACTATCAACTTAGATTTTAAACCTGAAATGTTTTACAACTTTATAATTTTAAAATAATTTAAAGGAATTAGAAGTACACCAAAAATGTATTTCCCTTTATCCATGACTAAAATCCAGGTATATACTAGATCAAAGATGCATCTTTCTTATTTGTCACCCATTGTGAATAATTACTATATGCCTTATCATTACTTCCTTCTGGACTACACAACTGACATATGTGCTCTGTGTGTGTGTGTATATATACACACACACATGTATAAACACATGTGATACATATGTAAACATGCATTATATAGAAAATATATATAAAAATACATAGGATTTTCTTTTAGCATTTTTTCTATGTTTTGGCTCAAATTGTGTTGGTCTCCATTGTCTTTGCTAGAAATACTCTATCTCCTACTTTTTCTCTTGCTTACATCAATATTATTAAATGAAATCCTTAATCAGTGTTAACAACTGTTCTTTTAATGAGCATTATCTAATTTGATATTCACAATAAGCCTGTAAGGACAATGGCACTGTTATTCTCATATCAAATAAAAGACACCCCGATTTAGAGAGGTTATGTCAATTGCCCAAGCTCAAATAGTATTGGAGTGCCAGGATTCAAGACAAGCGAATCCCACTCCAGAGTCTCTGTGATGCTGCAGTAGACTGAGTTGCAGAATTTTTGTTTGCAGACTCATCTTGAGTAGCAGTTGTTTATTTGATTGCTGCTTACATTCTTCTTCCTTCCTCTTTGCTTTCATTCGTCTCCATTTTGCACACTGGTAGTTGCTTCCATATACCCTTCTTGATCTAAAGCTAGTGCCATAGTAACAATGAAATTTCTCTTCTATGAAAACTAAAGTTGTTCATCATGAACAATTATCTGCCTCATCTCTTGTGTTATTTTTTATAATTTCTCCAACTTTTTAAATGACAAAAAGCTATTATTTAATAGTCAAAAGTTAGTTATCTACTATGTTCTCTAAATTTGTGGGACCACATTTCTTCTGCCAACCACTTTACTTCTTTTGAAACATATTTTATAGTTCATTTTTTTCAAAGGTGATCTGTATTTAACGGAGGAACATGCTTGCCTATTTTCTCTTTTATCTCTACTTCTGCATAATTCCTTCACTGTTTTTTTTTTTTTTTTTTTTTTTTTTTTTTTTTTTTTTTTTTTTTTGGAGAAGAGTATTTTCTGGAACTCCTATTAGACTGCCTTAGAGCTTTTTAATCATTATTGTACTTTTTGGTCCTGAACACCTCAATCATGTCTTTCTTTACCAATCTTTCCTCCACTTACTCTGGCTTTCTGCTGTTCCAAAAATACTTGATGTGTATTCCCACAAGTCTTAAATGAAAAACCTTTCTCAAAATATACCCTTGGCTCAATATCTCTCTCCTTGTGATTCTAACCTATCTTGACATATTTTTATTTGAGGTTTTCTAATTTTCTCACTATTTTTTTATACTCTACATGTTCTTGTTTCATTTATTTTTTTTATTTTGTTACCTTTTTTCTTGTCTTCTATGATATGTTATTTCATTTTTATCCTTTATTTTAAACATATTTATTTCAAATTCATATTAAAACTCTTGCCACTTCTAAAAAATTGTGAATGATTTCATTGTCTAATTGTTGATTTTTTTGTTGTTGTTGGGGGAAGTGTCTTTAACATTAGCTTTCTTATTTGTTTTTAATATTTAGTTTGCAGTTTTATATTAAATTAAATTCTCTCTCTGCTCAGCCCTCCACATATCACAATCTAGGATTTTTAAATTTGTATTCAACTAAATATCCAGGGCCCCAATTCATAATCATGATTATGGTTGGGGCTGTAGTTATTCCATTTCTGGGGCTCATTTTAAGTAAAGCACATTATTCTGCAGGATGAATATGACTTATTGGCTCTGTCTCTCTTTGCTTTCAAACTATGTTTCAATTTTGATTGCATTTTTATAGAAAATTTTTTAATTTTTAAATAGTATTTTTAATGTATAATCTGTTGACTTGGTAGCACCATGGAGAGTGGTATTAAACATGACATCATCATGTTACCTTGGCCTAAAATTTATTTGATTAATATTTTCATTTAATGCCAGCTATAAGCCAGGGTCAATCTCCCATATTTCAGAGCATTACTATTTGGAGGAAGAGGAAGAAAAACAATGAACAAATAATAAGTGCTATAAATTATGAATAAAATAGGACATAGAGAATGGGAGTGGGGCACCATTTTTAGTAGAGTGGTAAAAATAGAACTATATAATAACATGATGTTTAAATGCAGAAGTGACTCGACATGAATAGTAAGCTACGTGGTATCTGAGAAAAGGTATTTGAGAAAAGAAAATAGCAAACGCAAAGGCCTTGTTCAAGGAACAGCGAGGAATGCTGGGAAGATGGCCGCCTAAGAACAGCTCAGGACTTCAGCTCCCAGTGAAAGTGCAGAGGGTGAGTGGACGCCGCATTTCCAGACGAACTCTTATTGCCCACAGACCAGGAGATACCCAGGCAGAGGGGTCGCCAGCATCGCAGCCCCAGCCGGTGCGGCTGTTTTGGCCCCCGCGGGGCTGATTCCTCCCGCGTGGCTGCTGTGACCACTCCCTGTTGCTGCGGTTCTCCGTACAAAAGCCAATGGTCTGGGAGCCCTCTTAGCTGGCGAGCAGAGCCCTGAGACGGCAGAATAGCCGATTCATCTGAAATAGCGAGTCAGGCCAGGAGATTCCTAGGGAAAAAATCCGCCAGAAGCCGGCGCCGCAGTTCGAGCCGACTCCGTGAGTCGCAGCACGGGAGATCCAGGCGCCTTTTCAACAAGCGACCTGAACGCGGGGTCGTTCAACTTAAAAGAAAAGACTCTGAGTCAGGGAGCCAGGTGATCAGGCTCGGTTGGTCCCACCCCTCCACCCCCAACAACAACGAAAACAAAAATAGTAATTGGAAACCCTCTGGGTTGAGCCCTTCAAACCAAGCACAGCTGAACCGGGACGGTCCGGCTCCGTGGGGGAGGGGTTTCCGCCATTACTGAGACTCGCCACCTCTACGGAGGCAGGCTGCCGTTGCCGAGGCAACCCGCCGTTGCCGAGGCAACCTGCCACAACAGAGAGAGTCCACCATAACAGAGGCGGGGCCACCATTGCCGAGACAGTTCTAACTACGCCCATATAAAAAGGACTACAGGGAAGAGCTCAGTGCAGCTGGGCGGAGCCCACAGCAGCTCAGCAAAGCCCCTGTAGGCAGGCAGTGGCTAGGCGTGCTGCTAGCTGGGCGGGTCCAACCTGAAAGAAAAATCAAAAAAGGCAGTAGTGCAACGGAAACTCATAAAGCTCCAACTCCCTGGGACAGAGACAGACAACAGGTGGATAAACCCACAAAAATGGGAAGAACCCAGCGCAAAAAGGATGAAAACTCCCGAAACCAGAACACCTCTCCTCCTAAAAGGGATCACAACTCCTCACCAGCAAGGGAACCAGACCGGATGGAGAAGGAGGGTGATGAAATGACAGAATCAGACTTCAGAAGGTGGGTAGTAAGAAACTACAATGAGCTAAAAGAACATGTTCTAACCCATCGCAAAGAAAATAGGAACCTTGAAAAAAGATTGGACGAACTGCTGACGAGAATGGACAGCATAGAGAGGAGTATAAATGAATTGATGGAGCTGAAAAACGCAACACGAGAACTTCGTGAAGCATGCACAAGCTTCAACAGCCGAATTGACCAAGCAGAAGAAAGGATATCAGAGGTCGAAGATCAACTCAATGAAATAAAAAGAGAAGGCAAGAACAGAGAAAAAAGCGTAAAAAGGAATGAACAAAATCTTCAAGAAATGTGGGACTATGTGAAAAGACCTAATCTACGTCTGATAGGTGTACCTGAATGTGATGAAGAGAATGAATCCAAGCTGGAAAATACTCTTCAGGATATTATCAAGGAACAGCAAGGAGGCAGTCCCTTCATTATTCTAGATACCTCATTTAATTAATGTAGCTTTCTTTGATGCTAACAACTTTTTCCTCAAAGTTTTACTCAAAACTGAACTAGTAAATAAACTTACTGAAACATACTTTCTGCATGTCCTTTTCCTGTGCTTACACGAATTACTTTTTCAAGTCAAGATTTCCAGATGGTAGCCGGGCGCGGTGGCTCAAGCCTGTAATCCCAGCACTTTGGGAGGCTGAGGCGGGTGGATCACGAGGTCAAGAGATCGAGACCATCCTGGTCAACATGGTGAAACCCCGTCTCTACTAAAGATACAAAAAATTAGCTGGGCATGGTGGCACGTGCCTGTAATCCCAGCTACTCTGGAGGCTGAGGCAGGAGAATCGCTTGAACCCAGGAGGTGGAGGTTGCGGTGAGCCGAGATCGCGCCATTGCACTCCAGCCTGGGTAACAAGAGCGAAACTCTGTCTCAAAAAAAAAAAAAAAAAAAAAAGATTTCCAGATGCTTACTTTTACTCCTGTAATTACTTTCATCTCTGCAGCATGTTAAAACTTTTAGAATTCTATTCTGATTCTGATTCTGATTGTGTTATTTTATTTTATGTCCATATTTTATACAAATATTATGATATATCTGGTAATGTACAATTTAGTTACTTTATCATATCTCTTATATTTAAAACATTTTGAAATACATTGTATATATATGTGTGCATATATGATTACATGGTAAGTATGTTAGCAAATAATTAAAGCCTAATCTTTTTTATTATTAAATATAACACATTTCATATTTGCAATTGATTTCAGATTTGCATAAGCATTTTTCAGATCTACCTTAGGATTTGCCTTCTTTTTTTTTTTTTTTTTTTTTTTTTTTTTGAGACAGAGTTCACTCTTGTTGCCCAGATTGGAGTGCAATGGTGCGATCTTGGCTCACTGCAACCTCCTGGGTTCAAGCGATTCTTCTGCTTCAGCCTCCCGAATAGCTGGGACTGAAGGCATGCACCACCATGCCCAGCTAATTTTGTATTTTTAGTAGAGACAGAGCTTCTCCCTGTTGATCAGGCTGGTCTCGAACTACTGACCTCAGGTGATCTGCCCACCTCGTACAGGCGTGAGCCACCACAGGTGGCCAGGATTTGTCTTCTAATGAATATAATTCTGAACGCAATGTAGTCATATCAGAGATGGAGCTCAGCATGCTGCATATAGAATTTTAAGCTACAGTACCTGTATTTGAATTTGCCATGTTTTAGGCAGAGAGAATAATTTTTCTATCATAAATTACAGACAATAATAGTGCAAACATGATGGGGCGGATATGATAGGGTTGTTATGAAGACTAAATGAATTAATGATTTTAAGTTATTTTAAAAATCTTGACGTAGTAAGTAGAATATCATGTTTGCTTAAATAACTAAAAACAGTTTAATAACTGATCAGTATTTATTATAAGTGGCAATGCTTTATATTTAATTTAGGAGATCTATGTTATTTGGAAATAAAAGTTCTGCTGTTTTGTTTTTTACTGTTTGGTTTGGTTCTGAGGATAGTGTTAAATTTAGAAACATGGCATAAATTGTTATAGCCCAGATTATTTAAATAAACAACAAAAATAATTTACGGGGTATTTTCATTGTTTTTCCTTCCTTATAATCTAAAAACAATGGCAGTGTCTATAGAGTGAATGTAAAACCAGTTTATTAAGATGGGTTATTTTATTGTGTGTGAAATATCTTTTAATTTCTCACACATGAATATTTGCCCTTTTAGTAAAGTCAGGCACAGTGAATATATCTAACTTAGTACCTTAAGTAAAGTATTTGTGCATAGGTTAGAGAACTTTCATATATCTGTTCTTAGAACATGTCACTAACAATGATGTCAGAAAAGCAGAACTGTCTGTGAGAAAGAGAGTCTGAAGGTTCCTGTCTTGTAGCCACCTGAGGCTGCAATACTGACCACCTGGTGACCTTACCCATCTTCAGTTTCCCAGATTCAGTTTCTTCAGTTTCCCAGATTCAGTTTCTTCAGTTTTATAAGAAAAGCGTTGGTAGCCTGGAACTCCTGGGCTCAAACAATCCTCCTACCTCATCCTCCCGAGTAGCTGGGGCCACAGGCAGGAGCCACCACCAGGTCCAACTAATTTTTTTTTGTTTTTGTTTTTGTAGAGATAAGGTTTCACCGTCTTTCCCAGGCTGCTCTCAAGCTCCTGGGCTCAAGCGACCCTATAAGCCCAACCTCCCAAAGTTCTGGGACTATGGGAGTGAGCCACTGTGCCTGGCTTATATCTGAGAGTCCTTCCAAGTCTGAGTAGAAAACATCCAGGAGAGGCCAGGACACGGTGGCTCACACATATAACCCCAGCACTTTGAGAGGCTGAGGTGGGTGAATCACGAGGTCAGGAGATCCAGACCATTTAGCTAACACGGTGAAACTCCACCTCTGCTGGAAATACAATTAGCTGGGCATGGTGGCCTGTGCCTGTAGTCCCAGCTACTCGGGAGGCTGAGGCAGGAGAACCCCTTGAACCAGGGAGCTGGAGGTTGCAGCGAGCCAAAATTGGGCCACTGCATTCCAGCCTAGCAACAGTGAGACTTCCTCTCAAAAAATAAATAAATAAATAAATGAATAAATAAATCAAGGAGAAAATATTTACTAAACCCATTTAATTAGGTTATATAATAAAAAATACATTTTGTGCATCTAAAATTATGAATGTGAATCATATAATAATTTTGTAACTTTTTTATTATACTTTAAATTCTGGGGTACATATGCAGAATGTGCAGGTTTGTTATATACTCTTACAAGTACTGTTAAAATGCTTAAATTCTTTAATAATTACATGTTTTATTGTAGCAAATACCTTCTGAAATTAATAAATTCTAGAACAAGGATGGTATTTGGTTTTGAGAATAAAAGATAGGTTTTAAGCAGCTGGTTTTGAGTTTAGCCTAAGAAACTGCAAGAGCTTATGGGGAAAAAAAAATCTGTAGTAAAACAAAAAAAAAAAGCTGGTAATATAATTTACGTAGGTCATGATAAAGCCTGAATAAGAAGCAGCACAGGTGATAATTCATAAAATATTTAACAATTGAATTGGGATTGTTTTGCTTCATGGTTCTTATTTATAAATTCATGGGCATGTGATTGAAAAGCCACACTTTTCTGGCCTAAAAACTGAATGTGTGTTTCTTCCGTCTACTCAAATCTGGAGCTCGTTTCAGCACTGTCCACAGCTGCTCACCTGCAGGTGTTGTGTGAATCTTGCCCTCCTGTCTTCATCGCCCTTGCCCTGAAGGACAAGTCCAGTTCCTGGATCAAAAGTGTTAGAAGTAACCAGGAAATTGCCTTGGATTGATGGTTTTATCTAGTGACAGTTAAATTCCAGAAAATGTAAACCCACTGGGTATAAGGAGGCATTCTGTTTCTTCTATTAAGTCTGTACCTGTCTACTGTGTGTAGATACCTTTGTCTTTATTTGTTTAAATAGATGAATAAGGAGAGAATTGTAAGTAAGCTACATGTTTCTGGGGAAAAAAAGAAAAGAAATTGTACCAATCATAGGAAGGACCCCTTATCCTCCAAGGTTGTGTACAAATAGCCAGGTGGAAAGAGAAAGAGAGGAGAGCCAGTTTGATCTTACACAGGTTAGTCAATGTTTCTAAGTACAGGTCGATCTTTCCCAAATCAGGCCAGCATCTCCTGGAACTAAAAACCTCTGGCTAACTGTATTCTATGTTAATAAAGCTATTATAATTAGGCCCTGAAGATTGAGGGCTGCCTACAGCTACAATATTCAGCACCAGATTGCCTCCCAGTTTGCAAATGAGAGGTGAGTCAACCAGGGCTAAGGAATTTGACACAGAATGTTTTAATTGTATTGACTGTATTTTCATGGAGAGAAAGTATTATCACATGTAGAATGGTAGTTTGTGTTCTAGCAAAGAATCATTGTATGGTAGAATATTTTTTATTCATGCCAGATTTTTAGCCTTTTCTGAAAAGTTTCTTCTTCTATCTTTCATTTTTATATCTCTATATATAAATTAACCCAGAGCGTATTATATTTGAAAATGTTGTTGGTGTCCTTAATATTTCTTAAAATTTAAATAAGCTTTAGGTTATCTTTTTGATCTGAATATCACTTTATTTTCAGTTGCTGCTACAACATTTTCCACAAATTTAGTGGTTTTAAAGCAACACAAATTTATCGTCTTACAGTTAAGTCTAAAATGAATCTCACTGGGGTAAAATCAATTTATCCATGTCCCTTCTCACATTTATAGGAAAGAAGTCATTTCCTTGCCATTTTCAGCTTCTAGAAGTACCCACATTTTGTTGACACTTGATCCCCTTTGCTAACTTAAAAAAAGAATTATAAGTTTAGAAGGAGAAAAGGAGATCTTATGTCTTACAGAGTGTTAACAGCCTTCAAGGTGGCCATCCAGTAGGCTGGAAAGGACATGGTTGGTGGTTTTCGTATCAGGAGGAAGTTACTGAGATTAGTCTTTTGTCCAATCCAAGCTGCAGTTATGGATGGCAGAATAGGAAGTCAGTCAGTCTTTCTGAACTGAATGAGTTGTAATTGTGTTAATGTTGCTTATCTCCAGCCCAGTGCTTGTTTAGCTGCTGGAGAAAAATAAAAGCCTTATGGCAGTTAGGACATGGTTTATTCTTTAAGTGTAGGGATGTGGATCTAACCCTTGCCTGACAAGGCCTTAGGTCTTGCTTATAATTTGGTATCTCATTGCCACACAGAGTCTGTTCTGTCAGTCTTATGATCTCTATTTGAATGTTGATGCTGGTCAGTTGTTGTGTCTAAACCACAAAAAGGAGAGGTTATAAGGAGGCATGTCTGACCTCCTATCCCATCATGGCAGGAAACTAAGATTTTAAGGTTTGTTTCTGGAGTTTACTTGGCCAAATGGGGTTCTATTCAGTGGGGGGAGGAGAACTTAGAATTTTATTTTTAGTTTATACCTTCTGTATTAGTTCCTTTTCATGCTGCTGATAAAGTCATACCAGACACTGGGTAATTTATAAAGAAAAAGAGATTTAATGGACTCACAGTTCCACGTGGTTTGGGGAGGCCTCACAATCATGGCGGAAGGAGAAAGGCATGCCTTACACAGCAGCAGACCAGAGAGTGAGAGCCAAGTGAAAGGGTAACCCCTTATAAAATAATCAGATCTCCTGAGACTTATTCACTACCACGAGAACAGTATTCAGAAAACTTCCCCCTGATTCAGTTATCTCCCACCAGGTCCCTCCCACAACAGGTGGGATTGATGGGAGCTACAATTGAAGAGGAGATGTGGGTAGGGGCATAGCCACCCCATGTCACCTTCATGTACAAAACCAGGAATGCTTAGTGGGGTCTTTCTCAGGCTGCATCAATCTCACATTGACTCTTCTGCCTCCCTCTTCTCCTTGTAAAGACTCTCCTGATTACATTGGGCCCATCCAGATAATACAGGATAATCTCCCATCAGCTGATTAGCAACCTGTATTCCACTTGCAACCTTAATTCTCCTTTGCCCTGTAATGTAGCCTATTTGCAACTTCTAAGGATTAGGATATGGACATTTTGGTTGTCCCATTTGGAGTTACCTGTTAAATAATCAAGGACGTAAAACCTATTGTGGTTGTTGGTACAACAAAGGTGTTTTTTATTCCTCAGATAACAATGAGTCTGAGATGTGCAATCTGGCATGCATTCCCTGTGTTTATCAACCTCCCAGGCACAGTTATCTTTCTACTTCACCACTAGAAGTGTGTGATTTTCACCTCTATCCAACATGCCCATATTCTCAGCAGGAAGAAAAGGTAAGCAGAAAGGACGAAGCATTATGCCTTTGAACATTTTTTTTTTCCTGGAAACCCTACTTAGTAACATCTCTCACTTTATGGCTACAGCCAGCTCTGAGAGATTTGTACTTCTGCATGGGCACATTGTCACCCAGAGCAAAAGTCAACACTCTGTGGGAAAGACGGAAAGGCTGTTGTGTGCACAAAGAAAATAATCTGCTTCTTCATTTACAGACACGTGAAAGAAAAACTCCTTGAGGGCTTTGGGAAAACAAGATATCTGTAATATAATATGCCTATCAAATAGCTTCAACTGCATATACAAAGAAATACCAAGAAAAGCCGGTTATTGTTATACTTTCTGTACTAACTGTATTAAATGTAAATTCTTTTTTAAGATAGTAAATGATTCGCTAAACATGTGGTCCATATCTTCTGCTCCAGTGATTCCCAAAATAATAGTGTATGTGAAAATCACTTGGGAACTTAATTGAAATTTTCAATTCCCAAATCTGCACCAAAGAATCTGTTTCAATAGGTCTCAGAGGGCTCTGCATTTTAACAAGCACCCTGGGTATTTCTGATGCAGGTGGTCTGCAAACTCTGCTTTGATAGTGTTTGAAAAAAAAAAAATCCCAAGTGAGCACACCTGCACTCAATTTAACATGCATGCATTGAGTACCTGCTATAGCATTGTGTACCTGCTATAGCATTGTGTACCTGCTATAGCATTCTGCTAGACATCATAAGGGATATAAATAAAGTAAGAGAAGACCTAATCCCTGTTCTTAAGAAAGTTTTCCAAAAAAAAAAAAAAAAAGAAGAAGAAGAAGAAGTTGTTTCCAGCTTCCAGTGAAACAAAGCCTGGACCCACTTCAACTATTGCAGTATGAAAAGAACCACGGATAAAGCAAACAGGAGAGTGTGCTCATTTTCCTTCCTAGTATCTATCATTATTAGTTCTTATTTGTGTGATTATTTAAAGTCTTTGCCATTAGAATATTAGCATCACAGGAGCAGATAACAGTTTCTTACTACTGTATTTCATGTAAGTAGCAAAATGCTTTACTCTCTGTAAAAATATGTGATAAATATCTGTCAAATGAATATTGTGCTGTGAGTATTCAGAATGAAGTTAAAATACATTAATTAGGAAGACCAAAACGGCCTACATAGAGTAGGAGAGAATTCAACTGGATCTGGAAGGTATCAGGAAGTAGAATGGAGGAAAGAACTTTTCAGATTGAGGGAGGAATATGATCAATGTTCCTGTGTGCATAACATGAAAGTATGTGATCAATTGGGAAACCGGGAATAACATTGTCTTCAGCAATGTTGCAAGAGTTTCCTTACTGTTTCTGACACATGATGTGGTTAAGAGGTGATATTTAGTTCTGATCGGTATTTGCTTGAATATGATAGTAAGAGTGTCTGCATTTTTATAGACCTTATATAACTTAAAAGAAGATGTTTAATCTGTCAGTTTATTTTTTCTATATAATAAGCTTGCAAACTAAGTAGACTAAATATTATAATGGTTGTTCTACAGATTAAAACATATAAACACATGCATACACACACACATACACACACAGAAACCCAGACACCAAAAATGGAAGAATCACTCTATAGTGGAATCTCTGTTTGCTAATCAATGCTCAGATAGCTTCCTTTTACATTTTTGAAATATGATGTTCACACAGTATCTCAGTATTTGTTAATAATTTCTCTCCCCTAGCCCCCCCTACCCTGGACGGGCCCTGGTGTGTCATGTTCCCCTCCTTGTGTCCATATTTTCTCATTGTTCAATACCTACTTATGAGTGAGAACATGTGGTGTTTGATTTTTCTAGGGGGCTGGGGCATGGGGAGGAATAGCATTAGGAGATGTACCTAATATAGATGATGGGGTGATGGATGCGACAAACCATCATGGCATGTGTATGCCTATGTAACAAACCTGCACATTCTGCACATGTACCCAGAACTTAAAGTATAATAAAAAATAAAAATAAAAATAAATTCTTTTTTTTATTGCATTTTAGGTTTTGGGGTACATGTGAGGAACATGCAAGATTGTTGCATAGGTACACACATGGCAGTGTGATTTGCTACCTTCCTTCCCCTCAGCTATATCTGTCATTTCTCCCCATGCTATCTCTCCCCACCTCCCCACCCCCCGTCCCTCCCCCATTTCCCCCCAACGGACCCCAATGTGTAGTGCTCCCCTCCCCGTGACCATGTGTTCTCATTGTTCAACACCCGCCTATGAGTGAGAACATGTGGTGTTTGATTTTCTGTTCTT